>NC_087537.1:3443840-4094761 GCF_963921805.1 Phalacrocorax carbo
CTGCATTCCTTCCATCTGATGGCCGGCTGAGCTGGTC
The DNA here is from genome assembly GCF_963921805.1 of Phalacrocorax carbo. Classification (NCBI taxonomy): domain Eukaryota; kingdom Metazoa; phylum Chordata; class Aves; order Suliformes; family Phalacrocoracidae; genus Phalacrocorax; species Phalacrocorax carbo. The sequence continues at coordinate 3,443,878 of NC_087537.1, forward strand.
AAAGGCTGGGGTTTTAACGACCTTGTAGACCACGCGTCACGTCTGACCAGGCTGCCACATGTGACCGTGTGGCATGTGTGTGGAGGCTGGCTTCCAGTAAACAGTGCTTCCCCCGGATTTCGACATGCCCGTTCCTCCAGCCTGAGGTGCCTCAGAAATCCAGGTCATGGTGTTGTGGACGCGGGCAGGGACCAAAGCGGGGATACGGTGTGGGCAGAGGCCAGCTTTGCAGGCAGAGGTCCTCAGGCTCTAGCGCTGACCCTGCTTCTGCCGGGCTCTGCAGCCTCGGGCAAGGCTCACCTGTCAGCTTCCCCATCTCCAGAGAGAAGATGACATTTAGATGGCCATTATAAGAATTAATTAATGTTTGATTAGTTCTTTGGAATTATAAAGCACCAGATAACCATTAAGGATTATTATAACCCAATTTACCTTAATGTTGCTTATCACTTAGTACGATTTCTCAGCACTCCAGGTAGTTTAATACTGAAACCTTGAGCGAAGACCAGAAAATCGAAGATTATTTTCCACCCAGCTCTCTTTGTCCCAAATGGATGGAAACTCCCGAGGCAGGAGAACTGAGGCTGGGAAAATCCCTTCCTCTTGGGATTAAGTCTCTAGGGCCCTGTTTGGGTCAGGTCTTAAGCACTGATTGCAGAATTTGTGAGTGCATGCACACACAGCGCTGCATAGACGTGTGCGACTTCTGCGGCGTCGCTGAGAGGTGAGGGCAGGCCGAGACCCGGGCAGAGCAGCAGTCAGCGCCCAGAGGAACAGCGCTGTTATTTTCAGATTTTAAAGAAAGAAAAATGGCTATTACCGAGATTTGCATAAAGCCAAAGAGCGAACGTGTGGAGGAAACCAACTCCTCTGTTGCTCACTCCCATTCCCTTCTTGGCAAATTTGCTCTCCTGTATTTGTATAACCATGTCACCTCCTAACATGCAATAAAGAGCACGGGACTCTTGTTTGTTTTTCATTCACCGCAGCATCGTTGGGCAAGGACGTCCCAGAGGCAGCGTGTCACCCAGGGAGTGTTCCCCACGCTCAGCAGCAGCCCTGGCTCGCCGGGGCCAGGCGGGATAGCAGGCACACAGCATCCTCCCCGGCAGAAGAACCAGGTGGGCAGGGGAAGGGATGCACCCCACCCTCAGCGGGCATTCCCATTGCCAAACCTCCCCAAGCTTGCAGGGCCTGGCCGGCTTGACTGGGGTTCAAGAGCCGCCTTCCTCCTGCCCAGAGATCCCAGCTGTGATTGGAGCCAGGCCAGGAATGAGGGAAGGCAATGGTGAGTTGTGTGGAGGAGAGGGAAGGGCTGGCATTTTAATCTAGCTCCACAGGGACAAATATGCCCTTCCCTGAAAGCGCCAAACAGCGTCTCTGCTAGTCTGGCGAAGTTCAGCAAAAATCCTTGTGCTCTTCTGCATCTCACGGGCTTCCAGCCGGGTCTGGAGCACAGGGGTAGGGAGGGTCTGTGGTGCTGCATTTACCTGCAGGCAGTTACGGGCAGAATGTGCTGCCCTGAGTGTGGCCCCGAATTTAAAATTGTCCTGCAAAGAGGCAGCGTCGGGTATCGGAGCCTCTGTGGGGAACTCCTTGCACCACTGTCTACTGAAAAGCAGCATCTTGACAGGTCTAACCTAACTGGTGTCCCTGCACTACTCCTGCTTTTCTTCATCCTTCTGCTTAGAGGTATTTGCTTACAATATGACTCACAACTATCTTTATTTATGGTGTCTCAATCCTTTCCATCTCGGTCCTTTTCTTTTGTCAATCTCCATGTTCTTTCTTTGTCTAATTTGGATGACAAGGCCTTCCAGGCAGGAACAGTATCTTTCTTAATCTCTCTAAAATGCCAGCCACTAGTTACAATGCTAGATAAATATTTAATGATAATAATTGAACTTGACAGTAACAATACTCAGCCACACTTACATTTTCTAAGCCCTTTCAGACACAGGCTAATTAATTAATTGCAAATTTACAAACAGGATAATTAAAGGATGCCCTGGCTGAGCAAGAAAATATGCTGAAAGCAGTACAGGGCTTTTGGAGGGATCACCATAAATCATGGTGGGGAAAGTTGCAAAGGGTGCACCCTTCCAGAGCTGCGTTAAGCCCATGGAGTAGGAGGTCTGAGGACATTCTCAGCCATTTAGGTTCACAAAACTGGATCCAGTTCATGATCCTACCCCACTCCCCTCCTCCCTCGTATAATTGCATCATTTCTCCTCCCTCCCCTAAGGGAGAGTCAATTAAAATAGTTGGGTTTGATTTTTTTTTTTCCCTCCTTCTTTGAAAGGCAACCTGCGCCCTTTATTTGATGTAAAAGTTGTCAGATTTGGAGCGGCAGAAACAAGCTCCTTTCATCCCCCACTGAAATGGCAGACGGGCCTCCCTGAGTCTGAGCTCTGCTTCGCACCGGGAACCCCATCCCGGAGCCAGCTGTAATCCCCCTTATCTTGCCCAGGCTGGAGCGCAGCCCCAGCGCTGCTCCGATGTTTGTCACACGAGGCGAGAGGGGCCGGAGCAGAGCGCTGGCAGGATGGGGTGCACAGGGCTGGGATGGGGTGCACAGGGCTGGGGGCCCCTCCGCCAGCTTCAGGCCTGGGAGAGCTTCTCCCCAGAAAAGTGGGATTCTCCAGCAAGAGCTCGCTGGGCCGCAGGAGCGGTGCGAAATAGCCAGACCGCTCAGGGAGCCTGGTGTTTTCATTCCATCTTCTCTTTCCGTTGCACATTGCAATGCTTTTTCTTCTTCGCCTGTTCAGTATTTTTAGCCCTATTTCTCTGACTTTTTGGACGGTAACGTTTCTAGCGTGTGAGTATCCATGCCCGCTCCTTTTCCACAGTCTCCCGGACAAAATATGAATGAGTTGAAAGTTTAGGCCCCCAGCAATTGCTGTTACATTTAAACCAAGCCCTATTCACAACTATATTAGCAAATAAAAGAAACAAAAGCAGCTCTCGCTGAACTTTGAGATCATTGTTTTGTTGTTTCTCGGTAGGATTTGGATGTCGATCAGGTATTTATGCAGATGTTCATAATCTGTGTCATTTTCCCTCATTTCAATGCTAGTGTTTGTTCACTTGAAAATATATTTCCGGAAAGTAATGGGGGAAAGTGAGTTGCCCAGGGCCATGCTCAGAGTCGGTGGCAGAGCCAGGAACATATCGCTCACTTCCCGCTCCTGTGTTTTAACCACAAGATAATCTTAATGAATAATAATAATTCATGTAAACACCGGGCCAAATTCATCCCAGGAGCAGCTCCAGTGCAGCAATTGGCATTGTATCAGAACAAAAATTAGCTGCTGCGTCGACTCTCACTCTGTATGCTCCCTCCTACACAGGAGGAAGGAGGTGCGTGTTTGCAGTGGATTTCCTCTTCTGTCCTCCTCCCTCCCGTCCTAGTTCAAGGGGATAAGTGAGGCCCATGCCGGGCTGGATGTGATGGTGATTCTAGCCAAGCCACTCCTACGTCAGCTGCTCGGAGCCCAGCATAATTATTATTTATTATTTGTGTTGTGGCAGCACCAGGAAGCCTCAGTCACGGACTGGGGTCACGTTGCTCTCCGCGCCGTGCAAACCCGACGCAGCCATCCCGAAGAACACCCAATCAAAGCAGAAGACGACAGGCAGCGGGTGACGACAGGCGGCCAGGGCAGCCCGGGGTGACATGGCAGCACCCGCACTGCCTGCAGGAGCCCGCACGGCACCGACCGCAGCCGGGCCACGCTCCAGCTCCGGCCCTTCGGTGTGGCACAGGCGTGCACCCCCTCGAGATGTCGGTCACCGGCTACCGGGTGACCGGCATCAAAGCCCTGAGCCCTGCCTTCGCAGGCGGTCCCAGACACAGCAGGGACTTGCCAGTGGCAGGTGACAGGAGGCTCCGAGGAGCCGATTCGCATTTTTTGGGAACACAAAACCAGAACCGGAGCGGTCATATGACCAAAACTGCCTGGTAGAATATGCTGCAGTTACCAGAAGAACGAGGTGCGCAGGAAAGCCTCATCTATGAGGAAAACTGGTTGTACCGGAGCTGGTGCGACTTCCTGAGGTGCCCAGGCACTGCCTGGCTTGCCACAGCCGGGAGAGCCGTCCCTCCGTGCTGGCGTGGCCCTGGGAGGTTTTCCTTCCAGAGGGGCCGATGTGCCTGCAGTGCCCTGGACACGGGTGTGAATTGGGCTCTCTCCGTTTCCCCTTTCCTGAGCTTCTACCAAGCCAGGGAGACGAGCTGGCCAGCGGAACACGTGGCTGGCGGCGGGGTTTCCGACCCTCCAAGCACTGAGGTTTAGAGCAGCATCCAAGTCGGTATCGGAGGGGACAAAACAGCACGATGGCACGTAGGAGAAGGAGTACGCAGCAGGGTGCCTGCCGTATCTACACCCTGCGCGTGGTGGTCCCTTCGCACGCGCCTGGTGGGCAGCCGGTTTCCCCTCCTGCCCAGCAGGTTTGCTCTGATTCTCATGGGACACCTACCTCCACCTCTGTCTTAACATTTTCCCCTTGGATCTGATTTACAGACCTTTTTAGCCAGGAAAGACAAGATTCGCAATGGCACCGAAGTACACGTTTCCCCCTTCTTATTAAAATCTTGGGGGACCCATCAGGGAGGCAGAAGCCTTTGCGCCAGGTGCAGGTTGTGTAACTCTCTTGTAAAACACGTTCGCTGACTCCTCCCTTCACCCACCCCGCCACCGATCCTGTTCCTCGTCCGCACTGCCGGCGCTACCGCTGCAGCCGCGATGCTTGAGTCAGTCCTGGGACGGCTCCAGCTCCGAGCTTCGTCGCTTTACCAGGGTCTGCGTGTAAGCAGGAAAAAAGGCCTTATCAGGGATTTCACTGTACAGTGTGGAAATGGCCTGCGGGAAGCTCCGTGGAGGGCTGGTCTGGAGCACCAGCACAGCTCGGTGAGCTGGAGGGCCGTGCAGACCTGGGCAGCCTGTCTGCTCCTGGAAGAACATCAGGACTGCCTTGATCACTGCTGCCCTGAGCTTTTCCCTTTCATACGGCCGTACCTTATTGCTGGCTGCTATAATTTTTGATGTGAAAAGCTCCACACAAGCAGCAGTAGCTGCCGTAGGGCTTCTCTGACCTCCTTCAAGACCTGTGAAACTCCAGCACCATGCACTTCTGGTAGAGGAGCTAACATGATGGAGACTGGGGGGGTGCCTGGCAGGAGCAATGCCAGCTTGGTGACACCAGCCCGGGAGCAGAAGCTCTGCAAATCCTTTCCCGTTTGAGCAGGGCCGGGACAGTTCACAGCTCTTGAGACCTAACGTGGCTCTCTGCTCTTTGTCCTGGTCACATTTCAGCCCTTTTCTTGGCCCTTTTTGATGGCTGAGTGAGCAAGAGCAATGACTAATGGTGACCAGTGCTCGCACCTCTGTCGGTGAAAGCGGCCGCGGGCTGGCATGCCTCCCGTCCGGCAGCAATTCTTCCAGCCCTGCTGAATCTGCCCGGGACTTTCTCCAGGTGCAGAAATGCCCGAGTCTCACACTGACCACTCTAGCTGAAGGGCTGAGCTGAGCTAACTCAGGACCTGGCAGGATCAGGCCCTGGGGCGACCTGCGTGTCACGTAGCAGGTGCACTGTGCAGCACATCCCGCTCCGCGGGCTGCCAAGCCAGGGGCCCAGCCGGGGAGGGTGGCAAGCCAGGACTTGGAGCCAAGGCACCTTCCTGGGTTGTGAGACAGCTGGAGTGATGCAGCGCTAGGCTTGAGCTTTGCAGACCTAATGGAAAATCCAGGGCAGTCCATGGGAGTCTTTCCATGAGCGTTGATGCATTTTGGGCCAAGCCTTTGATTCTGGAGCTAGCCTCAAACTTTTCCAGCTTTTTCAGGTGTTTGAAGATGGTATTTTGTTTCAGCTCCACTTCCAGCCTGATTCACTTGGATAGCAACTCACCGGAGACAGACACCTACATTCGCCGTGTGCTGAGCTCAGACCTTCATCCGCTCCAGGAAACGCGTGTGGGGCGGCGTGGCCCATCACACTCAGCCTCCGAACAGAAGCAGCATCCACCGCTTCCCCTATCGCCCGATCCATTTTGCGGTGTCCGGCACTGAACATTTTTCAGTGAAAGAGGGAATCACAGGCGTGTTGGGACACACACTTATGCACAGACTCGTCTTTTTAGGTTATTGAGGATGCGCATTAGTCGAGCGGTGCTGTTGAACAACAATGATTAAGGGCTCAGAGGAAAAGCTGAGTCACCCCAAGGGCATGCTGTTACTCCTTACCAGCGAGGGAGCTGTGTGGGGAATTTGCCTGGCACTGGTTCACAACACGTGAACTTACATCCTCATGTGACACGGTACGGCAAGTGTTGTGCTGCCGACTGGGCTTTCTTCCTACTTCCCTGGTCTAGACCAAAGGAAAAGGCTAAAGACCCTGAGAATCCCTCTCTGGTGTTAGGCTGGGCTCCGTGCATCCTCAGATAAGTCTATGAGATCCTGCCCTGTGGGCCTGGTGCAATCAGAAAATCCCAGTTTCTGTATTTACCCATCTCAGGGCCTTGATTTAAGGTTCTTCCAGGTGTTTGTGTCAAAACACTTTCGGAGACCTAGTGCACAGCTTCTCAGGCTGAGATGGACACCAGGGTTTGGGCCGTGACTGCTACGTGTTACCCAACCACCAGCATCACTCCTCGTGGTGGAGCTGAGGTTCCATCCTGGAAATCTGAATTGCAACTGCAGTTCCCATAACGTGCATGTTCCTGCTCCATCTCAGCATTGCTGAGCAGCAAACGAAGGTGGAAGAGAGGGGGCAGGGAGGCAAAATTTATGTAATTACCTGCAGGAACCTTTCTGCCTCTGTGTTGAATGGAGAAACCAGAATGCAGCCAAGGTTTCTGCAAGCTGGGCAAACATCCCGACCAGAGAAGGCTTTCTTGAAACTCCACTCTTCCAGGCGGTGCCTTTCTTGGCTGTTGCTTTGGCAGCACCCGGCCAGAATGTCTGGAGGCTGTTACAGGGCAGGACTGCTGCCTCCTCTGTTTTCTTATGAAATACACCCACAAAGCAACCTGCAGAGGCTCCAGTCTGCCAAATCAAAGGGATCGCAGTTGTCCCAGGGCTACACACTCAGCAGCATTCCAAGCAAAGCTGCATTTCTAAAACCTGGGCTGCAGAAATTAAAGGCACAGGCGGCCTTTCCTTCCCCCATCCCCACTGACTGGGTCCCATCCCATCTTCCCTTTGCTCCTCCATTCCCAAACATCGACGGCGACTTAACAAATCAACAACTTTTCCAGCCCGCACCAAAATCCTGGCCCCTGCAGCCACGGTTGATATCGGTTCCCCGGCACCGAGTCCCTAGTGATTATTTCTCCCACACAATCAGATTAAGTCTGCCTCTTCTCCCTTTCCAGGCTTATTAACGTAGAGATCTTGTTCTTATTTAAATGCCTCTCTCTTCTCCTTGAAGTTTTCCAGTATTCTTTGCATGGGCAAAGGGGCATGAGCGAGTGTCCCCGCTCGCCAGCGAAGAGATTTCCAGCATGACCCTCCCCGGGGCACGGGTGCTGGGACGGGTGCGGAGCACCTGCAGCGCACCTCGGCTGCAGTGCTGGGATGCCACGGCGCCGCGGTCTCGGCAAAGGTTCCCAGCTGAGCCCCGCTCGCCAGCGGCGCGGGGCCAGAGGGTTCACATCCCGTCTGTGAAACAGGTGGAAACACCCCCTGAGCCGAGGAATTGGGGAAGGGGGTGTGTGTGTGGAAATACCTTTGCATGGATTTGGGTTTCTATACCACAGGCTGGACTCGTTGCCACTTGATTTTCTTCACGGAGGTGACTGAGTTAGGAGCACAGCGTCTGTAGATCCTTTCTAGCACCCATGGATGGGAAAGGACACCTTCAAAGGGTGGTTCATCCCACCTCATATCCTCTGCACTGGATGCTAGGGGAAGCCTGGGGACCGCTTCTCGCTCGGCATCTCAGGTGGGACAGACCTTGGCTTCCCTCGCTGGTCCTCCTGGGGACTGTAGGCTAACCCAGGGCTGTCCCACCACTTCTGCACCTTCCTGGTAAGGCTGGGCCGTGTCAGTCCGCTCCGTTTTGCAGAGTGGACACGATTCTTCGCTTTCTTGCACCTCTGCAACAATAGCACTTTTCGGCCGCTTTGCCCAAGGCTAGATGGCAGTTTCTGGCATGAGGACACACAAAATCTTTCCTCATATATTGTGTTCCTCGTTTATTGTTTGTGTTGTCTTTTTGGATTTACTTTGGTAGTCTCTTAAAGTGCAGTGCCCAGAAGCAGGTACAATATGATTTCAGTAAGTGTTTCCCATTTCTGGAGCTCAAACATTCTCTTGAAGTCAGTGTTTGCTGAAGAAAAAGACTGGTATTGAGGGAAACACATCATCTGGAGAAGCTTTTCCAGGTAAAAAAAGTTGACTAACTCTCCAGTTTTTGGTTACTTTAATGCCTGAGCATTTTTTCTACAAGATTAGTGGGTCATAACCAAGCCCCCCCAGGACATTTTGTTTTCTTTTTTCTTTTTCCTCTTGGCTCTTTCTTTTTCTTTCCTATTCAAGGTGGAAGAAGCGTATCTGAGAGAAAAGGAGACAATGTAGGGAAGCCTCAAAAGGAACGTGCCAAGCCTTGGCACCTACGTAAAAGCTGTGGATTTCAAAAGAGCAGGAAGATGAGGGTGGAAGGAAAGGAAGAAAAACTGGCAGAGAAGAAGATACCAAAGAGGAAAGGCCTGGTCCCAGAGAGCACATGGTGCAAGCCTGAATCCAGACAGGGCACAGCAGGGCTGGCCTCGCAGTGATTTCTCTCCCAGCCATGAGCCTCAGCTTCAAACTCCGCGTGGATGGGGAAGTTCTTTAAACTGCAGTCCCTGGAGCCCTCGGGAAGGATGATGCAGCAAAGCCAGAGTGTCCTTCCCTTCAAATTGCAAGGCCCTCCAGGCTGGAGCCAGGCTGACACCTCTACATCTTTCTGCATGCAATGAGGCAGGAGGTATCGGTATCGAGGGCACCTCTGTTGTGGGTCTCATCAGCATGTAAACAAGGAGAAACCAGGGCTCTTCCTTAGCTTGTAGAAGCTGAAGACCTTTGGCTGCTTTCTTAACCTGTTTCAGGCTTCTGGGATGAGGCAGGCTGGGCAGGAGCGAGGCCGAGACCCTCACTGCAGAGTGCTCAGAGACAGATCCACTGCGGGGCACCCAGCATGAGGCTTTTCAGTTTGCAGAGTCCTTAAATGAGTGCCCTGTTTTTTCAAAGCTTTCAGCTCCCGTTGCACTGAATTCTTATGAAAATTTCCTTCCCACTTTGGATGCTCTTGAGCCCTTTTTCCCTCATAAGCTCTGGCCAAACACGATGAGAGATGTCTCCAGCGCAGCCTTCCAGACCTCACTTGCAGTTGCCTGTGCTGGCTTTTGCAGAGTGACGCTGGAGCATGTGAATGGTGATCTCCCAGGAGATCTTTGCAGCAGATCCTACCAGCAAGCTGAAAAGACTTGAGCTGGCCGTGGTTGGAGTTTAAAAGCCAAGGGTTGCAAATCAATAGAAGACTCAACATCTTGCTCAAAAAGAGCAAGAAGGACACAAGGCGCTAGCGGGGACTGCGCTGATACCTCTGCCCAGGACTTGACCCAGAAGGGTGACAGCTTGTTTTCCAGGAGGCCAAGTGGCCGCCTGTGCTGTTACACCGCTCACGTTTCTGGTGGGACTTGCAGAATCTTCAACAGTTTGATAGTTAACAAGAAAATAAAAAAAAAAAGTAGTCCAAGAGAGAAACTTTTCAGTGCCTTAGAGCAGCCATGAGTGGTGAATATCCCAGGAGAGCTGGACTGTAATTCCTGCTAGCTTAGCATCAAAGGATGCTCCGAAACTTTACCTTCCTGGTGACGTCTCTTCTTCCCAATGAAAGATGACCCAGGTGACCTTTGATTGAATGTCTTGATAGTCCAGAAGGCAGGGAGCAAGATAATTAGAGCCATAACATCTGATCACAGGAGAGAGGTGAAGGCGAGGTAGGGGCAGAACAATGCTTCTTTTCAATAGCGGGTGTGACTGCTGAGATGGACACAGAGGGGCTGGGGAGGGGGTAGAAGCGCAGGGTTTAAAAGGGGGGTTAAGTAGCTTATTTTTGAATAAAGGGTGCAGGAAGCTGGTTGTTATCTTCCTAGTGCCATTCAGACTGCAGGTGTGACTTAATCTCCCGGCTGGGGCAGGTGGGTGCTCTGGGTATCAGCCATCTTCCCGAGGTCTGCAGGAGACCCCAGCAGCCCGGCTGCTGGCTCTTCCATGCACGTGAACGACCTCACCTTTCCATCAGCGGAGGTGAGCAAGTCTGATTGCTGTGTTTTACAGATGGGGAAGGCAACACAGAACGGGCCTCCCTCCTTGGCCCAGGCTCACGCCGTTGCCCTGGCACAGATGGGAATTTCAACCCAAATTTCTCAAATTTCAGTATTAGGCATTCAAAAAAACCTATAAATCCTTTCTCTCTCCTCAAAATGACAAGGTCTTTTTAAAATCCACATATTTTGGGTGTGTTCTCACTGTGCATAAACCTCACCTCCAGGGTTTGGAGATGCCAGAAAGAGAAATTCTGCTCTCAGCAGGTGTCTCCAGGAGCTGGGGCTTTCAGAGACGATGTGAGACTTGCACTACCATTGCAAGACGTAGCAGCGACCCACCCTGTGCCTCACTGTCCCAGCATCGACTCCTCACAGACATCCTTGCGCCCACGGAAGTTCTTCCTTAAGGCTCATTTCCCCAATATCCCTTTTTTACGACTCCCCCTTCGCCTCGGCCTCCCCAGCTCCGTTTGACACGGAGCTGTCATGGGTAGGGTCTCATTCTGCGACCAGTAAAGCACAGCGTATTTCCAGTGCTAGATCAAGGCTATTATTAGCCATCACCTGGAACCTCACTGTCCCATTCATTCACATCCAATCTCTTCAAATCCTTGTCTTTTTTTCCTCCTCGAGACAAGGAGCATTAAGTGAAAAATGATGAAAAGCCCCAGTCATACAGCTGAAAGCTCCCGCTTCCTCCTTGCTGCTTCTTTTTTTCCCCCATTTTTGCTGGAGCCCCAGGAAGCATCCACACAAGTGCAAAATTATTTCCATGCAGGGCTTTGCTCATGTTAAGACTCTATGGCTGCTGGTGCACAAGTCCCTACACAGCTCTTGAACAAATTGGACCAATTTGGAGTGATTAGTGAAGAATTCACATATGGTGCCCAGCCAGCACGGCTGACCAATTGCCTCCTGCAGCCCATTAAGAGCCATTTACTGTGATGGGCCCATTTGTCTTTGTTGTTAGTTCTGGCAGGGCCAGTGACAGATCTTTGGCTGGCCACTGGGCCAACCTCTCCCTGACATCATCTCAGGGGTAAGAGGGCAAGGCTGAGACACACATCGAGTCTGACACCAGCTGATGGATGTCCCAAGGAGCCATGCCAGGCGGGGCTGTGGGGCCTTACCAAGGAACGGGCAGAGGAATTGCCATTTGGGGCTGTGCGTCGGGTGCCGGTGGCAGCACGCAGCCACGGGGTGGATGCGAGACCTTCTCCGCTCTTGGGTACCGTGGCTGCAGTGTGATAACGGTGCGGCTGCGGAGACGGGGACAGACTGCTCCCCTTGTGCTGTACGTGCCCTGATGCATATGGAAGCCTGGATAGAAAGCCAAAATTGAAGCCGGTTGTCCTTGAGGGCCAGTGGATGGTCTTCTGGGTACACATCAAAGCAAGCAAGCTTGTCACAGGTGTCATGGGCCTCCCTGCTTCCTGTAGCTCTAGCAAAAAAGTGGAAAGAAAGAAGCAGCAAAGAGCAGGACCCTAGAAACGTCTTCCACTGTCACTAGAGCTGAAGAGTGGGACCCGCTGACCATGGGCACATTTCTGGTGGTAAGAGATGCCTTTTGCTGCCGTAATGCTTCTTACAAAGGGAGGTGAATAGGCCATGTTGGCTGAGGTATGTTTACACTGGTGTAATGATAACCAGACTAGTTTACATGACTACAGAGGTAAAAAATTCATACCCTTTAACTGACACAGGTGTCACAGCTCAAAACTGTCAACAGGGTTGAGAAACAAATCCAGTTCCAGGTTAAATTTGAGTGCATTTTATAAGTTTGGTTTTAAAGACCTGGAATATGTGATGCGAGGAAGGATGAGCCAGCCTGGAGAAACTGCCCGTAACTAGACCTTTGCAAATGTCGGAGAGTTTCACTCTCTGGCAGCTCGAGGATTTTTTCCCCTTTGTTTTGGGTTAACCCAAAGTGAGTTTTCTGTGGGACTAAAAGCAAAAAAAAATTGGTGCCAACTGAAACTTTTCTTTCAAAACCAAAGATTTTGTGGCGTATTTAATTCCTATATCCAATCAAAATTAATCTTTTAATGGCACATGATCTGGGGTGGGAAGAAACCTAGAAGACCTTAGTATCATAAACAAAATATTTTCATTCTTTAAATTATTGTTCTGATTTAAGTAATCACGTAGAATTGCCATGAAACCCTGTGACTGATGAGAATTTGCAATTATTTGTAAACAAGGCAAACCTTTTTGCCTCCTACCAGTGCCCAGATCTTCTTTGGAATGGCACTTATGAAGTTTGACCTGTTTTAACCTTTTTGTAAAAGAGAAAAACAGACCAACACTATCCCCCTCCCCAGTAGTCAACTTTCTCTGGCACAGCCGAGTGGTATTCTAACACTTCGGTCCTTTTGACAATGCCAGCCTATGAGTCGTTGCGTGCTGACAGCCTCTATGGTGTCCATCCAGGGTAATTAAGAACTTGATCCAGAGCTTTTAAACTTCTTGGACTGACAGATACTCTCTGAAGTAAGGCAATGTCGGTGCTCTTTGCAGGGAAGACAGGGGTGCTAAAGGGTTTCTGTCCCAGGCCATAGGGCACCAGGACACCTGGGTCCCTTCTGAGCGGGTTCAGAGACCGCTATTTAGCCATCTCTTTGGCAATTGGGGCTATTTGAGGAATTGGGGTCAATTATAACCAGCTTTCACCTGTCTTGCTTCCACAAAGAACTGGAGCCAGATGGCAACCTGTAGGACTGGCCTCTCCCATTCCCATTCCCACTGGACAGATGAACTTGGAGCTTGCAGTGTTACAAACCACCAGTCAACGTTGGTTTAAATCTGTAAAAAAGAAAGAAAAATAGAGGTGGAACAAGTGAAAAAGGAGGCATCCATTCTGGTACAAGCCTATCTGCTTAATATCTTATACAGCAATAATCTCAGTGGGTGCTAGGAGGCTGACCCCAAGCATCCCGAAATCCCCTCTTGGTTGTTTGTGCCCAAATTACAAGGCCGGTAAGTAACTTCCAGTGATTCAGGCTGGAATTTCATGACCACTTTGAGATTAAATCTGCCGTAAATCCAGACATGTCCAGCCTGCAGCTACTCAAAAGGGTTTTTTTCAATTGCACAAGTGGATTTAGGGGTTTGTGTATGGGAATTAGGCCCTGAAATGCCATTTCTGCTTTCAGTAATCTCCCTAGCAGACTTCATCGACACCGTTGTGTCTTGCCCACCAAATTCCCATGGTGTGATGTCATCCTCTATTGTTGTTCTGATTAATAATACTGGTTTGTGTTGCATCGGAGAGCATGGTAAGACTGAGCTGAGCCTGTTAGACTCCCCAGGACCTCCTGTCAACCCCTCAGAGTGTCCTGATGGCATTGAATCAGGGAGTCCTTTAGTTTTAGGAGAACCTTAAAAAAATAAAATAAAATAAAAGGTGGTGAGTTATGGCAGCACCAACAAATCTTACAGAGAAAGTGAAGCATCTGAATATCCAGAGTAGAACTAGGGTGATGCTGCTGGAGAATTACAAGACCAAGGACCAGAGGGACCTGCAGTTTTGAGGCTGGAACATGTGGAGGGGATTTACCACGCATGTCCTCCTTTTGATTGAAAGCCATGAAATCTCCAGAGGAGGCAAAACTACTGATGACCCTCAGCTGGTGAAAAGCAGGTTTGGTTTATCTGTTTGCCTTCCTCTGCAGTGCTCTCTATGTATAATCACACAAATAATTCCTTCCCACTGCCAGTGTCTTACTCTTCGGTGTCTCCAGTACTTTCTCACAGGGTATTTGGGTACAACTTGTCAGATATCAGTGGACCAGAGGCTTCAGATTTTTGCTAGTAATTTCAGAAAGGCCAAAATTTCATCTGTGTGTCTGATTTTCTCCTGCCCTCTTGTGCTGTCATTGCACCCTTTGCAAATATATTTAACCAGAGCAACGCCATTTGGCACCTTGTGTCCTCTTTTTCCCTGCTGCCAAAAGTGACATAAGATGCAGAGGCCTTACCCTTAGCACAGACTCATCAGCTCTTGGATTTACAAGCCTCTGGTGTGACTCAGCAGCAGGTCACACACTCGCTGTGCCCTTTCGGGGCGATGTGCACAACAGACACGCAAAGTAAGCAAAACTGGCCAAGTGCTCCCCGCCGAGGATCTGACCCACAAGTCAATCACGGGTGTGCAGTCCAGCCTTCCCCGTGTCACTGGAGCCTGGGGTCTCCCGAGAAGCTGCTCTGAGTTGCGCAAGAAGAAGAAAAAGAAGAGCGGAAGACATGAAATCAGCACCTCCTTCCTCGGGTAATGTCCCAGTTGCTGTGACACTGCCTGGACCCAGAGAGGCTGTCACTGGAATTAGTTGTTGGTCGAAGAGTGTGAGATGTTTTTTCAACAGTTTGAAAAATATGTCAGTTCTGAGCAGATTTGTCCTTCCAGCCTCGCCACGTACGGCAGCTTCGCCATGCCCTCGATCGTGTTGGTTGCCCTTCTCTGGACCTTCTGTAACTCCACTTCTTGAGACACAGTGGCCAGAACCACTCATGGTACTCCAGATGTGGGCGCATCAAGGTTTTATGTAGCAGCAAACCAGCACGCTCTGGGTTATCCTCAGTACCCCCTGCCTGGTGATACCCAATTCTGTTGGCTTTTTTGGCTGCCACCATACCTTAAGATAATGATTTCAGAGAATTGCCCGTGATGGCACCACGACGACTCTCTTCCCTGGGCTGTACCTACCAGTTCTGCCTCCAGCACTGCGTAGGTGTGGCTTAGATTACTTTTTGCTAGGTGTATTAACGTTATGTACACTTGGACCGTTGGCCTGATTTTTGCCCACTTCTTTAGTTTTTTGAGTCCCTTCTGGAGTTCCTCACTATTGGTGCAGGGTTTGAAAAAGAGCCGAGTGTCATCCTCAAACTCCCTCAGAATGAAGCATTTGTTGGGCAAGAATCAATTTAGCTTTTTAATCCATCCTGTTAGAAATTCTGAAGGTTTCTTGCCTTCCTTTTAGGAAGACTATTTATTTATTAATTTTAGTGTCACTGTTTTCCATTAAATAGGGGAAAAAAAAGTTTTACTGTACCCTTCTCGTAACATCAGGTCTTGACATGATTCAACAGAAACAGATTTAGGGGTGAAATTTTGTTTTGGAATGTTTCCATTTTTCTTGTCATGTCCACATTGATCTGGAATGGGGAACCGGGGCATAAAGGGAAGAGCCTGTGCTCTTTGGGTTGCTTCCCAGCAAATGACTTAATTTATGAACACAAAGCCAGCCTTGCTCTCCTTGACAGTGTCCAGACCCCACCAGGAATCACAGGTGTAGTTAAAAAGTAATAGGATAAAACTACTCTGTAGTCCCCGTGAGTCCCTTTGGCAAAGCGTTTTCTATGAACATGAATGAACGGAGGTCTGAAGAGCGACGGAAAGCCGGGAGGAATAAGCATTTCTATGCTAACTGGCAAAAGCTGGAACCAGCAATTTTGGCTCTGATTCTCTCCGTCTGTCAGGGGTGCAGATAAAATTAAGGTAGCAATTTCGTCCTCTGTTGGAGGGAGGGTCGCAGTGTTTGGACAAGGTGGTGAAAGCCATTTGTGCTGCTTTTTATGCAAGACCAAGTGAATCAGAAGATTTCCCCACCTGTGCTGGTGTTAGAGCAGAGGACACTGCGCGGGCAGAAGGTTGCCACCAGCCGAACCCGGCTCCTTACAGAGAGTCCCATAGCACTTCTTGAGCAGAAAATGTACGAGGGAGATCATG
Source organism: Phalacrocorax carbo (assembly GCF_963921805.1). Taxonomy (NCBI): domain Eukaryota; kingdom Metazoa; phylum Chordata; class Aves; order Suliformes; family Phalacrocoracidae; genus Phalacrocorax; species Phalacrocorax carbo. The sequence goes on from NC_087537.1 coordinate 3,459,915, forward strand.
CACCCCTGATCAAGGGAGAGGATCTTCTCTGAGACCACTTTTCTTCAGCCCCGACCTCAAATCTTTGGGGTAGTCCAAGAACCATTCCTGCCTGGGATCCCAGTAGTCCAGGTTTCACCATTTTCATCTCTTAGAAACCCTCATGAAGCCACCCTGGGTTCCAGCCAGCCTTTAGCACTTTGGAGGGCTATCGACTCCTTAATTCCTTGGTGGATGTAGGCAGAGCAAACAAGCCTGACGTGATCAGAAGAGTAAAGCTTCCTGAAAGCTCCCATACCAGACACATCCTTACATGGCTGGCAGGGTCTTTGTCACCCTACAGGGCCAAGGTTCAGCATCACCCTGGCCAGAACCAGATTGCTTGAGCCAGGACTGGAGCAGATAGGTTTCCTTGCCGGTGGCAAGCTCAGATGGCTTGGATTATGAAAATCTGTCAACTTGCCTTAGGAACGTGGAGGGTTTCTATTGTGTATGGCAGGACTGTGCCTTATAAATGGCAGGAACTGCTTATATAAATATTGTGAATTTTCCTTTTGTTTCATGAGTTTGTTGTGTGAAAGACAATGGGAATTTGGTCCAAAGGAACAGAGAGGGTTGGGAAGTTGCTGTTGTCTTTAAAACCTCTTTATGGCTCCTGTGGGTGCCAGGCATGAAGAAACCCACCTACAGAAATATTAACCTCATCTAGAAAGCCTGTTGTCAGGGCCCTAAGGGCACTGATAGACCTTAATGACCCTGGGCAGCCTCACGTGGGGTCCCCACCCTCTCCCTCTGCCTTTAGGCTGAGGAGCTCCATTTGATGCTCAGTCCCTGGGCTTATAGTTTTCCTCTGAGCTGTGTTATAGGGGTGCGTGTCTCTGGCTTTGTCTACTGGATGGCTCTGGGATGTATGGTGGAGGGAGCCTGTCTCCTAAATGGATCTCTTAGACTACCTTGTGGGTTAGTCTCTATCTCCTGCTGCTCCTGACTGGATGCTCAGGGGGGGCCTGGGACCTGACCGACTGCTTTGCCCCTGTCAGGACTGCTGATGGACCCTGCTGTGGTCACCCTCAGCCCCTGGCTTGACCTCACTCCTGGAGCAGCCATGCTCTTGCTCCTCCCTAGCATCCCCTTCATGATGAATGATGTTCGGTAAAAAGGAGGACTAGTGCCACTGGAGCTAGAGGAGTTACACTGCAACGCAGTCAGAGTTTGGCACTGTAGTCATGCAGCTCCGATAGGAGTAATTGCAAAGATCCGAGTAAACTGCTGCTCCATGGATGAGACCTGTGCTTCTCTAGAGATGCTTCAGCTGCTGTTGGGGTGAGACCAAGAAGAAACAATTTATGGAGCTGAAGCAGTTACGAAAAAGATAGTTGGGAGGACCAAATCAGATTAGGAGTGCCTTTTCTGTTCTGACTCTGAATATCTTACAAGTTTAAATAGCAAAGACAAAAGGCAGGTAGAGGAAATGTACTCTGGACTTATGCTCCTCATCCGCATAAATCAAAGCACTTTGCAAAATCTGGCAGCAGTTTCACTACATTGTTTATGGAGGAAAGTGAATCAAATGACGTTTAAGACAATGTGTGGAGGATTACAAGTGATCAAACTGCTGCAGTTGTTCGTATTTTGCATTTTAATGAACTGAGCTACCATGGTTCAGCTGCTGTTCATTAAGCCACACTAACGAGATCATGTGCCAGCATCCACCCATATCCTTAAATGCAGTGATTTTTTCACTTGGAACCCTTAATGTCATTGACAAGCTTCACGTGAGCTGGGGCAGATGGATGAGCTGCCATGAGCATGGGCTGCCCTTGCAGCTGGGATGGACCAAGTGCTGGTGCTTGAGAGGAGAGCTCTGCGAGAGGTGGGTGCTGCAGCGGACCTCCTTACTCAGAGCCTTGCTGGAGGGTGCTGAGCAGAGCATGAACCTCGAGTCTTTGGACTTATCTGGGCAAGATCATGGTGCTCACCCAGGCTTCTGGCAGGGAGTGACCCGCCTGCATGAGGGGCAGCTGAGCCAGGTGAGATAAAGCTTCTCTTGTGCTTGTTTGGGTGACAGGGTGGGTTTTGCTGGATAAGGGTAAGTCCAGCAGCTCCCGAACTGGAGAAATGCTGCTGGGCAGGCTGGGGCTATGAAACACCAGCATCCTTGCCCTGCTCTATAGGGTTAAGCAGCCGGTGCCTGTATAATGGTACAGGTTGTCTGACAACCTGGCTGTGTGTGCTCTGCTGGTTTGTAGGCTGCAAACCCAGCAGCTGAACCCTCCTCCTTCTCTGGACCTTCCCTAAAGTCAATGTTTGGCCCCACCTGACTGGAGCGGGCACTTGCTTCCCCAAGGAAGCCACTTCTTCTTCCAATGGACACAGGTAAAATGTTCCTGACCCAAAACCCAGCATGTGTGTGATGATAACCCCTGCTTTGATTAGCACAGGGGAGCATCGGAACTGAGAGCAGATGTCTGTGGATCTTGAACTTGCCTAGCCAAGTACTGCACGTGTCCATGCCCACATCTGCCCATGGGTGCTGTGGGGTCCCTTGTCTCGGCCTGCGGTGCTCTGACACTTGTGGCACTCTCCCTGGCTGGCACCAGGGCAGCATGGAAGGGCCGGGGCTGGAAGACCTCCAGGCTTTGCCAGGGAGAAGGTTCAAAGCCAGCCTCATGGTTTTGATGAACAAGCAGATGCAAGGTGAGGGCCGAGACCTGGATGAATTCCAGCAGGTGGGAAGGCCAGCCCTGTACACCTCTGGTGATTCCCAGGGCAGATGGAAACCATCCGGTACCCCTGAGGCTGCCTGTGGTTGCCCCAGAGCTACCACCCACCAGCGCGGTGCCTCCACGTGGTAGCAGCAGCTCTTCTGTTGCCCTTACCAGCCAAGCCACCTCTGTAATGAGGGGGTCATGGGCCTGCGCCCGTGAGCCTTTCTCCTGGCTCTGGCAGTGCCAGCTGCTGCTCTTCCCTCTGCTGGACCTTGTTTTTGAACATGGGTGTCACTGGAGCAGCGGCTCTCGCACAGTTCTCCTTCCAGCTTCTCTTAGCAAATAGTGCCAGAAATGCTTTTACTAAGCGAAAGCGAAGACTGATGTCATCCCAAGTCTCTGTGAGCCAGGGAACTGAGCAAAGGCCTACAGTGCCTATATCTTAATCCAACTGTGGTTGTTCCTGCTTTCAAGCCCTTATTACCTGCCTAATTCTCTGCTAGGATATTGCTCAGACATCTAAGGAGATGCAAGCTGGCAATTTCAATGCACTCCTAAACATCTCCAGCAAAACACCCGCCGGTGCCAAGCCCTTGGCTCCTGGCTCCTTAACCTGTTTCTACTAAGTAAGGAGATTTCCAGGGCGAGTCTGACTTGGCCCTGCAGGAGGCATCTTTTCTCCTGCCAAGGCTTAGGCTGGAGCGAGCTTCTCCCGAGCTGTCACTCAGGGAGCAGGAATGCAGGCGAGGCTGCCCTGTGGTTAGAAGGACTCCACCCCAGAGACAGAGGTAGGCGCCCAGGTACCAACACCGGAGACTTGGGGCACATCCAGGGTTGTTGATGACAGGCACTGATCTGTTTCTTAACCCTTTGCCTGCCTGCCCTTGGCTTCCTTCTTTCTGGCTGTAACGATATCCAGGCAGTGCTGGTATCTCGTATTTGCCCTGTGCTGGGTGGTGGTTGGTATGGGAGCAGCTGTTGGATGGGGCATCTTTAATGGAAAGCCAGTGATAAGCAGGGATCCAGTCCTCCTTCCTCTGTTTCCTGGGTCTAGAGGATGTTTCCCAGGTGGAGAGATATGTTTTGGGGAAGGGGTCCCTCTGCTATTTTTGTCCTGGAAGGCTGGAAAACTGTAGTGTGCTAAAGCATTAATCTGTTTTGTTGTTTTGGTTTTTTTTCTTCGACACTTGGGGTTTGGGTTTTGTGTTGATTGTTCTGCTGAGGTCTCCTTGGAAGGCTCGGAGTCAAAACAAAGATGGTTAACCTAGGAGCACTGTACTTTAATAGCATTAATTGTCCATAAAGCAGGCAAACCCAGTGTGTACCTTCTTCCTTGATGAGAGTCCTAGCCTGGCAGTTTTGCAAAGTCTGACCAAGTAAATGTTTCCCTGGCTCAGTTGCCCAAGTTTCAGTTGCTCCTTTCTTGTGATGGCAACATCCCACTAGCCCCCAGGTACCCACACGGCCCCAGACAAAACCTGTTGATGGGCAAGGCTGGGGCTGGAGTGAACAGCCCGGCTGGCAGCACGCAGCTCCAGGCACCGGGGTTAAACCCTACTTTAATGCCAGGCTCTAAAGAGTGTTGTGACCTTGCATGCTCCTTTTGTCTCTAAGCCTCAGCTCTCCATCTCTAAAACAGGGATGGCTTTCGCCTGTCCTCCTTAGTTCTACCCGATGTCAGGCCAGTACAAGTCCTCAGCTGGGGGCCAGAGGCTCTACTGGTATCAGTGTCCCGTTGGTTGTTTTTTTACCTGTCATGTAGCTTCTATGTGCCTATGTGGAAGGATAGGCCTCTCCTCTGCAGGGAGCAGGGCAGGTGTCCTGCTCGGTTCTTCCCCTTGCAGATCCCGAGTATGAGGAGAGCCAAGTTTTAGAGTCTGGCCTGTCTCCCTAGTCGTTCTCCTTATGTATTTGCTTAAGGTATCCATCGCTGCCGTGTCCTTGCAGTGCAGCTAAAGAGTTGTGACTGATCTTCGGTGCTGCCTTGCCTGCAGGCGTGCTCTGAGGTGATGGATCTAGACCATGGCTGTGTCAGCCCGTCCAGGGCACATTAAAAACACATCGCTGATTGTTTAAGGGAAGGGTTCCAACTTTACAAGTCGTGTCCCTAAACAGGCTTGTTCTCCACTGCCCCTTGATGCTCTGTCCCATGCTGAGAAGGTAACGCACCAGTTTGCCTCCGTGTGGGCTGTGAAGCACTTTCTGCTTGTGTTTATGGAGTGTTTTGCAGCCTGTAGCAGCAAAGTGACACAGAAAGGGGAAATGATGTTATTCAGGAATTTGTAGCCAAAGGTTTTGGGACATGTTTCCATTGGACAAATGCTACAGTGTGTCTTAGCCTGGTGCTGCATCCTAAAATGCTCTTTGCTGGGTTTTCTCTGCTCCTTGAGGCAAACCACTAGCCAAAGTAAGGCATGCCCGAATTCCGCTGACAAACGCCAGCACAATGCGCCAACATCCCCCACCTTGTGCCTGCAAGCGGAGTGGCCTATAGAGAGTCACTGACCTTGAAGAGAGTGTGAATAGCTGGGCAATGGGCTCCTTGCTGCAGTTTGCAATCAAATGCTCAAAGCCCCGTGCCCACCTTGCTGACCTTTCCTGACCTCCGTTGCCCAAAGATCAATGTCTACGAGTCAAGAAAGTCCTCTAGAGGCAAAGGGGAATTTTCCTCTGTGAAGCATATAGTAGCATGAGAGTACTGGACTCATCCAAGCGTGTGCTGCCGGAGGACTGGGGCCCCAGTGCAAGCAAGAATTATTTCCTTGGGGCTGGCGTGGGCGGTGGAGTCCCAGTTCAGATGTGGTAGCAGTTCTGCATCTCCGTCCTTTTGGTCGATCATTGCCTTTCGAGTGGTGTCCCAAGGATGTCTCCCACGTGCTGAACTGCTTTGCTCGGAACACGACGGAATATCTGAGAAATCCTCCTTTTTTCAAATGCAGCTTTAATGAGCTTGTGAACGAGGCTTCCTCCATCCCTGGTGTGGTCATCGAACATGTTATCTGTTTATCTGCAGGGATATATATTGCAGTGAAAAAGAAAAAGTCAAACCCACCACCAGCACAAAAGATTAAATACAGGCCTTTAAAAAAGCCCCTGTGGGATCTCCCAGCCCATGGGAAGGCTGATGGAGGGAATTTACCTTCTTTTGTCTTGGCTTTCCAGTGCTACCCCTGACACAAGCACCACCATGGCCTGAGAGCCCCTGTTGATTTTTAAGGAGGAACAAAAGCTACTGAACCGAGTGGGAAGGGTTAATTGGGAGTGAACGAGTGGAGTCCATTTTCAGCCTGTAGACATTTAACTGCCCAAAGAAAGAGCCGGTCTGCGAGGTGGGCGATGCTGGCTCTGTTTGGATGGGGATTTTGAGTAGAGCTGTCCTGTTGCTGCCGCCCTCCTTTCCATGGGCATGTCAGGGTGACCCTGGCTCAGGGCCACGCCGGCCAGTTTTGGTGGGTATGTTGTAATCCCTGTAACTTTACAGCACGACCTGCTCCATGGGCTCCGCCACAAACCCTCGTCCCGGGGTGATGTCATGGAGGACATCGCAATGTCATCTCATGCCGCAACACGCTTCTGCTGACACAGCTTGACGTCACGTGGGCACCGCGATCTGTTGGGCACAGCCGTGGATGAATGCTCTGCCCTTTGCTGGAAGCGTTATGTCAGCCAGAGGCCCTGCCAATGCTACCAGGGCAGCAAAGCCTGCATTCGCACCAGCAGCACCTTTTAGCTTGCTTGGTGCTGACACACCACTTTGAGAGCCGCCTGATGATTTGTGCTGCTGCAGTTCGGGTTTCTGTTTTATCCTTGCGACCTGGAAGCTCCATCGAGTGCTTAGTCCTGGGTTTGGCTAGAGGATGGAGCAAAGGCAGCTGAGTTTGCTCAATGCAAGCTCCTTGCATCACTTGTGGTTCTACAGGCAGGAGTTTTGCTCAGGCTGAGTGCAGCGAGGATAGCCTGCTGCCTCCTGGCATCACTTGCCTGCTGGTGGTCTGATCACGGACAACGCTTTGGCTGATCCTGCTGGGAGCAGCAGCTGCACGTCACCCAGCGGTGCAGAGCTGCTGTCTATCTGCTGTCGCATGCAACGCCAGAGCCAGTTACTCTATCGTTGCTCCTGGCTTACAAGTCTGAGGCTTGTCTCAGGGGATCCTTGTTTTTTATGAAAGATTGTGCTGAATCAAACGGAACTGGAAGCAAGCAGATCTCCAGGGGTCGTTGACTCACATCAAAGGATTCCCGAGAGAGCCCTGGATGTCTGTGTCAACAAGACTCAGTGATTCTTCATGGCAAACAGCCTCTTCTCAGCTCCCAGCCAGGCTTTCTGTTCAGTCCCCTGGCTTGGTACTGTCTCCTTGTCAACAGCAGTTGGATGGGTGACTCCTCTCTCCCTGCTAGGACCTGCTGCTGGGAGCATCCCAGCGCCTACGGCTCCCACTGCCCTTTGTAGGGTGTCTTTGTCCTGCTCCAATAATCACAAGGAGCTCTTTCTCCTCTCCACGCTCTTTCATTTTGCTCCATTCCTTTATCTTGAGAACAAGCAGGCTATTCACCCCAGGGGAGGTCAGCCCCAGCCTACCTACAAACCCAGCACCTGCATGAGTGACCATGTCTTGGCAGCATGGGCACCATAACGTCACCTTGGCCCTCCTCTTCTCTGACTCCCCTGTGCCGTGCAGAGCCGAACACCAGCTGCAAGCTCAGAAAGCCCCTGGGTTGCCGGGAGGAGCAATTAGGACATCAGTGTTCTGCTCTTCCAGTAGGCTTTACTGGCTTTGGGGGTTTGGGGGGGGTTTTGTACACTGAAGAGGGTCCAGCTGGTTCTTTATTCGCTTGCTTTGCCTTGCGCCGGCAGGCCCACCCCGTGCACCAGTACTTTCTGCCGGTCCCTCAAGTCTGCCCAGGTCTGGGAGCTGCTGTCTGCCTTGCTGTGGCCCTGCGCCCCAACGGAGCTTCAGCTGCTGTGCCCAGTCGCTCAGCCACCCCGTTGTCCTCTGGTGCTTTCAGGATCCCAATGACTGCATTCACTCGTGGCCCCTAATTTTTGCATATTTTTTTTGGGAGAGGGGTGTTTGACCTTGAGTATGAGGAACTTGTGCCTCCATGTGTGGGCTGTGTGGATGTACCAGCCTGCTTGGAGCTAGCTTGGGGCTCATTGTGTGGTGTAGACTTGCCTTGCATCTAATTAGAGGCTCATTTTTCCCCTTTTTGCCTGTCACTCATTCCTCTTTTCCCCTTCAGAAATGGTGCTCGGCACAGGCAGTCTAGCGAGAGCAGGCTCCAGTGCTGGTTTTCTCGGTCATTTTGTGTTCTGTGGTGCTAAGCCTTACCTATAGGCTAAATCTGACCAGGGTTTGCAGAGGGCCAAGTAAAGCTTACCAGCAAACATCTCTCGGGAGGTGGGCTTGGCACTCGAGACCTCACACCGAAGGGGCAAGCGAGCCGAATGGGTGGATATCCCTTTTAGGAGTTTGAGAAGCTCAGATGCACTTGGACTCGCAACAGGCAGCTTGTAGCAAAGCTTCTGCTGAACCTCTGTTGTCCCCGTGTTCCCTGAGAGCTGAGCATAAGGTCAGGGTGATCCCTCGAATGAGAAGAGGGGACGCAAGCGGGCTGCAGAGTGGCTCCTCAGTGGTGTGTGATATTGTCATGTAATCAGGGCATTCTGCGGGTAATTAAGATTTGCCTGTGACTGCCTTAGATGTTAGAGCATGTGCTTTGTAAACTAGGAGAGGGTTTTTTTTCCTTGGGTGGTGTCATGACCTGGCATTATTTTAAAATAATTTTATATCTGTGATTATTACTTGTATAATGTTACAGGCAATTATCTACCAATAATTACGTTGAATAATTCCAGAAAGAGTTTATTTAATATAAACATTTAGAAAGCTAAATACTATGGATAAGATAGAGCCCAAGGGCTCAGAACTGCTGGATTTTATTTCCAGATTTGCCGCTGGTCTTCTATATGGCCGTGGCACTTAACAGATGTGGCTTCTGCAAATAGCTTGACTTTAGGGGGAAGGAGTTTTGCTCTCCACCATCAAATAAGCCAAAATTATACTGCCAAGATTGAAAGAAGCTTGGACGATGCTCCGCTGCCCCAATAATGCATGTGAAACATCCCAAAGGATCAGTTCTGAGGTGTTAGTTTCTTCTTTATAATAATCTAATGCTGTAAAACACAACTCAAAGTCACATATTTCAAAATCAGCTCTGTTCTATTGCTTCTTTTTCCAACTCCCAGCCTAACAGAGCACTTTAGAGTCTGCAAAAGCTGATGCTGGAAGCCTGTGGAGGAATTAGTGCAGGGACCTATTTGTGCGTTTGAAGCTGGGCAGAGAGCTTGTCTGACAGAAAAAAAAAAAATCAAGGATGAAACAGGCACCAGAAAATTGACAGACAAGCCTGGAAATGCCTTTAACCCTTATTTACTGTAGGGCTTGTGGTTTGAAAAGCCTGGAGTCTCATTTCGACTGTTCGGTCCCCACTAAAATTACAGAGGTGGGAAGAAACCGCCCGACGAACCGTATGGGCTCTGACAAACAAGCCCAGGGGAAAGGGGTTCGTCCCTGGGCCTGCTGTGCAAATTAAAAGCAGGTTTAGAGCTAGACTTTATCCTTGCTCCTGCGATGATTGCAGTGGGCAAAGGGAAGGAATGTACCGCTGGTGTCTCCAGAGCCCATGTTGACATGCCAGCCTCTGCTTACATGGCACTGCCTTGCTGTAACTCCTGTGGGTGTGGAGTCCTAGTTATTTTATCATAGGGACTGATTACAATTTCACTGGCACCGGAGTAAGCAGGAATAACTCCCTGGAGATGATGGCATTGCCGCCCATAAAGAGTGGAGCCAGACTTGCCGTTAAAAGCTCTGTGAGTCCTGGCCTCTTGAGGTGCCACCACGGTGCAGAGCAGGGGAAGGAGCCCCACGCGTCCGTATTCAAGCAGAAAAGGAAACTGAGGAGTAAGAAGGTCTTGCACAAGATTGCACAATGTGGAGGAGCTGGCAGTAACATGCAGGTGTCGGGCTTCCCAGCCTTCCTTGAGGCAGGTTGCTCATGTGTTGTGGAGGGAGCCTGGTCTTGCTTGACACCAACGTCCACAGGAGCAGAAGAGAAAGTAGGTGATCTGCCAGCGAGAACCACCACCATGGGCATGACCCTTGTCTTGGAAGACACATGGATTTGAAGGAAGACCTTGTGGCTGAATGTGTCCCCGTCTCCAAGTGCATGAGATCATCAGGGTAGCGGGTAGTGGGAACAAATACATCAGCCTCTTTTGGGGTTTTGATTTTTTTAACCATGAGCAAAATGGTCTGGGCTTTGCTGCCATGGTACTTTTGAGCAGCAAAGCAGAGCAAAACCACAAACTCGGGATCATGATGACTTACCAGGGCGGGCTCCACGCGTGCGGGAGTGAAGGGTACAAGAGACCCCGGACAAGTGACAGCGCCACAACTTCAGCTTCCACATGTGACACTGCTTTGGGGTCCTTCTTATCGCACCCAGCCTGTGTGCAACCCAAGCCCTTCCCTCCCTAAGCATCTCAGAGCCCTTCTGGTATTGCAGGCATCTAGAAATAGCTGCAAAGTTGCTGTTTCCTCTCCGTTTTGGGACTGGGGAGAGGAAGGAGGCTTGGAGTAATACAGCTCCCTCGTGGTGGCCTCCTGGGGTGGGGCAGGTTTTAACAACGTGCCAGAATATGTGGCTGTCCTTGGACATGTTTAATTTCCCATCTTCTCAGCACAGGGAATGCTTGAATCGCCCTTTAGCGGTTGGGCACAGAAGGGGAAAGATCATTAACATACAAAGGGCTCCTCTTTCAACACCAGCGTTGCGAACTTTCATGATTTTAGCTCTGTCTCATCATATTTGTTCTGCGTTGTACTTGGGTTTGCTTTTTTTAAAAGTCCTAGTTCTTGGAATTGGGTAAACACATCAAAATCTCAGCTTTTGTTAAAGGCTCCTGCTCCTGACGGCTGCAGAGGAAAATCACAGCTTTCCAGAGATGCTGCGAGTGGTGATCCAGCATGAACGCCCCATCCCTTTAGCTTATTTCTGATGCTTGCCATATTCACACAAATCTCTCTGTGAGGGGAAGGGGAGGTGGGGAAAGTTGCTGCTTCTGGTTGCTCTAGGACTGGTGAACGTGAATGGTGCCTGAGCTGCTTTGCTTGTTGCAAGAGAGTCACCGCTTCAGCAGCACGAGTGGAAATGGAAAAGGCTACCTTTTTTCACTTTTTCACTTGTCTACTTTCCTTCTTTTTGTCTCACTCTTCCCTCTCAATGAATTAGGTTAGAGCTTTGTGTCCCCTCCTGGGAACACGGATAAGGGTTGGATTGGTTTGGGGAATCGCTGCCTTCCCCTCTTGTTCCACGCAGGGCGGATGCTTTGCTGTGTAGAAGATAACTTCTTTGGCTGTCTTGGTTTTTCAGGTGGGATTTGTTTGCTGCAACGGGAAATGGTAGGAGTTTGAATCCCATTTTGTGTTGGCATCAGGGCAACTGGGTTGAAGGTCCTGATATGGACCCATTCCACGTTTCCGCTGAAGATGCGACCCACTTAAGATCAGGTGTCTTGTGGGTATTGCCGAAGCTATTCAGGTTAAACATCTTCGCTGGTTCTTAAGGCGATTCTGACAATGGGCCTAAGGGGAAATAGGTCAGGTACTTTGAGATCTGTGTCACTGTGTTGGCTTGAAACATTCCTAAATGCAATCTGTGAGGAGATGCCAGAGCGCTGACCCATCGCCTGCCGCTACTGCAGGCTTTTCCTTCAGGTGCGTTGTGCTCTTCATCGGCAAAACAACGTAGGCGCTCGGTGGCGCGGAGGCACAGAAGGAGAAAAAATGATGGTGCTTCCCCCATAACATTCATCTGCGGTCCTGCGAGCCTGACTCACCTTTTCAGGAATCTGGTTTAATCATTTATGCAGCTTCTGAAGGGACAGGCAGGAGACAGCATGAAAGCGTAACGCCTTTGAAAAGTATTGCCTTGAAAGCATTTGCCTTCCAGGGGATCCCGTAGTAGTTGCTCCAGGGCTGTAACGATAAGTGACACCAAAGTTTGTCCTAATTCTCTGGGGTTTTGCCTCTTGCTGGGCTGTTGAGGTCCTGGCAGTGTTTGGTGTCCTTGCAGGTCCCCTCATCCTTGGCCTTGTGGGCATCGTAACGTTATGTGAGAATCCCCTACTTTTTTTTGTCCCCAAAGTAAACGTTAGTCTTTGGAGAGGAGAGGAGAAAGAATTGGTTTAATACAATTTTCTTTGATGCCCATCTTTGATACGGTCCTTGCACGCAAAAGGCTTTGGTTGCCTATTGAAAATGATGGTTTTACCCAAAAAGTATAACTTGTTTAAAATATATCTACAAAATGTAACTTCCCTTTTTTTTTTTTAAATTGAAACAGAATGTTTTATTACTGGTAGTTGACGTCTTTGCTGTTCCTGCTCTCCTGTTCCCCATCTTTGCCACCATTTTAATGATGAAATTGAAATAGAAAAAGAAGTCAAAGTCGAGTGTGTAGAAATCTGGTTTTATGTTGTTAGCAGAAACTTCAACCAAAAAAACCCCCATTTTAATTAATTTTTTTCAGCTTTTTTAACCAGAGGTTTTGAACCAAAGATTCCAGCCAGCTCAGCCCTGCTAAACACCCTGGGCGTCCTTCAACAGGCTCTTGAGTGCAGGTGAGTCTTGTGGTTCTCCTCCTCCCACATGGACTTGCAGAGCTTGTGCTGCCCCGTGTCTCCACACAGGGTCTCCCTAGCCTTGGACAAGGCAGCCACTGGAGACGTTAATTAATCTCAATTTAGATCCAATGCCTTGGCCTTGGTTCTGCTCCTACAGTCAGGAGACATTTTGCTGTCAGCTCTAGTGGGAGGGGGACTAAGTGTTTAATAAACTGCAGGAACCCAATGGTTTTCCAGTGCAGTTGTGTTGGTTGGTTTTTTTCCATAGCAAGGGATATAAAAGCATCACACAAACCAGCTTTCACTGCGGCAATGTAAGACCTGCATTAGGAGACAGGCGCTAGTCGTTAGGAGTCACAACCAAGGCGAAGCTTTCCAGGGCTCAGCTCTCCCCTAGGAGCCTGCAAACCCAGCTCTTGAGGGGGAACGCCGGCTTCTTCCAAGGTGCTTGGGACCCCCATGAAAACTGAGCTCTCTAGAAGATCTGGTCACCTCGAGAACATAAATTGGAGCTGAGCTACCTTTAAGTTCAAGTCCTGGGACAGGGTGGGGAAGCAGGGATGGGAAGGGAGGCCGAGGATGGCAATGGGAATGTGTAAAGGAGAGTCAGGCTCAAAGGAATCTGCCATTCCGTCACTGGGAGGAATGGAGGAGGCTAAATGAACTCTTCGAAAGGATCAGCACCATGTGTACCTCTTTGGGAGCGGGAAACATGTGCTTCTAATTTTTCTTGCTCGGTGTGTGCCAAGGGGGTCTGTTTCACATTGACTCTCGACCCTTTAGAAGAAAAAGGGAAAAACAAAAGAGAAATAGCTGGCCAAACTAGTGCTGTTGAGGTCCGTGGCAAAAATCCCACCAGCTTCAACAGGACTGTGGTTCAACCTAGAGAAGGAAAAAAACTCTCTGAGCTGGAGCGGTAGAAAAAGTAGAATCTCTCTTGTCTTGGTTTGGGACACTGACTGGACTCGAAGTCGTCTCATTCCCAGCTTATCACAGTACTGGATCAGGCCCACCTAGAAGTGCTCTTAATAAAAATGGATAAAATCCGTTCCTTTTCTGCAGGTGGAAAATGCTCTTGGGATGTGTGTAGTATCTGGGACAACAGGCATGGTCTTGGAGAGGTCCTCACTGGGAAATGGCTTTGCTGTCCAAATAATGTTCTTAGATTTAAAAAAGAAAGAAAGAGCAAAGATCTAAAATCGTTTTGTAAAACAAATGTGCAGAAAAGAAAACTGTTTGGGTCAGTGAAAGTGGCCTTTATTCAATCAACTTGAAATGTTTAATTTAGACTGACTTTTTTTTTAAAAAAAAAGTGTTATATGAAGTGGAATAAATAGGAAAATGAGGAAGTGCGTTGAAAGAAAAATAATTCTTTCTATCCTATGTTTGGGCCATTCTTTCCTGAACAAGTCCTTTGCATCCTTTTCAGTCTCCTGTGAAAGTCTCTCTGGTGACAGAGACTTTCTCCATTTCTTTTCAGAAACTCCCACCGCAGAGCAGCTCTGACTTGTGCCCTTCCTTGGCTTCTCGTTATGTTATAAATAATTCCCTCTTTAAGCATCCTCACACTTTGAAACTTTGACCTGCCTTGTAACGCACCGTCTCCCAGCTTTCATTTTGTTCGTGCCAGAAAACCCCGCTGTTCTTCCCTCGTCCTGTACAGTGGAGTCTCTGTGGTCCTTCTCCCTGCCTGTCCTGGTCTGAGCTACCCGCTCTGGTAATGGTGGGCTCTTCCCCGGACACACCACGCTGCCATCAGCAAATTGCATTTTTATCCCTGTCAGTACCATTAATGATGAAATCGGAGAGGATTTTTCCCAAAGTCTTTTCCTGAAGCGCTCACTGGCAAATCCTCTTTGACCCGAGACTCCTCTTTCCCCACCACTCGTCGCTGTTCCGCTTTAGGCGTTTCCATGCCCAAGGCAGGTTTCCTGGGCTAATCCCCATCTCGGAGCCATTCAGCAATTAGTGCTCGCTGCGGTCCAGGTCCAGGAGTTTGTGTTTCCTTTGCCTGGAGTTGATGACTTTGATAAAAGCTTCTTGGTAAGCCTGGCACCATCTTCCCTTGTTGGATTTTATTCCAGTTTCCATTTCCTTTGCTCTTTTGGATTACTCTTCTAATATAGGCTAGTATTTGCCTCCATCAATGGATTTTCTTCCTTCTGAAATAGACTTGCAAGCCATACATTTCTTCCATTTCCATGTGATTGATAGGACCTTCTCTTCCTTCGCGAGATGCCAGTTCGGGCTGCCGTAGCCGGAAGCTGTAACGGGAAGAGTTTGAGCAAAAACGCCCCTAAAGCAGTGAAGGTAGCAGTAAGATCAGGTTCCCCACTGAATCTTGTGCAAATGTTAGAGCCACAGCGGTCTGCAGTGTGTTATTTGTTACATAGAACTATGAGCAGGAGCTCATAGTTGAACAGGCAACATGAAGATGCTTCTTGGAGGTTTCCAGTCAATGCCAGTTATGTTCTGCCCCTTTGTAATCTGGATATTGCGTTATTTAAGGCAAGAAACCACTGCTTTGGTAAAGATTGCATGCTCCTTCCCCTCTTATTTCCCACCCCCCAACTCTGTTCCCTCAGTTGTCCCCCCGCAGGGACTCTCCCACCAGCGCAGCTGGATGGCGGCATGACACTGGTGTCAGGTGGACCATGAGGTGCTTTTTTGCCAGGTTCCTGCCTGATGACAGGTGACTCAATGCCTCAAGGCTTGTAAGGAAGCCAGCGAGCCAGCATCTGATGAAAGAGCCCAGCGTGGAGAGGTGCAAGGGGAGAGAGAAGAGGAGAAACCTCGCGGGATGCGATGGAAGTGAGTCATCTGACAGGTACTGCCACCAGGCCAGTCTGTAATTAAAGCTCACCTCAGCTGGTGTCTCCACTGGAGCATATGCCAATCATTCCCTGTGGCATTTTCACACTCCTTATCTGTCAGCCTAGAAATTACTTTTTTAGATCAACTTTGAAGGCTTAATTCTGGCAGGGAGACACGGGGGGCCAGACAGTCTGCTTCGCCACAGAGCGCCGTGCAAGGGGAGAAGCAGTAGTCGCTTTGTGTGGACCAGATTTTCAAGAGATGTGAGCTGGTTTTTCAAGGTGGGACCAGGTTTTTCCAAAGTGCTTGGGTCCTGGCAACTCCCATCATGTTTTTAAAAATGTATCTGATGAATTGCTGCTACTTCTTTTAAAAACTCAGTGGGAGCCAAACTCCCTAAAAACGTTGGGACCCCATGGTCCTGCCGACTGAAAGGGTGGCAAGCGCGTGGATGTAAAATTCACACGATGGCTTTGCAAGCTGGCGGCGAGTCCTCTGACCCACCACGGTCAGTTATTTTGTGTGTCGCTCAGTCCCTCAACAACCTGCCTTCTGCAGGAGGCTTTGTGATCCCTTTGCAGATGGACCGAGCGCGCTGTTATTAACAGAACTGATTAGTGAGATTAAGTTATAGTTAATTAAGAAAGCAGTTGACGGATTGGATTCAGCTCTCTGGTGGCGGTATCCAGGGGTCCAGCTTTGGTAACATCTGAGAAAATTATACCAAGCTGGGGTGAATTAGGGATTGAATCCAGATTCTTACGCACAGGGCGATGCTCTGAAATCAGGACCAAGTGAATGCCGCCTCCTCTTTCAAAATCCTTTTGGCTTCTGTTAATTAATGAAATGGGAGTTTTCTGATTTCCTATACTTGGCATAAAGGGCTTTGATGAAGCATGCAAGCACGTTTGTGTCCCTGTCCCGCTCCCTGGATGAGGTGCGCGCGTTGGGCAGCACGAACGACTCATCGGGGATCACCCAAGGATTCTGGGGCAGAGCTGGACCAGAGGCCCTTTCCCCAAGCCCGACGTGGCCTTCCCCACTGGCCCCTCTCTCCTAAGAGGGGAGACGTTATGAATCCAGCTGTGGGTGGGCGCGATGCCCATGCACACACGCCCCCTCCCTCGCGGGCAGTCGCTGCCTCCTGCAAACACACGAGGCTGCGCTCACCCACGCCAAGTGCCCTCTTCCAATGGCCTTGCACGAGCACCCCGTGACTCCGTGCCCAGGAATGCTGCCACGGATTGATCGCCCGCTGGGGATTGCGTCAGGCCCGTAAACTCGTTCAGCACAGGATGAAGCGGCTTGGTGACACCTGCTTGTGTGCAATGTGGCGCTTTCTGGGGACGACGGGTCGCCAAGGGCTTGGGAAAGGGGAGGTGAGGGTTCGTGCATCACCCTGGCACCGAGCCGCACGGGGTGATGTCCTGCTAGCCTCCACAAGGCTTTGGGACCTTTTCCTCTCCTCCTGGAAGGGGTTGGAGAGACGGGAAAGAACGCCGGTCTCTACGATGCCTGCAATTTTCCCAGTTCTCCAGCTAGGAAGATGAGATGGGTCTGCCGAGCTAATACCAGCGCACATGCCTTAGGCTTGCTTGTCCTTACAACTCCAAGCCCTTCCTTTTTCTCCTTAAAAAGCTAATAGAGCCTCTGCTGTTTCTGCTCAACACCCCTGGGCTGTGTTCTGACCTGGTCCATCCTGCTGCCCTTTTATCTCCAAGGGATGTTTGTCCCAGGCCAGGGGTGTCTCCCAGCAACGCGCAGGCAGACGCAGCACACTTACGCCCCACTTATGCCTTGTGCGTATGTAGCATTGCCCGGAGATCTGTGCGATATCAGGCCTGGATTCGCCTCCCTTCTTTCGCACACCTCTCCCTGTCTCCGCCAGGCACTCTGCCTGCCTTTGTAGTCAACTGAGAGAGATCAGCCCTTCTAGGGTTTCGGCTCTCCCCGAGCGAGGCGCCTGCATTAGGCTGGGTGAATTACCAGAGCCCATTTCCCTCTATGGACTGTAGACAGAGCCCCAGGTGCTCCGCTCTCGCTGCTCTGCTCTCAGATGCAGACATTCTTACTCTGAACATCTAAAGCTGGGTGAAGCAAACACCACCCTTTATGTTTCTCACATACATTAAAAGCTAAGTGGCTGATAAGGAACCTGCTAGATTCTAGCCTAAATTTATTAATGTCCAATTTATACAAACCTGTCCTTGTAGCAACGTTGTCCTTCACCTTTATGTTGCTTTTGCACCCCCTGGGTACTTGGGCTGTGCCCTTTGGTAGCAGAACAAGACCATTCCCTTTTATCTCCCTGTGAAAGTCAAGGTCTTCTAGCATCTTCCTTGCACGAAGGGTTCTCCCTTCCCTTCGTTGCCCTAGTAGTTCTCCTCCACCCCTGACTTCTTGATCAAGGATGATTAAAAGAAGATACTATATTTCGCATGAGACCCCTCAAGGCTGTATTGAGGGAATGCTCTTCTCTTTCTACTGGAAGAGGTGAGCCTGGTGATTCTGGGATTACATTACCCCACGCACGATGCTGCACCGTGCTGGCAATTCATGGTCATCCCTGGGCTGAATAATGCATGCTGATTTTTCTCTCTTTGTGCTGGAGGCAATTACTATCTGGCCCAATCTGAAATGCTTAGTTTCTTTCTGACCTAAGCCTTATGCCTGGACAGCTTATCTCCAGGTGGAAAGCCTTATCTCGAGAGTTACCCGACAACCTTTGGGAAAATCAACAGGATTCAGCCAACTCTAGGTCTGTCTTTAAGAACCTCTTGATGTAAAAATAAAAAAGTGCTGAGAAGTGAAAAAGAAAATACTTTTCAAAACCGTCTGACCTTTGAGAAGAAATCATTCCAGAAAAGAAAATGTTTTAGTGTAGAATGAAACAGGCATCGCATTTGGCCAGACTTTGCTGAAACAAAATACTCCGACAGCCCTTGAGTAGCCGGTTTCTGCATGGGGCTGGGAGAGAGATTTGTTCTTTGCTGTTTATTCAGCTTTGGATTTTGGGAAACGTCAACATCATTTTTTTGTTTTCTTTCCTTTCTGAAAGAGTTAGAAATTTCAAAATCCTGAAACTCTTCCCAAAATGAAACAGCTGGTTATTGCTCAACTCTTTCTGTTCCTACCTCCGCCCTCCTGATGAGTTATACAGAGGGTGTGACATTCTGGGATCGCGCTGATCCCCAGGTTGTTGGAAAGGGCCACTTCCAGCAGCTTCTCCCTAAGTAGGGCTCAATCCCGCTGTCAGCTGGTAAACCCGTCCCTGCCGAAAAGAACAGCCTATTCCCTTGGCTCGGCTGCTTAAAGGTGCAGTTCCCAGCAGCACCGCAGAGCCAGCTGCTAAAGCTGCTCCTGACCCCACGTTATTTATCCGTACGGACTTCAGGGCAGTGGGTTCTCGTTTACACTGGTGTAAATAAGAGCCGAATCAAGCTATTAGTGTCTCACACCTCAAGCATTAGGGCTTTCTCTGCATTCATGGAAAAGGTTGGGGTTATTACCAAAGAGGTGAAAATTAGATAATAGCTGATGTCTCAAGGGTGCCAGCCATCCTGGTCTTAAGTGATTCTTTATTTCAAGCACATCATAATTCGCTGGTGACTGCTAACTGGAGCCTGGTGTCTTACTTGCATTTATGGGCTGCTAGCAGATGATTATAGAAAATACAGTAATTAAATAAGTACTTCAGCTGGGTAGGTTTGGCCTGGGAAAGAGTAAAATTAGACGAGGCAGTATGAGCTGTTCCAAATTGTGAATCTGATTAATTTCACTTTCTTTTCTTGTAACGTGTCCAGTAATATTCAGGAGGAAGAGGAGGGGTCACCCAGGAGAGCCTGTGACTGGTGAATTAGAGCCAATAGGCTAAAACAGGTTACGGTGATACTTAGCGGTCTCATTCTGCAAGGTGCAAAACAAGCAGGAAACCTGCAAGTTTTGGGGGCCAGAAGCAGTCCTAACAGCGAGGGAGATGATGTGACCAGAGCTGTGCAGCAGATCAGTGGGACGCCACGGACAGACCTCACACCTGGCTCCAGCAGCTCCGTCAGCTGGGCAACGCTGCCTTTTCGGCTGTGTTGCCTATTCCCTTGGCTAGGCAACTGCTAGGGTTCAAGAGTAAAAGCGGTTTCGGGGCCACCTATTTACGATATTTTTATGACAGCACCTCTTCAGCGGAAGCTCAGGGAAGCTCGCCGCTCTTCCCCTCTGCGTTGTGCACGCAGTGCTCCTCTCCAGCACAACAATTTCCAGCAGAGCCAAGGCCAGGGGTTGAACTGGCTCCAACCAGTAGGAACCTGCAATTACCCAAGCATCTATGGGATGCCATCAATGCAGGATTCCCTTTGATGAAGCGTCGTATCCAGGTAACCTGTTCCTAATCAAACAAGACACCCTGGTGCGCAGGAAAGGGCACTGCCGGCCGTTCCGGGTGCTCCGGGAGCGTGCTGTGGGCAGAGCAAACAGGAAGCCGAGGGATGGACCACTGAGAGCCACTCCACCTTTGCCCAGGGGTGTTGGGCAGGTGACGAGTCACTTAGAGCTGGTCCTTCTCTCGCTCCGGCAGTGACGCATTGTTTTGAACGAGAAATTCCAAGAGCGTTGATAGTCCTTTTGCTTTAGGGACAGCGTCATTACTTGAGGTTTTTGGGGTTAAATCCACAAAGGTGCTGACCTTCCTCGCTCTCAGGAGCCCTACAGGATCTGGGGCCAGGGCGCACCCAACGAGCATTGAGTGTTGGAGGTGCCAAAGGAAGGAGGATGGTCACCAGAGCCTTCCTCTTGAGTGGATGGAGAGAGCAGCCATTCCAAAACATGAGTCATCGCACTTAGGCTCTGAACCACCCTCTCTGGTGGAGGCCACCTTTCTTTCCACAGCCCATAGAGGGAGCTGATGGTGCTTTGATTCGTTTGGCAAGAAGTCTGGCCTTGGTGCTTACATAAGAGTGGGATGCTGAAATACCTGTGTGGCTTGGGCTTTTTGGAACCACCCATGAGGCCTTTGGTCTCTCCTTGCCATGTGGCTCTTGCAGCATCTCATGATGCCGGTGCAGAGGGTTAGATAAGGTGACTGAAGGTGTTAAAGAGATGCCATTCAACATCTGTTCAGGCTGCCCTCTCTGGGGTTCTCTTCTCTGTTTGGGTTTCCTTCCTCTTCCTCATCTGCTTAAGAGATAGATGGGCTCTTGACTGAATCTCTTGGAGGACTGGGTCTAAGGAGAGGAGATATTCTGGACCCCAGGCATGGAAAGATGAGTGGTATTTTAATATCATCCCTGCTGGAGCGTGATGAGATTCCCGCAGACACGCATAGCTGCTGAAAACGCTCAGGTTGAGACATGATGCAGCAACCCTAGGAGCACTTCCAACAGATTGCCTTTTGGGCCAGCGTGCAGGGAATTGAGTTGGGGCCGTCAGAGCTAGCAGCAGAAGCTGAGCCAAAACAGCCACAGCTGTTTCTGGGGACCGGCAGGCTCTGCAGCACACACAGGGACAAGGGTCTTCCACCGGTCTCCTTGGGGATTGCTGCTCTAGACTCTTTCACTTGCCGATGCTTTGCTGTTCTCAGCGCCTTGCGAGTAGGGAAGGGCAGACATCAAAAGCTCGATGGGAGCATCCAAAAGTTCATCTGAAGCATGCAGACCTTTAGCGTTTGTAACGGGAAGTTGGAGAGATTTCAAGCACTCTCATCCCACCTCCTGGCGCTTCTGTTTCTGGTTAAGGCCAGACATAACCACAAGAACAAGCTTTCTCACGGTGTTTCAGCACATTTCCTGTTGGTCCTGGAAGAAAACTGGAAGAACGTTTGAAATTAAGAGGACATCTAGCCTTTGTAGAACCACAAAGGCTCTGTTTTGGAAAGAGGCACAGGCTCCGAGTGTTGGTTGGGGGTGAGTGAGTTTACTTTCTTGAACCAGTTTGCACCATCCCAGCTAATAAGTGTCCCCCTGCCAAAAAAGAGTTGATTTTGTCTTATGGAGAAATGAGTCACGGTTCTGCAGTGCTCCAGTGCGATGGGAGCAATCCCGGGATGCTTCAGGAATCTCAGATGGAGCAGCCTTGTGCAATGGGTAATTTTGGAGCCTGCAGAGGGTCAAAGGTGGGTGTGAGGACAGAATAACATTGCTGTGGAGGGAACGTCCTCCATCATGCTGTCATGTAGGTCGGCATTTCCAGGGAAGTCTTGTCAATCTTTTTTTACTAGAGGGTATTGGGCTGTGTGAAGCAAAGGGCCATGGGCAGAGCTGGTCAGAAACCTGTGTACGCGTGTGGTTGTGAGGAGGGGACTACGTGGAAACATTTCACTTTGGGGAAGAGGAAGGCATTTGAAAATGGTTTCATCAAACTGTTTATGTTGGAAAACACGTGGGTTTTTTTCCAATGCAAGTTGGAGTTTGCCTGCATCTTCCTGGGATTGCTTTTGTTGTGGCAGGCATTTGTAATCAAATTCAATCAAACCACAGAAGAAAAACAACCAACAGGAAAACCCTTCAGCTCAGATCACCCCTTGGTCTCAAAAGCCCTTGGAGGATCCTTCTCTGCCGTTGTCCCTGCTGGGGACTGGAGCATGAGAAAGCAGCTTTGGGCTGGGGAAAGGCAAACTGAGAACCCACCGCGCCTTGCTGCCACCACGAGAGGTGAACCGTGTCATGTAGACCTCCAGCCACATTCTTTTTATTCCATCAAGTATGTGCTGCACCCCTGGATCCAGTCTGGGGCTCATGAAGAAGCCAATACTTGTTTTTGAGTATTTTGTTTTGGATTTGAATCCTTACAATCTTAACACTTTCTTTTTTTCTTTTTTTGAAGATTAAAGAACATCACACCAGAGGAGTTTAGAAAGCCAGCTAAAGAGTGCTGGACACATCAAGAGAAGGATCAAAACCACAGAGCTGAGCTGGGATTTAACATCATCTCCCTACGGAGCGCAGGTGTCGTTTACTTTCCCTGTTTTATCTTTGCTAAGCCTTAATCACAGAGTTGCTGCAATTCCTTCCATGAGGTTAAGTCAAAGGAAATCCCCGGGTCAGGTCATCCATCCTCTGCGCTCAGTTCTCGTCCTACGCATGCGCTTTGCTAAATCCAGAAAGACACGGATCGGGCTCAGCAGTGGGATTTGGGCTGGAGGCTTGGGTGGGAGCACCGTGGGGTTGACCTGTGTCTTGCCCCTCGAGCATGGCAAGCCAGCGAGGGTGGAAAGGTGTCCAGGTTTGTGTTGCTTCAGAAAGGGTTTCCACATCTCACCTTTCTCC
Organism: Phalacrocorax carbo; assembly: GCF_963921805.1. Lineage (NCBI taxonomy): Eukaryota > Metazoa > Chordata > Aves > Suliformes > Phalacrocoracidae > Phalacrocorax > Phalacrocorax carbo. The sequence goes on from NC_087537.1 coordinate 3,482,360, forward strand.
CTTTAGGAACTGTGTTTAAAAAAGTCAGAGCCCTCCATTTGATGTCATCTGGGAACTCAGGTCCATTTTGGGGCGAGAATGTCAGATCTCCATTGCTGGCAGCCTGGGAGGGTCTGGAAAAACAGCTGTCAGGCAGAGTTGTCCCTGCTTCGGGGTATGCGATGAGCAAGGCGACCTCTTGCATTCCTCCTGTCCAGCTCCATCCCTTTGCTGCCCCTGGCAGTGCTGCTCTACACGGCGAGGCGGTGCAAGGTACTCATCTTGCCTGCTGTAAACCTCAGGTCCGCGAGGACGAAAGCCCACCTGACGCAGCATGCTCTCCCTTTGCAGAGGGCAGCTCTCCAGCCGGACTCGCTGTGGGCTGATGTCCAGCCAGAGATACATCGTTGAAGCAGTGGGACAGGGTAAGGGAACTTAAGCAAGACCACACAGGGGCTAGCAGCCTTGCTTGGAGTCGATCCCAAATCCCTAGGCCAGTTTGCCACCCGCAGGGCCACGCTACCTCCCTCGGGCAAGGGGAAGTTTCCCTGGGACAATCCTTTCTTCTCATCGGCCTTTTTCTTTTTTTTTTTTTTGTTTAATTAAATTAAATTAAATTTTCTGTAGCATCTTTTATTATTATTATGTACCTTAGGCATTGCTCTGAGTCCATCGGGGTGAGTTGTATAGCACACTGAATAGACAGGTTGACTATCTGCCCACTGCTCCTCCCTTCCCTCCCCCTCCTCTCCTCCGGCCACCCTAGAGCTACGCTGCACTAAATGTGCTTCAGTTTCATCAATCCCCAAGCTGCACATCAAAGGCTGCGTTTGCTTAGCTGCGTGCTTCCCTGGCAGGCTTCAGGGATTAATCACACCTGAGCCTGCGTGAAAAGCGTGACCGTGTCACGCTTGTTTGTCTCGGACGGGTGCTCTGGTTATCTTACAGCAACACTAACTTGGCTGTTGGCCTTCATGGATGTGCCATTTCCATTTTTATTTCGTTGGGTTACCAGCCACAGCCGAGGTTGGCTGTAGGTGCCGTACAAGCATCGTGGAAGACTCCATTGCATATAGTTAATGAACACCCTTGATTTACTTGAGTTGCTGTAGCAGCCGGGAGTCCCTGGTACAAACCAGTGTCCTGCCAGGCCAGGTGCAGTGCAAGCAACAAGAAGTGATTTCTGCCCCTAGAGCTCTGCAGCCTGGTAGAAAATGAGAAAAACAAGTGGATACCTCTTAGGGAGCCTAAAGAAACCATGAGACAATAACGCTGGTTGCATGATCGGTGTCTGTCTGCATCCACCCCCGGAGCAGGAGCTGTCGGCTTCAGGGGCTTGCTGGCCACCATGAGAAGGTTTAGAGCAGCATCTGGAGAAGAGCGAAGCCTCTGCGGAGCGGGCTGGCGCCTGGACGCGACACTTGGGAGTTGCCTGTGTGCTGGGGACAGCCCTGCGCTGCCAGAGGTTCGCATAGGCTGCGTTGGTACCCTCCGAGAAGGGGAATTGGGAGCCAAAACTGCAGCTGGATGGGAGCAAGGATCCTTGCATTAACTTCAGCTGCTGCCTGGGTATGGGCTGGCATTGAGCTGGCCTCTGGGAGCGACCCAGGGAGTCTGTTCTGGTTTGCTTGGATTGCACCGCCTTCCCTCACGTACTGAGCGGCCTTTTCTGTAGCCGCCTGTGATAGCAGCGATGCTACAGGGTGGAGAAAGCTGGGCTTCACCCCGAGTGTACAGTTCAGTCAGCATTTTCCTGGAGATCAACCCTGCACCTGCAGAAATGCTCACGGAGATTAGCATTGGGATCCTGGTTTGGGTGGGATTGTAACCTGGATTATTGTAATCTTGGGCATCATCTCTGGCAAAAGCATTAGCTCACGGTTGCAGAAAGAAGCCCCAAGAGAGAGCAGGGCTCTGTATTGAGAAACAGGCACTGCCCAAAGGAGCTTGCAAAAAAGCTGGGAGGGGAAGTAAACACAACAGCGCAGGGCCGGGATTGCAGCACACTCCCCGTGGCCCCGTCCGGCAGCCTCCGCACCGGGCCCCAGTGCCCTCCTGGCTCCTTAATGCCCCACGCTGACCTGTGCTGCTTCTGCACCGGGGGGCAGAAAAACTGGGGCCCCGGGTTGCGAGGGGGGCACCCTGCAGTGGGAAAAGGAGGTGCCGTGGATGTGAAGCTGAGCAGATGTGGTGATCTCCGCTGGCTCGAGGCAGTCTGAGGATGGAGAAGCCCTTGGCAGCCGCAGGACGTGACCGTGGCAGTTAGCGGGGACCGGGCGGCGTTGGCCGTTTCCAACACGCCTGCGGTGGTAGGCAGCCGGCGCAGCTGAGGGGTGTGTGGCACGCACTGCCTGAGCCCCAGGACCTGGGGGCCATGCAGCTGTGCTGGGGGAGAGGAGACACCCGGGTCTCTTACGGGGATGTGGCTTTGGACCGGCCCGGTCTGAGCTGCCTGCAGCATCCCCCCGAGGATGCCTGGGTACTGCCGGGCAAGGGCAGGAGAGCTCCTGCAGGATGGCAGGCAGGGGAGGATTACGACCGATGAAGTGATACCTACGGCCGCTGGAAGGCTGTGCGGGGTGACCGTCTTCCCTAGCTAATTTCCAGCTCCCAGTTTAAATCCTCTGGACTTCCTCTCTCCCTTGAGAAGATAAAGATCCTGGGCATGCAAGAGTGAACACCCTGCCGTTGCGTCCTCTGCCACAATCAAAGCAGGCATCGAGTGATGCCTCTCCCCGTGTGCGCCATGGGGAACAGGGAGGTGACGGGGGAAAGAGGAGGTGGCTGCCTTCCTGTGGGTGTGTTTTCCAGAGCAGGAGAGAAACCAAGATGGATCAGACACCAGCCAAACAAGGTGACTACGTTGTGAGGAATGCAGGCACAGGCTCTGTTAGTGTGTGAGATGCAGAGAGGAGATAGAGGGGCAGCCAGAAAATGCTTTTGCCAGCACAGCCACGACACTGGCTCCTGAAAGGCAAGAGGGTCAGTCTCAGCATCTCCATCTAGAACGTAATAACGTGAAAGCGGTGTGAAACTCATTGCCACAAGATGCTATTGATGCCAATGGCTTAGCAGGGCTAATAAAGCTTTTAGAGAGGTATTGAGGTAGCAAGAACAACAAGAGTTTTAAAGTAGTAAGTTGTAAAAAGATAAAGGGGTTGGGTACAGATAAAATCCTCATGCTTCAGCACGTAAAGGGCAGTGCAGAAGACGAAGGGACAGGCAGGAGCTTATTCTGGGGCAGGTAATCCCCAAACCACTTCCTTTAGGGCTCCCAGAGGAGGAACCAGAGGAATCCCAAGTCTCATACTGGAGTAGTTCTCCTCCATGAGATGTTTCTGTGGTAATATTGGATTTACTCTCCTGGATAGGGGAAGGATCCATCTCTCTGCTTCTGTAGGGTGAAACGGGTCTTGGTACCACCATGGCAACACACGGTTCCCTCTGGGGTTGGAAAAAAAGACATTTGTGCAGAACTTGTAGGGCGTTTGTTGTCAGGCTGTCTGTCCCTGTCAGCTCGGGGTGAGGCTGGCTAACAAGCCTGCGAGGGAACAGGCCAGCAAATGCAGAGTGAACACGTTAGGTTCCTTTTCTCTGGAAATCAGGCCGGAAAAACAGCATGCCCCCAGTCTGCAGAGCCAGCAGTGTGAGGCTGGCTGGAGATGGCCCTGTTCCTCGCAAAGAGGGGCTCTGGAGCTGGGACTTTCCTCTCTGAGCATCAAACAAGCCCTGCTTCTCCCCCCTTATGGTTTTGGGAGGCAGGTGGCACGGGCAGATGAGCAGAGCGGTGGGTGCTGCCAGCACGGGAGAGGTGGTGGGGAGCGGGAGGCAGCGGAGGGCAGCGCTCCCCCAAGGCTTGCCGGTGGTGGCTCAGGCAGGACCCTGCTCCTCCGGGTAAAACAGGGAGAAGGATCCTTTACCCTGCCTCTGGCCTCCAAGTAGAGCGGAGGAGACTGGGAAAACTTTCCTGTGTTTATCAAAAGCAAGCAGTTTGTCACGTCCTGCGTTATGTGAGGATTTACATCTCTGTGTGTGTCCCCGTGCTCGGTTTCTGGCTGGGGACCTGCTGGGGCCACTCTGAATTCGGTTCAGACGCAGCCCGGTGTGCAGACGAGCCATGCACATACTCGGCCCCATCCACCTTTGATCTTAAGCTGTCAAGAAAGATGCTTTGGCAGGAATCTTGCCCGTCAAGTACCATCCATAGGCAGCCACAATGTCACAGCTGTGACCAAGCCCTGACAGCTCCAGGAGCTGAGGTGGTGCCAGGTTTAAGCCAAGCCTCCACCTTCTGCCCTCAGGCTGGAGGCAGGCTCCTTTCTGGGCTGTGCAAAAGCTCAGGGCTCCCTGCTCCTCTGCCTGGTGAATTCAGGGGTCTCAGCTGCTTTCAAGCATTGTCATAGGTTGGAGGAGCTGCCACTGACACCCCCCCCAATGCCCTGGGTCTGGCTGTGCAGACACCGACCTGCTGCCAAGTCCTGGCTGGGGGTAGGAGCTGCTGCATGGTCCAAACTGCTGAGGAAGAGGATGGGATGCTGCTGCCTGAGCAGAGAGGCCATCTCATCCCAAGCTTGCCCATCATATCCTCAGAAGAGCCAAGCCCTTGCTGCTCCCTGTGCCCCCGGGCGTGGGTACCACTGGGGTGTCACCAGGTACCAGAGCATCTGTGCTACTTCATCCCCCGTCATGCTCTTCCCAAATAATCCCGAAAGTGGCTTCCTTCCCTCGGCTGCGGGTGGGGAAGCCACTAGATGGCAACGTTACCTGCAGTGCTGGCCGCCTCTCCTGGGGATGGAGCGGGGCCGGGGGCGCTCCAGGGGCCACCCGCGCCCCTGGGACTGGGGACCCCAGCCCCGGCACTGCTCGGGGTCCGCGGCGGGGAGCCTGGCCCGGTGGCAGGTTGGTGGGTGACCTCCTAGCTGTGACTCAGTGGCGTACCTAAAGAAAACAAATTACCTTAAAATCACTTCAGTTCTGGGTGATCAGTTTTTGCCTTTAATTGCAAACTGGCTGCAGCATCGTGAGACGTCGCATCACTGGGTAGAGGGTGACGGCACGGGGCGCGTGTACTCATACGCACGCATGCAGTCGCTTATATGTATGTTGCCGTCCCTGAAGGCTCTGTTTACCTGCAGAATTTCTCAGGCAATCCCCAAACTGTCTCTTGCAAACGTGGCTGGGTTTGACCCTGGGGAATGGTTTGCCCCGTGCAGTGTGGCCAGCAGAAGACCCTTCAGCGCTTGCTACAGCTTCTGTGAGTTGGTGTCATTGCTGTGGCTGGGAGCACTGATTTTGCTGCTGGTGAGGGCTTTTAGGCATGACCAAATCAAGCTGGCTTTGAACCAGCCAGCGCAGGAATGCGCAGCAGCGTGTGACCTGCTGGGAAACACCCCGTGCCTTTCTCTGCTCCCGTCAGTTATCATTGCTGCCCGCATTATGTTATTGCCATAGTCGAGCCCTGTTAAGTGAAGGGCTTCAGACCTGATCAGGTGGGTAGGGAAGGTGTGAAAAGCCATCTAGTGTTAACCTGGGCTTGTTCCCTTGGAAAGGCAGGGGAAGGGCTGCTGCGAGCGCCGTGGTGCTTCGGGCGCAGTGCCCGTCTCTGCTGGGCCGAGTCCGACTGGCCGGCGAGTTCCTGCAAGCAGAGAAGTTACCAACCTCAAGCTTGCACCTCTGTGTGCCTCAGTTTCCCCAGGTGATGATCCTTCCCTGCTTCCCCTAAGGCAGGAAGAGGAAGAGGATGGAGGAGCATGCTTCTCCAAGGCAGCCAGATGGCCTGAATGGGAATGCTAATTAACTATCCATCACGTTGGGGCCACAGTGCAGGAGGAAATGAAACTACAGCGTGATATGGAAGAACAGCCCTGAACATAAAAGGGATGTGCTGTTCACCCAGGGAAAGATTTATGGGAGTTCTGAGTCAGAGCTTATAGTACTACAACAAGTAATATAATAAACAGTGGAGGACAGAGCTGTGTTTTTCTCCGCGAGGCTGTAGAGCCTGGAGACGATGGACCGTGGTGGACCAGGATGGGGAGGGAGGCAGGAGCGCTACCCTGCCAACGGCACTGCCCTCACTCCTGAAGTCCTCCTGTTTCAGTGCGATGCCTCCAGGTGGTCAGGATTCTTTTTCTTCCTTTTTTTCAGGCTTTTATCCCTCCTCAGTCTCCACCCGCTGCCCTTCGAGCTCCGAAAACTGCAAGTTTGGAAACCAGCCTTTGTCCCAAAATTGCCCACGCTTTTCTAGCTGCAAACCTCCCCACCGTGTGCCCTGTAGTCGAAGCCTTCAAGAGGAGCCCCGAGGGTGAGACGCCACACGCTGAGCCGGTCCCGGGAGAGATGCCGCCACCACAGCGCAGGAAAGGTGAGATTTGGGCCAAGGGGAAGGCGCAGAGGCCAGGAGGTCTCAAGTCCCAGGTGCCTCCTCACGGCTCCTTTGCAGCAGAGAGCGTGATGGTGCTCATCCACAAAGTCCTGCCCGCTCTGCCCTCTCCACCACCCTGGCAGGGTTGCAGGTCTTTCCAGCCTCTGCGCCTCGCCGTGTGACTAACAGAGCTGGCTGGCTCCCAGGGGTGTCAGTCCGGGACCCCAAACAACCCCAGGGAGCCAAGAGGAACAGGAAAGCCCAGAGTCTCCTTCCTCGTCCCCCTCCTCCTCCTCGCTGCCTGCCAGATGCCTTCCTGGGCCAAGGGGTGGCCCTGGGTGGCCCCGTCTCCCGTTGGCCCAGACGGGAACAGCCGCTCCCTATTACTCATGGGGATGATGTGGGGGGATGCAGGGGCGGAAAGTCGGAGTAAATGGAAAGTGGGCACTTGCCTCTGGCCCTGTCTTCCCATGGCCGCAGCTGGAGCTGAGCTCAGCCAGACGCCCCGGCGCAAGGCCACGGGTGGCAGGCGGCCGGCACGGGGACGCGGTGCTGGGCTGCGCACCTCCGTCCTGAGCCGCGACGGGCTGCTGGGGGACGTGGAGGTGAGAGCAAGCACGCAGCCGCCGGGCCCCCGAGCCCACCGACACGGGCCAGAGAAACGCGCCGGTCCGTGCCTGCACACGCGGGCGTGCAGAGGTGCCTTCAACATCGGCCCGTGCGGCGCTGTGCTCAGACCCCGCTATTCAGCACGCCCTGGGTGACTGGCACCCGCTGGGGGGCTGCTCTGCCCCCCACGAGAGGTGCACAAGGCTCCAGCGGCTCAGCTACCTCCCTGGGGGAGGGCGGCTGCGAAGGGGAGGGGATGGGGCACAGGAGCTGAAACACAGACGTGTGAATTTGTGCTACAACCTGAGATAAACTTCATTTTCCTGCTCTTTGCACTGGAAACTGGCTAAGGCTGTGTCTTACAGATATCTTCAGAGGTGTCTATAAGCCATGCCTTCACCCCACACCCTGGGATTCTCCCTCAGTACCCCCACCCATCCCTCTGTGGGCTGGAGAAAGGCTCACTGCCCACCTGAAAGGCTTTTCAGAGCACCCAGATTTACTAATGTTAGTATTCAAAAGTTCTTCTTTGCCGAAAGCAAAGTTTTCCTACCTAAGCTGAGTTTCCATGAGGAAGCCCATAGATGGGGCAGGAAAGACCAGAGACTGGCGAGCTTGGGGAAGCTGCATCTTCTTTGCAGCAGGCAGCAAGGTATTTTTACAGAGAATACATCTTTCAAGAAAAATCTTTGGACCTGAAGGACTTGGGCTGACTGTGACTCTGAGAGGGTGTGAGATGCGGACCCTCGCTGCTTTCCAGGTCTCAAGGTGGGCCACGGGCATCCCCTCTCCCACGTGAATGCCCAAGCTGCTAGTTATTATGGAGTGGACACACCTCTGCGATATTTTGATGAGAAATTCTGCCCGGGTCAAAGTGAGCAGATGTTCCTAGCAAAAATCATTGTTTCCAATGAATTAACATTTTCCTGTTTAAAAAAAACCAACAACACAAACCAAAAAAAAACTTCCAAAGCCTGCCTCGGTCACTTCTACTGCTCAGTGCTCAGCTCAGGGTGAGGTGGCAGCTGGACTCAAACCCACGGGCACGTTTTGGGCTATGAACTGAATGAAATGGGACCCCCGGAAAGCCCGACCGTGACCAGGTGGAATTTTCCAAACTGACGGCGAGACAAAAGCTTGGCCGACCTCTGCGCCTGCAAATCCCCATCGGGGTTCAAAGGGAGCGGTGCCCGCGGTGCCGCCCACCCTCCCGGGACCAGGAGGAGGTGAGATTCAACTGCTGGTTAACACCGGCGATGCCTCCCCGGCTTTGTGCCGAGCGGGATTGGGTTACAGGGCTGGGGCTGGGAAAGCTCCTCCGCAGGTCACAGGTGGATTAAGGAATTCCAGTCCCCATTCAGTGCCTGGTGAACCACAACTAATATGGGGGCTGTAAAGAGCAGGGGCAGGCGAGATGGGAGGCGTTGAATGGGAAAGGCACCTGCAAGGGAGGGCGATGTGAGCCGGACTGCTGGAATCCGGCGGGCGGCGAGGAAATGGTGTGATTTACCATCAAGCCCGGCCGCAACCTGCTTTTTTTTGCCTTTGAGTAGGGGCAGCCAGGGAGAGCCCTGGGTGAAGACAACAGGGTGGCAGGAGGGGTTCACGTGTCACCTCCATAATGGGGATGCTTCCAGGGAAAGGAAAAATAATCCCCCAGCACAGGTGGGTTGCTGAGCTGGGTCAGAGCCAGGCTACCTCCCAGGCACGGCCGGAGATGGGCATGGAGCCTGCCGGGGGCTGAACAAAGGGACCCCGAACAGCATGGTGCGGGGGAGCGTGGTGGGACGTGGGCAGGTCTCTGGGGAAGACACAGACTCCCAGTGAGGGTGAGGAGCTGATACGCTGGAAGGGCTGGGATGGCGAAGCCAGGGTGTAGGAGGCGGTGAAACCCTGAGTCCAGGACGCTGTAGGTCAGGCGAGAGCAACTCCCTCACTTTGCCTGGTAAAATGCCTGTCTCCTCCAACAGCCCTTCGGAGCCACGTGGCTCCCGCTGGGCTTCGCCCTGCCGAGCCCAGGACGCAGGCTGGACTCTCTGCTTGTCCGAGGTTGGTGGGTCCCTGCTCCAGCCCAGTCTGAGGGGGTTTGGACTCAGAGAGCACCCTGCGTCTGAGCTGGGCACCCAGCCCACCGGTCTGAGCTCTCTGGGGACACGCATCTGCCGGGGGAGCCAGCGACAGGACGGCCGCCTGCTCCCAGCATCTCTGAAGTCAGAACAAGGCTGCAGGTGCTGGGACGGGATGGGATGGGATGGTCCTCCCACACCAGAGCCTGGCCTTGGGAGGGATGCCCCAGTGCCACAGAGACCCAGATGATGCCATGTCCCCCGGGGCAGGTCCCCCTGGGCCCTCCTGGCCGTGCCTGGGGAAACTTTTGCACCTGAGAGCCATCGGAGAGGCAGCGATCCTGTACACCCTGCTCCCCAGGAGACTCCTAGGCGCCTCTTAGGAGGACTTTAATTACACATTTACCATCACCATATTTTTTTCTCCCTCTCTCCCCCCCCCCCTTGAGTTCAGCTTCCCCAGAGATGTAAATACCCGGCGCGTGCCGCGGGGATTGTCAGCCCCACTAATGACCACCTGCTGGGGAGGGAGGACGGTGGCGTGGGGACATGTTACGTGACACCACCCCTACTGGCTTGGCAGTGGCTCCCCGGCTCGGCAGGGGTGTCCCTGGGCCCTGGGGTGGGTGGCTCTGCCTCCAGCTCTGCAGGAAAGGACGGTGGCTCTGGGAGTTGGGGAGATGGCTGTCACGGGGCAGAAGGGGAAGGCTCAGGTCCTGCAAGGGGACCAGGGTTGTCCCTGTGCTTGCTCCGTCTAGTAGGATGATGCTACCAGGAGGCTGCTAGCCCTAGGCACTAGCCAGCCATCAGATGGAGGGGGTCACCAGACACCTCTGCCCTAGAGGGGATCAGAGCTCCGAACGTCACACCACCAGCTCTGCCACCGTCGGCCTCCGTGGCACCCCTGCCAGAGCCATCCCGCCCGCCTCAGAGGGTGTCTGATGCCTCCGGCGCTGTCAGGTTGCTTTTCAAAGCTGCCTGGTTTCCCCTCAAATCCCTCTGCAGAGACGTGCGTGGTTTGGCAGGGACCGAACCCTCCTTTGCAGAGGGGAGAGTCTCGGCTGAGTCGCATCACCCGGCGCCGCTGCGCTCTGTGAGCGGGCACCACGGGCTCAGCCTGCTTTAAAGCGGAGCGGAGGATTGGCTTCTGCCCTTTCCTGCTTCTGGCCACGGCCCTGACTCCTTTATTCAGGCAAAAACTCACACCGAGAATTTAGCTGAAGTTGAGCCTGGGAATCTGGCCCCAGAGGCTTAAATAATTCTTTCTACATGGTACATGCAGAGAACAAAAAAAAAAAAAACAAGCCAAAAAAACAAGCAAAACAGAAACAGCGATACAAGAGGAACAATTTCCTTTACCACTAATTTTCTCTCTGTTCATTATCAAGAACGTGGGGGTCACTGATTATAACGCGCTTACCATCTCTCCAAACCCACATATCCCGGCTGGGGACAGCGAGTGACCAGGCAGCGCTGAGCCTCTGCGGGTGCCCTGGCCGCCTCGGCATCGCAGGGGGCAGGAGGGAGTCTTGCCTGGGAAGGCTCCGGGGGTACCCGGGGCCGGGCGCCGGTGGCTGCCCTGCCGTTACATCTGCTGCGGGTAAATCGAGGACTCTGAGATGACATTTTTTTCCAAAGCTTGACCTGAGTCTGCTCCCTCTGAAACTCCTCGCTGGCTGCAAAGGCGGAGAAGGGAGCCAGGCCTGGGGCTGTTAACACAGTGTTTCTCATCGGTGCTAAAATTTAGAGCTGGAATATGGAGAATGCAGCGGGTCCAACCCAGGGAGCTTCTCCCCGCACCCCTAACGCTGTGCCCGGACCAAGAGTCGAGCTGGGCATCTTCATTCCCCCGAGGACACGTGCAGCCACCGTCCTTGGCACCTTCCAGCAGCAAACCCGCAGGAGCGAGTCACTGGGGTGGGTCAGAAAACACCATTTCTCCAGAGATGTTGAAGCTTTTCCGATGTATTTCTCCTTTTCCGATGTATTTCTCCTTTCCCTCTTAAAAATTCTTGAAAGAAATTTTTTGCAGAGCCTTAACCACCAAAAAGAAAAGGACATGTTTTGGGACACTGCTTTTCATCAAAGCATTGAGGGACTTCGTGCGTGCATTTGGGGTTTTGGTGGAAGGCTTGGGATTTTGCCATATAATGGGAATGTCAACAGAATATATATTTTTCTCTCCAAGTATTTGTTGAAAGCTTTCTGTTCCATCAAATATCACAGTGATTCTTCCACCCCCCTCCCCCGCTTCTTCTCTTCACCTGCTCACGGACTTTTGCCCTGGGACTCCGACATGGTTCCCTGCGAGCCACGCTTGGCTCGCCCCCGAGCATCCCCCATAGCCACAGGCTGCATCTCGAGCTTGGTCTGACACTAAAAGCCCTTTCTGATGAATATAAACCCAGGGAGCGGGGGGTGATTATTTCTCATCTATTTTCAGCAGAGAGAGTAGGTGCAGGGAGGGCTGGGCTCCCCCCGCCGCCGAGGAGCCCTCTCTGCCGCAGCTTTCCCGTCGCTCAGTCCCCACAACCCGGGCAGCAAAAGCAGTTTTCTGTCACCAGCGATGCGAAGCGCGCACAATCGAGGACTGACCGTGCAGTCGGCTGCAAGCTCAAGCCCTTCCCGTCGGTTCTTTAAACGCTCGGCAAATTCTTCCCCCAACCTGCAAGCCCCGGCACGTCCCGCGGCGTGAGGCAGGCACCACGCATCGGATGCAGAGGATACGGCGTCGTCCGTGCTTTCACCTTCCCATGCGTGTGTTCGCCTGCAAATTCAGCTTCCAGTGCTTGGAAGAGGCTGGGGGGGGGGGCCCAGGTGCTCCTAAATGGGGGATGCAGGTGTTGCCCTGTGGCATCTGGGTGTGGAAACGCCCCCCTCCAGCATCCCCTCCCGGCCAGCGGCGCCGATGCTCCCGCAGCTGAGCATCCCCAGCGTGTGCCCCCAAAGTGAAGGTCCCCCAAGTCTCCCCGCTTGCTTTGACTTGAGATCAGATCATTTTGTGCCATTTCTCTGCACCAGAACACAAGGACAGGGATTCCTCTGTGAGCCTTCGTTCCAGCAGAGTCCTTAACCCTGAGACATTGGCCTTTCCCCAGGCTTTTATAGTGCTTCCGAGTGGCCCGGGCAGGGGTCAGATTTCAGAGGAAACCCTGCTACTTCTTCCTGATCCTTTACAAAAACGGGATGAAAACGTCCTACGAATGGTGAGACACGCCCCCCCCGCAACACTTCTGATCCATCAAAATGTTTTGCTTTGAGAAAACAGAATGATTTCGTTCCACTTATTGAAATTTAAACAAGGTTTTGATTGTTTAAAAAAGTAACTTGATTTCGAAGTGGAAAAATTACATCTTTTCACTGCAACAAGTGGCAGAAGGGGCTTCTTTTCGCAGGGGCTCAGCTCTTCCTCCCTGCCATACCAGCTCATCTCGCGGGTTTTGCCTCCCATATGCCCTCAGAGCGTCCCAGCATCAGCAGGATTGTGCCCCCCGCCCAGCACCCGGACCCAGCGGGTGACGGGGTGTGCTTTGCCGGGCCCACGGAGCAGCCAGCAAGGGCAGGGATGGAGCCCAGCGCTGCCAGAGGAGGTCTCAGCCACAGCTTTCAACTTTCCAGTGAGGACATTAAAAACCAGAACAAAACAGAGAATGAATAACAAAGCAAAACAAAACAAAAAAAAAGAAAAGAAAAGAAAATCTGTGGGTTTTAAACTCCCTCCTTGGCCGAACCGCTTTCCAGAGAAACATGTCAACAGGCGCTGCAGCCAGCGGGCTGGAGAGGGATGCTCGTGGGGGCAAAACGTGGGGTTTAATTCTTCCCCCCCCCCATGGGCAGCGAGGTGGGAGCCCCCGCGGCACAGCATCACCCCGGGGACGCCGTCCTGCCGGTGGGTGCTCCGCAAGCGCCTGGGGTGGAGGAGGATGAGGGGAAGGGAGCACCTTCGTGGGCACCGGGCACGGCTGGAAGCAAGAGGAGGCTGTGCCAGCAGCAGGGTACCACGCCGGGCTCCTCACCCCGCTAGAAACACCGCGTTAAACCCCCTCCCAGTTTGCCGGCGTGGCAGCTGTTAAGGTGGTAAAATAGGTGCTGCCCGTTCCAGGCCTAATCCCAAAGTTTTTAAAGTTTCTCCTTTAGAGATGCGTGCCTGCACGAGGTTGTTTTAAAACAAATGAATCAGGTTTATTGGATCAAATTCTCCGCTGAGAGGCCGGTGCGTGATGCTCTCTTTGTTTAAACGCTGCATCTAACCATTACTAACTGCCTCGTTCCGCCGTTAAAGTTGCAAACCCTTAATGGGTCTCACTAAAGGGAAAATAACAGCTTCCCAAACGAAGAGCTGCAATAGGAAAGGAAAAGACCATTTGTACAAGGAACAGTCCCCTGGAAATCATGTAGAAAACCTGGGCCAGATCATAATTTGGCTTGTTGTAGGGCTCACCCTTAGGGGAAAAATCAACCTCCAAACAGTTATCTAAAAAAAAAAACCCAATCCAAACCAACATTGTTCATTATTTAAATGCACAATAAATTCAAGTTATCAAAAAAAAAAAAAAAATCCAGACAAATATTTCCCATTATTTCACTGCTCTGCTTGGAACACAATAAATTCAAGTTATCCTTTTTATCTGCCCCACCCAGAAAGAGGCAGTTTTGCACCGCGCCAGCGAAGGCCGTAGGGGCAGGGAAGGGGCAGGAGGGGAAGAGCATCAAGTTAGGAGAGACAAGTGAAATTTCAGCCTGGTGCCAATCCACAGCCAAAGTCCAAGCGAGAGTTTCATGTTGAACGGAGAGAAAGGAAACATAAGTGGGTTCTTATATACTTTTTGGAGGACCCCAAAGGATTTTCTGGGTCTGCATCAGCAGACAAGATGCTTTCGCAGAGCCGGCCGCCTCGCTGGCTGGGGCAGAGCTTTACCAGTGACCGCTGAAGGGATGGCAAAGGGTTTGGGGCTGCAAGGGCAGGACAGGGTTCAGCTCATTTCCAGCTTCGGTGCTCTCCAGCTCTCTGCGTTAAGGGTGATGGGAAGTGAATGAGGGTTAAAAAGCCTCTTTAACTGGTGCTCTTGTCAAATTAGCAGGGCAAGGCGCTGAGGCCGGGGCTAATGAATGGAATAATTGATTAAATATGTCATATTTCTGCCTAGCAGGTTCACACCTTCCCCAAAGGTTTCCAGATGGGGCATAATTATCCCCCAAACTGGCTTCACACGCCAGGGCACAAGGGGAGGAACAGTGACATGGGGAATTTAGACAGCAGAAAATTGCTCCCGCAATTAATCCCAGGCACTTAATAAACTCACCGAAGAACAGCAGGGATGGAGAGAGACCCTCTCGGGTTTGGCCCTCGGCGGTGCCGGTCAGGAATAGCTGGTGATGCTGGTGTAAATTCGTACCTCTGTGCATTTATGGGGTAGCAAAGCCGTCGCCGGTTTTGCTTCTCTCCAAACAAGATGCCACGAAGGGGAAATTTCCCCTCTCCTTTGCCCCCATATTCATTTGTCTCAGCAGGGGCCAAGGGCTGAAGTGGTGTAAATCGGGGGGGGCTACATGCCCCTTGGTGGATTGCTGCTGATTTACATCAGGGTCCTTTTATTCCTTTGATTTCCAGCCAGCAGTCCCCGTGAAAATCAAACCCAGACCAGGTCTACGTCCTGGAAAATATTTTAAGTTTTAAAACAAAATATTTGCTTTATTGCGGGGGGACGAAGCGGGGGGCAGGGGGAACGATTTCTTGCTCTAAGACTTTTTAACATCCATACCATTTCATCTCAACTCAAACCGGCGACGAAGCAGGGCGCAAATCCCGGCCGTGCTGTTGGGGAAATGCTGATTTACACCACCTGGCCGGTGCCTTGGGTGGCACCAGGCTGACCCGCACCCACCGTGGAGCCTCTGGGTGCTGGAAAGGGAGAAACCCCGCCGAGGCCGGGCCGGGGAGCCGGGCTTCAGCCAGCCCAACCCCAGCCAGGCGGGCTGCTGAGGCTGCAAAGTTTGGGGCAAGCCGTTTTTGAGCATCTTTTTGCAGAAAACCCCTTTCAAATCCCTCCTGCAGATGTTGGAGCTCTGCAAAGGTAGAGGGGGAAAAGATACTCATGTGAAATTTCTCTTCCCATGTGTCCTTCTGAAACCTCCCCGTCGAAGCCAGGTCCCAGCCCCTCCTGTGACGGCCACGCCGCTGTCACCTCCGGGGTGCGGGTGTCCTCTGGGCCACCTCTCCGCCTTCAGGTCACCTGCCCATCAGTAGCTCCCGCCTCGCCTTGCTCATGCCGTGATTCACTGCACGGGCGAACAGGTCCTGGGTGCTTCGGGGGTGTCTGGCACCATCCAGGGGACAAATCCTGCTCCCACTCGTGTTGGTGCTCCGCTGTGGGGCAGGATCAGGCCCTGGGACAGGAGGGTGACGTGGAGCACAGCCTCTCCCCTGCACTATTACCTGCTCCAGCCCCCTCCCGGAGGACGCTCCCTTTAAAGGTCCCTTCCAGCCCAAACTCTTCTATGATTCTATGCTCCCAAACAGCTCCTCACCCTCCCCGGTCCCCCCCTGGGATGGATTTTGCTTCAGCCAACAAGCCCAAAACTCCCGGGGAGATGCCAGCGCCACAGCTCGCTGCGCAGAGGAGCCCGGCTCGCGCTGGCACCCCATCTCCCCGTGCTCCCCCGGGATTATGGACGGGGCTGGAGATAGCGCGGTTGTTCGTTAGTGTGGCAGCGGTGGCGTGTGGGAGGGCAGACGCCAGGCTGTCTGCTCCCACTTTGTTCGGCTTGTTATTAACTTCTCCTTGGGCTGCCATTAACCCAGAATTCCTGTACTTGGCTTCAGGCTTTCCCCGCGCCGCTCTATCTCCAGCGCGTAATTACAGCTGTTGGGATCTCCCTTTATCTTGGAGGATCTTGTAGGTTTGTTACCTGGCACATGCTTTCCTGCCCCCCCCCCACTCCCCTTCCCTGCACCCCTTTAATCCTTCCTGCTTTCATCAGCCTCGGCAGCCGGTGCCGGCAAGTAAAAACCCAGAGCCTCCATCGCAGCGGGCGAAGCCGCATCCCCGGCTCCTGCCGCCGCAGCGGGAGCATCGCCGGGCAGGTGAACGGCAGCGACGCGGCTCCCGCATGTCCCGGCTGGCAGCGCCCGGCGCGCTCCCTGCCACCGCCTGGTCTCGGCATGTGTCAGCACCTTCCAGCCCCAAGACCGAGACTTTGAATTGGCTCCGAGCATGGCCTTCATTTATTTTTTTAATTTAATACGAGTTGACTTGATGTATTTATTTTGGCAGCGGGTTACCCCTCAAACCCCAAACCCTGCTAAAACAGCATGTTCTGTCCCTGCCAGCCCGCGCCGACACAAACAGGAGGGCTGGGACCTGACCCCCCGAGCGTGCGCCCCGTGCTCGTCCCCAGGCAGGTGCCTGGGTGGCACCAGCTCCTGCCCTCGAGGTGCCGGAGCCGCTGGGAACCAGCCCCCCGGGTGAGCAGTGGCTGGGAGCTGGGTGTTTTTTACAGCCTGAAGGTTTGGTGCCAGTTTATTACCCCCGTCTCCGAAGGGAACGCGGAGCAGGGAGTGCTGTCCCCACGCCTGCCCCGGTGGGCTCGGGGATGGGGCGTCCCCTTGGCACATGGTGGGGCTCGGGGATGCTGAGATCAACACCTTCAGACCCTGACCCACAACTCTGCCTGCGCGAGGCCAGTCTGGAGTCGGGGAGGAGGAGGAGGAGGAGGAGGTGGGCTGCTTCTTGCCTGCTGTCACCACTGCCTGGTGGTTTGCCCTGGGCTGCCCCATGCCATGGGACCCACTTGAAGATCCCCAAGTGGGGGGATCCACTCGCTCTCCAGCCCCCAGGCATAGTGGGTTGGGATCCCTCCTTGCATCACGCACAAAACAGAGCTGTGACTCCCTGCCCCAGGAGGGGATATGACCCTGAGGGTCCTTCTGCTCCTGCCTGAATTTAAGTATTGCCCCCAAACACCCATGGGGACACCATCCTTCCACCAGCACCTGGCACAGGGACCCTGGCTCCTCTGCTACGTGGTGGACATTTTGGGGCACTTATATTTAATTATAGGCATTTATTATGTCCCCCATGTAGCAGAGGGGTGGGAGAGCACAGGGGTCTGGGAAGGGGGTCCGGGTCCCCTGAACATTTGAACCCCCCCAGATCCAGCCCTGGGAGCCTCCCTGCCACCATGAGCAGCCTCTGTGGCGGGGGGGACGCAGCCCCCAGCCCCAGCATCTCCCCCCAGCCCTCAGCACCGGGGCGAGGAGCACCGGAGGGAGCGGAGCCACCGGTAGCTCATCCCAGCAAGCCGGCACCCGTCCCTGGGGCCGGTAAGAGCTGAGTCACCCCGGCAGGGAAAGTGAGGAGCCGGGAAAAAGCAGATCAGTGGAGGTTTCCTTTGATAGTCGCAGCAGCCACGCTTTGCCCTCGGTGCCGGCCGAGCTGGGCTCCCTGGGGATGCCTCAGCCAGCCCGGGCAGGGCTGGAGAACATCTGGATTTCTCCTTGTGCCTCTTTTTATTTGCTACTTCGCCCCCGCTTTTGCCTGGGTGGGATTGGGGGATTTTCCACGTCAGCCCCTGGAGTTTGGTGGCCCGGGCAGGGGTGGCAGGGCAGCTCCTTCCCACACCCAAATTTAGGGCTCACTTAGGATTTTGAGCTCATGTCATCCTCAAGGACAGTCCCAGGGACGCTGGTGCTTTGCTCAGCTCCATGCTGGGATGGAGGGATGTGGGGAACCCAGAGCCTGCATCCAGCACCAAGGGGCCAGTCCATGGGTCTGGCTGTGCTGGAAATTATCCTTATGGTGTTGTGAGCTAAGGTTTAGGGAGGTTGGGGTGGGGAGAGAGGGCAGAAGCCATCAGCTATGGAGAGGCAGAGGAAGGGTTGCTGTGTTGGGGGCGTGGGGCAGGACGCGGTCCCAGCGTGTCCTGGGGTTAGCCAGGAGCTCAGCTATTTATATTGGATCTCCTGGCCCCTGCTCGGCGTGACTCAGACCCAGCATGATGGCCAGATGGAAACATGTTTTGAAGATGGTCTAATGGGAGGGTGGGGACAGGGGACCCTCCCTGCCAGCATCCCCAGCTGCCTGTCACCCCCTCGCTCCCTCGAGGCTGCTCCTCCCGGGCAAACCCCACGCGGGGTGGCAGCTGAGACCTTGTGGCCAGTGCTTGGCTCTGCACGGGCCACCCAGCTCCCTTCCCCGGTGCGTCACCTCAATGTCCCCAAACCCATCGCTGCGGTGCAGCCAGGGCTCACGGTCCCCGTCCAGGGCTTGGCGTGAGATCTGGGATTGCAGGAGGTGCAAATCCTCCCCACCAGCACCGTCCGGGGCTCCGGCTGGCTGTCCCCAAAGGTGGTGATGGCATCTCCCAGCCCCGGCGGGGGATTTTGCCCCTGGTTTGCCCTGGCCGGCAGCTGGGGTGGAGGCTGCGGGGACTCCTCCGGGCCCCACGCACCCCGCCGGGGTCAGGGCTCCCCGGGGCAGTGGGAGGGAGCAGCCAGGCAGGTTGGCGCCTGCCGCAGGGAGCGGGGCCCTGCGGGGACACGGGGTGCTGCCGACGCCAGGGGAAGGGGCCTCCCGTCTGCCAGGGCGGGCGCCGACAGGGTGGCTCTGGGCCTCTCCCCACCCTGGGTGTCCTCCCCCAGCACCCCTGAGCACAGGGACTGGGGATGCACAGGGCCTCGACGCCCTGTGTGTTCGTCCCTCCATCTGGTGTCTGTCCCTCCCGTGTCCATCCTTCTCCGATCCCTGGTGCGTCCCCAGGTCCCCGCACATGTGAGCTGAGTGCGAACGGCCTCAGCCCCTCCCTGCCCCGGGTCTGTCCCCTGGGTGCCCAGGGCTGCCCCGTGCCCCCCTCAGGGGGATGAACCCCCCGGGGCAGCCTGTGTGGGAACTCACTGTCCACCCCCCGGGCCCCTGATGGAGGGGGGTCCCCGAGAAGGGGTTACTCCCAACATAGATTACCCCGCACATGGGTCAGGCCCCCCCCAGGGAGACTCAGCCAGGACATGGGGGGGTCGGGGTGCCTCTCGCCACCCCACGTCTACCCTCTGGGGAAGGGGGCGCATTGCTCCCGGCCGGGGGGGAACCCCAGCACCCCGGGGCGGGAGGGGGGGGACACGACACACAGAAGGGGGTGCCCCCCCGGGGGGGAGGGGGCAACCAGGGGGGTGCCCCGGGGTGTGACGTCATGGCGGGCGGGGCTTGGCGGGGCGGGGCGGGGCGGGCAGGGGATCCCCCGGGCGCGGGGCCGCCGTGCGGCAGCGCGGAGCCGGTCGGGGGGCGGCGGGGCTCGGTGCGGCGCTGCGGGCTCCGGGGGCGGGGGGGGGGGCTGCCCGCCCCGGCCCGCCCCGGCCCGGCCTCGGCCCACCATGACCATGAGCTCCGTGGCCGAGACCCTGCTGGGGCCCGACCCCTCCAAAGCCGCTTTCCTGGAGCTTGGGCACCCCTCGCCGCCGCACTACCCGCTGCACGGCCTCCACCCCGCCGGGCACCCCCAGCACGACCCGCCGCCTTTCGCCTCCTACGGCCGGCCCGGGCCCTACCCCTACCCCGGCGGTGCCCCCCCGCCGCCCCACGGCGGTCCCTACCTGCCCTACCCGCCCCCCGGCGCCCAGCATCCCCCGGCCGGGCTGGCCCACGGCGCCAGGCTGCAGGACGCAGGTAAGGTGGGAGCGGGGTGCTCGGCGCTGCACACCCGCCCCCGGGCACCCACCCGAAGGGGAGCGACGGGGATTCACCGGGAAGCGACGGGACGGAGCCGTCGGAAGCGCGTCGGGGCTGCGCCGGCCCCGCCGGGGCAGAGGCGAATGCGGGGCTCGGCCCGGCGGGGAGGTCCCCGAGGGGACCCGCGGGGGCTGGGGACGATGTGTCCCCCGCTCCCAGGGCGCCCGGACCCGCCGGAGCCCCGTGCGGGTGGGTGGCTGCGTGGCTGCAAGAAACTCCAGGGATGGGGAGCATCAGACCCCCGGCTGCTGGCATCCAGCGCCCTGAGACCCCCGGCTGCCAGCATCCAGCACACTCAGACCCCTGGCTGCCCACATCCAGCCCTCTGAGACCCCCAGCTGCCAGCATCCAGCCCCCTGAGACCCCCGAATGCCCACATCCAGGCCTCTGAGACCCCAGCTGCTGGCATCCAGCCCCTTGAGACCCCCCGAATGCCCACATCCAGGCCCTTGAGATGCCCAGCTGCCCGTATCCTGCCCTCTGTGCCCACCCAGGCTGGCAGACCCACCCTCCCCTCTGCCCCACTGCCAACATGCTCCGATCTCATCTCCCTGCCCCATCGCATCCCTGTTCCCCACTGTTTTCCCCAAAAGCTGATACAGGAAACTGCAAGCTGGAGAGAAGTGGCCCCCAGGCTGCCCCACAGAGGGGTCCTGAGCCCGTCTGAGCCCCCAGGCCCTGTTGGCCCCTGTCAGCTCTGGAGAGCCGTGGCCATGGACAGAGCAGACTTTGTGCGGGACATACGCGGGTGAACAGACACGCTCACCACCATGCCCTGCACTCACCCGCGTCAGCCCCGTGGTGCTGAGCCAGGGACCACCTCGTCCCCGGGGCCTCCCTGAGCCCCGGTGGGTTTCTGCCCCACACAAGCCACGTGGCCCAAGAAGGACCCAGGGATGCTCAAAGGCACGGAGTGGGGAGGAGATGGTCCACAGTGGGGGCACAGACCTTGCAGCGAGGGGCCGCCCGGGGGCTCGCCCCGGGGATCAGTGTGCCCACAGCAAGGGCCCCCAGGGCAGGGCAGTCTGTCCTGCTGCCCCCTCCATCACCCCATGGGGCCCTGCCCGGCCCCTACGTTGGGTGCACGGCAGAGGGGCCAGTGGCCTGTCCACTTTTGGGCTTGTACAGTGATTTTGAATGAATAATCCCATCTCTCCCTTCCTCCTTCTGTTTCCCCTTTACTTTACTTGGGCCTTAAACAAACCAGCTCAGCAAAAGCAGGTCCCCCCCTACTTATTCCCTCTCCCCTCCAAAACTAACCTCCAAAAAGCAAAACCCGCTGCATCCCCCAGGGCCAAGGTGGGATGCTTTGAGGTTGCTGGGTTTTTTTTTTCAACCTCCCAGTGTGTTGGTTTAACTCTCTGCTCCTCTCCCACCCCAAGAGCACGAGAAGCCCCTGGCCATTGCCAACGGGGAGCTGCGCATCAACGGCAAGGGGAAGAAGCTGCGCAAGCCACGCACCATCTACTCCAGCCTGCAGCTGCAAGCTCTCAACCAGCGCTTCCAGCAGACCCAGTACCTGGCGCTGCCGGAGCGCGCCGAGCTGGCCGCCCAGTTGGGGCTCACCCAGACGCAGGTATGGCCCCTGCGAGGGGCGAGGGGATGGTCATGGCCCTGGGGACGCACCACGTGGGGGGCTCATGCCCATCGCTGCTCCGGGAGCGACTCTGGATTAAGGCTGCGTCAACGATGCTGGGGTGCAACTGGAACGGTGCCAAGCCGTGCCGTGCCGCGGCGGGGGAGCTGGCGCCGGTGGGCCCCCGGGGCTCGGGTTTGGGGCGCCCCTGCTCGCACCTCCCAGCGGCACCGGGACTTTCCCAGCCCCGGAGCCTGGCTGCCGGCCCGGCCGTGCCCGGCGCTGGGCGGCCCCGGGCCGCGGGACGGGGCGAGTGGGTTTTTGAAGGCGATGGGGAGAGACAGGCAGGCGGCAGCGGTGCAGCCCGGAGCCAGGGGCGAAGCGAGCTCATAAAGCCGGGGAAGAGGAGGCAAGTGGGAACCTGCCGGCAGCGCGGGGGGGACCGCGGGGAGGAATGAGTGGGGCCACCACCCCAGCACAGCGAGCCCCACCGTGCCGCACCCCGGCCCAGCCCCGGCACCCGGCTGGGCTGGTGGGGGCCGCAGCCTGTGGCAGGGTGGGGGGGCGCAGGGACACATGGCGAGGAGCACAGCTGGGGACTCCTGGCTTGCTCTCCATTTATCACACGTTTGTCTGCTCTCCCTGTGCCTCTTACCACATTCTCCTCCAGCTGCCCTTAGTGGAGTCTCTGGTGGCTTGTAAGGGGTTGGGCTCAGAGCCCAGCTTATCTCATAGACCCCCCACGCTGAATCGGCTGTGCCCCCTGGAAAGGGCAGGTGTAGATAGGGGAGACCCAGAGGGGTCTGTAGGTATTGATGCTGGGGGTTTATGGGGGGGCGTTGGCCGCAGACCCCATCCTCCCCACTCACCCCCCTCTCCCCCGCAGGTCAAGATCTGGTTCCAGAACAAGCGCTCCAAGTACAAGAAGATCATGAAGCAGGGCTCGAGCGCGCCCGACGGGGAGCACCTCCACACCGCCGCCTCCCTCTCCCCCTGTTCCCCCAACATCCCACCGCTCTGGGACATCCCTGTGCCAGGCAAAGGGGCCCCCCTGGCCCCCAGCAGCTACATCAACAGCTTCGGAGCCTGGTACCAGCCGCACCCGCAGGACGGCATCCCCCGGGCCCCCATGATGTGATGCTGCCACGGCTCCGGCGCCCGCCAGCTCCGGGAGGGCCAGTGATGGGGCAGAGCATCCGTTCTGCCGCTGCCCCCCGAGGGACTGGGGAGCCCAGCAAAGCCCTGGGAGACCCCAGCGAATGGAGGAGGAGGAAGAGGAGGAGGAAGGCGACCATGGTCTGCAGGGAGCCAGCGATTGCCTGCTCCATCGCAGTCCGAAGTGAGACAGATCCGGCACGACGCCCTGGTGCGCCCGTCCCAGCAGGACAGGACTTGGCCTCCAGCCACAGCCCCGGGTCCCTCCATTCATGGACGTGGGGCAGGGGGTCCCCAAGAGGGGCTGGAGGGCTGGGGAGTCCCCGGACCCCCCCAGCCTGGCTTTATTTATAAATACCGTCCGTTACTGTATGTGCCCCCCACTTTTATAAATAGGCTGTACACCTGTAAAGACTGCTCCTCTGTACCTGCAGCTCCCTTTGCGGCGGGATGTCCCCCCAGTTTTGGGAGAGATGCTTCAGCCCTGGTCCTCGGAGGGTCCCATCTCCAAAATCTCCTGGGGAAACAGCCCCGTGGGGATGGGGGCACTGAAGCAGGGGGCTGGGGCTGTCACGTGTCCCCCCTCCAAACATCTGTGCGGGACCCGCTGATATTTTCAGACATGCGATCGCTCCCCCGAAATGGAGGCGCAATTATAGTAATTGTGGACCCGGGCCCCTCGGTGCGGGGCTTCTCGCCGCCTCCTTGGGGTAATTACGGGCAATTTGGAGCTGTTGAAGATGTCTCCCTTAATAGGGGTGGGAGAGGGAGGGCACGGGCAGGCTGGGGACCCCGGGGCGGGTCGAGCCCGGGGTTACTGCCCCTCGTCTCCAGCAGCCCCCGTGAATACCTGGCCCTGGGGGCGAGGGCATTTTGGGAGTGGGGGATATTTTTCTGCTGCAGGTTTGACAGTGGGTAACCTCTCCTTTTGTGCCTTTCAGAGGCCAGAACCCGGCTAGAAAATACACTATCATTATTTCCCACTTTTCCCAATCCTGCTCAGTGTTTGTCACCCACGATAGGGACGAGACCCACGCTGGGGTCTCTCCCCAGCAGAGCTTTGCTGGTGCAGCAGGTCCACACCGAGGTTTGCTCCATTGCACAGACATGCCATGATCCTCGCTGCAGGTACTGACACCTTATATTTCCCCCCCTCCAAGGGTCCCTTCCTGCCCCGGGGACCACATTTCCCATCCCAGCTGGCAAGGTCAGGAGGGAGCGATGCCGCGATGCCGTGATGCCGTGCACAGTTCTGTTTGCTTTGCACGCAGGGCCAGAGTTTTTCTGAGCACTTGGCTCCCACCTGGGGAGTTGGGTTTTTGAGCAAGCGATCAATAGCCAGGAGATGGGCAGGGCTGGAGAGCTGCGGGGACGCCGTGCCCCGGGATGGGGACACATGGGGAGCCCCGGGTCCCTGCCCACAGCCGCAGGGCTGGACATGAGCCCCCACCACCCTGCCAGCTGGTAGCGGGTTTGATCCCTCGGCCGAGAGGTTTGGGGTGCTGGCGGTGACCCCGCCGGGACACAGGCAGGGTTGGCCCTGGTTGCGTCCCGCAATGGCCACGCAGCGCTGGTATGTGGAGGACGTGGAGCCCATGGGCTGGCTCGGCACCCTGGGGGACACCATGGCCAGGACCAACCGCGGTCCAGGACCAAGACATGACACCGGTGTCCCCTACATGGCTGGATGGCGTCCACGAGTGGGGACAAGCCTGGCAGAAGCAGGGGCCTGTGCAGGGCAAGGCTGGCTTTATTTTCCCCAAGCAACGGAGTCTGTCCTCCCCACTGAGGCTTTAGGGAAGTGGATGGATTTGCTTTGCACCAATGTTCTAGGAAAGGAGAATTTCTCATCCAGAGACGGGAAAATCCAGCTGCTCACGGGTGGGATTTACCCTGGGTGGGGGCTTTGGGCTGGAAGGGGTGGCTTTCCTCCAAGAATTACTGTCCAGCCACAGGAAGGGGCTGAAACATGGAGTGGTCTTGGTTGCAAAGGGCTCTCAGGCAGCTCGGGGTGCTGCGTCGAGGAGCTGGGTGCTGGGTGCCATCCCAGCTCTGTGCATTTGGGGTGAGCCCCCGCAGAGCCAGCGGTGGGGTCGGAGGGGGCTCGGCAGCGTGCCCGGGAAGGAGCTGGCAGGACGGGGGAAGCAGGAGGCAGAGGCCGTGGCGCCCGCTCGGCTTTCCCGATGGATGTGCTGCCAAGGACCTGCAGCCAGAGCCGCTTGCAGGTCCCGTCTTGCAGCGGGAGGGAGGCAGCAGCCCTCGGCTCCCGGGGCCAGGATCCGGCCTGCCCGGCACTCGCGGTGCGGCCGGGATGGCGGCTGGCGCCGGGACCCCAAGGTGGGGGGGCCGCCTTTGCCCTCGGGTCCCCCCTGCACCCAGATGCACACGCAGGGGAGCTGTGGCCGACCCCTCCTGCCCTGGCGCGTGGGAGCAGATCCCAGTTTAGGGCACCCTTGGGTGCAAGGAAATTCCCGCTGCAGCCTATCTCTTGGGCACCCAGAGGAGCCTGGCCCCCGCTGCCACCCACCTGCGCTTGGGTCCTGCTTGAATTGCTCTTGTGGGATGGGGATGGGTGCGGGGACTGGGTCCTGTGCCCTGAGGAGGGGGTTTGGGGGCTGTTCTGCCCTTTCCTCCACAGCCAAACCAGATGGTGACCCCGCTTTCCTCTGCGTCCCCAGGAGAGGGGTAGCATTGCCAGCACGGCATGGCTGAAGCTGGTCTCGGCTGTTCTCCACCGGCCAAAAGTGGCCCCAGTTGGGGACAGTCAAAAAAGGCCAAAAGCCCCTAGACATCCCAGTCTCATAGGGTTTAACCCACTGGACGTGATACATCACACGGGGGGATGGGGATGTCCCTTTGTGTCCCTCTTCCTTCAACCCACACAGGCTGGAAACCCAACCAGCCCCCTTCAAATTGCCAGGGCAGGTTTGGACAGTGGGGGTGGGTCTTTGTGCCCCCTTCCCATCCCCAGCCTGGGCAGGGCGATGGGGCATGGACTGGGGCAGACAGGGAGCAGAGAGGTCCCCAAGGCCACTCAGAAGCATTTCTGTCCTGTTTTCCAGAGCTGACACGGTGACGGAGCCCCAGCTGGCGGCAAAGCCGTGGCTGCCAGGCGTCGCTCCTCGGCTCCGGCTGCCGCGTGCCGGGTTAGCCGAGAGCCAGGGAGGGGACGAAGACATGGCAGATGCCAGGCCGGGCCGTGGGCGGGCGGCTGCCCCCGCTCTTTGTGCTGGCAGCGGCGTGACGCAAGCGGCTGGAAGCGGCGTGTTGCAACGGGGCAGGAAACGTGTGCCGCGCTGGGAGGGCTGCGCGCCGGGGCTTGTGCACGCGGGGCAGAGCCGTGCGGGGATGCCGGTGGGACACCGGGCACTGCTGCCCCACAGCTTGGACCCATGGGGGATGGAAACCACATCTGAGCCCTTGTCCTGCTCATAGTTGCAGGCAAAAATCCCTACCGAGGGGCTGGGTGCCCCCAGCATCCCCATCCTGGTACCAGCCGGTGCCATCCTCCATCCCTGGTGCCAGCAGGGGATAACTGGGATAACTGGTGTAATGAAGGACGATCCCTGTACCCCTGTCCCAGGGCCAGGCGAGGGATGCTGGGAGGAGTGGGGTGATGGGGTGACATCCCCACTCCTGCTCTCAGGCCCCATTCTGCTTTGGGAGCGTGCTGGTGAAGCGGCTGCTGGTGGGAGTGGGCTGGTCTCTGGGGAGGGATGTCTGGGCCCCACAGCCCCTTTTGGAGAGCTCTGGGGGTCTTGGCCACCTCTGGGCTGGAAGAGCTGCAGGTGACGCTGGTGGTAACCCCCACCCCAGGCTATTGGAGATGGGGCTGAGCGAGGATGAACAGGAGGAAGGCAGCTGAGAGGGGCTGTGCCCGGCTCTGCCGCAGCTCATCGGGCAGGTGCAAGGGGCTCCTGCACCAGCCGTGGCTCCCAGCACCCAGCCCACCCCAGGGGCTGTGGGTGCTGCGAACCCCGGGAGCCCCCAGCCCCACGCAGACGCCGGGACGTGCCCTGTGGCCGGGACAGGAGGGGCAGGGGAGCTACATGAGCGCAATATCCTCTCCAGTGCCCATCCCTGGGGCATCAGGCCTGGAAGCACTGGCTGCCGGGAGAGCCCAGCTTGCAGGCAGCGGTGCCGGAGGGGAGCAGGGCTAGTGCCTGTCCGCGGGCAGCGATGCGCCCAGCATTTATATAATCCACGGATATGTCATCTTCTTTTTTTTTTTTTTTTTTTTTTCTCCCCCCCTAAATTAAAAAAGAAAAAAAAAACCAGGCAGCGCCAGCTCATGCCGTGCTTCTCACTCCAGGCAACGCCGCTCGGTTTCCTCCTCTCCCAACCCGCCGCCTCCTCGCTCTTGCTGGCAGCCTCCCCCTAATAACCCCCGTGTCTCCAGCGTGTCTGCCCGCCTGCCGGCTCCGGGGCGGTTTGCACGCAGCCTCCAACCCCAACCCCAAGCGCTGGGGGACGGGGGGCTTGGCAGCACCCCTTAATTCTTTGCAACCGGCCCGGTCATGCAGGCGCCGTACGGGGATGCCGGGGGGGGTCCGGCTGCACCCGATGCTGGCACGCCGGGGGCACGGGATGACGGGGAGCTGGCGGGTGCAGCTCGTGGTGGGGATTTGGGGAAACCCCCACAGGTGCAAGGTGGATTTGGCCGCGGGGATGTGGGGACAACCTCTGGGGACGCTGGAGGCTGGGTGCGTCCTGTCCGTGCCCGGCACGCCGGCACCCCACGGGGCTGGGGGTGTCCCCAGACAGTGCAGACATCCCCGGGGCCACCCCACGGGGGGCTGGATGGTGCGTGGGGCTGCATGGGGAGCAGCGCTGGGACCCCCTGCGTGGCCATCGGGGATGTGGTGCCGGGGGCCAGGGCAGGTCCCCTGTCCCCAGCGCGGCTCGGTGGGGACAGCACCAGGGTGGGCAGTGGGGCTTCAGCCCCTGGCCCTGTGCTGCGCTCCCACCCGTGAAACCACACCGGTGGCACTGGGGACAGCGGGGCAGGGGTACCGGTGTGGTTCAGCCCCACAGAGGGTCCCCCACCGTCTGGGGGGTCTTTGGGTCACTCGAGCCCTCCCAACCCTGTAACACCAATGGGGAAAGTCACCGTCTCCGCAGTGGCGGCGAGCGTCGGTCCCACGGGGTCGGTGCCTCGGTGGGGGTCCCGTCCCCCGCCAGCCCTCACTCACAGCATGTCCTCAAAGGGGACGCCGGGGCAGCCCGGTCACCCTCCCAGTTTGCAGAGCTGGAAGCCCACTGGTTCCCAGTAAGAGGAGCAGGAGGGAAGCGGCAGGTCTCTGCGGCGGTTCAGGGGAGTCTCTGCAAACCAGGAATAAAATTCCCCCCAGGTTCCCTCTCGACGGGGCAAAGCACGACTCGGGGTGAGCCGACGGCCGCCGTGCCCCCCGCCCGGTGCCACCCCCGGTCCCCGACCACCCCCCAGCTGCCCCCCAAAAACAGGCGCGGGGGACACGTTGTTTAACTCTGCGTTTCCCAACCTGGAAAGCTCCTGAGTTTCTCCCTGCTCAGCGAAAACCTCCCGAAAAAAAATGGTGTTTGGAGCCTTCAAATTCGAAACGCTTTTATTAACATTAATAGATCAGCTTTTGTTCACTAGGAAAGCAGCAAAGGACGCTCGGAGGAAGCCCCCGTCCTTAGAGGGGGCTCCCATCAACCAGGTTTGGTTTTTTCCTTAAAAAAAAAGAAAGTGAACAAAAAACCAGACCGAAACCAGTTTGGTTTAGATCAACTTTATACAAATGAACCTTATGTACACTCTCTTTTTTCCCCCATTCACCCCTATTTATATAAGGCAACATAAATAAGATCCTCGGGACTGTACAACACATATGAACACTTTTTAAAACTGCACTTTCTGCTTTTAAAAAAATAGCATCATTCTCTTAAAAAATAGTAAAGAGGTTTTTTTTTTCTTTAAAATGTGTTGTCGATTTATTTAAAAAATAGGCATTTTGCTTCGCCATTAGCTTAACTGACACGGATGGAGGCACTGTTAGAAAATGGACATGAGCGCGATTTTTCTCTTTAAAAAATAACTTAAGCCATTTCTGAACTGTTTAAATATTAAAATATCCCCCACCCCACCCTTTTTTATCTATTTTTAAATAACCACCTTTTTGTCTGAGCATCGTCCCGGGCGATTCCCGCGAAGCTGCCGCAGAAGCGGCTGGGCTGGGGGGTCCCGGTTTGCTCCCGTGGGGCGTCCGTGGCCCCCCCAAACCGCTCCCAGTGCCCGGATTTCGGGTGCCGCGAGGGCGAAGCGCATCCTTTGGCATCGGCGATGGGCCCCCACGCGCCGCGTCCTGCTCCCCACGAGCTCCATCCCCGCTGGGGTGCAGGTGCTCCGGGTGCCCCTCGCACCCCGCCTGGGTGCCCACCCGTGCTCGGGGCGGGGGGCTGTGGCGTGGGGCAGCTCCCCCAAAGGCAGCTCAATGGGGTGGCCCCAAGAGGCAAAGCTCCGGCGAGGGACCCCCGGCGGGATGTGGCTCCTCGGGGGCCATTTTTATTAGGGGGTGATGGAAAAAGAGAAAAAAAAATATGCATAAGAAGAATTCGCCACCTTTTCCTCCTGCGCTGGGCTGGGAGCTAAAGAGTTTAACCCTTTGCAGTCCTCTTGTTCCTGAGATGAGCTGGGAGAGGATAGGATATGTAAGTGTATATCTAGGGGTGCGTGTACATGGGTGTCCTTTTTTCTTAAAAAAAAAAAAAACAAAGAAGAAAAACCAAAAAAATAGGGGGAAAAAAAAGGAGGCAAAGGAGTTCTGCCACTGTCTCTTGTTCCTTTTCTCACTCCAGGCTGTTAATAGACGGCGCCGGTGTTGGGGGGAGGCCCCGGGGAGGTGTGATGCATCGTGGTGGCCGGCGGTGGCTGGTGGGGTCCGTGGGGTCCGCTGAGGGTCTGGGGGTGATACCAGGGGTTGTGCTCCTCCAAAAAGCCAGGGGAAGAGCTGTAGGGAAGCGGCTGCGGGAGCGGGGTCCGGCCCGGCGCGCTGCCGTGCGAGTTACTGTCCCAGACGGCCGGGGAAGGGGGGGAGTTGCAGGCCATGGAGTCGCTGTTGTTGGGGCTGTGCTCCAGCGGCACCTCGCCGTTCTTGTACAGCTTCTTGAACTTGGAGCGGCGGTTCTGGAACCAGATCTTCACCTGGAAGGGAGGGAGAGGAGTCAGCGCCCCGCCACCGAAAGCAGATGCCCCGGTTGACCGGGGCGCTCGGGGGGTGCAGGAAGGGGACCCGGGGCGATGGGACCCCAGGTACGCGGGAAGGGACAAGGGATGTGGGTGTCACGGAGAGCCTGGGCACACCGTGCACTGCGGGAAGGCACCCAGGGCACGGGCGTCACGGGGACCCCACACACGGGAAGCCCCCCACGACGTGGGTGAACCTGGACACACCATGCACTGTGGGAAGGCACCCATGATACGGGTGTCGTGGGGACCCCGGAGATGCGGTGCATCGCGAGGAGCCCCCCCGGGGACATGGGCGTCGCGGTGAGCCCGTCACACCATGCATCACGGCACGCCGGGCGTCGGGAGCGTCCCCGGTGCTGGGTGAGGCGGCGGCGCTGGACGCCCGGGGAAGGGGTGGGGGCGGCGGTGGTTGTCACCCAAACAGGATGTCCCTCTGGGAGCGGGTGACGCGCTCCGTCAGCCCTTTGCCCAGTGTCCCCGATTGCTTCATCGCCCAAGGGAGGAGGAGGAAGGCCGGGCGCTGGGGAGCGCCACGCCAAGGGCGGCACAAGGGCGCCAGCGCCGGCCCGCAGGCAGGGAGGGCGCCAGGGATGGGACGGGGTGCGGGGGAGTCGGGCGCTGCGGTGACGGCGGTGACAACCCGCTCGCCCTCATGCCAGCAGATCGGCGGGGTCGATTTGTCCCCACGCCAGGCAAGCCCCAAAAGCAAGGGTTTAGCCCCAAAACTGGGTGGTTCGTGGGGAGGAGAAGCCCATCACACCTGTCCCTGCTTTTCCAGTTCAGCCTGAAGTGCCACCCCCAGCACAGGGTCCCTTGGGGGGGATCTGTCTCCTGTCCCAAATTCCCTTCTCTCTGCCCGGACCAAGAGGGATGGGGGAGCTGGAGCGCCGGGAGGAGGGACCCAAGGGGAGCCCCAGAAATCCCGTCCGGGGGGAGCAGGGTCCGGCTGCCGTGACCCCGCGCTCCAGCTGGACTCGGGGCCAGAACCTGCTGCTGGGATGGGGTGTCCTCAGCACCCCGTCCCGAGCACCCCATCCTGAGCACCCTGACCCGAGCACCCTGTGCCGAACGTCCCGCCCCACCCGGGATTTGGTGCCCCGCGTTCCCGGGAGGCCGGCTGCGTTGCTGACCCAGGACCCGCCCAGGCACCGGGGCAGGATTCAGCCTCAGACCCTGCCAGGTGCCTGGGCAGAACGAGGTCTGGGATGGGGCTGGCTCCAGAGGGAGGGGGATAAACCCCAAAACCTGGGGAGCAGGGCACAGCTGAGGTCTGTTCCCTCTCTCAGCTCCTTTCCTCCTCTCTAGCTTTTCCTTAGCAGCGCAGCTCTGCTCCGCGCGGGGAAATCTGGCAGCAGGGACCCCTGCTCCTGCGAGCAAGTGGGGACCATCCCTCCCCGGGCACCCCCAGATCCCCTCCCGGCTCTCACCATCCGGCTGTGAACAGACCCCTCTCCCAGACCCTCACTGATTCGGGTTTTGCAAGGTGGGGGGGCAGCTCCAGCTCCCTCTCTTGCTGATCCCTCCTGCCCACGGCTGGGAATTGGGGTGTTAGGGGGTTCGGGGGGAGGCTCTGCCCTTACCTGGGTCTGGGTGAGCCCCAGCTGGGCAGCCAGTTCGGCCCGTTCGGGCAGCGCCAGGTACTGGGCTTTCTGGAAGCGGCGTTGCAGAGCCGCCAGCTGGTAGCTGGAGTAGATGGTGCGGGGCTTGCGGATCTTCTTGGGTTTCCCATTGACCATCCGCACCTCCGGCTCCGGCTCCTCCTTCACCGACACTGGGCAGAGAGCGGAGGTGTGAGGTCGGTGACGGCAACGGGGTCCCAGCGCAGACCAACCCCCTCCCCAGCTCAGGGTCATCCTGCTGTGTGTGCTGGCGCTGCCCCGTCCCCTGCGACGTTCCCCCCGACGGCCGCATCCGGCCCGGCTCCATCCCACTGCACCCCCCGCCAGAATGCCGGGGGCGGGGGGCTGAGCCCTGCCCCAACATCCACCCCATCCTTCGGTGGGGACAACACTCCCAGCCCCAGCCCCGCGGCCACCCCGTCCCCAACTTGGGGACACTTAGAGGGGTGCAACTTCCTCAAGCTCCCGCTGCAATCGCGGGGGACCGGTGGGATGGATGCGGCCCCTCTCTCCCGAGCATCCTACCTGCTTCTTGGGCTGGGAGCTGCTGGTCCCTGAAGTGGCTGTACTGGCGGTAGGAAGGGCTGTAGGAATAGTCGGATTTGGGCGAGTAGGTGCCGGCGGCGCCGATGCCGTTGAGGTTGAACTGGTGGTAGGGGTAGTGGCTCACGGGCTGGCTGTAGGACTGGCCCGAGTAGTAGTCATGCTGGCTGGTGTAGTAGCCCAGATCGGTGACGGAGGACTCGGGTAAGGTGGGAGAGTCCTTGGAGGCTGCATGGCAGCTCAGCGAGCCCGAGAGGTCGGTGAGGATGCTGGAGAGCTTCTTGTCGAAAGAGCCGCTCATCGCTGGAACTGGGGGGGGGGGAAGCTGCCCGCCTGGCTGGGGACCCCCCAACCTGGCGGCTCCGGCTGCCCGCGCGTCAGGCCTGGCGTGCCCTGAGCCGGCTCCTCCGCACCGGCTCTTGCGAGGAGCAACCAAGAGACTGTGCCCAAACCTCCAGCCCCGGCCGCCTGCTTAAAGCCTTTAATTAGGGAGCAGGGCAGGGTGGGTGCGCATTCCGATTGGCTCCAGAAATATTGCCTGGGAGGCAAAACAGGCTCCTGCCTCCTCTCTCTGTGTGTGTGTTTTTTTTCTTTTTCTTTTTTTTTTTTTTTCCTTCTTTCCCTCTCTCAAGAAACAACAAAGAGTGGGTGAAGGAGGGAGAAGGAATAAATAAAGATCGCAGGCTCCTGTCTGCAGCAGCAGGGGCGGGACGGGGGGGGCGGCTGGCAGGGCCTCTGGGGACACCGTGTGATTCGGGAGGGGGACTTTTTTGAAAGGGGATTGGTGTACCCCACCCCCACCCCCCACGGGGACCCTTGGTGCTGTGGGGGGATTTGGAGGGGGAGCAGGATGAGGGGGTGTTTTTGGGGGGGGAGGAAGGGTTGGGGTTAGGGAGGAGGATGGATCTGGGCTTGGCGCTGGGTGGCTATGGGGGGGTCTGTTTTAGACACACACCACCCACCCCCCGGCACCCACCTTCTCCCACTAGTTACCAGTGTCTCCCGGTTCAACACCATCCCCAGCCTCATGGAGTGGGGGACCCTCTTGTACCCCAAAACTTGCTATCCCCAACCTCCCTCGTAGGGATCTTGGGGTGGTGTCAAGCCCTGATTCTGGGGACACACACACCCCCACCCCCCCACCGGGGATCTGTGCCCCTCTCCCACCCACAGTCCAGGCCCTGGCCCCCCCACTGCCCTAAGAGCCCCCAGGTGTGTCACCCAGCCCGGGGCTCCCAGCCAGCCCCTGCGACCCCCCCAGCACTTGCAGGGCTGTCCCCAGCCACCCCCTTCACCCAGGACCGAGGTGGGGGTTTGGGGGAGGGGCGGGTTGGGAGGGGGCACTTTTATTTTGGTGGGGGGGGGGGTCTCTGCCTCCGCTGCAGGCCCATACCCCTGAGAGGGGCTGGGGGGGCTGGGGGCGGGTCCTTAAGCCTGGCCGGGGCTTTCCCCACCTGCCCCCCCCCGGCGTTGTCCCCCGCCCCCCCCGCAGCGCAGCGCGGGGCAATGGCGCCACCTGGCGGCCGCAGCGGGGCTCTGCGCCACCTCCGGGGCCGCGGGTTCGAGTCCCGGACCCGCCGCCACCGCCGGGGCCGCGGCTGGGGTGGAAAAATGTGAACAGAATGGAAATAGAATAGGAACGGGAACAGGAACGGGAACAGGAACGGGAACAGGAACGGGAACGGGAACGGGAACGGGAATAGGAATAGGAATAGGAATAGGAATAGGAATAGGAGAATATGAATAGGAAAATATGAATAGGAAAATATGAATACAAGAATACGAATGTGCATTGGAATAGGAGCAGGAGAAATTTGAAATAGAACTAGAAATAATCAAAATAGAAGTAGAAATAGCAACAGAAATAATAGAAATAGAAATAATAAAAATAGAAAGAAATAGAACTTGAGCTGAGTTGCAGAGGGAAGCAGCCGGGACGAGGCAGAAGCGCGACCCAGAAGCCCTGCGAAGGCACGGCCTCGCCTCTCCGCATGGGAAACGTAACTTGAGATTTGAGGAATTAATTCAGAGGGGGACAGAAATGTCTGGGACAAGCCCAGCCCTGCCGCCTGTCCCGCTTGGGGCTCCGCGAGGGCCTCCCTGGGGAGGTTTCCCAAGGTCCCGGAGGAGCCGCTGGGACATCCCCGAGGTCCCCGGCCAGGCTGTCCCCGCAGCCGGACTGTCACCAGGGCTGGTTCCTTCTGGGAGAGGGTTTCTCCAGCAGGAAAAGCCGGTTGGAGACCTGCAGGCCGGGGAACGCGGCTGGGGAGCGGGGCGCAAACAGGGAGCAGGTCTGTGCAGTCCTAAACCAGTTTGGGACTGGGAGGCACTGGTGCCTCCAGCTGCCGGAGGCTTCTCGGCCAGGCTGGCGCTTGGTGAAGCCCCAAAAACCCGGGAGCTCATGGCGGGCGGGGGGGCGTCCAGTTTGGGTGAACTGGGACAGTGGGGGTGGCTGTAGCTGTGTTGGGGTACCCGGGGGTGTCCGGGGGGGGGGGCTGGCAGGGCTTACCAGCGCCCCCCCGCCCCCTCTACCCCCCAGAAGGCTGGGGTGGGGGGGTCCCTCCCCTGTGCACCCCCAGAAAGGTACGGGGGGGGTCCCCTCCCCGTGCCCCCCACAAGGCTGGGGTTTGGGGTGGGGGGTGGTGTTACCCCCAGATGCCCCCGGGAAACGGCCCCCCTCAGCCCGGAGGTGCCCACGGGAGTCCCCTAGTGTCCCCACCCCTGCCTCAACTGCGGGAGGGGTGCGGGAAGGGACCCCGGCGGCCCGCCCCGCCCCCCGCAGCATCCTTGGGCGGATGGCGTCATCTAGTGGCCTTTCGGGGTAATGACACCCCCTCTTTGGGTGCTGCCCCCCCCACCTTGGGTGCTCATACCCCGCCCCCCCCCCGGGGCAGACAATACCCTTCCCTGGGGGTTCACACACCCCTCCCCCCCGCGTGCAGGTACCTCCCCCTCGGGTGACAACGCGATCCTTGGGTGCAGACACCCTCTCCTGGGGTGCTGGCCCCCCTCACTGGGTGCAAACAGCCTTCTTTGGGTGAAAAAAGCCCTCTTTGGGTGCAAATACCCCCCCTTTGGGTGCAAACAGCCTTCTTTGGGTGAAAAAAAGAGTCCTCTTTGGGTGCAACCACCCCCCTTTTGGGTGCAAACATCCCTCCTGGGGCACTGCCCCCCGCTTTGGGTGCTAGCACCCTCCTGGGTGGCAGCCAAGGCCACAGGGGAACCCCTGAAATGCTAACAATCCGGTGGGCAGAGAGAGGGACCCGTTGCACCCCAAAATGTCCCCAAGGCGGGGGGGTGAACCCGGCCACCCAGCCAGGGCTCTTCGTCGCCACGCCGCGGGCTGTGTCACCCGCCAGAGAGAAAATCCACGTGTCCCCGGGGAGACGGTGGGGTTTTGGGGTGCTCCGAGCCAGGATCAGGGCCAGCCCACCCTGGGGGGGGGGCCTCGGGACAGGGAATGGGGGCAAGGGACAGGGGACGGGGGAGGGGGACGGGGGGCCCTTGGGACTGTCCCCTGTGCTGTCACTCTTTCCAGTGACACTGTGCAGCGCGGGAGCTGTGCCGGGGCGTGGGGACATCGGGGTGGGGGACACAGGACATCCTGCAGCCCCCGCCCCCGGTGTGGCATCACCCCCCCACACACACCTCCCCCACCCACAGGTTTCCTGGCACGGGTGGGAGCGGAGCGCTGGCTCCCGGTGACCTTTGCTGGAGTTGGGGACCGTGGCCGCCACCACCCCGGGAGCGAAGCGGTGACACCACGGCCGCGGTGTCCCCGTCCCGCTGCGTGGGGTGGCCACCCTGGGGTGCAGCCGTGGGCCTCGTCCCGCTCTCGGGGGGGGGGTCCCACTTTGACCTTCTGCCCCCCGCCAGGCTCTCGGGGGGGTGTGTGCGTCTGTCCGTCCAGCCTCCCGCTGCACCCAGCCCCGGGGATCCCTCCCACCCGCGGTCCTTGGAGCCACCCCTGGGTGTCCCCCGTGGGTGTCACAGCCCCCAGCAGCCATCCCGGTGGGGGACCCCCGGAGCCGGTACCGGGCAGGGAGCCGGCGCGTTCCCGGCGTTCCCGAGTGGGACGCGCCGTGGGAGGCCGGGGATTTTCTCTCCCTCCCCTTCCCCCCGTCCGCCCCCGCCGGCAGCTCCGACCTCCAAGTGGGGCACCGTGGGGGGGGCTGAGCTTGGGAGCGGGGACTCCATCCACCTGGGGGGCCCATTCCGGGGGGTCCCATCCCATGGGGGGGTCCCATTCTGGGGGTGGGTCCCACCCCATGGGGGTCCGAACCTCGGGGGCGGACCATGCCGGGGCATCCCAGCCCATGGGTATTCCAGCCTGGGGGGGGTGTCCCATCCCATGGGGGTCCGATCCTTGGTGGTTCGACCCTTGGGGGGGGTCCCTTCCCACGGGGGTCCCATCCCATGGCGGGTTCCGATGCTCGGGGGGGTCCGATCCCGGGGGGGTCCTATCCCTGGGGGCCCCATCCCTGGGGGCCCCATCCCAAGGGTCCCACCCGGAGGGGTCCCACGGGTCAGCACAGATGGCAGGGCAGGGCACGTGAGGCCCCACCCAACGGGGGGGTTGGGGGCGGGGACCGCTGCCCCTCCCCCCGCCCCTCCCCCCCCGCAGCCGCGGGCCGGGGCGGCGGGGCGGGGCGGAGGGAGCCGTCCCGCGTGTGCGGGCACGGTTGTGCGTGACGGGTGGGTGAGTGTGTGTGCGTGCGCGCCCCCGCGCTACCCCGCGCGCTCGGGCCCCTCCGCGCGTGGGCGTGGGCGGGGAGTGTGCCAGCGCGCGCGCGCGCGCGCGTGTATGCTCCCGCCGCCTTGCCGTGCGTGCACGCGCAGGTATGTCCACGCCTCCCCCGTGCGCACGCGCGGGGCGGGACCCCCCCCTCATTCCCTCCCTTTCCCCCCCCTCCCCGCAGGTGCCCGGTGCGGGGAGGGGTGGGGTGGGGGGAGCGCGATGTGCGGGGGGGATGTGCGCAGCTCCTTTAAGGGGAG
Source organism: Phalacrocorax carbo (assembly GCF_963921805.1). Classification (NCBI taxonomy): domain Eukaryota; kingdom Metazoa; phylum Chordata; class Aves; order Suliformes; family Phalacrocoracidae; genus Phalacrocorax; species Phalacrocorax carbo. The sequence goes on from NC_087537.1 coordinate 3,519,197, forward strand.
TGCCCGGAAGGGCGCGCGCCCCGCCCGGCCACGCCCCCGCCCCGCAGCGCACCGGTCACCGGTGGGGCGCGGTCGTGCGGCGGAGCCGGTGCGGGACATGGCGCGGTGCTGCCGGCTGCTGCTGCCGCCGCTGCCGGAGCTGCTCCCCGCGCTGCTCCCCGCGCTGCTCCCCGCACTCCTCCCCGCGCTCCTCCCCGCGCTGCTCCCCGCGCTGCTCCCCGCACTCCTCCCCGCCGCCGCCTTCAACCTGGACCGCACCTTCCCGGTGCTCAAGGAGGGCGCGACCCCCGACGGCTTCTTCGGCTTCTCGGTAGCGCTGCACCGCCAGACCGAGCGGCGGGAGCGGTGCCTGTGAGTGCGGGGCGGGGGGGTTGTCCTTGCGGTGGGAGGGGGGTCCCGGGGCTCGAGGTGTGCGGGGGGCAGTGGGGCGGGGGGTCCCTGGGGTAGGGCAAAGGTCCCACAGCTGCGCTGGGGGCAGGGATGCGCCGGGAGGAGGAGCTGGTGGGGCTTAGGGTGCGGGGAGAGGGGTGTCTTGTGGGTTTAGGTGCTGGGGTGGGAATGGGGGGGCGTTGGGGGGGGTCTCTCAGGGCCTCAGAGCCCTGAGCTCAGGGTAGGGGGCCATATATGTTATAAAATCGCTCCTTGGGTGTGTATCCTCTGCTCGCGGCTTTTCTTTGCACCCCTTTATTAGATGGGGTCCCATCCTGACCCTGGGCTTTCCCCCCCACCCTTATTCCCCGGGTGCCAAGCACCTGCTGCGGGTTCCCCACGCGGGACCCCAGGTGCTGCGGGGCAGGTCTGGCAGCAGAGCAGGGACACACCGTGACAGCGGTGCTGGGCACGGTGCCCGGCAGCCGCCCCGGGACGTGGGGGCCATCCCCACCCGTGGGGCCCCGGCTCGGCGCCGTCTGCGCCGACCCTCACCGGGGCGGTTGCGAAGCCCCTCACGTCCCCCCTTCAACCCTCACCCGTTGCTGGCGAGGCTCCATCGTCCCCATCAACCCTGGCTCTGCCGGGGGAGCCCTGGGGAACCTGTTGAACTGTAATTCCTGCTGCTGAGCAAAGCCCCAACAAAAGCCCTTTTCAGTCGGCTCATTCCCCGTGCGATCCCACCACTGTCACTCGCCGTGTCCCCCGCTGTCCCCCCGCTCGGCCGGACCCCCTCCCCGCGGGTTCCCATCCCTCCTGGCTGGAGGTGTGAGTCGCGTGTGCGAGTTGCCTGTGCGTGCTGGGGAGAAGGCGCCGGCGCAGGGCTTGGGTTGGGTTTTTCTCGCTTGAGGGCACAGGTTTTTCCTGGCTCACCCTCCCGTGGAACTCCCGTCTGCGGGGGGGGGGGGGGGGGGGGGGGGGGGGGGGGCTCCCTCTTTTCCGCCGTGCCCGTGGCGAAGGGACCGGCGGCAGCTGCTGGACGCAGGCGTCTGCTGCTCCGCATTCCAGAGATGCATTTCGGCCGCTCACCCCGCCGTGGGACGTCTTGTTGTTGCTCCCCGTCCAGGAGGGAGTGAAGCTGTTCCTCGTGGAGCAGCTGCGGGGGTGCAGGAGCTGGCCCGGCGCCCCAGGGACCCCTCCTCCCTGTGGGGACACGCTGGCTCCCATCCATGGCTGAGTTCCTTCGGCTCCGGTGGCATCGGAGCAGCTGGCGGGGTGGCATCGAGGTCAGGGTCCTGGCTGGCCCCAGCACAGATCGGCTCGTCTGTCTTGCCGAGATGTTGGCAGTAGCTGTTGCTCTGTTTTTTGGGGGGGTGGGTTCAGGGGGCTTTGGCTCTGGCGGGGGCTTGCGATCCCCCGCCATGGGCCACGTGGCCTGTGCGTGTTTGAGCGCGATGCTGGCGAGGCGCAGAGGCTCCGCGGTCTGCGGGGGAAAGGCTTTGGAGTGCGAAACCCCCGGCAGATTTGCACCCCCTTCCCCCAGGAGCCCTCCGCTGCCTGTCCCCAGTGGGGGGGGTGGGGGACAGGGGACACTTGTGAGCACAGAGGAGCCAGGGGAGGCCGAGCACGTCCCCGCTTCCCCATGGGCAGCAGACGCGGACGGGCTGTGCAGGCAGCTCTGCCTGCGTGGCGCGGGCAGGAGAGGGCTGGGGCGAGTGCAGGCAGCTCCCGCCTAACCAAGGCCTGGCTCGCTCGCTGCGGGCAGCTGCGGAGAGGGAAATGCCCACCTCGGTGTCCTGACGGCCAGCTGCCCTCCTGCGAGCTGGGGGAGCTGCCTGCCCCTCGCCCCTGCGCGGGGGGGACAGCGCAGGCAGGAGCGTGGCAGGGGGCTGGAAGAACTGCAGGGTTTGCTCTGTCCGTGGGGGCGTCTGTCATCCCCAGCCAGGGGTGTCGGAGCCATTTTGGGCAGATGTGGTGAGGTGGGACCGGTGCAGGCGTGCCCCCCAGCTCCCCCCACCATCCCAGGGCTGCCAGCCCTGTGCTTCCTCCCCACAGCCGAGCTGCCAGCCGCGGCGGGGGGTGCCGAGCGGGGCTGCAGCACCACGGGAGTGAACCCGCTCCCCTCCCTCAGCCCCGGCAGCAGATGGCGGTTCCCCCTGCCCTTTGCTTGCCGGGCGGGCCTTCGCAGGTGCAGCCCTGCTGCAGCCGGGGTGGGGACAGGAAGGGGATGCTTCCTGCCACCATCAACCCCGGCAGGGGCGTGTCCCGTGCTTTTTTTGGGGGGCTCGATGCCTGGCCTCACCCCAAACGTGACTGTGGCTGCTGGAGGTGTGGGGATGGTGGTGGGGCGAGAGGGATGCTCCGGAGCACGGCTGGCGTTCCCGACCTTCCGGTGGGGTGGGGAGAGCCGCTTCCCGGCTGGGCGCTGGCGGGGGGCCAGGCTGGCACAGCATGGCCGGCGTGACGCCCGAGTCACCCCCCCACCCCCCCACCCCCCACCCCCGCAGTGTTTTTCACGTCCCAGAGCTGTGCCCATGCGAAGGTTTGTTTGCTCACTCCTCCCTAGGCCAGGTGAAGGCAAGGTAGAAGCAGTGGCGTTATCAGCCTCCCTGAGATTAAGAAACTGCTTCGGCTGCCTGTGCCAGGTCCGGCTGCAGGCTCAGGCGAGGGGGAGGTGGTTTGGCTTGTGGCTGTGCTGGCGGGCCCCGGCGGTGCTGGGGAAACCTGACCCGTGCGGGTTTGGGGGTCCCTGAATGATATGGGGGAAACCGAGGCGTGGTACGTCTGTGCTTGGGAGGCTGGGAGCCCTGTGTGTGCGGCCTGGGGGGAGGCAGGGGGCAGCACCCACATCTGCGACCTTCTGGGTGCCTCTGTTTCCCTTGTGGGGAGGGGGAGCAGGGGTGCTGCCCGTCCGCTTGGGGTCCTTGCTGGTCCCAGCTGGCTGGTGGGGAGAAGGGAGAGCGGGGCTGGGTGAATTCCCAGCTTTCCCTCCCCCTCGTTTGGTTTTCTGCTGGTCGCCAGAGCCGGCCTGGCCGTGCTCCCCCCGCCTTGGCCAGGGTCCGGCAAAAGCCGCCGGGGTCCTGCGGGGCTGCGGCTCCTTGGCAGGCGGAGGGGGGACGGATGTGGCGTGGTGGGGCCAGCGCCCGGGGGGTCATCATCCATCCATCCATCCATCCCTCCATCCCTTGCTGCTTCGAGGAGGCATCTCTCCCCTTCTCCCGCCTCCTTTCCGGCACAGGCATCAGCAGATTTGCCTGCTCAGGGCTCCCGGGGGGGATCGATCGCTGCAGGGCCCCTCCACTGCAAACGCAGCAGCAGAGAGGGGCGTGGGGGAGTCGGGGTGGTGGTGGGCAGTTTGGGCTTGGCCTGGAGCAGCAGCTCTTGAGCAGGGGTGGGCTATGCTGGGGTCAGTTGCCCACATTTGGGGGTTCGGGGGGGGTTGTTGGGGCTATACCCTGTAACCCAATTGTGGAGCTGAGCTCTCAAACCTGGAGCTTGGCCCATCCCCAGCGTGGGGTAAGGTTTGGGGTGTGAAGCCTTGGGGAGGGTCCCTGCGCCATTGCTGCCTGTGACGGGGGATGAGACGGGATGGGGTGCTGGTGCTGGAGTCCCCCCACCCTCCCGCCCGCTCCTCCCCCCGCCTCTTGGTGTTTGTCACTCCTTGAGCATGTCAGGAGATGGATGAGGAGTTGCACTCGCTGCCCGGCTGCTCCCCACCAGCCCCGGGGAGGGGGCTCTGGAGCAGTTGGGCTGGGGTGCACATGCTGCTGTTTGGGGGGAGCACGGCCCCCTGTTGCTGAGCCCGGCTCACCATCCAGGTCCGATCCTCCTTCCCATCCTCATCCATTCTCTCCCACCCCAGGGGTGGCCGCGTTTTGGGGCCAGTCGGTGCCCTGGTGCCGAGACCATCCTGCAGCTGCCCCTCCTGGCTCGGCCAGTGCCGCAGAGCCCCCCCACTGCCGTGTCCCCCCCGGTTTACCAGGGTGGATTAGAACGGGGCATGGCCTCTCGCATTCCTGCCTCCCTCCCTTCCCAGCCTCCCCCTCTTGCTGCTGTTTGACCACCCCTGCCTTTGCTGGGCTGAGCCGTGTCTCCTCATCCCTTCTCCTAGGATGGGACCAGTACCACGAACTGGTCCTGGCCTCCCCAAGATGGGAGGCCCAGCATCCCCCCTCCTGGTTTTCCTGGGTCTTGAAATAGCTGGGCTCCACATGGTACCTTGGGGGATGCCTGTGCGTGTGTGTGTTGTCCCCTCCACTCCGGTGGGGCTCAGAAGCCCCCAGTATCCTGCTAACCCTCTCAGGAGCAGAGCCTGCGGGTGGGCTGCCGTGCTGGGAAGTCTTGGCTGGAGGCAACGAGGCGCCAGAGCCACTTGGCTTGAGTCGGCTCCCACCTCCCCCCCGGGACCTGTGGGGCACGGCCATGAGGAGCGGTGGTGGTTGGGAATGGCTTTGCTTGGAGCCGGGTCCAGCTGAGCCAGGACCACCTGGGGAGGCTGGGGGCATGTCCTGACCGTGGCAGCCCCCGGCAAGGGGCCGCATGTGTGTCCCTGCCCCCAGGAGCCATGCTCATGGTGGGGCAGCACCAGAGGGCTGCGGGTCCTGCTGGGCCTTGGGCTGGGGGGGCAGGACCCCCCCATGGCTGGGGGACCCCCCCCAACTTCCATCTCCAGCGCTGAGTCACAGCGTGGCTGCCCTGAGTCACTTCCCCTCCAGAGCAGTGGGGACAATGGTGCCCCTTGTCCCGTCCCCCCCACATCCCTCAGGTGTCACGGTGAGGGGCAGGAATTACGGGGGCAGATTCCTTTGTGCCAGGCTAGAAAAAGTCAGGAGGAGACATCCTTCCCTCTCCGTGCCCTCACCTTCAAACCTGGCGGGTTGCACTTTCCCAGGGGGATGCGGATGCTGCTGCCCCCCCCAACTCAGCATTCCCGGGCGGGAGCAGACCCCCTGTCGTGCCCCTTTCGGGGCTCTCCTGCAGCTGAGTGATGCCGTCCTCCCACCTGCAGCATCTGGCTGACTCAGCCGGAGCGATGCCGCCGGCGGTGCCCGTCACCGGCTGGGCGGACGTGGGGCGGGGGGGGGGCCCTGGCGTGCCGGGACGGGGGCTGCCTGGGGCCCCACATTCCTCCTGCGCCTGGGCTTTGAGTCAGCCGCCCCGGCTCTGCCCGGACGCGCCCGCGCTCCTGGCCTCGCATTGCTCAGCCCTGCCCAGCGCAGCCTCCCCGGGCGCTCCCTTCTCGGTGGCAGTGGGATGAGGACAGCCAGATTTGCCCCTGTCCTCACCAGTGGCCGGGCTGAGGACTGACCAGCTCATTACCCCAGTGCCCTGTGGTAAGGTCTGGGGGCTGCAGCGGCTACCTGGGTGCCTTCTCCTGCTCCCGTAGCCTGCCTCCGTCCTGCCTGTGAGGGGGGACACGCTTCCTCTGCTGGCACGGTGCGGCCGTGCCTCCTCCACACCATTGTCCTCCTGATTCCCAAAGGACTTCCCGGCGGAAAGGCTGGCCTTTCCGGAGCCCCCCCAGGCACGCTGGGTCCTCCCGCCATCCCCCAGCCCCACGGCAGGGCTGCGGGTCCTGTGCCCTGCTGCTACCCGGGGTCCCTTGGGATGGGGGGGGTTCGGGTGGGTGCTAGGTTCCCTTCAGCATCACCTTAAAGCCCCTGGGGGGGGTGAGCGCACGTGGGGCTGGGCTGTGGGTGAGGTATCTCCAGCCCGGGCACCACTCCAGGGATGCCAACGTCCCGCTGCATGGCACCACCGTGACTCAGCCGGGACACCTCTGCCCCTCCAGGGGCCTGAGTCACCCCCCGGAAGGGTGCTGCCTCCCCTGGGACCCCCAGTGCTGCCTGGAGGAAGGGAGGCAAGCCCAGACCCCCTCCTGGGAAGAGGGATGCATGTGTGCCAGCTCACCCTCCCCACTCCTGGGGGGTCTCCCGCCCACTCGCCACGACGCCTGGCGCTTGCAGCGTTCGCTGGCATGGCAGCGGGAGGCGGCGAGCCTGTCCGCCGGACGCGCCGCAGCTGTGCCGCAGAGGTCCTGGCCTCGCCGCCGGCTCAAAGGTTGGCCGGGAAGGGCTGCGGCTGTTTACACAGACCCAGGGGCCCCAGCGCTGGCGGCGGCCGGGTTGTGCCGAGCGGCTCCCCGCTTCGCTTTCCCTGCCGGCACGGCGGGGTTTGCAGGCATCAGCCCCCCCTTCTTCCTGCACCCCCACACACCAGGGTGGGGGTCTTAGCTGTGAGCCCCGTTGGGATCGGGTCCTGCAAGGAGAGGGCAAAGACCGTGTCTGTCAGTCTGTCCCCTACCCAGAGAGGGGGGTGTCTTTCCCTTTGCTGTCCTGTGAGACCTTTCATGCCCATCCAAGGGGAACCCCCCTTCCTGCTCTGGAGATGGGGCCGGGGGTCTGCCTCCTCCCCTTATTTGGGGGTGTCAGGGCATGATGTGCTCCAGGAAAGCAGCTCCCACCCCCTCCGAGTGCCTCCTGGCCACCATCACACCCCACCGCCCTCTGCCCGGGGCAGCCTGCACCCCCAAAATGAGGTGGAGGGCGCTGGGGTGGGTGGACCCGCTGACACCCCGCCTTCTGCCCCCCAGGCTGCTGGTGGGGGCCCCCCGAGATGTCGGGCCAGCGAACGGCACGCGAACGGGCGCCGTCTACGCCTGCCCCCTCACCGTCTTCACAAGCGACTGCCAGCGGCTCGACATCGAGTTGAAAAGTACGTAAGCACCCCAAGGCACCCCAAAACGCCCCCTGGCATGCGGGGGCTCCGGGGGTGGGGGGGTCCCTGCTCTCATACTGTCTCCTCCTCGCCCAGGTGAGCCAGACAAGGCCATCATCGATGACATGTGGCTGGGGGTGACGGTGGCCAGCCAGCGGCAGCCGGCGGGGAGGGTGCTGGTGAGTGCACGTGTACCCCAGTTCTTTGCACGCGTGTGTGCCAGCGCCCTGCTGCCGCCTTGCACAGGGGCACCGGGGAGCTGCTGGGTGCTTTCGCGTGGGCCTCGCGCGCGTCCCCAGCGCGGTGGGGACTCCCCTGTTGCTTCCCTGTGCCCTGGGGCAGGGAGCTGTGGGGTGACAGGGTGCTTGGACCCCTCTCCGGGTAGCGTGTGCAGGGGTGGATGGGCTGCGGCTCTCGGGTGGCAGGACAGTGTTATACCCTATGGATCATCATAGCCAGGATAACGCTGTGCCGGATGGGCTGGGTTAATGGCAGGGCAGCATCCGTATATGCGGCCTGATGCCAGGATCGGGGCAGAGGCAGCACGTGGGGCAGGGGGTGGTGGCCTTGGGAAGGAGGGGGCTGTATCCCCTCATTTTTGGGGGTGCCGCAGGTGCTGAGGGGGGTGCCGGGCTGTCCCGGCAGGCCTGCGCTCACCGCTACACCAAGGTGCTGTGGTCGGGCAGCGAGGACCAGCGGCGCATGGTGGGCAAGTGCTACGTGCGGGGCAACGACCTGCGCCTCAACCTCAGCGACGAGTGGCAGACCTACCACAACGAGATGTGCAACTCCAACACGGACACCGACGAGACCGGCATGTGCCAGATGGGCACCAGCGCCGGCTTCACCGCCAACATCATCTATTTCGGGGCGCCCGGTGCCTATAACTGGCAAGGTGCGTGTGCCTGGGGAGGGGCAGGGGTGGGCAGCCCCCTTCCCCGGGGCCGCCTGGTGCCCGTACCCCCGTGGGGCATCCCCTTGTGTGTGCATCGCACGCGGCCGTGGGCGCCCGCGGGCACATTGGAGCACACGCGTGCATGGTGAGCGCACGCGTGTTTGCGTGTTTGCTCGTGCGTGTGCCTTACATGCGCCACCCATGTGCGCCACTGCGTGTGCTTATCTACGCACCCGTGCAAACGCTCGGCGCGTGGGTGGGCGTGTCTGCGCTCACGCGCTGCGGGCGTGCAAGGGGAGTGGGTGCTGAGCCAGGGGTGGGGAGCTGCCCCCCGCTTTGGAGTTAACCCCCTCCCCATCACAGGTACCGACTACATGCTGCAGCGGGAGATGTGGGACCTGCATGACTTCTCCTACCCCAACGTGAAGAATGGCAATACCTATATAGGTGGGGGGGGGCGGGGGGCTTCCCCCTGGTTCCTTGGGGGAATTTGGGGTGAGGAGGAGGTTTGGGGGATGAGGATTTATGGGAAACCTCGAGGGTGGATGTTAAAGGGGTGTGGGGTTTAGGGGGGCTTGGAGAACCCACCCAGGGATGGTTTGAGCAGGGGTGCAGTGGTGACACCGTGGTGTTCAGGGGCCTGGAGGGGGCCTTGGGGGGGGAAAACACGGGGTCTGGGGATATCGGGGGTTCCCGTGCTGGCCCCCACCTCACCGGCAGGGTTTGGCGTCAGGGTACACGGCGGAGGTGGGCAGCGCGGTGCTGCAGCAGGACGCCGTGACGGTGGTGACGGGCGCTCCCCGGTACAAGCACACGGGCGCCGTGTACCTGCTGAGCCGCAGCCCCCAGCAGATGCTGCAGAGGAGCCTCCTCCTCCCCGGCCACCAGGTCGGCTCCTACTTCGGCAGCGCTGTGGCCCTGGCAGACCTCAACAACGACGGGTGAGAGCAGGGGGCCGGGACCCCCCATCTCCCAGGGGTGGGAGGGGGTCTCTCCTGGGGTATCCCGCAGCTCAAGGGGGTCTCTATGGGTTATAGCGTAGAGGGCACAGCTCCAGGGGAGCGGGGGGTCTAATTGATTCTTTTTGGGGGGGGTCCCCACCACTTCTGGAGTGTCGGGGTGGGGGGTGTGTCGCAGCCCCCAGCCCCGACCGGCCCCTCGGCCCCGCAGGTGGCAGGACCTGGTGGTGGGAGCCCCCTACTACTTCCAGCGGAAACAGGAGGTGGGGGGTGCCGTCTATGTCTACATGAACGAGGTGGGCGACTTCCAGCCCCAGCCCAGCCTGGTCCTCACCGGCCCCAGCTACTCCGCCTTCGGCTTTGCCGTGGCCAGCATCGGGGATGTCAACCAGGACGGCTTCCAGGGTGAGGGGCTGGGGACCACTGGGCGGGGGGGGGGCTGCTTTTGGGTGGGGGTGTCTTCGGGTAAGAGGGGATCCCCCTTGAGGGGGCGTGGTGGGTCTGTGGAGAGGTTTGGGGTGAAGAGGAGATGGGGGGCATCCGGGGCGGGGTGAGAGTTTGGTGCGGGGAGGGGGTTGAGGAGGTGTGGAGGTACTGCGGGGCAGCCCCCACCCCGTTCCCATGGGGCTGACCCTGCTCTTCACCCCACAGATATCGCTGTGGGGGCTCCTTTCGAGGGGCCCGGCAAGGTCTACATCTACCACAGCAGCGCAGAAGGGCTGCTGGACAAACCCCGGCAGGTAATGGCCCCACGGGGAGCCCCTCACCGGGGCAGCGGGGCTCCAGATCCCCTCTGAGCATCCCATGCTCCAGGGTGGGATGCAGCAGGTAGATCCCCAGATCCATGGGGCTGCTGAGCAATGGGTGACCCCCCCCTCCCCAAATCCAGGTGATCAGCGGGTCGGATCTGGGCCCCGCCAGCATGCAGACCTTCGGGTACTCGCTGAGCGGGGGGCTGGACGTGGACGGTAACTCCTACCCCGACCTCCTGGTGGGCAGCTTGGCGGAGAGGGTCGTCCTGCTCAGGTAAGGGAGCTGGCACCGGTGGGCGTCCTGCAGCCCTCTGCCCTCCCTGCCGCCCCCCGGGGACGGATCCTGACCCCCATCTCTGCCCAGAGCTCGGCCCGTGATCAACATCTTGAACAAGACCTTCACAGTGACCCCCAGCAAGGTGGACCCTGCCCGGTGCACGCCCGACTCCTGGTGAGCCCCCGCCCCGGTGCAGCCGGTCCCGCTCGTGGCACTGCGGTGCCCGCGGCTCCGCTCACGGTCCCTTCCCCCCCCCCCAGTATCACAGTGACCGTCTGCTTCTCCTACAACCAGAGCGCTGGAGACCCCAAGTACAAGGAGAAGATCAGTGAGTGCCCGGGGGATGCAGCCGTGGGCGCGTGTGCACGTGGGAGTGTGCTGGGGGGGACACACGACACACGTGTCCACCAGCACTCGTGCAAGGGTGTGTGCACACCTCGGGGGGAACGTGTGTGCAGGGGGTGTCGTGAGCACACGCTTGGGGAGGACGTGCATGCGTGTTGGCGCGTGGGGATGCACACACGTGTGTGCAGGGGATATGAGTGTGCACGAGGGGTTGGGTTGGAGGCACGTGTGTGTGCAGCACCGTGGCGCTCTGCTCTCCCCGCAGCCCTGGAGTACATCCTGGAGGCTGACAAGGACCGGCACCCCCCCAGGGTCAGGTTTTTGGGGACCCACTCCGCTACCTACCGCGGCATCTTCCCCATGCCCGAGACCCGCTGTGAATCCAAGGAGCTCCTGCTGCTGGTGAGCGTGTGTGAGTGCACACGTGTGAGGGTGCACACATGTGTGAACATGCTGCAAGTCGCTCTGCGTGCGGCACCGGAGCTGGGGGATGGGCTCCTGGGAGGTGGGGAGAGGGGTGGGGGTGGGGGCAGGGAGTCTTGGGAATAACATGGGCAGGAAAAGAGGTGGAAATCCATCCAGCCCTCCATTCTGTGACGAGTTTGTTGGGTCTCGCAAGCAGGGTGTGAGCAGGTGGTGGTACGCCAAATGTGGCTGGGGGCTGCTTGGCTGGAGGTGGAGTGAGGGGGCCAGGGAGGGAGTTGGGGCTCTGCTGTGATTTCTGCCACCCCGCAGGACAACATCCGAGACAAGCTGCACCCCATCGTGCTCTCCATAAACTACTCATTGGTGGAGAAGCCCAGGAGCTTCCAGCTGGGTCCCCGCTCCCTCGACGCTTTCCCCGTCCTCAACCAGGACCAGTTGCATGAGAACGAGACCAAGGTGCCGGGGGGGGTTGGTGGAGATGCTGGGCTGCGGGGACCCCGCAAGCCTGGCCTGGGGGGTGGGAGAAGGTTCATGGGGATGCCCCTGTCCCTCCAGATCGAGTTCCAGAAGGAGTGTGGCTCCGACAACAAGTGCTACAGCAACCTCCAGCTCCAGAGCAGCTTCGTCACCGACCAGAACCAGCCCCTGCCCAGGTGACAGCACGTCCCTCTGCGTCCCAGTCCACCTCTGCCGCCCACTGTGCCACCCTCCTTAGCCATGGGTCACCCCTCAGCTCCCCCCCGAGCTGTCGCGGTGGGACCTCTATCCCACTGGGGCCACTCGTGTGCTGAGCGGGGACGGTCTCTGCGCAGGGTGAACGGTACCCAGGTGCTGCAGTACAGCCGGGATGTGCGGAAGCTCTACCTGAGCATCAACATCACCAACGTGCCCACCACCTCCTCCAACGGCGAGGATGCCCACGAGGCGCTGCTCAACGTCACGGTGCCGGCCAGCCTGCTGCCCTCCTCCGTCCGCCCGGTAGGCGATGGCATCCCCAGCTGGAGAAGGCACAAGGACCAGGGTGGGCTTTGCTGGGATGTTCCTCACCCTCTTCCCCTCCCCAGAGCGGAGCCTGTACCTTTGCGGAGACGGTGCTTTGTGAGCTGGGCAACCCTTTTAAGAGGAACCAGAGGGTAAGTGCTTCTCCCCTGCCACCCCCCAGCCCTGCCCGGGGGCTCAGCAGGTAGGTGGGGGTCCGGCTGAGCTGCTCCACGGTCCCTCTGTGCTGCAGGCAGAGCTGATCATCACCTTCGAGGCCATTAGGATCATGCTGGACACACAGGAGGTCTTGGTGTGGCTGGACCTGTCCACGTGAGTGTCCTCGGGTGGGTGGAAACGGGCTGGGAAGAGGGTGCCTGGTGCGACGTCAGCTCGTCCTGCCGTTCATTGGAAAGGCAGCAGCGGAGCGGGATCGTATCCAGCAGCGTTGCTGGTCCGGGAAGGATTGGAAAGCAGGCAGGGAGCTGTTCGACCCGGCAGGGCTCCTGGGGTGGGCAGGACGGGGAGCCGGAGGCTTCTGCTGGGAGGTGGGGGGCTGTCCCACGCTGTCTGGGGGCTGTTCGGTGGGGGGAGATGCTGACCCCAGTGTCTTGGCAGGCAAAGCACCCAGGAGGACCTGCAGCCCGTGCTGGCCAAGCTGCTGGTGGACTATAGCATCCAGTCCTCACTGACCATGTGAGTGCAGCAAGGCTGAGCCCCCCGTCCCTCTGCTGCCCCTCCATCCGCCCCACCTGAATTTGGCTGCATCGGGTGCGGGCACAACCCCCCCGTGTCCCCGGAATGGGGCAGACGGATGCCCCAGAGATGCTCCCTGCCCACTTTGCCCCCCTCGCCATGGCTGTCCCCCCTGTCCTGTCCCCAGAGACTCTTCCCACGCCCAGTCGCACTTCAGCGGGAAGGTGGTGGGCGAGTCGGCCATGCAGAGAGAGCAGGACGTGGGCAGCCCCCTCACCTTCGAGTTCAAGGTGAGCTGGGGGGCGGCCGGTGCCTGTGGGGGTGGGGGGTTGGGAGTGCCCATCTCCATCCCCCGCTCTGCTTTGCAGGTGACCACCAGGGATGAGTTGCTGGGCTCCCTGGGCACCATCCTGCTGGGCTTCGAGTGGCCCTACGAGATCCCCAATGGCAAATGGCTCCTCTACCCCACCAAGATCCTCGACCTCGACAATAACGAGACCTGCCACCCCCCCGGGGGGGTCATTAACCCCCTCAACCTCACCGTGAGTGCCCTCGACCCTGCTGCTTTGCAGGGATGTGCCCCTGCCCCGCTGCGTGGGTACTTTCAGCCCCGTGGGCCCCGGGTGGGCAGAGCTGCCTGGGCACTGATGGGGCTCGTTCCCACCACGTAGCTGCTGGAGGACCAGGCTCCGTCCCGGCAGAGGCGGGAGCTGGAGGCCCCCGAGCCAGCGGAGCACCCCATCACCCTGGCCACCGCCAGGAAAGCCGAGTCGGAGGTGGTGCTGGTGAGCGGGGGCTGCAGGGGGTGGGGGAGGGCAGCAGCACATGCCCCCACTGGGACCGTGGCACATGCTGCTGCTTGGCACCGGCACGGTGCATTGGGGGCTCCGGTTCCCCCCCGATCCCCCTCCCTTATCCTCCCCCCTAATCCCCCTCCATTATCTCCCAGAGCTGCTCCAAGGGCACCGCTCGCTGCATCTGGTTCGAGTGCCCCGTCCTCCACACCCAGCACTCCACCACCTTCAGGATCTACGCCCGGGTGTGGAACAGCACCTTCATCGAGGTCAGCACGGGGCCCCGTGGCGTGGCCCACGGATGGGGGGGGGACAGGGCGGGGGGGACAGGGCTGGGCTGCTCCCTTGGGCACGGTGAAACAGGGCACTGAGTTGGCCAGGTCTCAGCTCCTGCATCCCTTACCCCGCCCCCACCATCTGTGTCCCCCCCAGGAGTACAGGAGTTTTGACCGGGTGAAGGTGGACGGCACAGCGACGCTCTTTCTCCGGACCCACGTCCCCACCATCAACATGAGGAACCACACGGTGTGGGTGAGTGGTGCCAGAGCCTCTTACTGGGACGGGCTGGGAGGGACTGGGGGCCACGGGGAGCTCCTCCCGCGACGAGGCTCTTCTTGGCCCTTCCAGTTCTCCGTGGACGTGGACTCGGAGCTGACGGAGGAGCAGCCGGCCAAGATCACGCTGTGGCTGGTGCTGGTGGCGGTGGCGGCCGGGCTGCTGCTGCTGGGGCTGATCATCCTCCTGCTCTGGAAGGTGAGGGGGTGCCCAGATCACCCTCCTGGGGAGGGAGTGCAGGAGCCTTGCTGAGACCCGACAGGCTCATGTCACCAGTGGCTGCTGTCCTCCCCACCTGGCTGTGGGGAGCAGCGGGTGGAAGGTGCCCGGCTGCTGAACGATGAGGAAGAGGAGGAGAGAATCCTGACTTGCCCCCCCCACCCCCCTGCCCTGGAGCAAAACATTTGGGGAGCTGCAAAAAACTCAAAGCAGGGCTTGGACGATGGCACCTCCTCACCCCATGGCTCCCACCTCCCCCTGCGCTGCAGGGAGTGGCGGGGTGTCTGACCCCCTGCAGACCCCCCGGAGACTCCCCTGGTTCCCTGGGGACTCCACCCTTTGGCCAGGAGGGGTTACGTGGGTCTGCAGGGCCACCCACCCCCAGCATCCCCAGGGGTGAGGGTGCAATGGGGCAGCTTGCTGCCCTGCTCCCCCCACCCCACGGGGGGTGGCCAGGAGCCCCCCCCATCCCTCTCCCATCCCAGCCCTGACCCTGTCCCCTCCTTCCCCGCAGTGCGGTTTCTTCCGGCGGGCCAACACGCGGGCCATGTACGAAGCCAAGGGGCAGAAGGCGGAGATGAGGATCCAGCCGTCGGAAACCGAGCGGCTGACGGACGACTACTAGCGGGGGGGCAGCCCCGCTGTCCCCCCGCCGGGTGCCAGCGCCACCCGCTTGGTAATGCCCTGTGCGGCCGGCTGCAGCGGCATCCTCCTTCTCTTCAGCCTCCTCTCCTCTTCCTCATCTCTCATCTGGTTCCTATAGGGTCCCTATAGGGCACAAAGGGCTCTGTGGGGTCTCCAAGGCTGCTGCTCCCTTTGCCTCTGCTCTTCGCCGGCTCTGGGGTCTCTCCCCTTCACCCCCCGTGTCATGCTCCAGCCCCGCGCTGACCCTCTCCCCTCCCTCTCCCCCCCCACCACAGTGCGACTTCTTCCAGCGGACCCGCTACTACCGGATCATGCCCAAGTACCACGCCGTGAGGATCCGGCAGGAGCAGCGCTACCAGCCCAGCGGCCTCCTGCCCCGACCGCGCAAGAAACACTGGGTGACCAAGTGGCAGGAGCCGGAGAAGTACTACTGACCCCCCCGCCCGCCCCCCACCCCGGCCCCCACGCGAGGGGAGCACAAGGGCCGGTGTTTGACTTTGCACAAGCGCATCTCTCCCTGCCCCGATCCCCCTCGGACGCAGCCGCATCCCGGCGCTGGCTTCTGCGTGCTCCTGTCCGCTTTCCCGAGCTCGCCCGGTGCCCAGCCCGGCTCTTGCTCGCTCGTGCCTTGCACGCTCGTGGGGATGAGCCCCAAATGTGCCACCTGCCCCCCAGCCCCCCTGACGCGACCACTGGTCTCATGAGTGCCTTCCCCCCTGCCGCGCAGACACTCCTCCGGCCGGGTCCTGCACGGGTCCTTGCACGTCCTCGCACGCTGGGACACGCTCACATCCCCCCGTGCATCCCCCTTCCCTCGACGCTGGGTGTGGGACCCCCCTCAGCTTTCGCCAAGGCTACATGTGATGGTGGGAATGGGGACGGTGGGAGCTTGTTCCTTCCTCCCCTGCCTCCTCCTCCCCCCGCCCAAAGCAGTGCAGGGGCCTGATCCTGCATGTTGACCTCCCCCCAGCCTGCATCAGACGCAGCTGTGGGTTGGGGGTAGGGGGTGCAGAGCATGAGGCTGTGTCCCCCACCCCACAGCCGTGTCTTGGGGGTCTGTCCCACCCCCACGGACGCTGCCCTGTGGGTTAAGTTATTCTGTGTCTCTTGTTGGCGTTTTGGTGTAGAGCTCCGGAGCGCGGTTGGTACTGGGCAGGTGAGGGGATCTCGTATCCCCAGACCCCCTGCCCCCGCCCCCCCCCCCACCCCCCAGGGCCCAATAAAGCCTCGCTCTGGGATTTGTAACTTCTTGTCTCCCCAGTGTCCCAGTTGAAAGTGTGATTGGGGGGGGGCTGGGGGGGGAGGAAGACCCTGGGCACAAAGGGGTGGGGATGAAGTACCCCAGATAGGCGGGGCTACTGGGGGGGACGCCTCAGGTGGGCAGGGAGATTTGGGGGTAGCACCCCAAGGAGGCAGGGATATGGTGGGGGGGGGGGTAAGGCCTGGGCGGGCTCAGCCCCCCCCCGAAGCGCTGGCGGGGCGCTTCGGTCAGCGAAGGGTTAAACAGGTGGGGTCCGCTCCGGTCCTGAAGGGGTTACAGCTTGTGGGGGGGCGTGGCTATCAGCGAGGGGGGCGTGCCCGTTCCCCACCCCCGGGGGCGGCGCCAAGGGGCGGTGCCGGGCGGTGATTGGAGGGGGCGGGCCGTTTGCGCGCGGCGCGGCGGGGGCGTGGCGCGGGCCGGGGGCGCGGGGCGGGCGGGGGTCGCCATGCGGCTGCTGCGGTGCCTGGGGAAGCGGGCGGCGCTGGCCGGCGTCCCCACCTACATCGAGCACTTCAGCAAGTTCTCGCCGTCCCCGCTCTCCATTAAGCAGTTCCTGGATTTCGGTAAATACCACCCCACCCCCGCGCGGCCCCCAACCCCCCCCACCGCGGGGTATCCCCGGGTGGGAGACCCCCCTCCTCCTTCGTCCTGAAATACACCCGGTCCGGGTTAATACCCTCCCCTTCCGCCGTGAATACTCGGTTTGGGGGCGGTGCTCCGGGGAGGGACCTCCGTGCACACCCCCCCCACCCGGTAAATAAACACCCGTTTGGGGTGGGGGGGCTGCCCCCAGGGAGGGACCCGCTCCAGCGGGTATCTGGGCCTGGGTAACTATAACCACACGCGCACACCCCCAAATACCCGGTTATTATTTTGGGGGTACCCCCCCGGTGCTCCCCGGCCCGGGTAAATAGCTCTCCCCGCCACCCCCCCCACTGCTCCCGGGTAAATAGTTGGGGCTGGGAACGTGGTGTCCTGATATGTGACTACTGGGAGGGGGTCACCCCCCTTGGCCCCCCCCCAGGACCACCCACAGGGGGGTGGTACCCCCCACAGGCAAGGAACGACCTGGATAAATCTGCGCCTGGGTAAATATCCCCCCCCCCCCCGTGGGGTATGTCCTGCCCCCACCCGGTAAGCACCCACCGGGACCCCCGAGTGTTCCCTGCACCCCCTGGTCGTCCCCTCCGCAGCCAAGTAAATACCTGCCTGGCCCGCCAGCACCCCCAGGGTGGGTGACACAGGTCCCCCCACAAGCAAACACCCCAGGTAAATACCCCAGGGAGGGTGGAGATGCCCCCACCCATCGTTGTCACCCGTCCAGGCTCCCCCCCCGTGTTCCCCCCCCGGGGATTTTAATGCCAGCGCTATATTTACTCATGTCCTCTCTGCACTGTCCCGGGCCGAGGCTGGCAGCTGCGCCCTGGGGGTCCCCAGCCCCTGCCCGGGACCCTGCTGGTTCTGCCCCATCCCACCAGTGCTGAGACCCCTCCCTCGACTCCTCTTCACATGTCACCTCCATCCCGTGTCCCTCGTCCCCAGGGAGGTGCCCCCCAGAGGCTCAGGGTCAGCTTTGCCCCCTCCCCGCCTTGCCGGACACTGGCTCCTGGCTGGGGACGTCCATGTCCTGGGGTCACCCCGGTGCGTCCCCACGGCAGAGGCTCCGCACCCCGCTGCCACCGGGTCTAGTCTGGGTGTCCCCAGCTCTGATGGCGGCCCAGGTCCTTCTCCCCACCAAATCACCCTTGAGGGGGGCTTCCAGTCCCAGTCTGGGCACTCATCCTACCCCCCCACCCCCCCAAGGTCCCCGTCTAGCCAAGGGCAGGCTCCTGTTCCTGCTTCCTGTACTCCAGTCCTCCCAGTCCCCACCAGCAGAGAAGCAGGAGCAAAGCCAGCCCTGGGGCTGGGGGCATCAAGCTGGGGCTCAGCCCGTGTCCCACCCCCCCGCCAGGCTCCAGCAATGCCTGCGAGAAGACCTCCTTCGCCTTCCTGCGGCAGGAGCTGCCCGTCCGCCTCTCCAACATCATGAAGGAGATCAACCTGCTGCCGGACCGCGTCCTGCGCACCCCCTCCGTCCAGCTGGTGCAGAGCTGGTGAGATGGGGGAGGTCCAGGGGGGCCCCCCGCTGTCACCAGGGGTTCTGCCGCCTCCGGGACCACCCGGTCCCACGCGGCGTTGGGTGTGGAGGTGCCAACACCATTGTCTGTGTGGGTCCTGCTGCCACCGGGGGTCCTGCTGGCCTGGGTCACACAACCGCGGGTCCCACTGTTGTCACCCGGAGGGGTCCCACCGCTGTCACCTGCCTGGGTGCCACCGCGGGTCCCACCGCTGTCACCTGAGTGGCTCCCATCGCCACCACGACTCCTGCCACCGCCATCGCCCCGCGGCGGGCGGGGGGCGCCGCTGCCACCGCAGATCCCACCGCCACCGTGCGTCCCACCGCTGCCACCGGCTGTCCTCCCCCACGGGGCAGGGTGTGACAGGGCCAGGGATGGGTGACAGGGCAGCACCCAGCTGGTGCCACGCCATGCCCTTAAGTGACAACAGCTGCAAGGCTTTGAGGGACACCTCTATGCCAGCAGGGTGTCCCCAGACAGCAGGGGGGTCACGAGTGCCACCCCCACATCCTGCCCCAGCCTCCTGCCCCCGGAAAGGGCCGAGCCAGCCCCAACGGAGGTCCATGTCCTCGGGGTGGGGGGCGGTTCTGGGTGTCCCTTTAAGCACCGTGTCCCCCTGCCAGCTCTGTCGGTGTGAACCTTCTCCCAGTGCTGCCACGTGATGAGTTGTTTGTGCGGCGTCCTCAGCCCCTGCCAGCCCTGCCCGGCGCTGCCAGCACGGGCGGGCAGCAGGATCGGGCCATGCCACGCTCCCACAGCCCTCACAGGGGGCCCCGCATTGCGGTGACCCTCGTGCCCCCCACCCCATCGGAGGGGCTGCGTCCCCAAGTGTTCCCAAGGGCCACCGTGCCAGCAGGGGAATGGGACAGGCTCGGGCCCCCCGTCAAGCTCAGTGTGGTTTTGTGGGGCAGAAGCTTTTGGGGAGGGGGGCTCCTGGTTGAGGGGGTGCTGAGCCCCTCTCCTCACATGGTGCAGTGCCCCAGGGCACCCTGTGCCGCCCTGACATGGGGTCCCCAGGGTGTCCCCTCTCTTTGGGGGGCACCAGGCAGGGGGTAACATGCTCCTTCCCCAGGTATGTCCAGAGTCTGCTGGACATCATGGAGTTCCTCGACAGGGACCCCGAGGACCAGACCACCCTGGGACAGTAAGTTGGGGGGTGGCAGCGTGTCCCTAACACCCCTTGTCCCCCATCCTGGGGCGTCGCCTCCTCCCAGACACACACTGGTGAGAGCTGGTGTCACCAAGGGGCCCTGGCCCCCGGCATCATCCCCCAGCTGCCCCTCTCCCCACTTTGCCCGGCATGCTCCGGCGTCACCAGACTCTGCTCTGGGTTTTCCCTGGTGCCACCAGCTCCTGGGGCCACCCAGCCTGGATCAGGGCTCTGCCCAGAGCAGGCGCCCCCGGGCTCCATCCTGTCCCCCTCGTCAGGTTCACGGACGCCCTGGTCACCATCCGCAACCGGCACAACGACGTGGTCCCCACCATGGCGCAGGGGGTCATCGAGTACAAGGAGGCCTACGGGGATGACCCTGTCTCCAACCAGAACATCCAGTACTTCCTCGACCGCTTCTACCTGAGCCGCATCTCCATCCGCATGCTCATCAACCAGCACAGTGAGCGGCCCCGGGGGTCCCCGACTGCCCCAGCTGTCCCTGGGGTCCCCACCCTGCCCTGGGCATCCCCCTGTCCCAAGGGTCCCCATCAGCCCTGAGCATCCGGCACCCCCCAGAGCATCCCACCCCAGCCCCAGGGATCCCACCCCTGCCCTGAGTCCCCCCTGCAACCCCAGAGATCCTGCCCCAAGTGTTCCCCCCCGGCACTAGGGATCCTACCCCAAGCATCCCGTTACCCCAGTCGTCCCCCCAGCCCCTGGGATCCTGCCCCAAGTGTCCCCCCCCAAAGCGTCCCCCTGCCCTGAGTGTCCTCGCCAGCCCCAGGGACCCTGCCCTCAGCATACTCTGCCCCAAACGTCCCACCCCAGGGATCCAGCCCCACGCGTCCCCCGCCAGCCCCAGCGATCCTGCCCCACGTGTCCCCCCCAGCCCCACACTTCCTGACCCAGTGTCCCCCCACCCAGCACCAGGCATCCCCCCCCAGCCCCAGCGATCCTGCTCGGAGCATCCCCCCCAGACCCAGCCTGCCCCTGTGCACGTCCCCATGCCCCACATGTCCCCACCCCACCCCATGCGTCCCCACCCTGCCCCACATGTCCCCCCTCACCCCTGGGAGGGGCAGTAGGCCCAGCCTTGGGCACAGCCTAGGGTGGGGGGCCGTGGGGGTGGCCCCAGTGTCTCTGGGGCCAGGGTGGGGTCCCCGCTGCTCACTGCTGTGTGTGTGTCCCCCCCGTCCCCTCCCCAGCGCTGCTCTTCGACGGCAGCACCAACCCGGCGCACCCCAAGCACATCGGGAGCATCGACCCCCACTGCACCGTGGCCAACGTGGTGAGAGGTCTGTGGGGATGGGGGGGGCTCCTGCCCCGATGGAGGGCACGAATCTGGGGGGGGGGGGGGGGGGGGGGGGCAGGTGCTTGAAGATCCCCCCAGTCTTCCCCCTGCTCTGGGATCTGCCTGTTTGGTTGCCATTCATGTCCTGAGTTTGTGTGGGCCTCAGCCAAGGTGTCCACAGTCTCCCCTTGTGCTTTGGGATCACTCCAGAGGACCCCAAAAACTTCCTGGGTCTGTAAGGACATAAAATATTGCGGGAGTGAGGGGAAGGGGGCCCCAACCCCCCCTCCACCCTCCTGCTGGGGGTGCTGACCTCCGCCTCCCTCTCCCAGATGCCTACAACATGGCCAAGCTCCTGTGTGACAAGTACTACATGTCCTCGCCCGACTTGGAGATCGAGGAGGTGAACGGTGAGGCCGCGCTGGGGGTGTTCCCTGCAGCAGGGGATTCTCAGGTGGCTCGTTTGGGGTTGGGGAGGATGACAATGCTGATGGCTGCTTTCCTCCTCCCTGCAGGAAGCAACTCCCAGCAGCCCATCAGCATCGTCTACGTCCCCTCACATCTCTACCACATGCTTTTTGAGCTCTTTAAGGTAACCCCAGCGCTCTCGGGGGTCCGGTGGAGGCAGGAGGGCAGTTGAGGGGGGGTCCCCTAAAGCACAGCCAGCTCTGTGCCCGCAGAACGCCATGCGAGCCACCGTGGAGAGCCACGAGAACAGCCCGCGGCTGCCGGCCATCAAGGTGATGGTGGCTCTGGGCCAGGAGGACCTCTCCATCAAGGTGCGTGAGGGGCCACCGGCCCCATCCCGGGGGGGGGATCCCCAAGCCCAGCCAGGGGGGCACTTAATGGGACTGGGGGGGGGACCAGGAGCGGGGTGGTCACCTCCCACCACGTCTTGCAGATGAGTGACCAGGGCATGGGCGTCCCGCTGCGGAAGATCGAGCGTCTCTTCAGCTACATGTACTCCACCGCTCCCACCCCGCAGCTGGGCACTGGGGGCACCCCCCTGGTGGGTGCCTGGGGTCCCTGTACAGCCCTGGGGGATGGGGGACGGGATGCGAGTCTGCGGCTGGGGGCAGCGTGGGGACATTTCGGGGTGCTTGGGGTGGCGTAGGGATGTTTTAGGGCGGCTAGAGTGGCATGGGGGTGCTTTGGAGGTGGCATGGGGAGGTTTGGGGGTGCCTGGGGTGGTGTGGGTACATTTTGGGGTGCCTAGGGGTGTCATGCACATGTCTGGGCGTGGCATGGGGGTGCTTGGGTGTGACGGGGGGACACTGGGGTGGCATGGTGACATGCGATGGTGCCTGAGGAGCTTTGAGAGTGGTGTGGTGACCACTGCAGGTGGCACGTGGACACCGGTGGGTGCATGTGGTGCTACCTGGGGTGGCGTGGGGAGACTTGGGGTCCCCTGGGGGTGCTGAACCCAGCATCAGGGACTACCCACCCCATCTTCTCCCCTCCCAGGCTGGCTTTGGCTATGGCTTGCCCATCTCCCGCCTCTATGCCAAGTACTTCCAGGGGGACCTGCAGCTCTTCTCTATGGAGGGCCTTGGCACCGACGCTGTCATCTACCTAAAGGTGGGTCTTTGCCCCCCGGCACCGGGGGTCCGCAGCCTCTGGGGTGGGCACAGAGCCCTCCCCAGCCCCCTGTGTCTCCCACAGGCCCTGTCCACGGACTCAGTGGAGCGATTGCCCGTCTACAACAAGTCGGCGTGGCGGCACTACCAGGCCAGCCAGGAGGCAGGGGACTGGTGCGTGCCCAGCACCGAGCCCAAGAACACCTCCACCTACCGCGTCCCCTAGGGCCCCCCCGGGGGCTTGCTGCCCCCCCAGGTTGTCGATAGCCCCTGGGACCCCTCCCCTGGGCGTCCCCCATCACCATAGGGTGGTGTTTTATGCCAGTGTGGTGTTTTAGCATCCCGTTTCTGCCTCCCGCCACTGCGGCTATTAGGGCTCACTGGGAAGCACGTGAAATGTGGGGTGGGGGGAGTCCCAGTGGGTTGGGGGGTCCCAGCAGCCCCCCCCCCACCCTTGGTGGCACTTAGGTATGTAGCTGGGGGTGGCATTGGAGCAGGATGGAAGGGGTAGAGCCCCTGTTGTGTCCCCCTGACCTTGGCACCCACCCCAGAGGGGTGCACCCCTTGGATACCCCAGGGGTGGCGAGAGACTGACTGGTCTATCCCAGTATGACCAGTAGCACTTTCCTGCCTCTCCAGCCCTGACAGGGTGGGGGGACCAAGCCTGAGCCCCCCCAGCTCCCTCTGCCATCCCTGGTATTGCACTACTGAGCTGTTCTCACCCGCGTGTGTGCCCCCCGCACCCCACCCGAGGGTGGGTTCCCCACACATGCTCCGACCTGCTTGGGAGCCTCCCCCTGCCCCCCTCAGACCCTCCCCGCTGTCAGTAAATTGGATGTTGACTGAGCTCCTGGCGTGGTATGTTGGGGTCCCGGGAACACCCCCCACACGCGCGCACACTTTGCACCCCTCCCTGTGCCTCAGTTTACCCACCCGGGAGTCACCCGGGCTTGGGGGGAGGCTGCTGGGTCACGCCAGCCTGGGCGCAGGGACAGGGTGGCACTTGGGGACACAGGCGGCTCTGGGCTGGAGAGCTCGGTCCTGGGGTGGGGGCCACACTCTGCCCCCCCCCACCTCCAGTTCCCCCCCCACACCTCCAGTTGCCCCCCAACCTGGCACCAGGCTCCCCCCTACCCCATCTTGTCCCCCAACCCCATCCCAGTCAGGCTCACACTGGTCGCACTGGTTTGCACTGGCCCTCGATACCCTTTTATTTCTTGGGGTGTCCCCCAGAGCGCCATCCTTGGGGCTGGGTGGGGGGTCAGCATTCACTCCCTGCACCCCAACTCGGGGGTGTGCGTGTTTTGGGGTGGTCAGGCCATGCACTGTCCTCGGCTGGTGCCGCACCGTGCCGGGGGACCAGGGTGAGGGGGGTGGCTGTGACCCCCCTCAGGGTGGGGGGGGGGTGGGTGGGTGACGGGACAGGGTGGGGAGGGGGTCCAACGTGCCATTTGCATCCAGAAAAGGGGCCCAGGGGGGGCCCGGACTGTGCCTTTGGGGTGCAGGGGTGCAGGCAGGGAGGGGGCGGCTGGAGGAGGGGGGGGACGTGTGCTGCTCCGTGCCTGTCTCAGCCTGGCACCGCCGTCCCTTGGCCACGGCAGCGGGTCCCGTGCCGGAGCCGGGTGCCCCCCAAGCATCCCGGGGGCTGTGGGTGGGGAGGGGGTGCAGGGGCGCTCCCGGCCCCCACCTTAGCTCCGCCGCTGCTCCTGGTCCCTCTTCTTCTGCTTCTCCCGTTGCTTCTCCGCCTTTTCCTGGGCCTTGCGCTCCTTCTCCACGGCCAGGCTCAGCTCCTTCAGCTTCCGCTTCATCACCGCGCGGTCCTGCGAGCTGCCCACGCCCAGCGCCTGCCGGCACAGCCGGGCGCTGGCGGTGGGGCCGCGCGACCCTCCCCGTGGCGTTGGGGTGCCGGCACCCCCTTGACCACCTCATTGGGGTACCTGGAGCCCTCCTGCACCGCCTGTCCTCAGGATCATCCCACTGAGGTACCTACACCCCCCACCATGCACCAGCCTCTTGGGGTACCTAGAACCTCCCCGCTGCCTCCTTGACTCATCCACTGGGATACCTGGAACCTCCCCCTGCCGTCCTCCCCCATGGAGCAGCCAATTAGGACAAGAGGTTTTAGGTACCCTGTGATGAGCCCATTGGGGTACCTAAAACCTACCTGCATCTGCCCCTTGGAGCAGCCCATTGGAATACCTAGAACCCTCCCTGACATCCTGCCCCATGGAGCACCCTGTTGGGGTACCTAGAACCCACCTAGAGCTGTCACATGGAGCACCCTGTTGTGATACCTAGAACCCACCCAGCCATCCTGCCCCATGGAGCACCACATTGGGGTACCTAGAATCTCTTGCCTTACAACTGAACCTGTTGGGGTACCTGGAACCCCTTGCACCCCACCAGAACAGCCCCCCCCAGCCCCGTACCTTGAGCTTGGCACCATCGAGGTGCAGGAGCCGTGGACCATCAACACCGTGGGCCAAGAACACCTCCACGTACTGCTCCAGGTTGAGGCTCTCCAGCCACTGTCCCACCTGCTGGCACGTCCAGCCCGCGGCTGTGCCGGGGGGCTCGTCCAGGAACTGGCCACAGGGGGGGCTGGCTGTTAACGGGGGTGTCCCCACAGCACCTGGGGGCTGGACCCCAACATCACGCACCCCGCCCAGGGGCTCACCTCGTCTGAGGACTGTGACAGGGTGTGGTAGGGGTAGGAGCACTTGGTGGCGGTGGGGCCGGGCAGGCGCGGGCTGGCGCTGGGCGGTGGGGAGTCCTCGCTCAGCGTCGAGTCCTGGGGCAGCAGGAGGGGTGAGGGCAGGGCTGGCCCCACTGCCCCCAAAGCAGCCTGCAGCCCCCCAGCACCCTCCCTATAGCCATCCTCCCCACAGGGCTCTGACTCCCTATAGGGCTACCAAACCCTGTGGGGTTTTGATCCCCTCTAAAGCCATTTTGACCCTATGGGGCTTTGATCCCTCTCCCTATAGTTACCCAACCCTATGGGGCTTTGAACCCCCTCATAGCTATCTTGACCCTATGGGGCTTTGTCCCCTGTCCCTACAGCTGGCTTTGACCTCTCCTCATATAGCTACCTAACTCTCAGGAGCACCAACCTCCTTCTCCATACCCCTGTAGGGCTCCCATGTTCCCCCCCCCATACCCACCCGCCCTCCAGGGCCGGGAGCCCCCCGTTCCTGGGCACTGACCTGGGAGGCAGATTTGGCAGGGCTGAGCCCCTCGTGCCGGGGGGAGCTGGCGGGCGACGCGGAGCCGGGGGAGGCCAAGCCCCTCGCGCCATCCGAGAACCAGGAGAAGGGCAGGAAGGGTGACCCCGAGGAGCGGCCAGGACCCTCCACCGCTTCCCTGGGGACAGCGCCATGTTAGGGCCCTGGGGCCATCCCCGCACAGCCCCCCCTGCCCTGGGGGGGGTCCCTCACCTGCTGCCCATGGACAGGCGGTTGCTGCCCTTCTCCTTCCGGCTCTTGCTGGAGGATGCCCGGCGCAGGGTCACTCTGGGTGGGAGAGAGCGGGCTGGGTTGGCGGGGAGCGGGGTGCCCCAATGGCTGTGCTCCCCCCTCAGCCCCCCCATAATCCATCCTCAGACACCCCTCCATCACCTTCAGGGGATCCTCTGCCCTCTGTGCATCCCTCCCTCCCTCCACGCATCCCTGCCTCCATCTTTCCGTCCCTCCAGGCATCTCTCCATCTATTCCTCCATCTTCCCATCGTACATCTCCATCCCTTCATCCATCCCTCAGTGCACCCCCTCTTATCCCCCTCCATTCCCCCCCACCCCGTACCCCCCCTCCATCCCCTCCCCAGTGCCAAATCTCACCCCAAATCCAAGAACTTCCTCCGTGTTTTCTTATCGAGCCCCACGGTGGGGCTGGCCGGCTCGGGGGGGCTCATGTCCCGGCTGTCATCTGCGGGAGGAGGACAGGGGTGTCACCTGCTGCCCCCCACATGGGTGCTGGGGGGTGCCAGGGTGCCTGCGTGCCCCCCAGACTGGGGGGGATCGAGGCGGGGGTCTCACCTTCGCTGTGCCGCTGGGGCCGGGCGTCGCGGCGGGCAAAGCCAGGCGAGCTGTCGGAGCTGTGGCAGGACTTGGGCGAGGGGGTGCCCGCCAGCCCCTCCTGGGACGAGGCGTTGGTGAGGGGCCGGTAGCGGCTGGCGGGGGATGAGGGGGCTGGGGGGTCCCCCAGCGCCCGCCACACCTCCCCCACCTCGAAGGAGAACTCGACGCCATGGGAGAAGGGCGGGGGGGCCGGGGGGCCACCATCGCCCTCGGCTCCCTGGGGGGCACACGGCACGGGGAGGGGGTGTCAAACCCCTGTAGCCCACCTCGGGGTGTTTCCCCACCCCATTTGAGTTACCCCAAACCCTTCCATTGGGTCCGTGGTGCCCCCCCCCCCCGGCCCTGCAGCCCCCCGCCCGGGGCTCACCGCCGCCTCGGGCCCCTCGTCGCCCTCGGTGGAGCTGGCGCTGTCTCGCAGGCGGGAGCGGGACGGCCGGTGCCGGCGGCCCTTGGCTAGGAGCCGGGCTCGGGCCTTCTGCAGGCTGCTGTCCAGGCGCGGCGTCTCTGGAACCACAGCGGTAAAATCTGGGGGTGAAAGAGAGACCGGGGCAGAGAGAGAGAGAGAGAGACGGACAGACGGACGGGGGGAGGTGGACGGGTGGACAAAGGATGAGTGGAGATGGAGGGATGGGTGGACAGGCAGGGAGGGAGGAGGAAGATGGGGATGGAGGGATGGAGGGATGGATGAATGGAGAGGTAGGGACAAGGAGAGATGAGGGAGGGATGGTTGGGAGGATGGATGGACAGGTAGGGAGGGATGGATGGACAGACAGGTAAGGAAAAGGAGGTGGTGGACAGAGATGGGTTGGGACAAGGAGGTGGGGAGGGATGGATGGATGGATGGATGGATGGATGGATGGATGGATGGATGGATGGATGGATGGATGGATGGATGGATGGATGGGGACAGGGACAGGCAAGTGAAGAGGTAGGGACAAGGAGATGGGAGGGATGGTTGGAAAGATGGATGGATAGACAGACAGGTAAGGAAAATGAGACAGGGTGGACAGACAGATGGGTAGGAACAAGGAGATGGGGAAGGAGGGAGGGAGGGATAAGGCCAGGTAGAAGAGATGGAGGGACAGATGGATAGTTAGGGACAAAAGGACAGAGGTGGAGGGATGGATGGCCAGTTAGGGACAGGGAGAAGGGGATGGAGGGAGAGGTGAGACAGGAGAAGGGCAGCCCAGTGGAGGGGGGACAGAGGGACAACAGGGCACAACGGGACAGAGGGACAGGGCAGGAGAGTCAAAGGACAGGCAGGGGATCCCAGCAGAGGTGGGAGAGGGGGGCGTTGGGGCGGTGGGTGGATGGGGCACCCCAGCGGGGTGGGAGAGGGGACAGAGGGACAGAGAGAAGTGTTCAAAGAGACGCCCCAGCACGGGGAGGGGAGCAGCGGGGTGTCCCCGAGGACAGAGCGGCCCCATCACCCGGGGGGGGAGGAAGCTTTGCCCAGGGCCACCCCGATGTCCCTGCCCTGCCGCCGCCTTGCTAGCCCCGGCCCGAGGAGCGGCTCTGGGCCGTGTCCCCATGTCCATGTCACCTCCTGCATGCCTGTGTCCCCACACCCCCCTGCCCCAACCCTGTCCCCATGCTCACACCCCTACATCAGTGCCCCATGCATGTCCCCCCACCGCCCTGTCCCCTCGCCCCATACGTGTCCTTCTGCAGGTGGCTGCGTGCCCCGTGCCTGTTTCTGTGTCCCCAAGTACATGTTGTCCCCAAGCCCAGCTCTGGAGTCCCCCCGCCCCACTGCTGGCAGGTTGGAGGACACTGAGGGTGGCCGGGGACCCGCGGGGGCAGCACCCATGGGTGCCCCTGCACCCCACGGGCCCCCGGGGACTCACCGAAAACCTCATCCACGTCCTGCAGTTTGGAGACCGACATGGTGGGACTGAGCTGGGGACAGGGGGGGGCAGTCAGGGAGGGGGGGACCCTGCGTTGGTGGGGGGGGGGGGAGCGGGAAAGGGCACCCA
The DNA here is from genome assembly GCF_963921805.1 of Phalacrocorax carbo. Classification (NCBI taxonomy): domain Eukaryota; kingdom Metazoa; phylum Chordata; class Aves; order Suliformes; family Phalacrocoracidae; genus Phalacrocorax; species Phalacrocorax carbo. Next base: position 3,547,271 of record NC_087537.1, read on the forward strand.
GACCCCCTGCAAGTGGGGCTGGGAAAGGGTGTGTCCCGCGGCCCCTCCCTCCCCCGGGGAGCCCGGGCCAGCTGGGGGGTGGGGCTGGGCTGGGCTCGGGGGGGGCAGCGCTGGGAGCGGGGACGTTACCGGTGGGGAGACGGGACACCGGAGAGGGGGCTGTGCCGGGGATGCTGTACCGGGGGTGGGGCTGTACCGGGGATGCTGTACCGGGGGTGGGGCTGTACTGGGGTGCTTCTCCGGGAGTGGGGCTGTACCGGGGATGCTGTACCGGGGATGCTGTACCGAGAGTGGGGCTGTACCGGGGATGCTGTACCGGGGATGCTGTACCGGGGGTGGGGCTGTACTGGGGTGCTTCTCCGGGAGTGGGGCTGTACCGGGGATGCTGTACCGGGGATGCTGTACCGAGAGTGGGGCTGTACCGGGGATGCTGTACCGGGGGTAGGGCAATACCGGGGATGCTGTACCGAGAGCGGGGCTGTACCGGGGATGCTGTACCGGTGGATGGGCCGCGCGGGGGTTACGCCCTGGTCCGTTCCCCCCCCTCCCCGACTCACCCGCGCTCCTCGGGCATCCTGGGCCCCCCCCGCCGCCGGGCCCGCGGCCGAGCCGCGCCGGGGAAGCGCCGGGGAGCCGGGCCGGGCCGAGCCGAGCCGAGCGGAGGGCGCTGCGGAGCCGGGCCGCCCCGCCGGGCCGGGGGCCGCGGGGGGGGACAGGAACCCGGAAGCGGCCGGGGGGGGCCGGGACCAGCCGCCCCGCCCCGCCCCGCCCGGCTCGGCCCAGGCCCGGCTCGGCCTAGGTTCGGTTCGACCTAGGTTCGGCTCAACCCAGGCTAGCTTCGGCCCAGGCCCGGCTCGGCCTAGGCTCAGCTCAGCCCAGGCTCGGTTCGGCCCAGGCCCGGCTCGGTCTAGGCTCGGCTCAGCCCAGGCTCGGTTCGGCCCAGGCCCGGCTCGGCCTAGGCTCGGCTCAGCCCAGGCTCGGTTCGGCCCAGGCCCGGCTCGGTCTAGGCTCAGCTCAGCCCAGGCTCGGTTCGGCCCAGGCCCGGCTCGGCCTAGGCTCGGCTCAGCCCAGGCTCGGTTCGGCCCAGGCCCGGCTCGGTCTAGGCTCGGCTCAGCCCAGGCTCGGTTCGGCCCAGGCCCGGCTCGGCCTAGGCTCGGCTCAGCCCAGGCTCGGTTCGGCCCAGGCCCGGCTCGGCCCAGGCCCGGCTTAGCCTAGGCTCGGCTCAGGCTCGGCTCGGCTCAGCACAGGCGGGCCCGGGCAGGCGGCGGCGGTGCTGAAGGGACAGCGCCTGCGGGGCGGGCTGAGCTCGGGGCCGGGGGGGGGCAGGGACACGCGGGGCGCCCTGACCCGCAGCGACACGCGCGCCCCGGGCACACTCACACTCACCCTGTGCACACACCGCACACGCACGGACACCCCCACACCCCCATACCCCCACACCCCCACACTCTGCCCCCCCAGCCCTGCCGTGCCCCACATCCTGCCCCCTCCTCCCAGTTCCCCCCAGTCCTGCCTATTCCTCCCAGTGCCCCCTGTCCTTCCCAGTCTCCTCAGTGCCCCCAGTCCTGCCCTCTCCCCCCCAGAGCCCCCCCAACCTCCCCACTTCTCCCGTGCTCCCTAATCCTTCCCAGTGCCCTCCCAACCTTCCCAGTCCTCCCAGTGCCCCCCCATCTGGCCCTCTCCCCCAGTGCCCCCAATCCTTCCCACTCCTCCCAGTGCCCCCCATCCTGCCCTCTGCTCCAGTGCCCCCAATCCTTCCCACTCCTCCCAGTGCCCTCCATCCTGCCCTCTGCTCCAGTGCCCCCAATCCTTCCCAGTCCTCCCAGTACCCCCCATCCTGCCCTCTGCTCCAGTGCCCCCAATCCTTCCCACTCCTCCCAGTGCCCCCCATCCTGCCCTCTCCCCCAGTGCCCCCAATCCTTCCCAGTCCTCCCAGTGCCCCCCATCCTGCCCTCTGCTCCAGTGCCCCCAATCCTTCCCAGTCCTCCCAGTGCCCCCTATCCTGCCCTCTCCCCCCAGTCCCCCCCAGTCCTTCCCAGTGCCCCCAGTCGGCCCAGCCAGCCGGGACAACGAGGCGCGGGCGGACGCTGAGGCCGTGTTTATGGGGATGGAGGGACGCGAGGACGCTGCGTTACAAAACGAGGACCAGTACATACATACGTACATATATATATAGTATATACACCCACAGGTATACGTGTGAGATTAAATAACCCCAGCACCCCCCCGGGGCTCTCGCTCCCCGCCCCCCCCTTAAATACTCCCCCCTCCCCAAGTGGCTCCAATCCAGTCGGACCCCCCCTCCCGTGCCCCTCACCCGCGTGCCCCCCTCCTCCCCCTCCCAGTATAACCAGCTCTGGCTCCCAGTTGCCCCCACATCCAGTTACTGTCGGAGACTCGGTACTTCGGGGGGGGGGGCCAAAACAGAAACAAAAATTAAAGGGGTTCCCCCTGGGCCAAGGGGCTGGGACCCCCCGACCTGGCTGGGGTCGGCCAGTACTGAGGGGTGTCCCAGCCCCAGAGAAATACTGTGATTTATTGGGGGGGGAGGGAGTATTTACAGTTGGGGGGGGCGGGTGAGAGCAACACCCCCACCCTGGAAGGGGACCCCCCCGTGTCCCCCACCCTACCCAGGGAAGGCAAAAGCCCTGGGCTCAGGGAGGGTAATGGCGGGTGCTGGGGGGCACTGGGGGCAACCCCCACCGTGCCCCTGCAGCGGGGTGCCAGGCAGCCCCCACACCCCTGGGGGGGCCACGGTGGGGCTGATGCCACCCCCACCCCCCCATGCCTGCTGCTGCAGGGGTTGGCAAAGGCTGAGGGGGGTCCTCCTGCCCGGCTGTGGTGGCACTGAGGTGGGAGCGTGGCTTGGGGGGGGGCAATTGGGGTCCCCCCTCCACAGCGAAGGTCCACGGTGTCCCAGGCACCGAACCCGAGGGGAGCACCTCGAGGGGTCGAGTCTGCAGGGTGGGGGGGGCCCAAGGGCAACCGGGCCCCCCCTTGGCTGGTGCTCCAGGAGAGTCCCAAGAGGATGAGCTGGGAGCAGCTGGGGGGGGGGGGGGGGCTTCCAGTGTACCCCCCTTTTGCTCCCCAGTATGGCTCACATTTTGGGGGGGGTCTGTGGGGCTTTTCTGTCTGCCCCCCCCCCCCCCCCAGCGTCCAACCGGGGTGCCAGCTCTGTGTCCGGGGGGTGGGGGGGGGAGGAGGGTGTCACATCGAGGGGAAGGTGTGCTTGGGGAGGGGGGAGGCCTGGGGGGGGGCCGTGCCCCCCCGCGCCGATTGGTCCATCACGTCACCACGAGACTCACACTGGACACAGACAAGAACGCGGGGTGTACGCCCCCCCCAAGACGCACCCCGGCCCCCCCCCCCATCTGCTGTCTGTGCCCCCAGGGGGGAAGTGGGGGGCACCAGGAGGCCTTGGCAGGGGTCTCACCTCCTCCCCAGTGGGGAAGGGGTGGGGAGGAGGGGGAAGGAACAGGGCCGGGGGGGTGGAGAGAAGCCCCACCACCACCAAAATCGCTGTGGTTTGAGGGTGGTTTAAGTCGGGTTGGAATTTTTCAAAGTCTGCAGCTTGGCCTCCAGTTCGGAGATCTGAAAAACAGCAAAGGGGAGAGGTCTCAGCTGGGGGGGGGCGCGGGGGGCTTGGGGATGGGTGGGGGGCACAGGGACGGGGGAGACATGGAGACAGGGTGGAGGACATAGGATATGAATATGGGGGGGGGGACACGAACAGAATGAGGATACAGGGATGGGGACACAGGGATGGCGGGGGACTGAACTGGGGCAGGCAGGACAAGGCAGGCAGGACATGGGGGTGCTGGGGTGGGGGGAGACACAGGGCTGCAGGGAGACAGGGCTGGGGGATAGCGTGGCCAGGGTCCTGGAGGGCCAGTGTGGGGCTGGGTGCACAGGGATGGGGGGTACAGGGATGGGGGGGCAGGCTGGGGGCACAGGGATGTGCAGGGGGGGCTGCAGGCAGGTGGTGGGTGAGTCTCTGTGGGACGTCAGGGGACGTTTTGGGGGTCATGGGCGGGGAACATGGTGGGGGGCTCTGCTGGGTGCCAGGGACACCCCCCAGCTGCCCGCCTGTGCCCTGGTGCCCCCCAGCCTGGCAGATGCCGGCCCCCCACCCCCACTGCAACCCACGGCAGCCTCCTGGGCGCTGCAAGATCCCGGGAGATCCGGTGACCCCGAGGAGGATCTGCTATGACCCAGCACAGCTCTGGCCCCACCCACTGGGGGGGATCCAGTGTAGCTAGCATGGAATCCAGTGTGATCTGTTGTGGGATCCAGCATGACCAGCATGGGATCCAGCTCCCAAAAGAGGATCGCGTGTGACCCCGCGCCTTGCGCAGATCTACCAGGAACCACCGCGGGATCCCGTGCAAGCAGCCTGGGATCCAGTGCCCAAGAAGATCTCTTTTGATCCATTATGGGATGTCAGACCCTGAAGCAGGATCCACTGTGACCCAAACCCTAGGCAGATCCACTGCAATCCAGCGTGGGATCCAGTGCCAGGAGGAGGATCGGGCGTGTGCCAGCACCCGAGCAGATCCACTGCGATCCAGTGCAGGGCACAGTGGCGGGAGCACAATCCGGTGGGAGCCGGCGCCCAAAGCAGATCCACCGTGATCTGGCGTGGGATCCAGCGGCCGGAGCTCAGTCCGGAGGGGAGCCAGCGCCCCACGCAGCTCCGCTACCGCCCGGCGTGGGATCCAGCGGCTGACGCGAGCCGGCGCCCGAGCAGATCTGCTGCGATCCATCCTGGGATCCAGCGGCGACGGGAACCCATGGGCCACGACGGCGCCGTGGCGGGAGCGGCGTGGCGGAGCGGGGACGGGCGGCGGCGGGGCCGAGGCCGGGGCCGGCCGTGCCCGCGGGGCTCAGGGGCAGCCCGCATCCCGGCGCCCGGTGCCCACCTTCTCCTGCAGCTTCTCCATCTCCTCCTTGTGCGCCAGCTCCGACTCCTCCAGCACCCGCCGCTGCGCTGTCTCCTTCTTCAGGAACTCGATCTCCCTGCAGAGGCCAGCGTGTGGGTGCACGTCACCCCCAACCAGCACCGGGGAGACCCCGGGGAGGTGGGGCGGGTCAGGGGGGACCCTGGGACTCGGGTGTCAGGGAGGGACCGTGCTCAGCGGGGTGGTGGTGGCCAGGGATCTCCCAGGGGATGGTCCCTGCCCAGGGATGTGGGATGCCCCGGAAGGAGTTGGCACCCCAGGGGTAGTTCCATGTCCATGCCCCGGTGATGGTCCCTGCCCAGAAGATGGTCCCTGGCTGGGGGATGGTCCCTGCCTGGGGGATGGCCCCTGCCCAGAAGATGGTCCCTGCCCAGGGATGTGGGATGCCCAGGAAGCAGTCGGTGCCCCAGGGGTGGTTCCACGTCAGGGGGAAGGTCCATGCCCCAGGGGTTGTCCCTGCCCAAGCAATGAGGGGTGCTCAGGAAGAAGTGGGTGCTCCAGGGACAGGCTTCTGCTGGGGGGATGGTCCCTGCCTGGGGGATGGCCCCTGCCCAGAAGATGGTCCCTGCCCAGGGATGTGGGATGCCCAGGAAGAAGTGGGTGCTCCAGGGGCAGGTTTCTGCCCAGGGGGTGGTCTGCACCCAGGGAAAAGTTCATGCCCAAGAGATGCTCCATGCCCAAGAGCTAAGGGTGCCCAGGAAGGGTTTGGTGCCCCACAGGGGGGGCCCATGCCCAGGGAATGGTTCATGCTCAATGGCATGGGCTGTGCCCAGGGACAAAGAGTGCCTGGGAAGGGGTCGGTGCCCCAGGGGTGGGCCCACGTCAGGGGGATGCTCCGCGCCCGGGGGAGGATCGGTGCCCAGGGCCCGGCGCTGCCCTCACTTTTGCTGGTACTCCTTGATGAGCCTCTTGGCCTTGCTGTACTTGCGCTCCAGGGTCTGGTACTGGGCCTGCGTCTCCTTGAGGTGCTCGTCCACGGCCTGGCAGAGGTTCTGCGCCTCCATCCAGTACCCCTCCAGCTTCTCCATCCGCTCCTTGTTCTCCTCCACGCTCTGCTCCAGCTGGGCCTTCTCGGCCCGCCAGCGTGCCTTCTCCTGCTCCAGGCACTGCAGCTGGGGGACAGCGGGGTCAGGGTACGGCACGGCACGGCACAGCCAGGGAGCAGGCATGACATGGCATGGCACAGCATGGTGAGGGTCTGGGGGGCAGATGTGGGGAGCTAGGAGGGGATGGGGGAGGTGGAGGTCCAGGGGGAGGATGGAGGGGGGCCCCTCCTGCCCGCGGGGAGCCAGGGCACCCGCTCACCTTCCTCTTCAGCTGCTGGATCTCAGCCTCGGTGACGGCGTGCTTGATCTGGAGCTGCGAGAGAAGACGGGCGTTCGCACGGGGTGGGCACGTCCCCGCACCGCTCTCGGGCGTGCACACATGCTGCCACGCACGGGCACGCTCCCCCGGCATCCCCCGTCCCCTCCTCACCTCCTTGAACTTGTGCACCAGCTTTTCGGGGTCCATCTCCACGGGGGAGAGCGCGTCCTCGTTCTCGGCCAGCTCGAACACCTCAATGGCCATCTCGCCACTGGGGAACATGGGGCTCATCTCCTCCTCCTCATCCGTGGCGTACTCGCCCGTCTGCGGAGGGCACGGAGCAGCGTTGGCACTTGGTGGCCCCCGGACTCGCACCCCCACCCCTCCCGGGGAAACCGAGTCACCAGCCCCATATTGGGTGGAGGGACCGATTCCATCCCCTCCTGGGTGGATGCTATCCTCCTCACCTCCTCATCATCCTCGGTGTACTGGGTGTAGCGCTGCTCGATCATCTCCCGCTGCCACCGCTCCTGTTCCAGCGTCTGCTGGATCAGCTGCGCCACCTCGCTCTGCTCCCCCGGCTTCTCCCGCCCGATGAGGAACCTGCGGGGATGGCGGGGCTCAGCTGGGGACCGGGGGCTCCAACCGCGGGGGGCCTGGGGTGGGGAACACCCAGGTGACGCAGCCAGGGGACAGTGGGGAGGCTCAGCCAGGGGGACACAGGTGGCACAGCTGGGGGACATCCCTGCTGGGACAGGGGGTGCTCCTGGGGGTGGTGAATTTGTGGGGGCATGTTATGGGACCTGTGAGTGAGTTGGGGGGCTGGGGGGATCCTGGGCTGATGTGGGGGTGTTTTGGGGGGCAGAGGGCACTGGGGTGGCACAGGGCAGACAGTGGGCATGGGCACTGGGGGGGCAGAGACATTTTGGGGCAGGGGGACAGCCCAGACTGGGATCTGGGGTGCTCTGGGGACAGGCTATGTGGCAGGATGCCGCAGGGGGACCAGCACGGGCTGTGGGGGTCTCCCAGCCCCCCAAACCCCACAGTCCCGGGCCCTACCGGACGCGGCCCTTGGTGTTCCTGAGGACGGAGGCGGCAAAGCTCTGCGTCACCCCCACCAGGCTGGTGCCATCCACCTCCACGATCAGGTCGTTCACCTGGATCCTGGGGACAAGGACACCATCACAGCGGAGCCACCCCTCGCCCACCTCCCCGGCACCTCCCACTCTGAGGAACATCTGGCACATCTGGCTGCTCCCACACCAGCTCCTCCACCACCACCCAAGCCCACGGGCGTGCGGCAGCGGGGACCCACGCGGGTGTTTCGGGCCGGGCAGCCCTTACCTGCCGTCCCGGTGGGCCGCCCCACCCTCCGTCACCGTCTTGACGAAGATGCCCAGCTTCTCCAGGCCCATGTCAGCCCCCGCGCCCATGCCGATGATGCTGATCCCCAGCCCTTCGGAGTCTGCAGAGACAGAGAGCCGTGTCCTGGCGGGGTGGCAGTGGCCACCCAGCGCCGATGGAGTCACCTCCAACCCGTCCCCAAGGTGCCGCAGGGGCCCCGGGGCGTGGGACTGGGTGAGGACCCACCTTTCTCCAGCTCCACGGGGAAGAGGTCGAGCCGCTCCACCCTCTTCTCCAGCTCGTACTCGGCCGACGCGGCCATGGGGTCGACGTCTTCATTGCGGCGGTCGTAGTCTTCATTGGAGTAAGTGCTGAAGACCTGCCGTGGCGGATGGAGCCGCTCAGCGAGGCAGCGGGATGGGGTAGGAAAACACCGCAGCCATCCACTGCCCCGGCACCAGCAGCACCCGCGGCCGAGGAGGCATCCCGGGGCGGGGGGAGCCCTGGGCAGGGGCATGGGAGGTGTTACTGAGCCTATGAGACTCTGGAGAATCCCCCCTCCAGGTCATGTCATGGAGTGAGGGGGAATCTGAGGAAGCACAGAGGGTTTGGGGTGGCCCTGGGAGCAGAGATGGTGCCATGTCCTGCCCCCCATGGAAGGGTGGAAGGGGGGTGGATGGACAGAGAGACGGACAAAAGGGAGGAAGGGAGGAAGGGAGGAAGGAAGGAAGGAAGGAAGGAAGGAAGGAAGGATGGGTGCGTGGGTGGGTGGGTGCATGGGTGGGTGGGTGGGTGGACAAGGTGGCCAAGCACTGCTTGCTCTCAGTCACACAGTTTGGGGAGGGCAGAACCAGCTTGTTCCCCCCCTGCTTCCCTCACCCCTTCCCCAGGCAGGGGCTCCCCAGCTCTCAGCCCACCACCTTCTCATGGTCCAAACTGTCCCACGGGAGCAGGGAAGGGCTCTCTCCTTGCACCAGCCTCCCCACCTGTGCCCTTCCCCGCACCTCACCCCTGCCCAGGCACCCCTGTGCAAGCCTGGGCTGCCAGCCCAGAGCCCGGGGACCCAAACCATCGTGCCTGGGACAGGTAAATCCCACCGTAAGTTTAGAGTTGGTTTATTGCCCTGGGTTTCCACCTAGTAGGTTCAACTTCCACCTCCATGCGCTCACCTGTGGGCCTCGGGGGTCCGCGGGTCACCCCCAGCCCCAGGTCTCCATCCGTGCCCAGCTCCCTCTGGGTTTCACTTGCAGGGTCCTGGGCACCGCGAGGGGTCAACCTCGCGGCTGGGGCTGCCCCGTCCTCTTGTGCATGTGGGGACTCAGAGGTCCCCAGCCACCGTCGGACCCAAGGGAGCGGGGACAGGGACAGCCAGGATTTCAGAGGCCTCGTGGAAGCCCCTGCCCGAGGCCGGGGAAGGGACCCAAGCAGGGGCAGCAGTTTGGAGCGGGGCGATGAAAGGCAAAGGAGGCTAGGGACGCTTATATATGGTCCTCCAACCCGGTAAATCCCTGGGGATGCTGAACCCCAGCATGGGGCAGCCCCAAGTCCTCCCACACCAGCTCGGGAGGGGCTGTGGGCACCCCCGTGCTCACCCCATGCCGGGTGCCCCCATGCTGGCCACCAAGGTGCTCCTGGCCAACGCTGGACGTGCCACCAGGATGATGTCCCTGGCCTGGAGCTGGAGGGAATGGGGTGCCATGTCCCTGCACCCCGGGAGGCTGCCAGCACCTCTCTCTGGATGGGGCCAGGCTGGCCGGGCGCTGAGCCTGGCAGATGTCCCCGGAGGGGCCCCGCTCGGCGATGCCGCCGGGGCGAGTGGATTAGGGATAACACCACAGCACTAAAGCCTCACAACAACAGTTATTAGGGATGAGTGTCAAGGGCCATCGCACAAAGCCCGGTGACACCCGCGGATGGGCAAGACCCACCAGGGTGGCACCCACCGAGGGGTGCTGGCGATGAGCAGGGCAGGGGACACGCCTCCGTGCCCGCCGGCCGCACGCGATCCCTGGGGGGCTGCGGGTACCCAAGCCCACAGCCACGGGCTCACGTCCCAGCTCACCCTGCTGTGCTGCCCACCCGTCCTCAGGTCCTGGGGGGTTTGGGGTGCGATGGGGGCCTGGAGTGGCTTCCAAGGAACAAGCAGCCGGAGCCAGGACAACGCAGGGGAAGGGGCTGGCGGTGTGTGCCCCCATCCCTGGGTGCAGCTTTGGGCCCCATACTGAGGCTGGGTCCCCAGCGCTCCTGGCCCCCACCCCCACAGCGGGTTTGGGGGGGCTCAGCCTCACCCATGTACCCAGGAGGAAAGCTGGGACTATCGGACACCTGGGTCCCCTCCCCACCCATGTACGGGACCCCCACCATCACCCTGCAGTGGGACGTGGGTAAAAGCAAGAGGCCGAAGGCAGTGCTGGGGGGGAGCGGAGCACCCCAAAAAGCCCAGCTGCCTTTCCACGGAGCGGGGGAAACCCTTCCCAGGGCCAGGCTGGTTGGTTCCCAACGGACCAAGAACCACCCCCCCCAGCATGCAGCCACCCGGCACACTGCCACCGCTACCCCCTGCCCCGGTCACGGTGGTCCCCGTCCCCCCAGTCCCAGGTGGGGCCACCCACCCGCTCTGACTCAGAGCCAGAATATAGGCCGGGGCTCTAAAAATAACCCAGCTCCGGCACAAAGCAATTGCTGCTCCTCCGGTCGGGGGGATTCGAGCAGGAGAGAACACCCCGAAATAGCTGCACGGCTCCTTCTCCCCCCCGGCTCCATCACTGGGGGAGCATCTGAGATGGGGACCCCAAAACCAGCCAGGATCCCCTCCGGGGAGTGGGGGGGGGGGGACGGGTGATGCTGCCCCACGCCTGACCATGCCGCTGAGACACTTCCCCTTCCTCCACTTCCCGAAACGGTCCTGGGCGCCATGGCGGGGGCAAATACCCCCCCACATTGCCGCTTCATCCCCGGGGACCCCCGGTTTGGGAGGAGCCCCAGCACCGAGGGACCCCTGGGGACCAATGGCAGAGAGTGGCGGTGCAGCCGCCGCACCCAGCACCCCCCACCCGTATATTTCGGGCATCCCCACCCAAAATACAGGGTGGGTCTTGGCCCGTCCCAGGCACGGCGGTGGGTTGGCACTGGTTGCTCTGCATGGCCCACCCCAACGGGTCCCAGTGCCATCCCCTCCCCATCACCCTGGCCCCAGGGTGGCCCCTCGCTGCTGGGGGGGCCCAGGCCATGCCAGGGCAGGCCCCTTCGTTAGCCCGCTCGTTAACCAGGCCCAGGCGCCCGCCCTTTTTCCCCCAGCGCAAGGGCATGGCCAAGCGGGGTGCCATGCCCCATGGCTCGGGGGCCGGGGGGCACAGACCCCTACCCCACATCCCTGTCCCCTGCACCACCTCCCCCAAAGGGGTGGTTTGGGGCTGGAGGGTCACACACCCCACCCCAGGGTGCCCCTCACCCTGGGGTACCACCCCATCCCCAGCTGCCGCCCACCCTGCAGTGCCCCAACCCCCAGCTGCCCCCCACCATCCCCAGGCGGTCTCACCTGGATGGGGGCTGTGCTGAACTGGATCTTGCGGTTGGGGACGGGCTCCTCTTCCTCGGACAGCCCAGGGATCTCCACACAGCCCGACTCAGGCTCGTACAGCCCTTCAGCCTCCTCCTCCTCCTCCAGCCCGCTGCCCCCCGAGTCCTCCCCGAGCCCGCTGTAGGCACTTATGTCCACCAGGTCCGCCTCGGAGAAGTCCTCCTTCTTGGCCTCCTCGTAGGCATCGCCGTCCTCCGCCCGCTCGCCCTTGACGCCCTCCTCGCCTGTGGCCGCCCCCAAGCCCCCTTCCAGCCGGGGGGCGGTGGGTGCTGGACCCTCGGCCCCCTTGGCCGGTTGGGGTGCAGGCACTGGTTCACCCGCCGCCGTCGTCGCCTCCTCCTCCTCCTCCTCCTCGGCCTCGCCGCTCTCCTCCACCTCCACCGGCTTGATCTTGCAGACCTCCTGCACCCGCGGGGCGGCTGTCTCCTTCTCCACCGGCCGGCTGGTCTTCCCCGCTGCCTTCTCCTCCTCCGGCGGCCGGGCACGGGCCGGGGTGGCATGGCCATCGCCCAGCCGTCCGGCCTCGGGGCTCGGCAAGAAGACCCGAGGTCGCTTGCCCACCACCTTGGCGTTGAGCGGTCCTCCCGCTCGCCCTGGCGCTTTATGGAGGTTGTTACGGAGGTCGGCCTTCTCGAAGACGGCGCTGAGCTGGCTGACAGTGGGTGAGACAGCCTCGGTGTCCAGCTTGTCCAAGGACTCGGTGCTGCCGTTGAACCTCACCACCACATCCAGCTTACGGTCCTGGAAACCAGCTCGTTCCTTACGTAGCAAGAGCTTGGTGGTGGTGGCCTTCTCCTGCGGGCTCCTCTCAAAGATCTTACGGGTCTCCTGAAGCTTGGAGAAGGGTTTGTCAGGTTTGGAGTCAAAGCGGCTGACCCTCTCCGAGACACTGGTGCCCAGCTTGAGGAGGTTGCCCTGGTCCACGCTTTCACTGAGGCTGCCGGCCCGGGGCAAGGAGAGGCGGACGGGCTTCTCCTTGGCCTTGGCCAGGTCGCAGGCGCCCTCGGGGCCGGGAGCCGTCCCCATCTGCAGGAACATGTTCTTGATACGGTGAACGTTGGAGCCATACTTCTTACCCCGGCTTTTCTTGCCGTCTTCACCATCGGTCTCCTTTGTGGGTGCCAGGGCCTGGATGGTGGCCTCGTAGGCGTTACGGTGGGGGGACGCGCTCCGGAGACCCCCGCCACCCGTCGCCCCGCCGGAGGGGGACCCCCCGCCGGCGGCCGCCCCGCCGCCTGCCTCCGTCCTCAACATGCCGCCACCGGTCCGCTGCGCCGCATCGCCCGCCGCCGCTGCCGCCACCACCGCCGCCGCTCCCCCCGGTCACGCCGCGGCCCCTCGCCGGCTACAGCGGCATGGGGAAGGGGATGCCGCCCGGGGAGGGGGCCGCCACCGGCACACCTGCACCGGCCCGCGGGGGGCTGCGGGGCCCGGTCAGGCCATGTCCATCCCGGGGGGCCCCCTCCGCCCCGGCCCTCCTTCCTTCCTCCCTTCTCCTCCTCTTCCCCTTTCTCTGTGGCTGGTGATGGAGCCGCTGCTGCCTGCGATCTGCCCGCCCCGCTGCCCGCAGAGCCCTCTGGGTCTTAGCGGCGCGCTCGCTCTTCCTCTTCCACGCCGTCGTGCTTCGGCCTCGCCACCGCCACCGCCTCGGCCAGCCCACGGGGACCCCCCAAGACCCCCACTTGCTGCCGAGATGCCCCACGGTCCCCTCCCCACACCAGCATGGGGGTCCCCACCCTATGACATGCCCCGCCCCCCCCCCCCCCCCAGCATCCGTGCAGTGCCCTGCGTGTCCCCCGCCTTGTCTGGTGTTGCCGCCCCCCTGGCTCTGTCCCCATGTCCCCCCCCTGCTCTGTCCCCCACTGTGCCTGTCTGCTTCTGCCCCCTGTGCCCCCAGGTTTGTCCCCATGGCTCCCAGGCTGGTCCTTACGTCCCCTCAGTCCCATCCCTGTACCCCCCAGTTTTGTACCCACACCCCCTGGATCTGTCCCTACATCCCCCCATCTTATCTCCACATCCCCATGATTTTGTACCTGTGTCCCCTCATCCCATCCCCAGACCCCCCGAGTTTATACCTATGTCCCCCCCATCCTGTCCCTGTACCCCCAATCCTCCTCCTGTATCCCCCCACGTCCTGTCCCCATATCCCCCCCCCAAGTTTGTACCCATATCCCCCCATCTTATCCCTGTATCACCCCAACTTTGTCCCCACATCCCCCTATCCTGTCCCTGTGCCCCTCCTGGCTGTCCCCGTGTCCCCTCAGTTTTGTCCACACGTCCCCCTGCTCCCACCCCGTGGGACCCCCACACACCCGTGCCCAAAGCCCCCCACATTTCGAGGTGCCCCGTGGTGTCCCCCCAGGGCCCTATTTCCTTTCTGTCCCCGTACATCCAGCCCCGGGGTGCAGCACGTACCCCCCCACGCCTCCACCCGGGGGTGGCAGGAGGGGAAACTGAGGCTGGGGGGGGGGGCCGGTGCTGCTCCCCTGCCTCCCTGCACCAGCCGGGTGATATTTTGGGGGGTTATTTGCGGGTTTGCTGTCTTCCCACCAGGCACTGGGGGGGGGGGGCAGAGGGGAGCCGTGCCGGGGGTCCCTGCTGCGGGAGGAGCACCCCAAGGGGCTCGGGGATGGGGGAGGGGGGGCACCCCTGCTCCCCGAAGCCGGAGGCGCCAGGACCCTGCAGATACCCCGCGTCTCCCAACGCAGCCTCCCAACCCTTTGTGCGTGACGCGGCGTGACGAGGCGTGACGTAACGTGACGTCTCCCCGCCACGGCCACCCCCTTCCTTTTCCGCCGCCGCCATCCCCCCCGCCCCCCCCCCGCGTCCTCCCCCTGCCCCGAACCCCATCGTCCCGCCGAGGGCCACCCCCTGTGCGCGAACACGCGTGGGGAGACGCTCCTGTCCCGGTGCCACGCAAGGGCACACGCGTGTGCGGGGGCAGCGCTGCCGGCGGGGGGTGGGTGGGGTAGGGGGTGTCAGCTGTCCCCAAGTGCCCCCCCCCCAACCTCGTCCCCAGATGCCACCCCACTACCCTTGAGTGGGGTCACTGGGACAAGCCCACCCATGGGACACCCCACCAGACCCCTCCTCCCCCCCAGCAGGGGACACGGGGGGCAGCCCCGCCGCTCCCCATGTGCTCGGTGACACGGGATGTCCCCCACGTGTCCCCAGTGGGACCCCCCCAGACGGGCCCCCCCCGGGCCAGGCCAGCCCCGCTGCCTCCGTCAATCAGCCCTGGCCCCGCTCCAGGGTGGTGGCGAAGATGGAGGCCCCCGCGCTGCTCCGGGCCTGGGTGCTGGCAGGCGAGTGGCAGCCCTGTCACGGGGGGGTGACACGGCCGGGACGGGGGTACCCCCAGCAGGGAGGGGCTGGGAGGACCCCCCCACCCCACTGCGGGGTGGGGATGGGGGGGGGGGGCGGGGAGGGGACAGGGGGGGACACACATGGCTGCGACGTGGCAGAGCTAAATAAAGCCATCCTGTCCCTGGTGCCAGCTGGGTTTGGGATGGGGGGACGGAGCGGGACCTCTCCGTGACGGGTCCAGGGCGAGGGAGGGTGCTGTCCCCATCCCCGTCTCCCTCCCTGTCCCCTCCTAAATACAGCCCACCCCATTGTCCCGGGACACCTGGCACCGCAGGGACAGGGTTCTGCCCCAGCTGGGTGTCCTGGAGGGGGGCTGTGGGCACCTGCGGGTCATCCCGGGGTCTCTGGGCAATGGGGAAACTGAGGCAGGGAGGAGCCGGGTCCCCCCAGCCCCGGCTCTAGCCCCATGCCTGGCTGCAGCCGTGGCCCTGGGGGGGTCCTGGGCTGCCCTCCCCGACCACCACGTCCTCCCCGACCGCCGCCTCTCCTCCGAGACCGGAGCCATCTTCGTCCATGAGCTGGAGCAGGAGCTGTTCCAGGAGGCCTTCCTCACCGGGCATGAGGATGATGGTGGTGAGGGCCAGGCCAAGGGGAGTGGGGACAAGGGGGAGTCCCGCAGTGCCTGGATTGGGAGGGGGGTCTGGGACTGTTAATGGGGGGCACTGGCTAATGCCTACTCCCCACCAGGCAGGACCCCAGCTGGGCCGTCTGTCTGTCCTTCCATCCCTCTGTCTGTCCATCTCATCCTCTGTCTGTCCTGCCCTCCTTCCATCCATCCCCCCAACCTGCGCTCCATCCCACCCTCCACCCCTCAACCCCTCTAGGGACTCCCGAGCACCACCCCATTGCGCTGTTAAACCCACCCAGGAGTGGCATCCCTTCATCCCCCACCACGGAGGGAGTGGGGGTCACCTCAATTTGGGGTCATTCAGCTCAAAAAAGGGGATCAGGACCCTCTTGGGGCACAGCCGGTGCAGGGACCAGTCACGGTTCCGTGGTGGGACCAGTTGGGAGGGAAAGGGCCTGCAGGGTGTGGGTCCGCCCGCAGCACAGCCTGGTGGCATGTGTGTCTCCATGTCTCTGTCCGTCCTCGCCCATCCGTGTGTCCTGGCACCCAGCAGCCGCCCCCATCACCTTCCAAACCCACCTCCGGGACCACCCCGACCTGCCGCGGTGGCTGCGGTACATCCAGCGTGACCCCCACCAGTCGGGCTACCTCTACGGCTGCCCCACAGCCGCCGAGGTGGGCACCCACACCATCGAGGTAGGTGCCCGGCCCCACGGCCCTGTGCCAGGGGGTGACACGGGGTGGGGGGAGGATGTGGAGTTGGCATCTCTGGGGGTCTCTCCTTGGCTTGCAGGTGCTGGCGTACAACCGGCACACGTACGAGACGGTGGCACAGCGGCTCGTCGTCACCGTCATCCCTGCTCCAGGTAAGGGCTGTGCACCCCCAGATCGCACCGGGCTCTCCCAGAGCCCCCTGGGTTGGGCGTGGGGTGTCCCCACGGGTGCCACATGTCCCCCGTAGGCGGGGAGCCGCCGTACCAGGGTGAGTTCCTGGTGGGCAACAGGAACGTGGAGGAGCTGCTGCCGGCGGCCGCGCAGGAGATGTTCCTCCAGGCCACGGCCAGCGTCTGGGACCAGGACGACCTCCATGTCATCAACATCACCTCCGCCCTGGACCGGGGTGGCCGCGTCCCGCTGCCCATCGAGGGGCGCAAGGAGGGGTATGGGCAGACCCAGGGTGGGGCTGGGGTGCTGGGGGTGCCGCCAGGCACACCCCCAGCTGCCGTGAGTGGGTTTTGGGGGGTCACCTCCAGCCGGTCCCCCCGACCCTGGCAGGGTGTACGTGAAGGTGGGCTCCCGCGGTGCTTTCTCGCCGTGCCTGGCGTCGGCCGCCTCGCCGCAGAGCCGCTTCCGCTGCAGCCTGGGGCAGCAGCCCCTCGCCTCCTGCTACGACACCTTTGCCCCCCACTTCACCATCCGCTGGTGCAACCTCACCCTGGTGAGACCCACGCCCCCACCATCCGTGCAACAACCTCCGTGGGGACCCTCCCCACTCCCCCTAACCATCACACCATTGCAGCTGCAGGTCTGGCCCAGCCCCACGGCGCCGGGGCCGGTGTGGGGTTCCGGGGTGCTGGAGGAGGGTGGGGATTTTGAGCCCCCCACCGAGGTGCCCCCCCGGGACCTGCTGCCCGGGTACCTGGTGACGCTGCTGGTGCCGCTGGCGGTGGCCGTGCTGCTCTGCCTGCTCCTGGGCCACCTCATGTGCTGCCGCAGGGAGGGAGTGTGAGTCGGGGGGGACATGCTCAGGGTGGGGGGTCCCCCCACCCAAACTAGGCCATGGGCACCCCAAGCTGGGTGCCCCTTCCCTGGCCACCACGGCCCCAGGACAACCTGGGGGTGGTGAGCGCCCTTCTCACCATCGTTATATTTTTTTTCCCTTTTTCCCTCTGTTTTGTAGGCAAAAACGGGACCTGGCGACGTCTGAGTAAGTCCCTGCGCCCAGGAGTAGCCGTGTGGATGCTGGGGGGCTGGTTTGGGGGTGGGGGGGGCTTTGTCGCGGCCAAGCACATGGAGCGCCAGCAGGGATGGGGATGGGAAGAAGAGGGTGATGGGGAGCCCTCGACTGTCTGGGGGATGTTAT
This sequence comes from Phalacrocorax carbo, assembly GCF_963921805.1. Classification (NCBI taxonomy): domain Eukaryota; kingdom Metazoa; phylum Chordata; class Aves; order Suliformes; family Phalacrocoracidae; genus Phalacrocorax; species Phalacrocorax carbo. Next base: position 3,564,475 of record NC_087537.1, read on the forward strand.
GGAGGTGGTGGAGCCTAAAGGTCTCCCCATCACAAAGGGCCCCCCCAGACCCCCCTCCTCTCCCCACACCTCGGTGCCCCCAGATAACCCCCCACAGACACGTGCTGGAGCACAAGAACTGTTTTACTTCTCCAATAGCCTCGGCGGGACTCAACACCAGCAAGGAGAACCCCAATGATGGGGTGCAGACCCCAGTGACGGGGGACAGACCCCAGTGATGGGGAACAAACCCTAATAATGGGGGGACAGACCCCCCCCAAGGCCCTCCCCAAAGGGATGCGGGTGGGAACGCGGGGCGCAGCTCCCAGTTGTCCTTCTCCCTCAGCATCCAGCTGGTTCACCACACCACCATCCACGGTGACACGGAGGAGCTGAGGCACATGGCCGGCAGCCGGGATGTCCCGCGGCCCCTTTCCACCCTCCCCATGTTCAACGTCCGCACGGGTCAACGCATCAACCCCATGCCTGGTCCCCCGGATGGTGCTCGCGTCCCCCTCCTCCCGCAGTGAGCCGGGGCGGTGGGTGCCTGGGTGACACCAGGGTGATGCCGGGGTGCTGGGGGGGGGACAGTCCCAGGGATGGGGATGGACGATGGGGTGCCATGATGCTTTTGGGGTCACTTTGCAGGGGACAAAAGCCTGGCAGCGGGCAGAGCCCAGCCAGACAGGCAACTGCTCGTCCGGCTGGGCTCTGCCCGCTGCCAGGCTATTGCCTGGAGCATTTTGGGGGGGGCTACCGATATTTGGAGGGGGGGTCATCAGCATCCACGTGCATCAGTGGGGCAATACAGGACACCTGCATCCTATTCCCTCCCTCTTCAACATCATCTGTCCCACCTGGCCTGATGAAACCCTTAAATAAGAGCTGTGGGAACATTATAATCCCTTTTTTTCGGGGGGGGGGGGGGGGGGGGGGGGGGGGGGGGGGGGGGGGGGGGGGGGGGGGGGGGGGGGGGGGAATAAGCTATTTTCTTCCTGTTTTGCAGGTAACGCGGGTGGCTGCGTTGCTGCCACCTCCTGGGGTGGCCCCACCGAGGTCCCTGCTGTGGGGTGGGGACTGGGGTGGCTTTTGGCTGATAAAGTGGCTGTTTAACGATGAGATGTAGCTTTTCTGCTTTATTTTTGACCCCCTGCAAGCAGTCCAGCCTGGCCCTGGTGGCTGTGGTGGTCTTGGCGGGGGCGGTTGGGGGAGGTTTGGGGGTCTAGCCTACTGCTGGGCTCCTTCTGGCTGCAAACAGTGCCTTGAGTTTGCCCGTTCTCTGCCCCAGCCAGCCCCAAAGCTGGATGTCCTCTGGGGCTGGGGGGATGCCGAGCGCTGTGGGGCTGGGGTCCTGCTGGGGAGGTGGGGGGAGTTCCTGGTCTGTCCCTTCTGCTGGGGGTTCCCGCTCCCCTCTGCCCCCCCCCTCTTTGGCTGCTCTGCTCCATCTGGGTGCCCTGCTTGCACTCGCTCCCCCCATGCTCCACCCGTGACACCCCCCCCCAAAGACTTGCACCCCCTGCAAGGGCTTGGGCTGACACTGTCATTGCCCCCCCCCCCCACCCCCAGCCCTGTGGAGGGGAAGGGGCTCGTGGTGAGCCGGTTAGGGACGGGGACAGGGACAAGGTGGGGGACGGATGGCCAGTCCCAGGGACCCACGATGGCACCCCAATGCCCCCCAGCTCACCTGGGTGCCTGTGTCCAGCAGGATCTCGCCTGGAGCCCCCGGCTGCCCCGGCCGCTCGCCCGCTCCACCGTGCAGACCCAGGCATCCCGCCCCGCACCCCCATAACCCCTCCCCGGCCCCCGCCAGGGGGTTCCCCCAGCCCAGCCCCGGCCCCTCGCCTCCAAAGAAAGAGCCTCTTTCACGGCAGCCCCCCTCCTTGCGTGGGGCAGGCGCCAGGGTGGGGGTTAGGAAAACACGGGGGCCTGGGAGGAACAAGGGGAGCCATTGACGGGCCGGGGCAGGCGAGGAGAAAGGCGGCATTGAGGCCCCGTCCCGCTGCCTGCGCAGCCCCCCTCGGTGCTGCCGGGGTCTCGCTCGTGCCCACCGTGACGGTACCGTGGGAGACGTGAGCGCGGCACGTGGTGGGCACGCTCCAGCCCGGGCACACGCGTGTGTGCCCTGCCCGGCTGCCTTTGCACGAGCCAGCGTGCGCGGAGGGTGCTGGAGCGTGGGGGGCACCCGCTTGGGGGTGCGGGGGGCTTGCACCCTGGCACGCACACCGTGGCACGCCTGTTGCAGCCCAGGGTGAGCACAACCCCCTGCCCCAATTTCGGTGCATCACTCCGTGCCCCCCCCCCGCCCCAGCTGCAATACCTGTGCTGCCCCCTTCCTGCTCCCCAACTCTTTGGGGGGACACCCTGGGCTGAGTGCCCCAAACCTGGTGCAGGCTGTCCCCCCAGCCCCCCTTCCTACCCTGGAAGCCCCCCCCACATGTCCCCAAACTCTTCCCCCCATTCGGGGAGGGGACACACACCAAAGTCCCCTTCGCCATGAGTGCACAGGAGCTCTGCCCCTTCCCCAAATCCAGCCCAGCCCTCCTTGCTTAGGGGGTGGCTCCCCCGTTCCTTCCTCTCCCCCCACCCCCAGGGCGGCGGGGGGGCTGAGCGAGGAGGAGGAGGGCTGGGGGGCTGGCGGGGGCCGTGCTGGGGTGGGAGGACAGGCAGGACGGGAGCACAGAAGCTCGGTGGGAGCAGAGCGGGAGCAGCCGGGAGGAGAGCGCGAGCGGGGACGAGGGGCACCGCACCCCCCACCACCCACCCAGGACCCCCACCCCAAGCCCCGAGAGCGAGAGTCGCCAGTAGAAGAGCACCCCAGGTTTGTTGGATCATTTCACATGCTTTATTTCAGCAGTCAAAAAAAAAATAATTAAAAAAAAAAAAAAAGACAATTTCAAATTATTATACATATACAAACTAGGTACAGACTCCGGGAGAGGCCGGAGCATCCGCCGGGAGATGGGCCGGCAAACGGGGGTGGGTTCGTGCGCCTCCGTGCCCAGGGAGGGAGGGAGGGAGGGATGGATGGATGGATGGATGGATGGATGGATGGATGGATGGATGGATGGATGGATGGAGAAAAAGCTGCTGGAAGATGAGAGCGGAGCTGAAGATCCACCTGCTTAACCTGGAAAGTGGGGTTGTCCTTTTTTCCCTTTCAAGGCTTTTAAATTTCTTTTTCTTTTTTTTGTGGTTCTACCTTGTGTTTGCTCCGGGATTTGCTTGCGGGATGGAGGGGGGGGGAAGTAAACAGCACCTTTAGAAAATTCACAAGTTGAGCTGGGCAGCAAAGAAAGGGGGGGGTGGGGGAACCCAACGAAATAGAGGGAAATTAAAATAAATCAAGCTGAGTCGCGTCTTTGGAGGCTGTAGCACCAGGCAGTCCGGGTTCGGGTGTTGAAGGACCAGGATAAAAGAGAATTTGAAAAAAAAAAATAACCCCAGGATAAAAGTCCTGGGGGGAAGAAACCTCAGCGACTCCTGAGGGACCTTAAACAGAGGAAAATAAAAAGAAAAGATCAACAGAGCAATAAAACAGAGAGATGGGGAGGGAAACATTAGAGAAAAATTAGCACCTTTGCTCTGAACCTGGCAGGAAAGTCCCGGCACGGCTGAAAAACCCCAAACGAACCTAAAACTACTTGAAATAAAAATAACCCCAAAATTTAAAAAAAAAGAAAGAAAGAAAAAAAAACCACAAGAAAACAAAACCCCAAAGCACAGCGGTGAGGTAGCCTTCCAGAAAAGGAGAGTACGCAGCGAAGGGTCGGGTCTGCTCGGCGGCGGGGGCAGCGGCCGCTCCCCTGATGTGCTTGGGATTGAATGGATTTTGCTGCCTGAATAAAAATAAAATAAGAAAGAAAAGGACAAAAAGAAACCAAACACAAGGGGAAGGGGGAGAGGGAGAGAGAGGGGAAAACAACAACAAAAAGCAGATTATAACCGAGAGTTAAACATCTTCCTTGCAGCAAAGAAATTTAATATACTAATGAGATGCAAGAAGCGAAGAGGCCAGCGGGGGGAGGTCGGCTGGAGGGGGGCTCGGCCGGTCCCGGCGCTCCGGGCTGGGGGGGCTCGGCACCGCGGGGGGGGCTCGGCGCGGCGGTGCGTTCGGTGAGCCGAGCCCTGCCGCCGTCTTCGGGGCTGAGGAGCGCCTGACCCCGAGGAGGAGGAGAGGAGGGCAAGCAAGCGAACCCACTTCCTGGTGATTTGGTTTGAAAAGTCATTTATTTTTTTATTTTTTTATTATTTTTTTTGGTTTAATGCTTTTTTTGGGGTTGTTTTTTTTTTTTAGGTTTTTCTTTTACGGAAACGCAAATAGTTTTAGAGACGCTGGATAGAAACCGACACAAATTCAAGTCCATGTGAAATTTTCTCCTTTTTTTTTGGCTGTTTTTTTTTTTTTTATTATTATTATTATTATTATTACTCTCTCCTGTTACGCGTGGGGCGTCCGGTTTACAAGAAGCAGACGGGGCCGATGTCGATGCCGAATTCCTGGTCTGGAGCGCCAACGTCCATAGGAGCCAAATCGATGATGGGCAGGCGAGAGGTCTTTGTCGTCTTGTACTCGATGACTGTCTTGCCCCAAGCGCCGGTGTGACTCTGCGGGGAGGTCAGGATCAGCCCCGTCCCCACACAACGGCCCCACCACCACCGCCGAGACCATCCCCCGGCCCACTCACCGTGCAGCCGTCCTCGGTGACGCCGTAGGTGAAGCGGCTGTTGCCTTCGGCCCTGATCTCGATCTCGTTGGCGCCTTGGAGGAGAAGGGCCTTCTTCAGGTTGCCGGTGTCCTGGTCCATGTAGGCGACGCTGTTCTTGCAGTGGTAGGTGATGTTCTGGGCGGCCTCGGTGGACATCAGGCGGAGGAAGGTCAACTGGATGGCGACGTCGGCTGGGTTGGAGCCCTCACCACCATACTCGAACTGCCGGAGAAGAGGCGTTAGGCACCGCGGAGCTGGTTGTCCGTCCCAGTTGTGTCCCCACCCCGCACCGTCCCCCTGCTCACCTGGAATCCATCGCTCATCGTCTCGCCGAACCAGACGTGCTTCTTCTCCTTGGGGTTCTTGCTGAGGTACCAGTTCTTCTGGGCGATGGTGGCCTGGGTTGGGTAGACGCACGTCTCGCCTGTCTCCATGTTACAGTAGACCTTGATGGCATCCAGGTTGCAGCCTTGGTTGGGGTCGATCCAGTATTCGCCTGCAGGGCAGAGGGAGGGGGGTCAGAGAGCGGGAAGGGGGGCAGGTGGCCACAATGGGTAGAGGATGGAGGTGAAGAGCAGCCATGAGGGTTGGAGGTGAGGGGAGGTGGGATGGAGGTGAGGGGAGGTGGGATGGAGGTGAGGGGAGGTGGGATGGAGGTGAGGAGAAGGTGGGATGGAGGTGAGGGGAGGTGGGATGGAGGTGAGGGGAGGTAGGATGGAGGTGAGGAGAAGGTGGGAGGGGCAGAGGATGGAGGGGCAGGTGAAGGGTAGCTGTGAGAGATGGAGGATGAAGGGATGGACGGTGGAGGTGAGGAGCAGCCATGAGAGATGGAGGAGGAAGGTGAGGAGCTGGTAGGAGGGATCAGGGGGTGGAGCATGGAGCTGAGCAACAGCCATGGGGACCAGAGGAAGGAGGTGAGGAGCAGCTCTGAGAAATGGAGGGTGGAGGTGAGGAGCAGCCACAAGAGGTAAAGGATGGAGGTGAGAGCAGCCATGATAGACAGGATGGAGGAATGAAGGTGAGCATCAACCACGGGGGATGGAGGAAGGATGGAGGTGAGGAGCAGGTAGAGGGGGCAGAGGGATGGAGGTGAGAGTATCCCAGAGGGACGTGGGGACTGGTGGGGACACTGACCGCTCTTCCAGTCGCCGTGGCACATCTTCAGGTCACGGCAGGTACGGGCAGGGTTTTTGCGGGTGCCTTCGGGGCTGCGGATGTTCTCGATCTGTTGGCTCAGGCTCTTGAGGGTGGTGTCAACCTCCAGGTCCCGGTCGCGCATCACGTTGGCGTCGTCAGCTCGGTAGTAGCGCCCACCGTCATGGGCCTTCTCCTGGGGTGGCTGGGGCAGGAAGCTGAAGTCGAAGCCGCCGCTGGGGGGGCCGGGAGGACCAGGGGGGCCAGGTGGGCCGGGGGGACCCTGTGGGAGGAGGAGGATGGTGAGCAGAAGACAAAGGCAGGCGGCTCTGGGCAGGCAGCGGCAAAGGGGCTGATACGTACAACTGGGCCGACATCGCCGGTGCGACCGCGGGGGCCAGGGGGGCCGATGGGGCCGGGCAGCCCGTTGAGACCATCTTTGCCAGCAGCACCAGCGGAGCCAGGAGGACCCTGTGGGAGAGGAAAGGGGGTGAGTGTGGCCATCCCACCCAGGCGGAGTCGTCCCCTCCAGTCCCAACCCATGTCCCCACGAGAAACCCAATGACAGCAGGACACAGCCCTGCTGCGGAGACCCGCTCCCCCCTGCTCTCCACGGGATGCTCCAGCCCTGGCTGGAGGTCATGGCTCAGCCAAGGACTTACTCTTGGACCGGCGGGACCAGAAGCACCAGAAGGACCTTGTTCACCAGGAGAGCCCTGTGCAAAGCAAGAAACAAGAGGTCCCGTCAGCATCTCACTCTGCTTCCAGGACATGGGGCAGTACCGGGGCCACTGTCACCCCATGGGACTTACAGGAGGACCAGGTGGGCCCTGGAGACCGGAGAAGCCTCTGTGACCCTTCATGCCTCTGTCACCCTGTTCACCAGCTTCACCTTTGTCACCACGGGGACCTTGTGGACCCTGGAGGAGGAGGAGGAGGAAGAAGAGGGGTTGAGCAGGGTCCGGGCCAGCCACTGCCCCCGCGCCCACAGGGACGCAGAAGCTCCAAGGAATATGGAGGAGAACATCAACTTACAGCAGGACCGCGAGCACCAGCAGGACCAGGGGGGCCGGCGGGACCTTGGGGACCCTGGGACAGGAGAGAAGGGGACAGGTTAGAGCATCCTCTAGCTTCTGCTTTCCCCGGCTCAGGACACCATCACCCCAAGCAGGGCGATGGGACACCCGGCTTCCCGGAGAAGCTCCTCCAGCGGCAAGAGCTGAGCCTGGTGCTGGACCCTGACCCGCTGCGGGTGTGCGGGATCAGGCCTTGGTCCGTAACTGGGTCGAGTCCGGGGTGACCCCTGGGACGGGGAGGGGTGCGAGGGGGGGCGCTGGGCAGAGCATCACTTACGGTCTCACCGCGATCTCCGTTCTTGCCAGCAGGACCGACGGGGCCAGGGGCACCGGGGGCACCGGGAGCACCAGGGGGGCCGGCAGGGCCAGTCTCACCACGGTCACCCTGTGAGGAGGAGGAGAAGGAAGAGGAGGAGGAAGAGGAGAAGTCAGGTCAGTGTGGGCCAGCGCAGCCCCATCGTCCCCTCCCGCAGCCCCCTCACCAGCCCACTCACCTTGGGACCAGCAGCACCATCGCGACCAGGGGCACCTTCAGCACCGGGAGCACCCTACAGAGGAGCAAAGACCCCCTCGTTAGGGCAGGCGGGGGCTAACGAGGGCCTGGATGGCACCGCCTCCACTCAGCCCCCCGCAGGCTGCACCGCGCACCGACTACGGCAGCATCCATGAGTGCCACGAGTTGGCGAGTCCTCAGCAAACCGAATGCCGAGATGAGGGGGTCCGTGCCCCCCAACACCGACGGTTGCCCACGGCCGCTCACCTCACGTCCAGCTTCACCAGGGGGTCCAGCCAGGCCAGGGGGGCCCATGGGGCCGGGAGGACCGCGCTCGCCAGGGGAACCAGAGGGACCTTGCTTGCCGGGTTCACCCTGTGGAGGAGAGAGGACAGGGGACATCAGACAGTGGTGAGCATCCTCCCCTCTAGGGCCGCAGCCAGGGGGGGCTGCACAGGTGAGTCCAACCCTGGGGGGTCCCAGCATCGTTTCACCCCCGCTGGATACTCACAGAGGGGCCGGGCAGCCCAGGGAAGCCTCTCTCGCCTCTCTGTCCGGGGAGACCGACGACACCACGCTGTCCAGCGATACCTTGGGGTCCGGGGGTGCCAGGAGCGCCCTGCGGGGACACACGGCACCTCAGGGTGGTGGCAGTGGCGGGGGCCACCCTCCCCATGGAGGGGATGGCTGAGGGATGCCAGGCGGCATCCTGGCATCCCTGGCTCTGCGGAGGGCGTCCGAGTCGGGGGGTGACTTACGATGGGGCCGTCAGCACCAGGAGAGCCCTTCTCACCGGGGGGGCCAGGGGGGCCAGCAGGGCCAGGCTCACCGGGGCGGCCAGCGGGGCCGGTTTCACCACGGGGTCCTTTGCCACCTTCCTTCCCGCTGGGGCCGGGGGGGCCGGGGAGACCGATGTTTCCCTGGGCGGGGGGGGAGGCGATGCCATCAGGCAGAGGCCCAGGACCCCCCCAGCTGCCAGCTGAAGGGTGGCCAGGTGTGTCCCAGTGCCAACTGGGACAGGGCGGCCACGTGGAGCCGCCTGGACGGGTGCCCAGCACCTCCCATCCCGTGTCCCCCCATCACCGACAGCCGCCGTCCAGCACCCTCCCGCCCCCCACTTCCAGCCCCCCACCTCTTGCCCCACCGGGGCCAGGGGTACTCACAGAGGGGCCGGGGGGACCAACTCTTCCAGCAGCACCAGGGAAACCAGTAGCACCCTGGAAGGGAGAAAAGCTGGAGTCACCAGGGGCCGGTGACATGGCTCCTGCCGTGGAGCGGGTCCAGGGGACTGTCCCCTGGCTGGCGGCCACTGCAGGGAGCCCTGGGGCCAGTGGCCAGGAGGAAAGCATCCATCCAGGGGGGGATAGGGCTTATTTGGCGGGGGGGGGGGGGGATAAAGACAACATCCCCCCCTTTTCCCTTCTGCTCCAACCCCACCATGGGATGAAGCCACCCCGGGTCGACGCCATCCCCCCAGACAGTTTTAGGGGTGCAGGGCTGGAAAAGCCCCAGCTCCCCTCTGCCCCACGGTGTTGGGGGGGGGCAGAGCAAAACATAGGTAAGTCACCTCGGGGGTGTTTATGCCTGGGGGGGTCTCCTGGGGGCACCAAACCCTCCCACCACCATAAGACTGGTACTTACAGGGGGTCCAGCGCTACCACGAGCACCTTTGGGACCAGGAGCACCAACAGCACCCTGTGGAGGAGGAAGAGGAGGAGGAGAGGGGTGAGCTACAGCGTAAGGCTGGACCCCGAGTGGGTGTGGAGTGGGGGGGAGTGCAACTTACGGCGGGGCCAGGAGCACCAGTGGGGCCGGCAGGGCCGGGGGGACCGGCATCACCCTTGGCTCCAGCATCACCAGTTTCACCTTTAGCACCAGGCTGGCCATCAGCACCCTGCAGGAGAGCGGAGAGGGGTGAGCCGGGGAGGGGGACACAGTGTCACCCCCAGCGGGGCAGGATCAGGCCCCTGGGGCAAGGAGGAGCAAGGCCGTTGTACTTACGGGGGGGCCAGCAAATCCAGCAGGACCGGGAGGGCCGGGCTCGCCACGGTCGCCCTAGGAGAGAAGGCGAGGATGGTGTCACCCCAGGCGTGGGACAGCCACCCATGGCCACCAAAGGATGGCCACACAACAGCCAGGATGGGGGGGACACTTACAGGAGCACCACGGGCACCAGTGGGACCAGCAGGACCGGGGGGACCAGCTTCACCCTGGAAAAGGGGAGGAAAACAAAAGAAAAAGAGGTCAATGCTGTGGCAAGGAGGTGGCGCTGGGTACCAGGACACATCTGTCCCCGGTGCAGTGTCTGGTGGGGGGATGGCCCTACCTTGTCACCGGGAGCACCAGCAGGGCCGGGGGGGCCGATGGGGCCGGTCAGACCTCGGAGACCGTCTTTGCCAGGAGCGCCGTCAGCACCTTTGGGACCTGGGTCGCCCTGGGAGAGGAAGATGATGGCGGGTTACCTGGGGAGCTCCCTTTGCACAGCAGCACAGAGGCTCCCCTGGTGCTTCATTCAGGGACTATCCTCATCCTCCTCCCAGGCTCTGGGGGAAGAGCTGGGCTCAGCGCCCAGCTGGCAGCAAGGGCCTGTCCCTAAGGGCCACGCTCGATGGGGACAGAGGTGGCACTGAGCATCCCCTCCCCAGGGGGCTGCTGTCCTCCAGTCTTGGCTTAGGGGAGTCCATCCAGCCCCGAGAGGATGATGGAGGGGGACAGGGACAGCGGGAGCAGAGGACCAAGGGGGCACATCAGGATTTTGGGGGACACGTACTCTGTCACCCTTGGCGCCTGGCAGGCCGGCAGCACCACGCTCTCCGGGCATACCCTGCAGACCGGGGGGCCCTTGGCCACCGGGGGCACCGGGGGCACCAGCATCACCCTGGGCAAGAGAGACAGAAGGTGGGTGTTAGTGAGAACACGGCACTTCCTCGGCACAGCAAATTCCTCCCCAGCTTCAGCCCCAGCAAAAGAGGGTGAAGCCAAACCCACCCCCACCCTCCCTTTACATCTGCACCCCAAGAACCACCAGCTGGGGACGGTCACCCATCACCCGGACAGTCCCAGCCCGGCACAGTGGCACCGAGGCCTCGCACCTACCTTAGCACCATCGTTACCGGGAGCACCGTTAGCACCACGAGGACCTTGGGGACCAGGGGGGCCTTGGACGCCGCGTTCACCTGGGAAACCTCTCTCGCCCTGGAGGGGGGAGGCAGGAGAGGGGCCGCAGCCGTCAGGGGGGTGGTGGGCACAGCGAGGGTGCCAAAAGCCGGCTGGGGAGGGAGTGGGGTTCAACTCACCCTGGCACCGGCGGGACCGGGAGCACCGACATCTCCGGGGACACCCTGGGAGGGGAGGCAGAGGGTGCAGAGTCAGCGCGGGAAGGGGTGGCCTTGGGGACAGGCTGGGGGGTCCCCGGGATGCCCCTCAGGGGCGGAGAGGGAGGGGGTCCCACAGTCCTAGGGGGATGGGGCAGGGCTGGGGTCCCCGCTGCTCCCAGTGGAGAGGCTATGTGGAGCACCTCGGGGTGTGCTGGGGGGCAGCCCCCAGACCTGGCTGGGAGGGGGGCAATGGGGAGGGGACAGGGACGGTCACACTGTGGCCGTGCTCGCCCACACTCACCTGCTCACCGGGCTTGCCAGCCTCACCGGGGGGGCCAGCGGGGCCCGGCAGACCCTGGGGAGGAAGAAGAGGAGCGATGAGACACCACGGAGGTGGGTGACCAAAGCAGACGAAGAAAGGGGCAACGTCACCCCGACCCTGGATGGTTTGTCCCCTCTCAAGGGAAGGGGACTTCCCTCACCTGGAAGCCAGGAGCACCAGCAGGACCTTGTTCACCTCTTTCTCCAGCGGGACCCTGGGGGAGAAGGGACAAGCATGAGGGGGGGCAGTCAGCTCCCAAACCCCTTCTCCAGTGGCTGAGCGCAGCCATAGGTGGCCAAAGGCTTGTTGACACTCACAGTAGGGCCAGGAGGACCTTGGGCACCAGCTTCACCGTCTTTGCCAGCAGGACCCTTTGGAAGAGAGAGAAGAGAGCACTCAGGGCACAGCCTGGATCTGCAGCCCAGTGATTCCCTGTGGGACTCTGCCCCCTCCCTGAATTGTGGGGCTGGATGTGGCCGTAGCATCCTTCGAAGAACAGAAGCCGCGGCGAGCTGCCCGCGGCCACGTCACCTCCCTGCTGTCCCTTCTCCAAAGCCACTGGCAGCCGCCAGGCTGGAATCCCAGCCACCTCTACCCGCTGCCATCCCATCCTTGGAGCCTTCCCCAGCCCCATCTTGGCCGTCCCAGCCCCACGCCGGTGCGAAGCTCCCTGCCAACCCCCCTCCGGGCTGGCTGGGCTCCGGCGAATACTTACGACAGCGCCGGGGGGACCGGGAGCACCTCTCTCGCCAGGTTTGCCAGGCTCACCCTGAAGGCAAGAGAACAGGATGAGACCCCTGATGGGACCACAACACCGGCAGGCAAGAGCCTGCAGGCTCAGACAGGCACCAGCGCAGCCTTCCCTGGGCGGGGGTCACGTCCCCTGAGCCACCCCCCCCCTCGGGTGCCTGCTTCGCAGGAGCCACGTGCCCACCCACAGCCACCGTCCTGGTTGGTGGCAGAGGCCAGCAGGCAGGAATCCTTCACGGACTGGGATGCCTGCATCCCTCTGGCAGCATCATCCCCAGCACCCCCCTCTTCCCTGGGGGATGCAGCGCTTGTTCACACTCACCGCAGCACCTTTAGGACCAGGGAAACCCATCACGCCAGCTTGACCTCTGGCACCAGGGGGGCCGGGGGGGCCGGGGCGGCCGTCTTGACCAGCGGGACCCTATTATGGGGAGGGGGAGTGAGCACCACGTTAGCAGAGCCCATGGCGAGCCGAGGCAGGAGCGGGGCATCGGTGGGTACAACTTACAGGGGGGCCAGTCTTGCCGTCGGGACCGGGGCTCCCAGGGCTTCCAGTCAGACCCTGCAAGGGAGCACGAGGTGGGTTAGTGGCTCACGGCTCCGAGAGATGCTCCAGGGAACGTGAGCGGCCTGGCAAGCGGCTTCTCCACCGGCATGGAGAGTGCGGCAGCCAGCGCCCGTCCCTGGAGCGGGGCCACCGGCGCAGTGGCGGTGCCGACGGCGCTCGCTGTTCCTCGCAACCCCCCTGCCGCCGTGCCCACCACCCCCTCGCGCTCACCTTGGCACCGGGGAGGCCGGGTTCCCCGGGGCGTCCAGCTTCACCAGGAGATCCTTTGGGGCCAGCGGGGCCGGGGGAGCCACGCTCGCCGGGGGGACCCTGGGGAGGGGTGGGAGAGGGGACAGACGGTTACCCCAGCTGCAGGACATCACCCGGAGAGGGGGACAAGAGCCGTGTCACCGGAGGTGGCAGTGACACAGAGCCGGCTTCGCCACCATGTGGGGACAGGTGACAAATGCCCGGTGTCCCCACCGCCCCCGCTGAGGACACGGCTTTCTCGCCCAGACAGGCAGGAGGGAGACCTGGGCACCTACCTTGGGACCGGCGATGCCATCAGCGCCAGGGAAACCGCGGCTGCCGGGAGCACCCTGCGAAGGACAGGAGGGGGGTCAGTGCGGTGACACGGGGTGACCTCGGGGAGATTAGGGGTGCGGGGAAGGGATGTGCCAAGGTGGCACCTGGCCACCAGTGGTGTCCCTTCTGAGGTGATCCACTGGAGACCTCAGTGGCGCACTGGAAGGGGCTGGAGGTGTCACCACGGTGGGTGCCTGTCCCTTAGCACCCACGAGGCTCAGCCGCTGGACGTCGGGAGATGGGAGGAGGACAGGGATGGGGACGGGGACCTGGCAGGGGTGGGACAGGGACTGCTCCTACTCACACGTTCGCCAGCGGGGCCAGGAAGCCCAGCAGGGCCAGGCTCACCACGGGCTCCTCTCTTGCCTTCCTCGCCAGCTGGGCCAGGGGGACCTTGGACACCAGCAGGACCCTGGGGAAGGAGGCAGAGGGATGAGCACCCGCACACAGGTGTGTGGGATCCAGGAGGGACCAAGCCCCCGAGGAGATGTGGGGGGGTCACTTACAGGTTCGCCTTTGGCACCAGTGTCTCCCTTGCTGCCTGGAGCACCGGGTTCACCCTGGCGGTGGAAGGAGAGAAGAGGGAAAAGATATTTAACACCAGATTGATGAGCAAAGGGAGCCCTGAGCTGCACCCTGCCTGGTCCCTCAGCAGGAGGCAGGATGCCCAGCATCTGTCCGCCCCTAGCACCATCCTGCACTTGCAGGGCTGGAGGAGACAGGGGTTGCCAGAGGAGGCATCTCCAGGTGGGACAGCAGCTTGCTGGAGGAGCAGGAGGGATCCGACCCCGGGAGAAGGCGGATGAGGGTGTCCAGGGATACTCACGCTGTTACCCTTGGGACCGGGGGCACCGCTGGGACCCTGGGGTCCGGAGGGACCACGGGCACCGGGGAAGCCGGGAGCGCCAGCAATGCCAGGAGCACCCTAGAAGAGGCAGATGAGGAGGTGAGGGAGCAGCGTGGACCCTCATCCCAGAGCCAGGTGGGGGGTGAAGGACACTCACAGTTGCACCCTTGGCACCGGGTTGACCATCAGCACCGGGGTTGCCCTGCAGAGAGAAAGAGGAGGAGGAGGGTTATGCCAGGGCTGGCAGGACGTGAGGCCGAAAGGCAAGGAGCTGTCAGATGCCACTTACAGCAGGACCAGCAGCGCCAGCAGGGCCGGGGGGACCGGGCTCACCACGGGCACCTTGGGGACCTTCGCTGCCACGAGCACCCTGGGGACCAGTTTCACCCTGGGGAGGAAGAGGAGGGAAGAAGAGCCGTGAATGCGAGGGCTGCCCTGAAACCACTGACATGGCTGATTTCCCCTTCTGTCTGCAGCTCCTTTCCCATGGAGGCAAAGCCAGGAGAGATGCCCATGGGACTTGGCTGGGGACGTCGCTGTCTGCCCCACTGTCCCAGACAGCAGCGAGGCGGCAGCACTTCACCTTTTCTCATTTCTGGGCCACGTGGGGAACCCATTCGATGCTCAATCCTTCTCCCACCCACCAGCTCCCAGTTTCCAGCAGTTTTTCCCCACCCAGGAGATGCCACCTGGGAGCAGATGGTCAGGCAGGTCCTACCTTAGCACCAGCAGCACCGGGGAAGCCGGGGGGACCAGCAGGGCCGGTTGGACCCTAGAGAGGAGAGGGGGCACGTGTCGGAGGAGGGAACCCACCTTGCACATCTGGTGCTGAGGGGTTTTCCGGGCAGCAGAGCTCTGGCCCCCAGCCAGGATTTCCTGGCCGCGGTGGAGCCGGAGGGGATCTCCCTCCAGAGAAACCACAGCTGATGCCGGGTACTGGCTGCGGCGCAGGTTTGGGGGTTACTTACGGGAGGACCAGCAGCACCGGGAGCACCGTCGTTACCACGAGCACCCTGCAGGAAAGGAGGCACGTTAGTGATGCCCACCGGCAGGAGAGGTGGCCCCCAGCCCCCCCCCATGCCCCGGGGCAGGGGATGCTCAGCTCTGCCCAAACCAGATACTCACAGCAGGGCCAGATGGACCGGGACGGCCTCTCTCGCCGGGAAGACCACGAGGACCCTGGGGAGGGAAGGGGACGTGTTTTTGTCAGCAAAAGAGCCACTTTTCCCTTTTGGGGACTCCTCCCATCCTTGTGCCCCCCCATTCCCCCATTCCTGCCTAAAGAGATGTTTTCAGGGGGTTAAACGCCCTCTTTGCCCCATTCCCTGGGGAAGCATCGCCAAGGACGAGCTGTTTCCCCATCACGTCTTGCCCCCCCCAATCCATATCCCCTCGTGCTGGCCGAGGCCAGATCCTCCCCCCATGGTCCCTGGGGACTCCAGCACTCACCATCTGCCCAGGAGCACCGTTCTCCCCGGGGCTGCCAGGCTCACCCTAGGAGAAAGGACAAGATTGAGGGACCTGCTCCAGAGGGAGGGAGGGAGCAGCGATGACTTTACCAGGAGGGCAGGGGTGCCACTGCCACCACTCCTCACCTTGGGACCAGCGGGACCGGGCTCACCCTTGGCACCATCCAGACCACTGAAGCCCTGGGGAGCAGGAGAGAGAAGAGGGGGGGAGTCAGGAGGGGACCCCCTGATGAGGTTGGGCTCCCCCTTCCCCTAAATCTTGCAAGCAGGGGAGGAGGGACTCACTCTGTGACCCTTCATGCCTGGCAGACCGGCGGTTCCTGGGAGACCACGTGCACCCTAGGAGAAAAGGGGAGGTGGTGATGGAGGTGCTTTGGGGTGGGGGGTGTTCCCACACCCCCTTACCCCTGTCCCCAGAGGGGGCGAGGCAGCTGGTGTCACGTCCTTGCTATGCTACCAGGCAGGACATGGAGGGGGTGTCCCCTCCTGTGTCCCCTGGCGAGGGCGTCCCAGTGGGGAGCATCTCACCTGGGGGCCGGGGGGACCGCGCTCTCCGGGACGGCCGGGCTTTCCAGCTTCACCCTAAGGACAAGGACACCAGGTTGGTGGCACGTCCCCAATCCAGGTGGCTCCTGCTCACCTCGGGGGGCCACCAGGCCCCAAAGAGCGAGGGGAGACCCCATCCAGAGGCCACTTACATCATCTCCGTTCTTGCCAGGGGGGCCGGCGGGACCACGGGGACCCATGGGACCCTAGGAGAGATGCAGGGCAGGGATGAGGATGCTGTGGGTGACGGCTGCGCCCTGTCACCCTGACACCCGGGCTGGGCAGTGCCAGCCTCTGGCAGCCCCGTTCCCACGGATCCCAGCTGAGATGCCCCGGAGCGGGGACAGCGTGGCCGTGGCCGGGAACAGGCGGCCTCATCCCCATCCCCGTGGGACATCAGGCTGGAGGAGGAGGTGGCAGGACTCACAGAAGCGCCAGGCTCTCCAGGTTCACCAGGGGGACCTTGGAAACCTTGAGGACCCTGTGGGTTAGTGGGAAAAAAGGGAAAAAAAGGAAAAAAAGGGTTAGAAAATTAGAAGATTGGGCCTGAAGACCCCGATGGCAATGGCGGTCTGTCGTCCTCCCCCCCCCGTATGGCAGCATGAGGACACACGTCCCCACGTGTTCCCGTACGCAGTGGGAGGGGTGGGATGCCCCACCCTACCCTCGCGCCGTCCCGTCCCACCCGGCCTCCCGCCACCCGGAGGGGCCTTGTCCCCAGCACGGGACGGGAGGGTGAGATACTCACAGGAGCACCGGGAGGGCCGGGGAGACCGCGGGGACCAGCTGGACCCTGAGAAGGAGAATGGGAAGTGGTGATGAGTGGCTGCCATGTCACCCTGTCCCCATCCTTGTCTCCATCACCACTCCATTGCTGTGGTGACAGCCCATCGCCACCCCACCATCATCCCACTGCTGTCCCCATCACCACCTCACCTTTGTCCACACTGATACACCGTTGCCACCCCATCACCATCCCATCCCTGTCCCCATCACCAACCATTCCCTGTCCCCACTGTCACCCCATCCCTGTCCCCATTGCCACCCTATTGCTGTCCCCATCACCACCCCACCTCTGTCCCCATCACCAACCATTCCCTGCCCCATTGTCACCCCATCCCTATCCCCATGGCCACCTCATCCCTGTCCCCACGGCCACCGCACCCCTGTCCCCATCACCACACCACCCCTGTCCCCATCACCACACCACCCCTGTCCCCGTGGCCACCCCACCCCTGTCCCCATGGCCACCTCATCCCTGTCCACATCACCTCCAGCACCAACATCCCTCCCCATCCCTCCCACCTCTTACCACTCCACAGCATCCTCAGAACCACCGGCACTGGAATTGCTCCCAGCTTCACACCTCCCCCCTGCGTCCCCCCTGCGTGTGTCCCCCCCCCACGGGGACCCCTGCCACCCCGCTGCTCACCATGGGGCCAGGCACAGCCATGCCGCCAGCTTTCTCGTCGTAGCCATAAGACATTTGAGGAGCGAAGTTCTGCAGGCAGGAGGGAGAGCAGGGGGTAAGCGGGGCGCAGACACCCCCACAGGGGTCTGCACCGCTGAGGACCCCCCCATACTCACTCCGCCGAGGCCTGGAGGACCTGGAGGGCCTGGGGGTCCCGGGAGGCCAGGCTGTCCAGGGATGCCATCTCTGCCAGGGGGGCCGGGGAGTCCCTGGGGAGAGAGAAGAGGAGAGTGAGCTCCAGCAGGATGGGGGTCCCGGTGGGGGGGAGGGAGCTCTGCGGGGGCGATACCCACCCTGTCTCCTTTGGGGCCGGTGTCTCCCTTAGGACCCTGTTGGGGAGAGGCAAGACGGGCGGTTAGAAAAGAGGTTCTCCAAAAACAGGTGGGGGATGCCGCGGGGTTTGGGGGGGGGGCTAAGGGAGCCCTTACCTCTACTCCAGCGCTTTCTGGGTAGACAGGGGAGGCTGTGGGAGAAAGGAGGGGCATTTAGAGGAGCCGAGTGCGACCCACCACCCCACCCAACCCTGCACCCACCCCACAGCCCCGACACCCAGGGGAAGGATGCTGAGCTGGGGCAGGATCCAGCCCTGCCGCTCCCTGGGGACCCCCCGGGGGACGGAGGGGACGACACGGTACCGTCGGTGTCGGGACAGATGGGGCAGCACTCTCCGAAGGGGATCTCGGCATTGGGGCAGTCGGAGGTGTCCTCGCAGATCACCTCGTCGCAGAGGATGTTGCCGCTGTCGCAGACGCAGATCTGGCAGGGTTCGGGTTTCCACACATCCTTGTCGTTGTACGTTAGTCCATCCTGTATGCAGCTTCCAGTTTGAACTGGGAGAGAGGGGCAGGGCAGGGGGAAGCATGAGGGCGGGGGGCACGGCAGCAGCCCCCTGCACGGCCCTTCCCTTGCTCTCCCCCCCCCCTTCATCCCCCCTTCTCCTGCAGCGTTTCTCCCTTCATCTGTTTCTCATCAGCCCATTGCGGTGACACAGGAAAAGCACCACAATAAACTCTTCCCACATACGCTGGAATTTAAACAAAAACCTCCAGCCAGTTGCTGCGTCCCACGGCGGATGGGGCCAAGGCAAATACCCCCGCGGCGGGCAGGGGGTGGGCACGGGGGTCCCCGCCGCCCACGGGGGACGGGGACGGCGATGGGGATGGGATGGGGATGGGATGGGTGGGATCGGGTGGGTTGGCCCCAATGTCTGGGCTGAAATTAGATCCAGGCGGCTGCGGGATAGGGCTGGATCAGGCCAGATGGGGTTGGGGAATTAGAGTCCAGAGACTGGAGACAGGCAGGGGCTGACGTGGGGAGGGCAGGGCGGCGCGCCAGGGCCTGGGGCTGGCCCCATGGCGGGGAAGGGTCCTGGGGAGGGGGCGCGGGGCTGTTCCGGCCTGTGCCCCCACCCCCGCTCAGCAAGGGCAAAAGGGAAAAGGGAAAATGCAAAAGGCAACAAAATACAAAAGGCAAAATGTGAAATACGAAATGCAAAATACAAAATGCAAAAAGTAAAACGCGAAATGCAAAAATGCGTACTGCAAAAGGCAAAATGCAGAACGCAAACTGCAAAAGGCAGAACGCAGGGTGCATGTTGTCAAATGCAAAATGCAGAATGGAAAGGGGAAAAAAAAAAAAGCACTAAAAAAAATTCCACCCCCCCAAATGACAAAACTGGGCAAAATGTAAAGGGCACCGCAGGCCTGGCCCCGTCCCAGGTCCCCCCGTGTCCCCACGCCTGCAGGTGGCAGGCGCAGGCGGGCGCAGGGGGGCACCCGGCGGTGGGGGGCCGTGACCCCAGCCGTGCCCCCGGCCCCCCCCCCCGAGCCCCCGGCCCCGGTGCAGCCCCACGGGGAGGCCGTGGGGTGCTGTCCCCGTCCCGGGGCGGCCGAGCGGGGCCGTCTGGCCAGCCCCGACTTTACAGGCTGCCGAAACATTTTCCTTATGAATCATCCGAGACTTTTCTAATTCTTTCCTGATGGCTTTTGCAGATCCTGGGGCCGGGCCCCCCCCCTCCCCTCCTCTCCCCCCTCGCCGTTCTCTCCCGCGCTCTTTCCCCCCTTTCCCTTCCCTGCCTCCTCCTCCCCTTCTTCCCCAGCTCCCTCCTTCCCCACCGGCTCCTCTCCACCCTTCCCTCCCTCCCCACTCTTGGCAGGGCGCCCCGACTCTCCGCACCGACACAGACCCCCCCCTAAAACCCTTTCACCCCCCAACCCCAAACCCCCTCCCAACCCACTTTTTCCTCCTTATTTTTTTATTTTTTTTTTTCCTCCCCAGGAATTTCCCCCAAGTTTGTTGTTATTTTCCTCTCCAGATGCCAACCACCCCTTTATCCTTCCCCAACCCACGGCAGCGGGACCAAGCGTCGAAGATGCCGCCCAACCCCATCCCCACCCACCACCCCGCGTCCCGCCGGCCACGAGCACCGTCACCGACAGCGGCTACTTACTGTCTTCTTCTCCTTGCCCGCGGGTGAGTAGTACAGTCGCTGCTATCAACAGCAGTAACCGAGAATCCACAAAGCTGAACATGTCTAAATATTAGACATGTAGACTCTTTGGGGTCTCTTTTGTTCTTAGGTTGGGGTCATACGGGGCCGATCCGACTCTGGAGCTCCAAATCCAGACCCCAGCAGAAACTTCCTACTGCCCTTGCCCACTCCTTCGCCTCCCCTTATATACGATGCGGCGGCGGGGAGAGGTGGGACCCATCGCAAACGGAGAATTTTGGACGGCCCCTCGGCCAATCAGCGGCACCCAGCGAGTTGGGGGGCAACCCTCGCGCCCCCACCCCCCCCGTCCGTTCATGCACACGCATACACAGACGTGCACACGCGTGTTGTCCCGAAGCAGGGCTGGGAGCGGTGGTTGTGGGGTGGATGGGAAGGGGGTGCTGGGGTGGGTGGGATGGGAGTTTTGGGGGCCTTGGGGGGGGGGTTCTGGGGGTTTTTTTTGGGGGGGGGTTGTGCTTCCTGAGGTGTTTGGGGGGCTGGATGTGGTCGGGCGGGGTGGGGACAGGCGATGTGGCACGTGGCACTTCGGGGACCCCGGTGCCACGCGACGCCGGGTGCCGCACTGAGGTGGGGGTGTCAGGGCGCTGCAAACGCCTGCTCCCACCTGTGACCCCCCCACCCATTCTTGCACCCAGAGCTCCCCCCCACCAATCCCCACGAGGACCCTCGTGCAGTGGGACCAAACCCCCCAGCACGGTGCCAAGGCCAAGGGCGTGAGCACCAGGTACCCACAGCATCCCTTGGGCGAGGATCCCCACGTGGGACCCCGACCCACAGACACCCCCAAAACACCCCCAAGAACCACTCGCTTTTTTTTTTTTATCCCTTCTTTCCATCTTTTCCCTTTCTTTTCCTCAATCCTCTCCCTCCTGGCCGTCCCGCTCCCCTCTCTCCCCCCCTGGCACGCCTCCACGGCCGTTTCCACATTTGAAGGAGCCACGTTGGTTGGAAAAAGCAAAAGCTCGTTGACAATAATCCACAATCTACCGTGCAATTTGGGGAGGGTGTAATTACACGCCAAAAAAATATACGTATTTACCAGGGCCGGGGCGGCTGCCTGGAGCTTGGGGATGGAGGGGGGACGGAGCCCTGCAGGGCAATGTGGCACCCCAAGGGGGGTCACCCCTTCTTTTAAGGGGTTATTTTTTAAGGGAAAAGGGTGGGAAATGGGGCTGGGGTCTTGCCTGGGGGGGGAGCAAAGAGGTGGGTCCAGCTTTCGCGCCTCCACATACTCCACCACCACCATGTTGAGGTCTTGCAGGCTCATCGGCGCACTGGGAGCACTGGGAGCACCGGGCTTGCTGCAGAGGGAAACCACGTCCGAGCAGGAGCTCCCACCAAATTACTTCTTTATTATTTATTTTTATTTCCAGGAAAAAAATAAATCAATGCAATTTAACAATGCAATAACGGGGCTGGGGGCGGGGTGGGGGGGGAAAGAGACACGTCGAAGGAGAAAAAAAACCACCCACCCACCCTCACACCAGTGACCTCTCCAGGTCTTTTTTTCCAGCCTGCAATTAAATGCAAAGAAAAAAAAAAAACACCACCACCCCAGGAGGAGTCGTCCGTGCGGGTTGCGCGCACACGCACACACGCGTGCACACGGGGACACGCGTGCGCGCGCAGGGAGCAGCTGGCCGGCTTTCAAGCCCTGTATCTATGCATCCGAGACACGTTGCAGGCGAAGACTCCTCCAATCATGCCTCGGCGACTCGAAAACCCCTGGCCGGGCTCCAGCCTGAAGATGTGTCTTTAATTTTTGCAGCATGACAGAAAAGAAAAGAATGTCATCGTTTTTTTCTTTCTGTTTTTTTTTTTTTTTTTTTTTTTATGTGCATGGAAAGGGAGGAAAAAAAAGAGGGGGGGAACGGGACGATGCCACCTCATCAGTCCCCGGCCGCCCGCCCCAGGAATGCAGGAGGGTTTGGTGCAGGAGTTGGGGGCTGGGAGGGGAAAGGGAAGAAATCCCACATTTTTAAAAAAATAATAAATAATAAGAATTACCAAAAAAAAAAAAAAAAGCCTGGAAAAGTCATTAGGATCCTAGGAAGCAGAACGGGAGACGCCAAACCTAGGCCTGGGCCGGCTTCTGCGGGTGCGGGGTTGCGGGATGGGGGATGCCCGCGGTGCTGGGTCCTGCCCGGGGTGGTGGTACCCACCGGCTCCTCAGGGACACCGGGACAGTGGGGTTGTCACCTGCAGCCACCTCCTGCCAGCCCCATCCTTTGGGGGTCTCCGAGACCCTCTCCTGCACACCCCGGACTGGTTTCGCTGGTACCGACCGGACCTGAAGTTGGCAGTGTGGGAACGGTGGCGGCCACCCCAAAACCTCGGTGTTCACCCCAAAAACTCAGCGTTCACCTCAAAAAAACTCATTGATCACCCTAAAAAGTTGATGGATGCCCAAAAAAGTCAGTGACTGCATCCAGGGCAGGGGTTGCCCCATGGATGGGGGGAGTGAGGACAGGGGTGAGGACAGGGGAGGGCAGCCACCCACCCCCCCCAGCCGCCCCCATGCCCTTTGGGTAGGACCTACTGAAAAACAGAGCTGATGGGGCCGGGGGCTGAGGGGGGGAGGCGGGCGCTGGGGTTTGTTTGCCTGCGCCGAGAAGAGCTGGAGCAGACGCCGGCATCTGGTGTGAGTTAACTCCCCTCGACAGCGCAGACACATGGATCGGATTAACTCCCTTTTTTCTTCCCCCCCCCCCCTCCCTTCCCTGTTCCCCACTCGGCAGCCCCGGGAGCCGGCCCCGCACCAGCCACCCCCTCCCCGCCGCCCCAGCCACCCCGCTCCCCAGCCCGCACCCGGCCCTGGTCCCGTAGGTCCCCACCGGGGACACCTGGGTCCCCCCGGCTCAGCGGCGTCGCCCACGGTGGTGGTCCCGGCGAGGACGGGGGCGGTGGCAGCTGGTGGCCTACGAGACGGTGACACGCAGGTGTTTGACCCCCATGGAGGGGTTTGACACCCTTGGGGGTCTTTCACCCCACCGAGGTCCCCACTGCTGGAACACCCCCCCCCACTCTCAAGGCATCCCCAAACCTGGCTGGGACACCCCCACAGCAAAAAGCCCCTTTGGGGGGTATTTCCCCATCACCCCACCCCGCTCGAACCCAAAACACCTCGCTCCCCGCTTTTTTCATCCCCCCCATGGGGACGTGGTGGGGATTCGGTGCCTCAGTTTCCCCCGCCCGGCCGCAGCCCGCAGCCCGGCACCGCCCCGGCTATTCCTGGTGGCCGTCCGGCCCTCGGCACCCTCAATTGTGGCAGGCAGGGCAAAACCCCGTAATCACGGGCAGCGACTCCTCCGGCTATTTCCAGCCGCTCAAAGCAGGCAGGGCAATGGCTTAATTGGCCTCCGGGCTGCCAGCGCCACGCTGCTCCTCGGCGGGGGCACCGGCTGCCAGGGGGGTCCCGAAATAGGATGCTCATGTCCCCACGGCGGTGGCACGGGGAACCCCAGATCGAGGAGGGGACGTGCAGGTGACCACCTTGTCATGCTCGGCAGCACGGTGGTCCCTTCGCCTGGGATGGGTCCATCCTGGGGGACTGGGATTTCGGCTTTGCCCCCTCCCAGGGCTGAGTGCCTCCCAGGGGGCTCATCCCCCCGTCTGCACCCCACAGCGCACGGCTGGGTCCCTCCAGGGGGGCTCATCCCCTCATCTGCACCCCACATCCCAGGGCTGGGTCCCTCCAGGGGGGCTCATCCCCTCATCTGCACCCCCACATCCCAGGGCTGGCTCCATCCTGGGGGCCTCATTACCCCATCTGCACCCCACATCCCAGGGCTGGATCCCTCCAGGGGGGTTCATCTCCCCTGTCCGCACCCCACATCCCAGGGCTGAGTGCCTCCCAGGGGGCTCATCCCCTCATCTGCACCCCACATCGCAGGGCTGGGTCCATCCTGGGGGGGGGCTTATCCCCTCATCCCCTCATCTGCACCCCCACATCCCAGGACTGGAGTCCAGAGTGGACCTGGGGATGGCGGGGGGCAACCCCCAGGGGCCAGTGGGGCTTTTGGGGGGCAGGGGTTTGGGGGGGGGGTGTGTTTCCCCAGGCGGGGAGCAGCAGCCCAGCCCGGGCCCCCACTGTCTGGGCTCGCAGAGCCGGGATGGAAACTCTGAGGGCCGAGCTCCACGCCGAACATTTTCCGTTGCCAGTTTGCTTCCCTGCTTGCTCTTTTTTCTTCCTTTTTTTTTTTCTTTTTTTTTCCCTTTTTTACATTCCCCCCCCCCCACTTTTTCTCCTTTTCAGTTTCATTGAAGACTTTGCTGCTCCCACCCGCGGCCCCCCGCACCCTCCGGGGCAGCCCAGGGACGGGGCGATAGTCCCCAGCCCCATCCCAGCTGGGCCATGAGATTGGGAGGGATGCAGGGGGTACCCTCAGCACCCCACCTTCCCACAGCCCCCCAGGTCCCTCTGGAGGGGGTCCCCACCCCTCCCATCACTGCACCCCTACAAGAAACATCCCCAGGAGCTCCCGGCTGCGGTTCCCCGGGGTTGGGGATGGGATGCGGGGGCTCCCTACGCCGCCGGCCGGCACCGGAGCCTGGCTGGGATTTCTCCCGGCGCGGCTCCTCCGAGTGACCTCATCCACCGCGGGCTGGGCAGGCGCCCGGGGCCTGGCTGGGATGGTGGCTCCGGTGCCACGTGGCCGGGGCGTGGGGCTGCCAGCACCCGCCTCGCACCCTCCGCCGCCCCCGGCTCGCAGGACCCCAGTGTGTGCGGAGCACCCTGGGGGCTGCTCTACCCCGAAATCTTTTGGGAGAAGGGTTGCAAACCTCAGGATCCCCCCAGGAGGGATGGGGGGAGCCCCAGCACTCATGGGGCTGAAGGTTTGATCGTTTTGGGGGGCACAGCTGCGGGGTCTCCCCTGCCAGCAAGAGGGGTGGCAGGTTCCCAAAGGACACTGGGCATGTGTGGCATCAATCCCCCCACTGCTGGGTCTGGGGGGTGTCTCACTCCCAGTGGGGAGTCAGGAGCTGGTTGGGGCTGTTGGGTTGGGGTTGGTGGGTTGGGGTTGGGGGTTGGTGGGCTGGGGTTGGGGGTTGGGGCTGTTGGGTTGGTGGTTGGGGTTGAGTGTTGGGGTTGTTGGGTTGGGGCTGTTGGGTTGAGGTTGTTGGGGGGGTTATTGGGTTGGGGCGGGGGCTGCTGGGTTGGTGGTTGGGGCTGTTGGGTTGGTGGCTGCTGGGTTGTTGGTTGGGGTTGTTGGGCTGGGGCTGTTGGGCTGGCACAGTCAGGTGGTTGGGCTTAGCAGGTTGGTGGTTGGGGTTGTCAGGTTGGGGTCGGTGGGTTGGGGTACTCAGGTTGTTGGGGTTTCTGGGTTCATGGTTGGGGTACTTGGGTTGGGGTTGACGTTGCTGGGCGGTTGGGCTGGGGGTGGGGTTGGTGGGGGTGTGGCCTGGTGATTTATCTCGTTAGGAGTGGTTCAGTTTGGATTCAGGGGCCAGGGTCCTGCAGCCGTACAGGCGGGAGGTGGAGCGGGTGGATGGAAGGACGGATGGACAGATGGAGGCCAGGCAGGCAGGGCGTGGATGTGGGGGATGTCCCCCAGGAGGTGCAAGGACACCAGTGCTCTGAGGTCCCACAGCCCAGGGGGTCCCCCAAACCTCTACCCCCCCCAGCCCCAGCCATGGGCACCCCCCCTCTCCAGGGAGGCGCTGGGTCCTTGGGGAGGGGTTCTCCCCAAAGCCAGGGGTCCCGGGGTCTGGGGGGCTGGGAAGCTCTGGGGGGTGGGAGGCCTGGCCAGGCCGCTGGGGCAAGATCCGTCCACCCCAGAGGAAGGCAGGGCTCAGCTGGGGCCTGGCAGGGGGAGCTGGGACGGGTGCCCCCAACCTGGCCCCCCCAGCCCGGCCCCTCCAGCTCCACCGCCCCCGACAAGGGGTCCCTCCAGCTGGAGCTCAGCCCAAGCAGCAGCGATGCTCCAGCCCAGCCTCAGCTCTTCCTCCTCCTCCTCCCCAGCCACTTCCCAGCCCCACGTCAGCATCTTCCTCCCATCCCTCCCTCCCCACTCCCCCCAGTTCATCCCAGTTCCCTGCCCGGGGGACCAGCATGGAGGGGGTGGTGGTTAACTCTTTCCTCACAGCCTGCTGCTCCCCATGGGGTCCTCCCCCATCCCTTCCGTGTCCCCCATCCCCAGGGGGTCCCACCACCCCCACAGTGTGTGGCCCCCAACCCCACGGTGTCCCCCAACCCCCACAGTGTCTCCCCCACTCCCACGGTGTCTCCCCCATCCCTTCCTTGTCCCCCACGCCCACGGTGTGTCCCCATCATCCCCACAGTGTCCCCCATCCTGATGCTCTTCCCCCCCACCCCCACGAGGTCCCCTATTACCAAGGTGTCTCCCACCCCCACGGTGTCCCTCACCCCTACAGTGTCCCTCACCCCCACGGTGTCCCCCCCACCCCTATGGTGTCCCTCCCCACCCCCACAGTGTCCCTCACTCCTACAGTGTCCCCCACCCCCTACGGTGTCCCCCCCCACCCCCACGGTGTCCCCCCCACCCCCACGGCGTCCCTCCCACCCCCACGGTGTCCCTTACCCCTACGGTGTCCCCCCCACCCCCACGGTGTCCCCCACCCCCACGGTGTCCCTCACCCCACGGTGTCCCCCCCCACCCCCACGGTGTCCCCC
The DNA here is from genome assembly GCF_963921805.1 of Phalacrocorax carbo. Lineage (NCBI taxonomy): Eukaryota > Metazoa > Chordata > Aves > Suliformes > Phalacrocoracidae > Phalacrocorax > Phalacrocorax carbo. The sequence continues at coordinate 3,590,863 of NC_087537.1, forward strand.
CTCACCCCCACGGTGTCCCCCCCACCCCCACGGTGTCCCCCACCCCTACGGTGTCCCCCACCCCCACGGTGTCCCCCCCACCCCCACGGTGTCCCCCACCCCCACGGTGTCCCTCACCCCTACGGTGTCCCTCACCCCTATTGTGTCCCCCACCCCCACGGTGTCCCCCCCACCCCCACGGTGTCCCCCATCCCTACAGTGTCCCCCCCACCCCCACGGTGTCCCCCCACTCCCAAGGTGTCCCCCACCCCCACAGGGTCCCACGTCCCCCCCGCGGAGCCCCCCCCATCCCTCCCCGCCACGTCCCGTCCCCAGCCGCCGGGGCCGGGCAGCTTTGGCAGCAGGATCCGGCCATCGTGGAAATATAGCGGGGGGGGGGGGGGGCGGGGGAAGGGGCGTGGTCACCCTCTGTGGGCGTGGCCTGTGCGGGAGGGGGCGGGGCCGTTCAACAAAAGGATTTCAAAGGAGTGAAATTGGGGCAAAGCCAAAACAAGTAAAATGGTCCTTCCCTTCCCCCCCCCCCCCCCGCCGCCGGCCTCGTCCCGTCCCTGCCCCTGCACACGTGTGCGCCCGCCGGGGAGGGGAAACTGAGGCACGGCGGGGCGAGAGGGGCCGCGACGGCACCCCCAGCCTCCCCGATCCGCTGCCAGGTCACAGGCTGTGCCCAGCACCGGGATCCCCCCATGGTGCCCACGCAGATACCCCAGGGGAGGCAGCAGCGGGGTGCAGGGGGGTCCCCCCCCACTCCAGACCCCCCAGCCCAACCAGTGTGGCCCTGTACCATGCGCCCTAATTGGAAGCAGACTCGTCCCCGCATGGGGACAGGGATGGGGACGATGGATGCTGGCCGGCGAGGAGCCGGCGAGTGGCTCCGGTGCCCGGCACATTCCTCTGGCCCCTGTCGGCCGGTGCCTCCTCCCTTGGCGGGGCGGCTGCTGACAGCCTTCGTCCCCCCCCGAAACTGGGGGCAGGCGCAGGCGATGCCCTTGGCTCCCACCCCACCACTGACACGTCTCCGGCACAGCCTCCACGTCGGCAGGCAGAGGGGGGGCCCAGGGGCTGAGCCGGGAGCCTGGGGGGGCAGGGGAGGTGGGGGTTGGGGAGAGCCCCCCCACCCCGTGCCGGGCTGGTCCTCACCTGCTCTCCCCGGTGAGTGGGCTGCAGCCCAGGGCCCACCCACCTGGGCATCACCCCAAGGTGCCAGCTGGCGCCTGCACAGAGCTGGGGTATGCCAGGCTGTGCCACAGTAGGGCTGGGATGTGCCAGGGGCAGGGCTGGGATGTGCCAGGGGCAGAACTGGGATGTGCCACGCTGTGCCATGGGCAGCTCTGGGATGTCCCCATGGTGCCACAGGCAGGACTGGGATGTGCCATGGGCAGGACTGGGATGTGCCCGTGGTGCCATGGGCAGCTCTGGGATGTGCCGGGGCAGGGCTGGGATGTGCCATGCTGTGCCATGGGCAGGGCTGGGATGTCCCCATGGTGCCACGGGCAGGGCTGGGATGTGCCATGCTGTGCCATGGGCAGGGCTGGGATGTCCCCGTGGTGCCACGGGCAGGGCTGGGATGTGCCATGCTGTGCCATGGGCAGGGCTGGGATGTCCCCGTGGTGCCACGAGCAGGGCTGGGATGTGCCATGCTGTGCCATGGGCAGCTCTGGGATGTCCCCATGGTGCCACAGGCAGGGCTGGGATGTGCCATGCTGTGCCATGGGCAGGGCTGGGATGTCCCCATGGTGCCACGGGCAGGGCTGGGATGTGCCATGCTGTGCCATGGGCAGCTCTGGGATGTCCCCGTGGTGCCACGGGCAGGGCTGGGATGTGCCCTGCGTCACCGTGGGCAGTCCGCGGGGACCGAGCGTAGGCAGCGCTGGAGCTGGATCATGGGCAGCATTGGGGCAATACAAGGGGCAGAGCTGGAGCCACGTCGCGGGCGGTGTTGGAGCTGTACCATGAAGGACACTGCGCCCGCTCCGTGGGCACCGTTGGGGCTGCACCCCGAGCCGTGCCACGGGCAGGACCCAGTCCCCTGCTCCACCTGCCCCGGGCTGTGCCTGTCCCCAGTGCCGGCACAGGACGGTGCCCCCGGCCGCGGGGCAGGACACGCTGGGGCCACTGGGTTGGCTCCGCAGGCACTGCTTGGCCCTCGCACGTGTGCGTGTGCGGCGGGCACGGCGGGAGCGAGCGTGGCCCGTGGGCACCGGCCCAGGGACGTCAGCCCCTGCGAGCCCGGGCACACGGGCCCCTGCCATAGGGACTCCCCGGTGCCGTCCCCGAGAGCCAGCGGGACATCGCTGCCACCTGCGGCACCCACGGGCACATCCCCACGGCCAGGGGGGAGTTAGTGCTGCAGAAGGGAGGGGGTTTGGGGACAGAGAGGGAATAAAAGGGTTTTATGGTGAAGCTGAGGGTGTCTTTTTGCTTTTAGGGTCTGATGGCACCACACCGTTAAACGTCCCCCTCAGCCATGACGCAGCCGTCCCTCGCTCCAGCCACCCATCTGTCCATTCTCCCATCCATGCCTCCATCCCCCATCCCCCCACCCACCCACCCACCCACCCACCCGTCCTACTGCTTGTCCATTCCTTATTTTATTTATCCCTCCCTTTCCATGCCCACGCACTCCTCCCTCCCTCCCTCTCTCGGCTCCATCCGTCCCCTCTCCTCCGCCGGTGCCTCCATCGGCGGCTCCGTCCCTCCCCTCCATCACCCTCCCGCCCCAGCCAGCCCCCCAGCTGTGCATCCCCCGGGGCCCCCACCGCCCTGCCCACGGGAGCACCCTGGGGTGCTTCCAGCTGGAGCAGCCCCCGGCTCCCGGCCCCGGGGAGCTGCCAGGAGCTGGCTGGGCGCTCGCTCGGGCTGAGCTCCCCAAGCATTCCTCCTCCAGCTTCCCAGCCGGGCCAGGGAGGGGATGGGGACAGTCCGGTCACACCAGCACAGCCACTCAGCCCTCATTGCCATGCGGTTCCTCCTGGGGAATACGGTGGGGATTCTCTGATGTCTACTAGGGGCTTGAGCACCTGCCACCCCCCACAGCCCCCTGGCCCCAAACCCACCCTCCCACAGGTCACAGAGCATGTCAGACTGGGAAACTCGGTGTCTGCACTTCCAAGCCTTCCCAGCCAGAGCCCGGGTGCAGCTGCAGACTCTGCCATGTCCAGAATCTCCCCTGGGGACCGTGGTGGGTCATGGCATGTGGCAGGACTCTGCTGCCTTTCCCTGCCATCACTGGCTTTCTGGAGCCTGGCAGAGATGCCTGGTCCCTGGGTGTGCCACCACTGGGCCCCATGCCACGCTGTCCCCTCCCCGCTCTCAGGGCTGTGTCAGGATCAGCCGAGCTGAGAGCAGAGCAAAGCATCTCCCGCAGCCCTCGGGCTTCCCTGGGGGTCCCCAGGGCCATGGGGTGGGACAAGGGTTCCCGTCCCCCCCCACCTGGGATGCTCCAGTACCACGGGGTCACAGTGAGGGCCCCAAGCCCTCAGCACACTCCCGCGGAGACACGGAGACATCCCAAAGGGACACAAGTCTGCGAGCTGTGGGCCACATCTGCGAGCCCTGCCTGAGCAGGACATTTTGCTCCCAGCCACCACAGGGGCTGGGGGAAGGGGACAGAGAGGGGTCGTGGGGTTGTGTGTGCAAACCCTGCACGTGCAACCCCTGTGCGTGCAACTGCTGTGTGTGTAACCCTTGTGCATGCAATGCCTGTGCGTGCAACTGCTGTGTGTGCAAGCCCTGTGCATGCAACTGCTGTGTGTGCAACCCTTGCATAAGCAATCCCCGTGTGTGCAAGCCCTGTGCATGCAACTGCTGTGTGTGCAACCCTTGCATAAGCAATCCCCGTGTGTGCAAGCCCTGTGCATACAACTGCTGTGTGTGCAACCCTTGCATAAGCAATCCCCATGTGTGCAAGCCCTGTGCATGCAACTGCTGTGTGTGCAACCCTTGCATAAGCAATCGCTTTGTGTGCAAGCCCTGTGCATGCAGCTGCTGTGTGTGCAACCCTTGCATAAGCAATCCCCGTGTGTGCAAGGCCTGTGCATGCAACTGCTGTGTGTGCAACCCTTGCATAAGCAATCCCCATGTGTGCAAGCCCTGTGCATACAACTGCTGTGTGTGCAACCCTTGCATAAGCAATCGCTTTGTGGGCAAGGCCTGTGCACGCAACCGCTGTGCGTGCAAACCTTGCGCATGCAAGCCCTGTGTGCGCAACCCCTGAGCGTGCAACCCTTGCTTGTGCACATGCACGTGCCGGGCAGCACCAGCCCCATTCACACGCCTGCGTCATGCGCCTGCACGCTCGAGGCCGCACACACAGCAAGCCCCACACGGGTCACCCCTCACCACCTCTGTCCCCCCCATCACCGGTGGGGGGGGACTCGACCCCGGGGTCCCTCCTCGGTGGCGGTGACGGATGCCCCCGCGGGCGGTGCTCGGGGCTGGCGGTGCCGGGTGGGCCCCGCTGCCAGGCGGTGTGCGGCGGTGTCCAGCTCCCAGCCCCGCCGGCCGGGTGCCAAATTCCTCCGCCCCCGCAGGAAGCTGTCGGCGAGCTCGGCGCTCGCTCTGCACCGGGGCCAGACCGGGCCGGAGGGATGCCGGAGCGCGGAAGGGCTGGAGGAGAGAAACCAGGTCAGCCCCGAGCCGCCAGCGTCACCCTGGCAGGCGGCGGCCGGCTCCTTCGAGGAAGCAGGGCGCGGATCCGGCCCCGGTGACGTCCCCTCCGACGCGCGCGGCACGCGCCAGCCGAGCTCGCTCGAGGAACCGTCCCGGCCCCGCAGCCCCGGCTGTGGGGTGAGCCCCAAACGGGGGCCTCCTCGGGGTCTTGGAGAGCTTGAGGATGAGGAGGGGGCTTCAAGGACAGCCACCCACCTGGGGGGGCTGGCTCGGCCGTCACCGCCCCAGGAGCCTCAAGGCTGCGATGGAGGCGAGCAGAAGGGTTTGGCTCACGCGACACCTGCGCCGTCTCTGTGATGCTGCCATCACCGGGTACTGCTCGATCCCCGGGTACCTCTCACATCCCCGGGTGCTGTTCCCATCCCTAAGCAATGCTCCCACACCCAAATTGCCCTCCCGCTCCCAGGTCCTGCTCCCATCCCCGGGTAATGCCCCCGTCCCCAGGGACCCTGCCCATCTCCAGGTGATGCTCCCATCCCGACCCATGCTCCTACCCTGGGTACCGCTCCCATCCCCTCGTACTGCTCCCACCTCCGCTTGCTGCTCCCGTCCCTGGACAACGCGCCCTCCCTGGGCACGAGTCCTGCTCCCATCCCTGCCTCCATAAACGCAGCTTCGCCCCGCCGTCGCCCTCCCTGCCGTGTGAATCCGAGGGGGTCTCTGCCTTTCTCCCGCGCTCCCTCCCCTCCTCCCGGCCGCCTTTCAAACACAAACATGGCTCAGTGGAAAATGTGACCCGCCGTGAAGCTGCAGATAACTCAGGGCCAGGCCGGGGCCAACTGGAACAGCACGGGCTTGGCTGCAGCCCCGGCTGAGCCTGCGGCGGCCGGGGGGGCCGGGGGACCCGGCGGGGGGGACAGCTCGGGACTCCCTCGCGCCTCGCTCCCTCCCGCTCGCCCGCCTCCCGCATCGCTCCTGCGCCCGGCCCGATCCCGCGCCCGGCCCCAGCCCCAGCCGCACCCCCACGGGGACAGACGCAGCCAAGGAGGGTGCTGAGGGGACACGCGGTGCTGGTGGGACCCTTCCCTGGCCCAGCTCTGCACTGCAGTGGGATGGAGGTGCCCAGGGATGGTGGCACGTGGGCAGGACGAAGATGCCCGGGGTGGTGGCACACGGGTAGAATGGAGATGGCGTGGGGTGATGCCGGGTAAGCAGGATGAAGATGCCCAGGGATTGTGGCATGTGGACAGGATGAAGATGCCTGGGTTGGTGGCTGGATGGACAGGATGGAGGTGCCTGTGATGGTGGCTGGACACAATGGAGATGCCCAGGGACAGCAGAACATGGGCAGGACAGAGATGCCCAGGGATGGTGGCATGTGGACGGGATGGAGGTGCCTGGGATGGTGGCCGGACACAACAGAGATACCCAAGGGCAGCAGAACATGGGCAGGACAGAGGTGCCCAGGGATGGTGGCTGGATGGGAAGGACGGAGATGCCCAAGAATGGTGGCACCCGGGCAATATGGAGATGCCCTGGGATGGTCCTGGCTGGGAAGGATGGAAATGCCCAAGGGTGGTGGCGCATGGGCAGGATGGAGATGGTCAGGGCTGGTGCTGGCTGGGAAGGCTGGAGGTGCCCAGGGCTGGTGCTGGGCGGGCAGGATAGCGCTGCCCACGGGAGGACGGTGCCCCGGCCCCGGCCGACGGGCAGCCGGAGGTGTGTGGGCTGGGAGCAGCAGTGGTCGGAGGAGCCCGTTTGTTTCTCATTAGCGGCTCTTGGCAGGAGCTGTGGAAAAAATAGCTTCAAACAGCAGAGTTGGAAGGGAAAGGCTGGGCCAAGGGAGGGAAAAGGGGCCGCGGTGGGGAAGGGGGGCGCATGGCCAGGCAGGGGGGTGGGGAGGGGTCGGGGTGACGGTGGCCCGGACAGGGTGCAGGGATGGGGACGGAGACACACACGGTCCCCTCGGCAGTGTTCCTGTCCCCAGGGAGCAGCAGCTGGGTCCATTTTGGGGAACTCAGACACATGTGCGTTTGTGTGCTCTCGTGCACACTTGTGCGTGCTTCCGCAAGCTTGTGCACGCTCGTGCACGCTCTTGTGTGCAGTGCCGGCGGGCACAGTGTGTGTGTGCACACCCGATAGCATGAGCGTTCCCAGGGAGGGGACAGGGGCGCACGGCTGGGCACATCCAGGTACACGGCAACGCCTTGGCCCCCCCAGACCCCTGCCCTGTTGGGGAAACCGAGGCACGCCGGGTGTGCCGGCCACCAGCCACAGCGAGCAGGGCCCCGGTTGTGCCCCGCCGCAGCCGGAGCCGGTTCTCACGTTTTCGGGGGGCCCTCGGCAGAGCCGCTTACGCAACCGCGTGTCTGCGAGCGCCGGCAGCACCGCCAAGTCAACCAAAAGCGAGCGGGGGGAGCGCGGGGAGCCCAGAGTCCACCCCGCTCCTCCCGCTTCGTGGCACGACGGGGATTTTGGCAGGGTCGGCGGCGTGTCCCACCCCGGCGTGGCTGTGCCAGGGTGGCACCGGTGCCCGGCTGCCCTGCTCCCCCCGTTCCCCTCCACCATCCTGGGCTGGGAAATGGGCAGCGGCGAGGCGGGGTCATCTGGGGACAGCGGCTGGGGACAGCGCTTGTCGCTGCTGCCAGGGCAGGGCTGCGCCCGCTGGAGCCGGTGGCACCGGGGCAGCCTTGGCGGCCAGCACAGGGCTGGCACCCCGGTCCCTGCGGGCACTGGGAGACATCAGTGGTGCTGGGGGGGAGCTGGGTGTGCCGGGGGGTGCATGTGTACCCCCCTATTCTGGTGCCCGCGTGTCCGGCCAGGTTTGGCTGCCGGCACCCACCTGGCTTCGTGGCTATTTCTGCCTCCAGCCTGGATTTAATTCTACCCTGCCCACAGCTGGCGTGTAATTAGGAGCCCAAAAAAAGCTCCACCACCCTCTCATCCTCAGGGGTGGGTGCACACCCAGAGCCCCGGCCCTGGGGTGGGCACAGGGTGCAGGCGCCCTGGCCCCCGGCTCTGCCGGCCCCAAAGGGGTGAAGGAACCATGCAGCAGAGACCTGGCAAATCCAGTGCAGCTGGGAGGGCTGGAGTGTGGGAGGGGGGGGTCTCACCTGGCTGGGGGAGGGAGGGGCTCTGCTTCAGCAGGACGCTGATTTGGGGGGGGGGAGTCCCTGATTTGGGACCCACCGGGGGCAAGGGAGGACGCGTGGCAGCAAATCCTTCGTTAAGCCCTTGAGCCAGTTACGCCGCCGGAGCCTCCCCGCAGCCCAAGCAGCGAAGCCCCTGCGCCCCGGGCGGCCGTAAACCCCTTAGGGGGATGATCCTGCTTATGGCAGCGCCTCGGCGCCCCACAGCCCCGTCACCCCCAGCCCCCCGCATCTCCAAGACCCTCTTCTCTCCCAGCACTGTGGGTCAGCCCCACGCCATCCCCTTGTCCGTGCCCCCCCCCAGCGCCCCCTCCGCCACCGCCTCCCCACCTGCCCTTGGGCAACTCACCCGCTCGCCGCCCACCGGGGCCACGGTGCGGGGCAGCCCCCGGGGCACGGCTCAGGGCGCCGATCGGCTTTGGGGAGCTTATGGCCCTGAGCCAACGGCGCGGCGGCTCTTCACACCTGCGAGACAATCCCGCTCCTTCGGCCTCGCCACCAGCTCCTCGCCCTCACCTCGGCCCCCAGGACGTGGCTGTGGCATGGCAGCAGGGCACAACCAGAGGGCGTGCGAGGCCAGGCATCCCCCGGGACACCCTGTGCGCCGCGTGTGCCACCGCGAGCGTCCCCCGTGCCACCCCGTGCACCCCGCGAGCCGCTCCGAACATCCCCTGTGCACGTTCCCCACGCGCTGAACGTGCACTGCGCACACACACGTACATTGCACACACACCCCAAGCACGCGCTGCGCCTGCACAGGCACGCACGCTGAGCTGGGCACTTCCCTGCTGGGCACACGTTGCACACGCACCCCCATTGCACACACACCCCTGTTGCACATAGCCCCCCCATTGCACACACACCCCTATCGGGCACACCCATTGTACACACGTTGCACGTACACACCCATTGCACACACACCCTGAGCATGCGCTGCGCCTGCGCAGGCACACACGCTGAGCCGGGCACTTTCCTGCTGGGCACACGTTGCACACACCCATCGCACACACACACCCCCATTGCACACACACGCGTTGCACACACAGCCCCCCATTGCGCACACACCTATTGCATGCACACCCCCATTGCGCACACCCATTGCACACACACCCCCATTGCACACACACCCCCATCGGGCACACCCATTGCACACACGTTGCACGTACACCCCCATTGCACACACACCCCCCATTGCACACACGTTGCACGTATACCCCCATTGCACGCACACCCCCATTGCGCACACACACACGTTGCGCACACCCATTGCACACACATTGCACGTACACCCCCATTGCACACACACCCCCCATTGCACACACGTTGCACGTACGCCCCCATTGCACACACACCCCCCATTGCACACACGTTGCACGTATACCCCCATTGCACGCACACCCCCATTGCGCACACACACACGTTGCGCACACCCATTGCACACACGTTGCACGTACGCCCCCATTGCACGCACACCCCCATTGCACACACGTTGCACGCACACCCCCATTGCACGCACACCCCCATTGCACGCACACCCCCGTTGCACACACACCCAGCACAAGCCCTGCACGCACCCCCACGTTACGCACACCCCGACCACTGAGCACAAGCACGCGGCTGTTCCGTGCACACGCGTGTGCACCGCCCCATGAGCACCCACCCAGCTGCTCCCCGTAGGGGCTGTGGGTGGGGGGTACCCCACGGTGCTGCTGGGGGGTGGTGGGGAGCCCGTTGCCCACCCACCAGCCGGCTGGGCCGGGACTCCCCCAGGACCAGGGGGGACAGAGCCCCCCACTGCCCTCCAGCCTCCATCCCCATCCCTCCTTCCCGTCCCATCCTCGCCCCCTCCCCGGCTCCAGCTCTGCTGCAGGCCTCCCTTCCTCCTCCTCCTCCTCCTTCTCCCCAGCCCTTCACTTTCCCCAAGGCTCCATCTCCTGCTGCCCCACCAGCCCTGGGGGTGCCACAGCTGGGTGCCCCCCCGAGAACCGGCAGCCGCCTGGCTGGTTGTGGCTGGGGGGGGGAGCAGGGCCGCTGGGGGAGCAGGACTCCCCCCGGGGCGGTCCCAGGCGTTGCTCCAGGTCCCATGGATGGGGACACCAGCAAAGGGAGACACTTACCCCTTGGGAAGTGGGGGAGACTCAACCTGGGAAGGGCCCCCAGATCCTTCCCTGCCCAGCAGGGAGGTGGGCAGCCGCTCCCCCGCCCCCAGGGCTCGGAGCTTCCCTGGCAGCTCCAGCGCCAAGTCCCACCGTCACCAAATGTCCCACGGGACCACTGGGAGTGCACACGGCATCCCCGTGTCCTGGCAGCCCCCCCAGTATCCCTCAGCATCCCCCCACACCCCCCAGCCCCAGAATCCCCCCAGCATCTCCCCAACACCCCCCAGTATCCCTGCAGCCCCAACATCCCCCCCAGCAACCTCCAGCCCCAGCGTCACCCCAGAATCCCCCCCAGTATGCCCCTAACATCCCTGAAACACCCTCGGCCCCAGCACCCCCCAGCAGCACCCCCAGCCCCAGCATCCCCCCAGCACCCCACAACCCCAACATCCCGCCCCCCCCAAAGCTGCCCCCTCTCTCCCCACACCAGCCAAAGCCTAAACGAAGGTGGGACACTCCAAGCCCCCTCCCCACACAAAGCCAGGGCTGAGCAACAGCCACTCCCGAGACGCCCAGACTGGGGCGGGGGGGCTGAATCCGGTGCGGGGAGGGATGGGGAGAGGGTCCGGGGGGTGGGGGGCAGGACCACCAGCCCCAGATGGGGAGCAGCCGCGGGAAGTGCAGCCCCACGGGCCGGGGAAGGCCGTGTCGCTGGGGACACGGGGGCGTCAAGGACAGGCGGACACCGGGACACGGGGACAGGGGGACAGGGAGCCGCGCTGGCTGCCACATCAGCAGCAGCGGGGAAGGGACCCAGCCCGCAGCTGGGAGCCAGATGGGGTGAGGAAGGGCAGCGGTCAGGACCAGCCCCGGGGTGTCCCCCAGGCCAGGGACCCCCCGAGGAGGGCATGGGGGCACCGAGGTGGGCGGGGTGTCCCGTTCCCCCCCGAGCTCCCCGAAATGGGGGAAAGAGGGATGGACGGAGGAGTGAGGGAGGGCCGGGAGGGGCTGAGGAGAGAGGGATGGACAGAGGGACGGAGCAGAGGAGGGGGATGGATGGAAGAAGGATGGAGGGGAGATGGAGGACGGATGGAGGGGGGTTGGCGTGGAGATGGATGGGGGATAGAGGGGGGTGCGGGGGGATGCAGGCGGGGTGCAGGGGGTGTGGCAGGCTGCAGGAAGGAGAGGAGCCAGGGCAGGGATGGTGGGATGAGGCCCCCCCCAGCCCCCTCCCCAGCCCACGCCAGGATGGGACATCAGGAGCACCCGGTCCTTGGGAACCCTACTGTACCCCCTCAGTGTGGGACCCCATCGCCCAGGAACCCAGGCATCCGGGCTGGCAGTGGGACCCCCGGGGGGGGGGGGGCAGTGACCCCCTACCACGTGCAGCACCGAGCACCAGAAGACAGACACACGGGCCAGGACAGATTCCCCCCCAGCACCTCAGGGACCCCCGCCCTAGTACAAGGGTAACGTCAGCCCTCCATGCCCTATCTGGGGGGAGCAGCACCCCACAGCAGGGTGCCAGCACCCCTCAGCACTGTGCCAACCCCACAGTGGCCCAACTCACCCCAGATTTCCCCACCGTGAGGAGTCCCCTGAGCCCCCACCCGGGGCAAAGTCCGCAGTGGGGCAGGAAGGGTGCAAAGGGCAGCTGGGTGCTGGGTGCTGGGCGCAGGGTGCCCCGGGCACCCCAGGTCCATAGGCCGGCTCTGGCGAGGAGGAGGGTGGCGCGGCGGTGCCAGGGGATGCCAGGACGCCTGGGTTCGTTGGCGGGAGGGGGGAAGGGGGGGGACGGAAGCCGGGACAGCCCGCAGAGGGTGTTGTGCCCAGGAAGGGTCCCCGGGGATGGGAGCGGTGGGTCGGGGACTGGGAGAGGCCCTGGGGCCCTGTGGGTGAGGGGAGGGGGCCGGGGGGGGACCTGCCAGCCCCACAGCACACGCCTCTCGGTGTCCCCAGGATCATGCTCATCATCGTCATCACCATCTTCATAGCCATCACCTTCCTCATCATGATCTTCCACGTCTGCCGCAAGCTCTGCCATGACCCCATGTCCCCCCCACCCTACAGGGACGCCCAGGGCCCCGTGCCCCCCCCGCTGGCCCCCATGCCTGGGCTCCCCAGCCTGCCCGGTGGGGCCATCCCCATAGGCCTGGAGCCCCCACCCTACAGCGAGGTGGGTACCACCCAGCAGTGGGCGCTGGGCACCCAGCTGAGCCTGGCACAGGAGAACAGGGTGCTGTGGGGTGGTGGGTGCTGGGGTTGTGGGGTGATGGGTCTATGGGGTGATGGGTGCTGGGGCTAGGGGGTGCTGGGTGCTGGGGCTAGGGGGTGCTGGGTCTATGGGGTGGTGGGTGCTGGGGGTGTAGGGTGATGGGTCTATGGGGTGGTGGGTGCTGGGGCTAGGGGGTGCTGGGTCTATGGGGTGGTGGGTGCTGAGAGCACAGGGTGATGGACAATGGGGCTACGGGGCTCAGCAGGGTGCCAGGGGCACCCTCCCCTACTGCCATGCACCCTGCCTTGACATGCCCCAACGGGGGGGACCCAGTTCCAAGGTCTTGTGTTCAGCCCTGGGGCTGGGGCACCCTCCTTCCCCTCGGGACCCTGTGCATCCTGGGAGCCAGGGGGGTGCCGTATGCCCCCATCACTGACCCCCACTCACCCTTAGGTGACAGCGAAGCCCTTCCTCTACCCACTGCCGCCGGGGCCGTCTCCTGAACGCAGCCGTGCTCCTGGGGCTCAGCACCTCTTTGTTACCCAGACCAGCTTTTAGGGGTGACCCCCTCTGCCCTGAGGACAGCCTGGTGACAGCACTACCCTTCGCTGGTGGGGGGGCATGGACCCAGGCATCCGGATGGCCCCCTTGGATGCCTTGGTCTATGCGCCCCCCCAAAGCATGCCGTTGGAGCATGGGGATGGGGGTTCTTTATTTATTATTTTTAAAAGTGTAAAAAAGGTCCCTGCTATGCTGGTTTTGGGGGGCTGGTGAGGCTCAGGGGGGTACAAGGGCAGAAGGAGGAAAGTTTAAGGGGGGAGGTTTGCACCCCACGGCCCCCCCAGCTGTCACGCAGACTTTGCCAGGTGGGCATGTGAGCGTGTGTCAGCCGAAGCCCTGACACCCTGCCCCTGTTCCCATCGCCGTTGCCACAGAATCACAGAATCGTTGAGGTGGAAAAAGACCTTTAAGATCTTCAGGTCCAACACAGTCAACCCAGCACTGCCAAGCCCACCACTAAACCACGTCCCTAAGTGCCACATCGCACGTCTTAAATACCTCCAGGGATGGTGACTCAACCCCTTCCCCATCCCATCCCCATCCCCATCCCATCCCCATCCCCATCCCCATCCCATCCCATCCCCATCCCATCCCCATCCCATCCCCATCCCCATCCCAATCCCCATCCCATCCCCATCCCATCCTCATCCCATACCTATCCCCATCCCATCCCCATCCCATCCCATCCCCATCCCCATCCCATCCCACCCTCATCCCATCCCAAGCCCCATCCCAATCCCCATCCCATCCTCATCCCATCCCAATCCACATCCCATCCCAATCCCCATCCCATCCTCATCCCATCCCAATCCACATCCCATCCCATCCCCATCCCATTCCATCCCCACGAGAGACAGGCCCAGGCCAGCGGGACGTCGGGGTTTATTGAGTCGGGGGCACGCTCCCCGGCACAGGACCATCCCATGGCAGTCGTCTCCGACCGCTCACGCCGCTTGCCGGCCCCGGCGCCGCTTGATCTTCTTCTTGAGGAGCAGCAGGTCCAGGTAGAGCAGACGGCCCAGGACGGCGGAGGCGCACAGCAGCCCCCCGTGCAGGGCCCCCGCCAGCCCGCAGCTGAACACGTCCTGCCCTGGGGACGAGCCACGGTGGGACAGGGCCACCACACAGGGAACCAGCCCACCACCACGGGGAACCAGCCCACCACCATGGGGGGACATCCCACACTGCAGGGAGCCCCTGGGGACACTGTCGGCGGCCTGGAGGCGGGCATGGGGACGGAGGGGCAGGGGGACAGGGGGACACAGGCCCCTTACCCGTCAGGTAGAGGTTCTTCACGGGCGTCTTGGCTCTCATGGCGGCCACCACGGCCGGGCTGAAGCGGCTGACGTCGTGCTCGGTCCCGTACATCTCCCCGTGGGGAGCCGCCAGGTAGTGCTGGTTGGTGAGCGGCGACGCTGCCTCCATGAACTCCACCTGCCCGGGCAGGGGTACGGGGGGTGCTCGGGGCACGTTGGGGTGCACGGGGCACAGGGGGCACGGGTAGAACCATCCCACCAAACGACACGTCCCACAACACCAGGCCCAAGCCTGCCTGGTGGGTGCCCACCCCATGCAAAGGTCCTGGGGGGCTGCGATGCCCCATGGCTTTGCAGGGCACCCCGTCCCTGCTGGGCACCCCAATGCCACAGGGCACCCCAAACTCACCGAGCACATCCCTGCAGGGCACCCTGTCGCCACTGGGCACCCCACCCCACAGGGCACCCCAAACCCACTGCGCACATCCCTACGGGGCACCCCATCTGTCTGGGCACCCCACCCCACAGGGCACCCCAAACTCACCGAGCACATCCCTACGGGGCACCCCATCCTGTCTGGGCACCCAGTCCCCACAGGGCACCCCAAACCCACCGCGCACATCCCTACGGGGCACCCCATCCTGTCTGGGCACCCCACCCCACAGGGCACCCCAAACCCACCGCGCACATCCCTACGGGGCACCCCATCTGTCTGGGCACCCCACCCCACAGGGCACCCCAAACTCACCGAGCACATCCCTGCAGGGCACCCTGTCGCCACTGGGCACCCCACCCCACAGGGCACCCCAAACCCACCGCGCACATCCCTACGGGGCACCCCATCCTGTCTGGGCACCCAGTCCCCACTCTGCACTCCACATCCACTCTGCGCCCATGCCCATGCAGGGCACCCCATCCCTCAAGGCACCCCATTCCCAGGGGGCATCCAAACCCTGCAGGGCACCCTATTCTCACTGGCCACCCCAACCCTGCTTGGGCATCCCACCTCCTCAGGGCACCCAGTCCCTGCTGGGCACCCCAACCCCACGGGACACCCAGTCCCCACCCTGCACCCCATTTCCACTGTGCACCCATCCCTGTGGGGCACCCCAACTCTGAAGGGGTACCCCAGCCCCGTGGGGCAGGGGGGCACTCCACCCCTACACCCTCCCTGCCCAATCCCTGCAGAGCACCCTGTCCCCACCGCGCACCCCGCGCGGCAGGGGACACCGTGGGGACCCCCGTCACCTTGTCGCGGAGGTGGGGGAAGCGCTGCAGTGCCCGCTCCAGCAGGCGCTGGGCGATGGCCAGTTTGTACTGCTGGTATTCGGGGCCCCGGTGCTTGGTGCGGGTCCCGGCCCACTCCTCGAACCACTCGTACCGCGCCATGGTCAGGATGGTCATGCACGACCGGCCTGCGAGGAGGGGGTGACAACCGGTGACAACCTCCCGTCCCATTGCGGGGGACCCCGGTGCCGGTGCCAGCCCGGGACGTGGCAGCGGTGGTGGTACCCACCCTGTAATCCCGGCTGGTGGGATTAAGGAACCTCTGAGCCTGCAAAGCCGAGCGGATCAGAGCTGCAGAGCCAGGGGGGGGACACATGCAGGGGGGCCCCCCCACTCCGTACCTGGGTGTCGCTGCTCGTAGGTGGGGTCCTTGGCGGCGGGGAAGGTGATGAACATCATGGCCAGGTTTTCAGGGACGTCATCACGGCTCAGGGCAGCGTAGTGGGTCATCCTGCGGGCAGAGTGGGCAGCACTGTGCGCCCACCATGTCCCCAACCCACCCACCATGCACCCACCGTGCCCCCAACGCGCCCGCTGTGCGCCCACCATGCCCCCAACGCACCCGCTGTGCGCCCACCATGTCCCCAACCCACCCACCATGCGTCCACCATGTCCCCAACCCACCCACCATGCACCCACCATGCCCCCAACGCACCCGCTGTGCACCCACCATGCCCCCAACGCACCCGCTGTGCGCCCACCATGCCCCCAACGCGCCCGCTGTGCGCCCACCATGTCCCCAACCCACCCACCATGCACCCACCGTGCCCCCAACGCACCCGCTGTGCGCCCACCATGTCCCCAACTCACCCACCATGCACCCACCGTGCCCCCAATGCACCCGCTGTGCGCCCACCATGTCCCCAAACCACCCGCCATGCACCCACCATGCCCCCAACGCGCCCGCTGTGCGCCCACCATGTCCCCAACCCACCCACCATGCACCCACCGTGCCCCCAACGCACCCGCTGTGCGCACACCAAGCCCCCAACCCACCCACCATGCACCCACCGTGCCCCCAACCCACCCACCGGGCCCCCACCACGCACCAACCCCCGCCGCGGGGTGCCCGGGGAGCCCTTACATGGTGTCCAGGTCGTTGTGGGGGTAGATCCAGAAGTTGGTGGCGGGCAGGGCCAGCTCGGCCGCGCTGCCCCGCAGCCCCACGAACACCAGGAAGGAGCCCATGCCGTGCCGCACCATGGCCAGGCGGGCGCGGACGCCTGCGGGGACACGGGTGGGATGCGGCAGGTCACGCCTTGTCCCTGCGGAGGGGACGCCGGGGATGGCAGGGACGTGGGGATGCTGGGGCTGTGGGGACACGGGGATGCTGGGAATGTGGGGATGCTGGGGACACTGGGGATGCTGGGGACAGGGGGGATGCTGGGGACATGGGGGATGCTGGGGACATGGGGACACAGGGATACTGGGGATGCTGGGGACACTGGGGATGCTGGGGACATAGGGGATGCTGGGGACATGGGGACACGGGGATACTGGGGATGCTGGGGACACTGGGGATGCTGGGGACATGGGGGATGCTGGGGACACGGGGGATGCTGGGGACATGGGGACACGGGGATACTGGGGATGCTGGGGACACTGGGGATGCTGGGGACATGGGGACATGGGGACACGGGGATGCTGGGGACACGGGGACACTGGGGACAGGGGGACATGGGGGATGCTGGGAATGTGGGGATGCTGGGGACACAGGGATGCTGCGGACACTGGGGACACAGGGACACAGGGACGCTGGGGACAGGGGGATGCTGGGGACACAGGGATGCTGGGGACATGGGGACGCTGGGGACAGGGGGACATGGGGATGCTGGGGACACAGGGATGCTGGGGACACGGGGACACAGGGACACAGGGATGCTGGGGACACTGGGACGCTGGGGACAGGGGGACACTGGGGACACAGGGACATGGGGACAGGGGGACATGGGGATGCTGGGGACACAGGGATGCTGGGGACACGGGGACACAGGGACACAGGGATGCTGGGGACACTGGGACGCTGGGGACAGGGGGACACTGGGGACACAGGGACATGGGGACAGGGGGACATGGGGATGCTGGGGACACAGGGATGCTGAGGACACGGGGACACTGGGGACACGGGGACACGGGGACGCTGGGCTGCCAGGTGTGGCGGTACCCGGGTGGCCGCGGAGCTGGGGGGGCAGCAGCCTGCTGAAGGTGTTGAAGATGCCGGCGTCGGAGATGACGATGGGGGCGAAGATCTGCACCTCCTCCTCGCTCGGCCCCTTCTGCACCACCACCCCTGGGGGGCACGGGGGGGGTCTTGGGGGGGGGGGGCACAGGGCACTGCCCCCGTCCCCATCGTGCATGTGCCACCCCCAGGGCGGGGGCTGGGGCTGGGAGGGGGGGGTCGGCGCTCACCCACGGCTGTGCCGGCGGGGGAGGCGAGGATGCGGGTGACGGGGGCGCGCACCAGCACGGCCCCCCCTGCGCGCTCGATGACGGGCACCATGTGGAAGGCGATCTCGCTGGCCCCCCCCCGCGGGTACCAGGCCCCCCGCTGGTAGTGGTGCACCATCAGCACGTTCACCAGGAAGCTGGAGTCCCGGGGGGCCGTGCCTGGGGGCGGGGGGGGGGGCACGGTGGAGGAGGGGGCTGGCTGTGCCCAACGCGGGGCAGCCCTCCCCTATCTCGATGTGGCCTCCCCTATCGCAGCATGGCCTCCCTATTGCACCGTGGCCTCCCCTACCGTGACATGGCCTCCCCTACCGCACCACAGCCTCCCTACCAAGACATGGCCTCCCCTATCATGACATGGCCTCCCCTGTCATGACACGGCCTCCCCTATCGCACCATGGCCTCCCTACCAAGACATGGCCTCCCCTACTGCACCACAGCCTCCCTATCAAGACATGGCCTCCTGTATCGCACCACGGCCTCCCTACCAAGACATGGCCTCCCCTATCAAGACATGGCCTCCCTACCAAGACATGGCCTCCCCTGTCGCAACATGGCCTCCCTACCAAGACATGGCCTCCCCTATCGTGACATGGCCCCCCCTATCAAGACATGGTCTCCCTACCAAGACATGGCCCTCCCCATCACGATACAGCCCTCCCTTATCATGATGCTGCCCCCCCATCATCATGGTCCCCTCCCCTGTCACAAGGCATCGTTCTGCTGTCGTGACATAGCTTTCCCGTCACGATACAGCTCTCCCCTATTGCAACGTGGCCCTCCCGTGTCATGACGCAGCCCAGCCCTCCCCATCGCAATACAGCCCTCCCCGTTGCAACGCAGGCCTCCCCCTTATCATGACGGTGCCGCCCCCTGTCACGACATGGCCCTCCTTTACCATGACATCACCCTCCCTTATCACAATACGGCCCTCCTCCATCACCGTGGTGCCTTCCCCTGTCACGGCATGGTCCTCCTCTGTTGCGATGGTGCCCTCCCTATCGCGACGGCCCCCTCCCTATCGCGATGGCCCCCTCCCTATCACGACGGCCCCCTCCCTATTGCGACGCCCCCTCCCTATCGCGACAGCCCCCTCCCTATCGCGACGGCCCCTCCCTATCGTGACAGCCCCCTCCCTATTGCGACAGCCCCCTCCCTATTGTGACACCCCCTCCTTATTGCAACAGCCCCCTCCCTATCGCGACAGCCCCCCTCCCATCGCAACGGCCCCTCCCTATCGCGACAGCCCCCTCCCTATCGCAACAGCCCCCTCCCTATCGCGACAGCCCCCCTCCCTATCGCGACGGCCCCTCCCTATCGCGACAGCCCCCTCCCTATTGCGACAGCCCCCTCCCTATCGTGACGCCCCCCCCATCGCGACGGCCCCTCCCTATCGCGACGGCCCCCTGACCGTAGAAGAGGTAGCTGAGCAGGGCGCGGAGGTCGCGGTCGGCGGTGAGCCGGGCCACGGCCTTGCTGTGGCTGGTGGCCGCCATGCGGAAGACGGGCGAGACGCAGTAGAGGAGGCCGGTGCGGAGCAGGAGGGCCACCAGCCACCGCGGCACCATCTTCAGCACCGCCAGCAGCCCCACGTGCCGCGAGGCCACCTGCGCCCGGGGGGGCGGCCCCGCGTCACCCCCGGCCACCTCCACAGCCATGGCCCCACCGCTGCGTCCTCGTGACCGTCACTGCGTGTCCCCAGCGCCCCCTGTGACCCCAGCGCCCGTCCCCACCGTGCCCGTCCCCACCGTGCCCGTCCCCACCGTGCCCGTCCCCACTGCGCCCACCACCTGTGTCCACACCATCCCCACCGCTCTCGTCCCCACCGCGCCCAATGCCCGTGTCCCCACCGTGACCATCACACTTGTCCCCAGCGTTCCCACCGCCCCTTCCCCACCACTCATGTCCCCACCATTCCCATTGCTTGTCCCCACCATGACCACCACATTTGTCCCCACTGTGCTCATCCCCCTTGCCCCCAACATTGCCAGTGCTCTTTCCCCACCACCCATGTCCCCACCACTTGTCCCCAAGATGCCCACTACCCATGTCCCACCATCCCCACCTGCTCTTGTCCCCACCATGACTCCACCACCCATGTTCCACCATCCCACCACGACCACACCACCCATGTCCCACCATGACCCCACCACCCATGTCCCACCATCCCCACCCGCTCTTGTCCCCACCACGACCCCACCACCTATGTCCCACCATCCCTACTTGTCCCCAACATGCCCATCACTTGTCCCATGCCATGACCATCACCTGTGTCCCCAACATGACCATCCCCCTTGTCTCCAACCTTCCCACTGCCCCTTCCCCATCACGCCCACCATCCATGTCCCCACCATGCCCAACGCCCACGTCCCCACCACGACCATCATGCTTGTCCCCAATGTTTCCACTGACCCTTCTCCGACTTTACCATCACCCGCATCCCCACAGTCCCCACCACTTGTCCCCAACATGACCATCTCCCTTGTCCCCGATGTTGCCTCTGTCCCATCCCCACTGCCCAACGCCCGTGTCCCCGCCGCAACCATCACGCTTGTCCCCAACATCCCCTCTGTCCCATCCCCACCGCCCCCAACGCCCATGTCCCCACCACGACCATCATGCTTGTCCCCAACGTTCCCACTGACCCTTCCCCACCACGACCATCACACACGTCCCCAACATCCCCTCTGTCCCATCCCCACCGCCCCCAACGCCCATGTCCCCACCATGACCATCATGCTTGTCCCCAACGTTCCCACTGACCCTTCCCCACCACGACCATCACACACGTCCCCAACATCCCCTCTGTTCCATCCCCACCGCCCCCAACATGACCATCATGCTTGTCCCCAACGTTTCCACTGACCCTTCTCCGACTTTACCATCACCCGCATCCCCACAGTCCCCACCACTTGTCCCCAACATGACCATCTCCCTTGTCCCCAATGTTGCCTCTGTCCCATCCCCACCGCCCCCAACGCCCACGTCCCCAACATGACCGTCGTGCTTGTCCCCGACGTTCCCCCTGCCCATCCCCACCATGACCACCACCCCCGCACCCGCATCCCGCCCCCCGGCCAGCCCGAGCCGGAGGGATCCCAGCGCCACACCCTTGGGGGACGGTGCCACCACCCACGGGACGGCGCCCCCGAGGAGCTCCCACCTTGGAGAGCCTCATGAACTCCCTGATGGCCGCCTTCTCGGCCGGGAACTGCTCCTCCAGGGCGGCGGCGAAGGCGGCCTTGCCGGCGCGGAGCTGGTAGCGCCGGGGCCCCAGGCACACCTCGTCGTAGGGGTCGGGCAGGCGCTGCCAGCACAGCTGCCCGTCCGTCAGCTGGTCCAGCGCCACGCGCAGCATGCTGCCCTCGTGCATCTGCCCCACGTAATGGATTCCTGCGGGCCCCGAGGCGTCAGCCGGCCCGCGGGGCGGGGGTCGCACCCCCAGGGTGGGGGGTGGGTGGGTGGCAGATGGGGGGAATTAAGCGTTCGCCTGCTGCGGGTCACCTCGAGAGGCGGCGGCGCGACCTGGGCCGCCAGCGCAGCACGTGCAAACAGCGCGCGCGCCCCGAAGAACGCCTGCGTGCCGCACGCAAGCAAAATAACGCCCGCCCGGCAAAGGCAGCGCGGCCGCTGCACGCACGTACTGCCACGCCTGCCCGGCGCACGCTGTGACGGGCACCACGCGCGTGTGCGCACGATGCACACGCGCTGAATGCGCTGCACGCACGCAGGCACCGCGTGCATGCGTTGCACACCCGCCCTGCAACCCCGCCGCGCTGGGAGGAGCGCGGGGCCGCAACCAGCCTGCGGACAGGCGGCGGGGTAGGCAACACCCGCCCTGCAGGCACACACAGAGCTACACCCGCACGCTGCCTGCACACGCATGCACGCTGCCTGAATGCACATGTGGACACTGCCTGCACACGCACGTGCACTCGCTTCCTGCACGTGGAAGTACACGCTGCCTGCTTGCACACGTGCTCACTGCCTGCACACACACGTGCACACTGCCTGCACACACTCATGCACGCACTGCCTGTACATGCACATGCACACACTGCCTGCACATACACACGCACACTGCCTGCACACACGTGTGCACACTCCCTGCACACACACACGCACACGCTGCCTGCACACACGTGTGCACACTCCCTGCACACACACACGCACACGCTGCCTGCACACACACACATGCACATGCTGCCTGCACACACACACGCACACTGCCTGCACACACACACACGCACACTGCCTGCACACACACACACACACGCACACTGCCTGCACACACACACACATGCATGCTGTCTGCACACACATGCACACTTTGCCTGCACACACACACACACGCACGCTGCCTGCACACACACACGCACACTGCCTGCACACACACACGTGCACACGCTGCCTGCACACACACACACACACGCACACTGCCTGCACACACACACACGCACGCTGCCTGCACACACACACGCACACTGCCTGCACACACACACGTGCACACGCTGCCTGCACACACACACACACACACGCACGCTGCCTGCACACACACACGTGCACACGCTGCCTGCACACACACACACACGCACGCTGCCTGCACACACACACACGCACGCTGCCTGCACACACACACATGCACATGCTGCCTGCACACACACACGCACGCTGCCTGCACACACACACACGCACGCTGCCTGCACACACACACATGCACATGCTGCCTGCACACACACACGCACGCTGCCTGCACACACACACACGCACGCTGCCTGCACACACACACATGCACATGCTGCCTGCACACACACACGCACGCTGCCTGCACACACACACACACACACGCACGCTGCCTGCACACACACACGTGCACACGCTGCCTGCACACACACACACACGCACGCTGCCTGCACACACACACACGCACGCTGCCTGCACACACACACATGCACATGCTGCCTGCACACACACACGCACGCTGCCTGCACACACACACACGCACGCTGCCTGCACACACACACATGCACATGCTGTCTGCACACACACACGCACGCTGCCTGCACACACACACACACACACGCACGCTGCCTGCACACACACACGTGCACACGCTGCCTGCACACACACACACACGCACGCTGCCTGCACACACACACGCACACTGACTGCACACACACACACACACGCACACTGCCTGCACACACACACGCACACTGCCTGCACACACACACATGCACACGCTGCCTGCACACACACACGCACACTGCCTGCACACACACACACACGCACACACTGCCTGCACACACACACACGCACACTGCCTGCACACACACACGCACGCACACTGCCTGCACACACACACGCACACTGCCTGCACACACACACACACGCACGCTGCCTGCACACACACACGCACACTGCCTGCACACACACACACATGCATGCTGTCTGCACACACATGCACACTTTGCCTGCACACACACACACATGCATGCTGTCTGCACACACATGCACACTTTGCCTGCACACACGTGCACGCGCAGACACCCAGGCGCAGGCAGGCTGATGGGTGCCGGGGCGGGGGCAGCCGGGGGGGCAGCGGTGCCGGGGGGGTCCTTACCCACGTCGAACTCGTTGCCCTGCTCCTGGAAGGTGTGGCAGCACCCGCCGGCCTGGTCGTGCTGCTCCAGCACCAGCACCCTCTTGCCCGCCTTGGCCAGGGTGCCGGCCGCCGCCAGGCCCCCCACGCCGCTGCCGACGACCACGGCGTCCAGCTCCGGCGGCACCCGGCGGGCGCTGAACCCTGCGCACACGCGTGTGCGTGAAGCCCTCCCGCCCCATGGCACGGCGGACGGACGCCGCGCCCGCAGGCGCGACGGGATGGACGGACAGACGGACGGCAGGCACGCAACGCTCACCCCGCTTCAGGACCTTGTCGCGGGCACGAGGGTCCGTCACCAGCGGGCGGGGGGGCCCCGGGGGGGGGCCGGGGGAAGGGGTTGCCAGCCGGGGCCAGCAGCCGGTGGGCCACCAGCCCCAGGGCCAGCGTGCCCAGGGCCGCCAGCAGCAGCAGCGTGGCCCACATGGCTGCCACCGCGCCCAGCACCTTATAGACGCCGCGTCGTACGGTCCCGGCGCCTTATAGACTCGGCAGCTTATGGACAGGAGATTATAGACACGCCACCTCACAGCTGCAGCAGCTTATAGCCACCGCAGCTTAAAGCCACGGGAGCTTATAGCCACCGGAGCTCATAAAACAGCACCTTATAGCCATGGCACCCTACGGCCGCGGCACCCTACAGCCGCATGCGCCCCAGGAAGCACCACGGCCCAGCCACCCTCCTTGGTGGCAGTGCTGGGACATGCTGGGACACGCTGGGAGAGGGGCCGGGCCCCGGGGCGGCAGCGCATGCGTGCACACACGTGTGGGTGGTGCACACACGTCTGCAGGTGATGCACACACGTCTGCAGGTGATGCACACACGTGTGGGTGGTGCACACACGCCTGCAGGTGATGCACACACATGTGGGTGGTGCACACACGCCTGCAGGTGATGCACACACATGTGGGTGGTGCACACACGCCTGCAGGTGATGCACACATGTGCGGGTGGTGCACACGCGTCTGCAGGTGATGCACACACGCCTGCAGGTGATGCACACACGTGTGGGTGGTGCACACACGTCTGCAGGTGATGCACACACGTCTGCAGGTGATGCACACACGTGTGGGTGGTGCACACACGCCTGCAGGTGATGCACACGCGTCTGCAGGTGATGCACACACGTCTGCAGGTGATGCACACACGTGCGGGCGGTGCACACACGTCTGCAGGTGATGCACACACGTCTGCAGGTGATGCACACACGTGTGGGTGGTGCACACACGTCTGCAGGTGATGCACACACGTCTGCAGGTGATGCACACACATGCGGGTCGTGCACACACGTCTGCAGGTGATGCACACACATGTGGGTGGTGCACACACGTCTGCAGGTGATGCACACACATGCGGGTCGTGCACACGTGTCTGCAGGTGATGCACACACATGCAGGTGGTGCACACACGCCTGTAGGTGATGCACACACGTGCGGGCGGTGCACACACATGCAGGCGGTGCACACACGCCTGCAGGTGATGCACACACATGCAGGTGGTGCACACACGTCTGCAGGTGATGCACACACACATGCAGGTGATGCACACACATGCAGGTGGTGCACACACGCCTGCAGGTGATGCACACACGTGCGGGCGGTGCACACACGTGCGGGCGGTGCGCACGCGTGAGGGCGGGGGGCTGCGCGGCGCTGCATGCACACGCACGGGCACGCACCCACGCGGCTGCGCAAAGGCGTGGGCGCCCACGCTTGTGCAAGGGAGCGCACGCGCGCCCACGCGAGCAAACCGTAGGCACGCACGGGGGCTCACACGTGCACACCCGTATGCGCGCGTCTGTGCAGACACGCGCGTGCACGTCCGTACGTGCACCCGCTGTGCAAGCGCGGCCCGCACACCCTTCCCCGCCCACGCCCAGATGCGGTGTCTGCAGCTCTGCTGACCCCTCCCGGCAGCGCGAAGTAAAGGCCTGTGCGTGCAATGTCACACGCACGTAACCCCACGCACACCCCCAACCCACCCACCCCCACCAGCACCCAAACCCCGCCCAACACCCCCAACCCCCGAACCCCAAATATGGCCACGCGTGAACACACACGTGCACACACACAGGCAGGCACGCACACACGTGTACACGCGTACACACCCACACGCATGCAAGCGTGCACATGCCCACACACATGCCCACACACATGCACACACATGCACGCGCACACACGTGCATGCACACACGTGCTCACACGCACGCACACACACCTGCACATGCACGTGTACACACATGCGTATAAGTACACACATGTGTACATGCACACACACACGCGCGCACATGCATGCACACACGTGTACACACATGCATATATGTACAGGCATGCACACACACGTGCACACACGCATGCACACACACCTGCACATGCATGTGTACACACACACGTATAAGTACACACATGCATGCGCACACACGTGCACACGCTCACACACGTGCACATGCACACACTCGTGCACATGCACGCACACACGTGCTCACACGCACGCACACACACCTGCACATGCACATGTGTACACACACGCGTATAAGTACACACATCCATGCACACACACGTGTACATGCACACACACGTGTACATGCACACACACGTGTGCACATGCATGCACACACGTGTACACACGTGCATATATGTACAGGCATGCACACACACGTGCACACACGTGCACACGCATACACATGCACACGCGCACACACACGTGCACACGCGCATGCACGCACACCTGCACACGCACACACGTGTGCACACACGCACACACGTGTGCACACACACCCCCAGCCCCACAAACGCCCTCCAGGAACCAAATTGGGGCAAAACCCTGATTTGCAGAGACCATAAACCCCCATCAGCACCAGGTGGCGGGGGGGGGGGGTGACAGCGGTGCCACACGCCCCCCCCCAGGGGTGCCCCCGCCCCGGCCGGGTCCTGCCACAAGAACAAACCCGCTGATTTTTGTCTCCTTTAATAAAAGTCACCACAAAGTACCAAAAAGGAGCGACCCGGGGGGGGGGGCAGGGGACAGGGAGGACATCTCGGGGCGGGGGGGGCGCGCACCCTGTCAGCACGGGGGGGGGACACACACACCTGTGCACACACCTGCACATGCGCGCCCTGCACCCCCCCGTGTCCCCATCCCTCGGGGTTACCCCATGGCAGCCCCCCCTGCGCCAGACACCCCCGGCAGCGCCCCAGCGAGCCCCCAGCCACAGCCCCCCCCCGGGGTCCCCCCCGGGGTCAATTACAGGGCTGAGCCACGTGGGCAGGGGGTCTGGGAGGGGGTTATTGCTACCTGGGACGGGGTGATGGGGGGCACAAGGGACAGAGAGGGACCCCCCACCCTATAAGGGTGGCAGGGGGGTCCCCGGGGGATTTGCGGCCGGGGGGGGGGCTGGGGTACAACAGGACACCTGGGTCCACGGCAGTTTATGGGGCTCCAACTGGGTGTGACACCCCCACCCCCACCCCTGGGGGTCCCGACCCATGCGTTGCCCCAGGATGGAGTGGGCTCCCCCGTGGGGAAACTGAGGCACAGGGTGGGCTTCCCCGTGGGGAAACTGAGGCACAGGGGTAGAAGGGGCCAGAGCCACACGGTGCTGGGGGCTCCCCCCTCCCTGTGCCCCCCAGCTGGGGGGATGACATTCCCCTGGGATAATCCAGGGAGGGGGTGAGGTTTTGGCAGTGAATAGCTATGTGGGTGCTGGGCACAGTGGGGGGGGTGGTTCTGTCCCCCCACATAGGACCCCACCCGCTGCTTCTGCTCCCCCCTCCCCAATAAATCTGGGGCTGGGTAGGAGGGAGAGAGGGGCCGGGCTTGGCGGGTGGGGGGACTCTGCCGAGTGCCCGCCCCCGCCCCCAACATCGCGCTGAGCACGACGAGCTCATCGCACCAGTGGGTGAGATATAGGGGGGCACAACCCTCGCCCCCCCCCCCGCCCCCCCCCCCCGCAGCCCTCCTGGCTGGGCTGGGGAGGGGGTGTGAGGATGGCAGGGACCCCCCCCAAGGGGTGGGGCAGGGGGGGCACTAGTAGACCCAGCTGACGGGCACCCACTGGGGCTGGACGCGCAGGCGCTCCATGGCCTCCCGCAGCCGCCCGAAGGTGCGCTCCAGGTCGTCGTTGGTCAGGCTGAGGTCGAAGTAGTGGCCGTAACCGCGCTGGATCCGGCCGCTCTCCTCCACCGTCCGTCTGGCGTCGGCCTCCTGCCCCGCACAAACCCCGCCTCAGTTTCCCCCATCGCTCCCTGTGCCCCCCACCCCCGGGCTCCCACCCCCAGGGAGGGGACCCCCACCGTGAGCTGCTTAGTGGCCACGCCGCTCTCCAGCGCCGCCCGGTTCATGGCCCGCAGCGTCTCGGGGCCGGGGGCTTCGATGAAGACCACGTACGGCACGAATTCAGCTGTTCTCAGCACCTTCACTGCCTGGGCAGGAGGAGACGGCGCTGAGCCCTGGGGCGGGGGGCAGCCCCGGCCACCCCCTAGGCGTGTGACCCACCCGCCACGTCCCCTACCTGGGGGTTGACGTCCAGGATGCACATCTTGCCAGCCTCCACCACGGCGCGGATGGAGTCGATCTTGGTGCCGTAGAGGTTGCCCTCGTACTCGCCGTGCTCCAGGTACCGCCCCGCCTTGATGTCGGCCTCCATCTCCCCCCGCGACACGAAGCGGTACCCGTGCCCGTCCTTCTCGCTCTCCTTCGGCTTCCGCGACGTGTCTGCCCGGGCACGGCCCGTCCGAGTGTCACCGGGGGTCCCACCCTGGGGGGCACCCACAGCCCGCGGGGCTGCAGTGCTGCAACCGCACGCCCAGGGGCGCGTCCCCCCCGGCGCCAGACGGGCTGGGCTGTGCCAGGGACGGTGACGCTCGTGGGGACAGCGATGTGCATGGGGGACAAGGATGCGGGCGGGGGACAAGGGTCTTCACGAGGATGGCGATGCTCAGAGGGACAGTGAAGCTGGTGAGGGGTGGTGATGCTGGCAGGGAAAGCGATGCTCATGGGGCAGGCATGCTGGTGGGGGACAGGGATGTTCACGAGGATGATGATGCTCAGAAGGGTCAGTGATGCTCATGGGGGACAGGGATGCTGGTGGAAACAGGGATATTCATGAGGATGGTGACGCTCAGAGGGGACAGTGAAGCTGGTGAGGGGTGGTGATGCTGGCAGGGACAGTGATGCTCATGGGGATGGTGCTGCTCACAGGGACAAGGACGCTGGTGGGGGACAAGGATGCTCACAGGCGACATGGATGCTGGCAGGGACAGGGATGCTGGTGGACAAGGATATTCACGAGGATGGTGATGCTCACTCAGAAGGGTCAGTGATGCTCACGGGGGACAGGGATGCTGGTGGGGGACAGGGATGCTGGTGGGGGACAGGGATGCTGGCAGGGGTCAGGGGTGTTCACGAGGATGGTGATGCTCAGAAGGGTCAGGGATGCTGGTGAGGGACGGCGCTGCTCACAGGGACAGGGATGCTGCCGGGGACACGGGGACACTCACAGGGGATGGTGGTGCCGTAGCGTGCCTGGTCCGACATGATGAGCTTGTTCTTGAGGCTGCGGCGCCCCACGCCCTGGGCGCCGATGAGCACCAGGGTTTTCCGGCGGAAGGGGGGCATGCGGGCCACCTCCTCGTAGATCAGCAGCTCGTGGCGGTCGAACTCTGGACAAGGGACAGGTCACCCGCGGTGGGACCCCAAGCAGCCGGGGGCCACCCCAGGGCCCCCCGTGAGGTGCCACGGCGAGCCTGCCACAGGCACAGCCTGGGGACTGTCCCCCCTCCCCTTGGGGACACCAGTGGCAGAAGCTCACCAGCGTTCTTCGTTGTCAGGTACATCATCCTCTTCTTCCTCTTCCCGCTGAGGCTGCCACACAGGGCCCCTGCCGAGGACACGGGGGCTGGCTGAGCTGGGGACGGGGACGGGGACAGTGCCATGGCATGGGGACAGTGCCACGGGAGCTGGGACCTGCCGCCGTGGCAGCGCCACGGGGATGGGGACATCGCCATGGGGCGCAGGGGACCCGCTGTGCTCCCCCTCAGGAGGTGACCCCCTGTCCCCCCGCCCCCAGGGCCACATCGCCACCGCAGGCTGGGGGCTCCATACCGGACACGGGGGTCACCTCCGCGTCCCGCTTGACGAAGGCCTTGCGCTTCTCCTCCAGCAGCTGGCTGGGCACCAGCCCCGCGCTGCCCCCCTCTACGTGGCACGCCTGGGGGGACAGCGCCATGCGTGGGGACCCTGGCGCCACTGGACACCCCCCTCCCAGCTCCACAGGGACCCCTCGAGCTCCCAGGGACCCCCCAAAACCCCTCGAGCTCCCAGGGACCCTCTGGAGCCCCAGGGACGCCCCAAAACCCCCAGGGATCCCTCAAGCTCCCAGGGACCCTCCCCAACTCCAGGGACCCCCCCGATGTCTCAGAGATGCCCCCCAGCTCCCAGGGACCCCCCCAAGCTCCACAGGGAACACCCGCCAGGTCACAGGGACCCTCCCCAGCCCCAGGAACCCACCTAACCCCGCAGGGAACCCCCAAGCTCCCAGAGACACCCCCCAGCTCCCAGGGAACCCTCAAGCCCCACTGGGAATACCCTAGGTCACAGGGAAGCCCCACAGGTCCCCGGACTCCCCCAACCCCAGGGACCCCCCAAACCCCACAGGAACACCTCGAGCTACCAGAGACCCCCCTCCAAGCCCCGGAGGGAAGTCTGTAGGTCACAGGGACACCCCTCCCCAAGCTCCAAGGGACCCTCCCAGCCCCAGGGACACCCCTGACCCTCTGTGGACCCCAGATGCCTCGGGGAACCCCAGGAGAGGATCAAAGGGCCAGGACCCCCCCCTTGGGGCTCCCCCTGACCTGCCACCAGTTGGGGTCATCCTGGTTGACGATCTGCAGCAGGTCACCGGCGGTGAACTTGAGCCCGGCCTCCTTGCAGGGGATCAGGCTGTCGGTGGCCGGGTCGTAGTCGAAGTGGCACTTAACGAAGACCTGGGGACCGGGGTGGGGGGGGGGTCAGCAGGGTGGGGGTTCAGGGGTGGCCACCGGACGCCTGGGTTCCTCACTCTGCATCACCCGGGGGCTGCCGGCCCGTGCCTCAGTCTCCCCAGCGCGCCGGCGGGAAGCGCCGGAGCCGTGCCACGCGCCTGCGCACCCACACGCGTGTGTACCCCGCTAGGTGCCCCCCCCGCCCGGGCGTCCCCCCGCCGCCCGGCGCAGCCAGGCACGCACGGCACCCGCGCACACGCAGGCGGCACCGGCGGCCGCCGCCGCGCCCCACAGGGCGCCCACGGCAGCGCCCACGCACAGCCCCGCGCCCACGCAGAGGCACACGCACGCGCCCAGCGCCGCCACCGCCGCGCCCGCGACGGCACACATGCGTGCGGGAGCGTGCGGGGGGGGGGCAACCGTCAGCGCGCACACGCGTGTGCTCGCACGCAGGACCCCCGCCCGGCGCTGGCAGCAGCAGGGTGCTGCGGCCACAGCCCGGCACGGAGGCACACGGTGCCAGGGGACGCGATGACAGCGCCGCTTTGTCCCCAGGGAGTCAGGGTGACGGCGGGGGCTGGCACGGGGAGGGAGGGGACCGGGCACCCTTTGCCACCCAGCACCCCCGGTCCTGCCGTGGGGTTGGGGACAGGGCGGGTGCCACCGCAGCTGGGTGCCCTCACCAGTGCCGGGCACGCAGGGCACCGTGGGGGACACCGCGATCCTGCCAGCATGGGGCACGTGGGCGTGGGGCGAGTCCCTCCCGGTGTGCGTGGGGGACAGGGGGATACAGGGGACGTGGGGGACACCAGGGTCCTGCCAGCCTGGGGCACGTGGGCATGGGGCGAGTCCCTCCCGGTGTGCGTGGGGGACAGGGGGACACAGGGGACGTGGGGGACACCAGGGTCCTGCCAGCCTGGGGCACGTGGGCATGGGGCGAGTCCCTCCCGGTGTGCGTGGGGGACAGGGGGACACAGGGGACAGGGGACATGGGGTCCAGGGGGTCGTGGGGCTCGGTGCATACGTGGGGAGATGAGGCACATGGCAAGGGGTCAGGGGACATGGGGACGTGGAACACACAAGCATGGGGATGTTGGCAGGGTGGCACGGGGACATGGGCATGGGGGGACACAGAGATGGGGGGGCACAGAGATGGGGGGGCACAGGCACAGGTCATGGGGACCCATGGGCAGGGGATGAGGCCACGATGGGCAGGATGCTGGGAGCGGGACGGAGATGCGGGGTGCAGCGTGGGGTGGGGTGCAGGGCGGGGTGCCGGGCGAAGTGGGGTGCAGGGAGGGGTGCCGGGCGGTACCTGCCGGGGCGGGTGAGGCTCCTGGTAGCTGGGCAGGATCTTGAGGACGACGCTGCCGCTGGCGTGGCGCAGGCTGTCCTGCAGCGCCCGCGGGTCGCTGCCCACCTCCCGCCCGTTCACCTCCCGGATGACGTCCCCCACGTGCAGCAGCCCCTGCTGCGCCACCATGCCCCCGTGCAGGATGCGGGCGATGACCAGCTCCCCCCGCTCCACCCGGAACGTCACCCCCTGGCCGGCACAGCCCCGCGTCAGCCCCACGCCAGTGTCCCCACTGCAGGACCCATGCCACCCACCCGGCGCCCTCCGGTCACCCCAGCAATCCTCCCAGCATCCTGTAGCACCCCAGCACCCTGCAACAACCCCGGTGTCCCCAGCAATTCCCTCAATGCCCCCAGCACCCAGCAATGCCCCCCAGCACCCTGCAATGCCCCCCAGCACCCCACGATGCTCACAGCACCTTGCAATGGCCCCAGCACCCTGCAATGCCCCCCAGCACCCCACAATGCTCACAGCACCTTGCAATGGCCCCAGCAATGGCCCCAGCACCCAGCAATGTCCCCCAGCACCCTGCAATGCCCCCAGCATCGCCAGCAACGCCCCCAACACCTCGCAGCACCCCAACAACACCCACCCAGCACCCACCAATGTCCCAGATCCTGCAACCTCCCCCACACCCAGTAACACCCGCAGCACCCCGCAATGCCCCCAGCACCCAGCAACACCCCCAGCACCCACCAATGTCCCAGATCCTGCACCATCCTCCACACCCAGCAATGCTCACAGTGCCCCACAGTGCCCCAGCACCCCACGATGACCCCAGCACCCTGAAACACCCCAGCACCCCGCAGCACCCCGAGCACCCAGCAATTCCCCCAGCACCCCAAAGCACTCACAGCACCACAGCACCCCACAGCGCCTCCAGCGCCCCGCAGCTGCCCCAGCACCCCACGATGACCCCAGCACCCTGCAGCACCCCCAGCATGCCACAGCGCCTCCACCACCCCGCAGCACCCAGCAATGCCCCCAGCACCCCGCAGCCACCCCAGCACCCCACGATGACCCCAGCAAAGCCCCCAGCACCCCACGATGACCCCAGCACCCCAGCCCTGCCCCCAGCACCCTGCAGCCACCCCAGCACCCCATGATGTCCCCAGCACCCTGCAGCACCCCCAGCACCCCGCAATGCCCCAGCACCCCACGATGTCCCCAGCACCCCGCAGCACCCAGCAATGCCCTCAGCACCCAGCAGCACCCCAGCACCCCGCAGCACCCAGCGATGCCCCCAGCACCCCGCAGCACCCGCAGCACCCAGCAATGTCCCCAGCACCCCGCAGCACCCAGCAATGCCCCCAGCACCCCACGATGTCCCCAGCACCCCACGATGTCCCCAGCAATGCCCTCAGCACCCTGCAGCACCCCAGCACCCCGCAGCACCCCAGCAATGTCCCCAGCACTCCGCAGCACCCCCAGCACCCTGCAGCACCCCCAGCACCCAGCAATGCCCCCAGCACCCCGCAGCACCCACAGCACCCCGCAGCACCCAGCAATGCCCCCAGCACCCCACGATGCCCCCAGCACTCTGCAGCACCCAGCAATGCCCCCAGCACCCCCCAGCACCCCCAGCAGCCCGCAGCCACCCCAGCACCCCATGATGCCCCCAGCACCCCGCAGCACCCAGCAATGCCCCCAACACCCCGCAGCACCCACAGCACCCCACAGCACCCAGCAATGCCCCCAACACCCCGCAGCACCCCCAGCACCCCACAGCACCCAGCAATGCCCCCAGCACCCCGCAGCCACCCCAGCACCCCACGATGTCCCCAGCATCCCGCAGCACCCCCAGCACCCCACAGCACCCAGCAATGCCCCCAGCACCCAGCCCTGCCCCCAGCACCCCACGATGACCCCAGCACCCCGCAGCACCCAGCAATGCCCCCAGCACCCCACGATGTCCCCAGCACCCTGCAGCCACCCCAGCACCCCACGATGACCCCAGCACTCTGCAGCACCCAGCAATGCCCCCAGCACCCCCCAGCACCCCCAGCAGCCCGCAGCCACCCCAGCACCCCATGATGCCCCCAGCACCCCGCAGCACCCACAGCACCCCACAGCACCCAGCAATGCCCCCAACACCCCGCAGCACCCCCAGCACCCCACAGCACCCAGCAATGCCCCCAGCACCCCGCAGCCACCCCAGCACCCCACGATGTCCCCAGCATCCCGCAGCACCCCCAGCACCCCACAGCACCCAGCAATGCCCCCAGCACCCAGCCCTGCCCCCAGCACCCCACGATGCCCCCAGCACCCCGCAGCACCCCGCAGCACCCCGCGCCGCCCCGGCTCGGGCTCACCAGGTTCTCGCCGGCCGCCTTGCGGATGCCCACCATGCGCACGGCGTCGGGGGGCACGGGCTGGCTGCTGAGGGCCGGGTCCGGGACGGGGCTGGGCGGGGGCGTCTCGTAGCTCTTGGAGGCCACCGAGTCGTGGGTCTCCAGCAGGGACTGCGAGGCACGGCGGGGGGGGGGGTGTCAATCCCGCGTTGCGCGCCCCCCCGCCCCCCCGCCCCGCACACCCCACCTGGAAGTGGGGCTCGCGCAGGATGCGGGCCAGCTCGGCGGCCGCGCCGTCCTGCCGCACCAGGTGCCCGATGTCGCGCAGGATCTCCTGCACCAGCTCCAGGTTGTTGTCCCTCACCGCCTCCAGCTTCGTCTCCTCCAGCCGCTCGTGGGCCTGGGGGGGCCGGGGGGGGATTAGGGACCCCCGCGCCGCCCCCCCCCCCCCCCCCACTAATACGCTCGGCATCTGCTCCCTCTGCGGGAAAGGGGGGCGTGCGGCCCTCGGCCCGCAGCGGGGAGTTCTGGCACAGCCCAGTGTGCACACGCAGGAGCACACACGGATGCCCTTTGCACACGCAGGAGCACACACGGATGCCCTTTGCACACGCAGGAGCACACACGGATGCCCTTTGCACACGCAGGAGCACGCACACAGATGCCCTTTGCACACACAGGAGCACACACACGGATGCCCTTTGCACACGCAGGAGCACACACAGATGCCCTTTGCACACGCAGGAGCACACACAGATGCCCTTTGCACACGCAGGAGCACGCACACGGATGCCCTATGCATACACAGGAGCACACACGGATGCCCTTTGCACACGCAGGAGCACACACGGATGCCCTTTGCACACGCAGGAGCACACACAGATGCCCTTTGCACACGCAGGAGCATGCACATGGATGCCCTTTGCACACACAGGAGCACACACGGATGCCCTTTGCACACACAGGAGCACGCACACAGATGCCCTTTGCACACACAGGAGCACACACAGATGCCCTTTGCACACGCAGGAGCACACACAGATGCCCTTTGCACACACAGGAGCACACACGGATGCCCTTTGCACACGCAGGAGCACGCACACGGATGCCCTATGCATACACAGGAGCACACACAGATGCCCTTTGCACACGCAGGAGCACACACACGGATGCCCTTTGCACACGCAGGAGCACGCACACAGATGCCCTTTGCACACACAGGAGCACGCACATGGATGCCCTTTGCACACACAGGAGCACACACGGATGCCCTTTGCACACGCAGGAGCACGCACACAGATGCCCTTTGCACACACAGGAGCACACACAGATGCCCTTTGCACACGCAGGAGCACGCACAGATGCCCTTTGCACACGCAGGAGCATGCACATGGATGCCCTTTGCACACACAGGAGCACACACGGATGCCCTTTGCACACGCAGGAGCACGCACACGGATGCCCTTTGCACACACAGGAGCACACACGGATGCCCTTTGCACACGCAGGAGCACGCACACAGATGCCCTTTGCACACACAGGAGCACACACAGATGCCCTTTGCACACGCAGGAGCACACACAGATGCCCTTTGCACACGCAGGAGCATGCACATGGATGCCCTTTGCACACACAGGAGCACACACGGATGCCCTTTGCACACGCAGGAGCACGCACACGGATGCCCTATGCATACACAGGAGCACACACGGATGCCCTTTGCACACACAGGAGCACACACGGATGCCCTTTGCACACACAGGAGCACACACAGATGCCCTTTGCACACGCAGGAGCATGCACATGGATGCCCTTTGCACACACAGGAGCACACACGGATGCCCTTTGCACACACAGGAGCACGCACACGGATGCCCTATGCATACACAGGAGCACACACAGATGCCCTTTGCACACGCAGGAGCACACACAGATGCCCTTTGCACACACAGGAGCACACACGGATGCCCTTTGCACACGCAGGAGCACGCACACGGATGCCCTATGCATACACAGGAGCACACACAGATGCCCTTTGCACACGCAGGAGCACGCACGGATGCCCTTTACGCACACAGGAGCACGCACACGGATGCCCTTTACGCACGCAGGAGCATGCACACACATAGATGCCCTTTGCACACGCAGGAGCACGCACACGGATGCCCTTTACGCACGCAGGAGCACGCACACGAATGCCCTTTGCACACATGCAGCGTCCTGCATGCACGTCCAAATCCGCCCTTCTGGATCCACACACATGCCCGTCCTCGAGCACACGCTTGTGCACACGCATGCGTGTGCATGCCCTTTCACGCATATCGCCACACCAAGCTGGGCACATGCGTGTCATTGCACAACTGTGTGCACACGCAAATGCACATGCACACGTACTGGTAAACACGCAGGACGTGGGGCCAGCCACACGCACCCCAGCAGCACAGCCAGGGGGTGATACACACACACGTGCACGCATGCGTGCACAAGCATAACCTTACACACTCGCACCCTCCCCGACCCCATGCACGGCCCTCCCTCACCCCCGCGCTGCAACACAGCAGCCTCACACGCACGGGTGCGTGCACATGCACAGGCAAACTCGCACGCTCACTTCCGCGCGTGCACGCGCATGTATGTGCAGCTGCTCACACACGCGTGCGCACACACATCCCTGCACGCGTGCACCCGTGCACATGCACACATCCACGCACGTGTGCACGAAGAGACGCGCCTGTGCACCCGTACACGCATGCACGCCCACCCGTGCACACTCCCCCCGTGCTCCCACATCCCCCCCCGCGCCCCACCTGCAGTGGGGAGCCTGGGGGGGGTCATGGTGCCCCCCCTGCGCCACTGTACCTTCGCCAAGGACCTTACTATTGGGCTCTCCATGATGCCGCGGAGGAAGATGAGGTCCAGGTCCGCGGCCCCCGGGGTGCTGGGGAGCCCCATCAGGTTATCCAGGACCTGCTGCATGGCTGGGGGGGGGCGTGGGGACACGGAGGGGGGGGCCACGGGGGGCCACGGGGACACGGAATGGGGGGGCAGAGCAGGAGAGAGCAGCAACGTGGGTGAAAATCAAATGCAGCCAGGGTTGCCTGTGTCCCCCCCCCCCCCCCGATCCTGCCCCGGTCACCCCAGGCCCCCCCCCCCCGGTTATGGGACCTGGCAGGGAATTGGGGGGGCGGTGGAGCTGGGACCCACCCCCACTCGGCCTACAGGATGGACAGACACATGGACATGTCCCCGCAGCATTGCCACGCTGCACTGCCTGCCCGGGGGGGGGCTGGGGGGCGTCCACGGAGGCAGGAGCCCCCCGACACCTCGGGGGGGGGTGGGAGCGCTAACCCTGGCTGCTGAGCGCCACAGCCCCCCCCGCCCCCCCCCCGTGCCTCAGTTTCCCCAGCCGAGGAGCACCCCGTCCCCCTGCAACCAGCCCACCCACCCACAGACCCGCCGACCCCCCCAAAGCACCCCCGGGACCCCCCCTCAGCCCCCCGAACCTGCAGGGAGTTGCACTGCACCCCAAGTCCCTGTGGGGGGGAATGCAAGGAGAGCCCCCCCCCCAACTGGCACTTTATGGAGGGCTGCCCTGGTGATGTGGGGGAAACCCCCCAAAAAGCCCCCCGGGGGCGGGGGGATATTCCCCACAGCCAGTACATGCTGGGGGGGGGGGGGGCTGTACTGCAAATGGGGGGGTGAAATGTAATTGGGGGTGCAATGCAAATGGGGGTGCAATACAGGCGGGGGGGCGCAATGCAATTGGGGGGTGCAACGCAATTGGGGGTGCAACGCAATTGGGGTGCAACGCAAATGGGGGGCTGCAATGCAAATGGGGGGGGTGCAACGCAAATGGGGGGGTGCAACGCAAATGGGGTGCAATGCAAATGGGGGGCTGCAATGCAAATGGGGGGGGGGGGCGCAATGCAATTGGGAGCCGCTGCACCGCGAGGAGCGGCTGCGCTGCAATGGCGGGGGATGCTGGCGATGCAGTCGGGCTGGGGGGGTTGCAATACAAACAGACCCCCCCCCTATATCTGAGGGGCTTACGGCGAGACCCACACACCCCCCCCCGGATCCCCCCTCTCCCTGCCTCCATCTCCCCACTCCCTCCACCCCATCCCCAAACAACCCCCAGCCCACGCCAGCGCCCTGCGTGGCATCAACCACCACCCCACCCCCGGCCCCCCCCGCCCCCCCAGGCCCTACCTTGGGGGCCCAGGGGGGCGATGGCGGGGGCCGGGGGGGACCCACCGCCGGGGCCGCTCATGGCTGCGGGCGGCAGAGCCGGGCCTCCCCCCCCGCCCCCCCCAGATCCGGGTACCGCGGCCCCCGCCCCCCCCTCCGGCCTCGCGTGGGCTCCCCCCCCCCCGACCCCGCTCCCCCCGGGCCTTGCACACGCGTGCACACGCGACCCCCACCCCCCTGCAAACACGGTGACGCCACGTCACGCGCGTGCGAACGCCTTGCACACCCGCGGGCGGGGGGTGTGCGGGGTGGGGGTGGGGGGGTGTGCGCTCACGCACGCGTGCCCGGGGAATGCGCGCGCGCCTCTGTGCACGCTTACGCGTGTGCACACCCGTGGGAGCAACCGCACGCCTACGTACCTGTGCGCGCTCCCGCGCGGCGTGGAGAGCCGCGGGCTTGCACAGGCGCATGCTGCGTGCCCACGTTCGTGTGTGCACACGCGCGTGTGAGCCCGCGCGACCCCGTGCACCCGCGCCCACGCGCCCCTGTGCATGCTTACACGCGTGTGCAGACCCCTGCACACATGCCGCGCCCACGCGCGCACACATGCTGACACACGCGTGCTCCTGTGCGCGCTTGCCCCCCATGCGTGCACACACCCCGCGCACGCTCGCACTCGCGTGCAAACCCACGAGCGCGCCCCCCCGCGCCTGCTCACCACTGCTTGCACAGCCGCGCGTGCTCACCCGTGGGAGCCACCCCCCCGCACGCAGCCACGCAGCCTCCCGCGGCGTGGGGAGGGGGGGGAAGAGCGGGGCTCGGCCCCTTTAAGGGGGGGGCGCGGGTCCGCGCGGTTGCCATGGCAGCGGGGGGGGGGGGGCGGCCGAAGAGCGCCGCGCGGGGGGGGGGGGGGCGTGAATTTAAAGGAACCGCGCCCCCCGCCCCCCTCCATCCCCCGTGTGCACACGCACCTGCACACGCACGCACCCACGCAAGCACCCACGGGGAAGGTGCGCACCCACGCAGCGCCCCCACTCTCCCCAGTGCCCTCAGCACCAGTATTCCCAGTCTCTCCACCACCAGTGCCTCCATGGTGCCCACCACGACCAACATCAGTGTCCCCAGCCCAGCCACCCCCCGCGTCCCCAGCCCCACTGCCCCCAGTACCAGCATCCCCAGCCCCAGCACCCCCAGCGCCCCCAGTACCAGCGTCCCCAGCCCCAGCCCCCCACTGCCCCCAGTACCAGCACCCCCAGTGCCCCCAGTGTCCCCAGCCCCAGCACCCCCAGTGCCCCCAGCGTCCCCAGCGTCCCCAGCCCCAGCACCCCCACTGCCCCCAGTGTCCCCAGCATCCCCAGCCCCAGCACCCCCAGTGCCCCCACTGCCCCCAGTACCAGTGGCCCCAGCCCCAGCACCCCCAGTGCCCCCAGCATCCCCAACCCCAGCACCCCCAGTGGCCCAGCACCCCCAGTGCCCCCAGTACCAGCATCCTCAGCCCCAGTGGCCCCAGTACAGCCCCAGTGGCCCCAGTACTGCCCCAGTGGCCCCAGCCCCAGCACCCCCAGTGCCCCCAGCGTCCCCAGCACCCCCAGTGCCCCCGCTGTCCCCAGCCCCAGTGCCCCCAGCACCCCCAGTGCCCCCAGTGCCCTCAGCCCCAGCTCCCCCCAGACGCCCCCGTCCCCCCAAGCAGGCAGAGACAGGAGGTGGCTGCAGGGGGGTTTATTGTTGGGGAGCCCAGCCTGGCCCCGGGGTGACGGGTGCT
Source organism: Phalacrocorax carbo (assembly GCF_963921805.1). NCBI lineage: Eukaryota > Metazoa > Chordata > Aves > Suliformes > Phalacrocoracidae > Phalacrocorax > Phalacrocorax carbo. The sequence continues at coordinate 3,630,721 of NC_087537.1, forward strand.
GCTGCGGGTGCTGCGGGTGCTGCGGGTGCTGCGGGTGCTGCTGCGGGTGCTGCTGCGGGTGCTGCGGGTGCAGCAGCCCCCCGGCTTCCCTTCACCCACAATGTCCCTGCAAGGAGAGGGGGTCAGAACCCCACCACACCGCAGTGCCCCCCCCAAACCCTGCCCCACCTGGGATGGCACCCACTGGGGAAACTGAGGCACGGGTGGCACTGGGGAGGGTTCTTCTGTCCCCCAGCCCCCCCAGTCCCCCACCCCTCACCTGGGGGCTCAGCACCCCACGGCGCCGAAGGCCTCCTCGCACAGCACCCGGCCGCCCGACCGCTTGCCGTACCTGCGAGGGGGGAGCACGTTAGTGGGGGGCAGCGCCCTGCAAGGGGGGGGCAACAGGGAGCGCGTTGCATCGGCGGGGCTGGCTGCAGCGAGGGAAAGGCGCAGCGAGGGAGCGGGTTGCAAGGGAGCAGCGTGTTGCAACGGGGAGCATGCTGCAATCAGGAGTGCACGGCAAGGGCCGCAGGTTGCAGCAGGGAGCACGTTGCAGCTGGAATTGCATCGAAACGGGGAGCCAGGGGCAGCAGGTGAGCAGGTTGCAGCGAGGCAGCGCGGTGCAACAGCGTGCTGCAACGGGGGAGGTCGCTGCAGAAGGGAGCCGGTTGCAGCAGGAGATCACGTTGCAACAGGCAGTGCATTGCGACGAGGGAGCGCGCTGCAATGGGGAGAGCGCTGCAATGGGGAGGGCGCTGCAATGGGGAGAGCGCTGCAACGGGGAGAGCGCTGCAATGGGGAGAGCGCTGCAATGGGGAGAGCGCTGCAATGGGGAGAGTGCTGCAATGGGGAGGGCGCTGCAATGGGGAGGGCGTTGCAACGGGGAGAGAGCTGCAACGGGGAGAGTGCTGCAACGGGGAGAGCGCTGCAATGGGGAGAGCGCTGCAATGGGGAGGGCGCTGCAATGGGGAGAGTGCTGCAATGGGGAGAGCGCTGCAATGGGGAGGGCGCTGCAATGGGGAGACCGCTGCAATGGGGAGGGCGCTGCAATGGGGAGAGTGCTGCAATGGGGAGAGTGCTGCAATGGGGAGGGCGCTGCAATGGGGAGGGCGTTGCAACGGGGAGAGAGCTGCAATGGGGAGAGTGCTGCAACGGGGAGGGCGTTGCAATGGGGAGGGCGCTGCAATGGGGAGAGCGCTGCAATGGGGAGAGTGCTGCAATGGGGAGAGCGCTGCAACGGGGAGAGCGCTGCAATGGGGAGAGCGCTGCAACGGGGAGAGCGCTGCAACGGGGAGAGCGCTGCAATGGGGAGGGCGCTGCAATGGGGAGAGTGCTGCAATGGGGAGGGCGCTGCAATGGGGAGGGCGCTGCAATGGGGAGGGCGCTGCAATGGGGAGAGTGCTGCAACGGGGAGGGCGCTGCAATGGGGAGAGTGCTGCAACGGGGAGAGCGCTGCAATGGGGAGAGTGCTGCAATGGGGAGGGCGCTGCAATGGGGAGGGCGCTGCAATGGGGAGAGTGCTGCAATGGGGCAACGGGGAGGGCGCTGCAATGGGGAGAGCGCTGCAATGGGGAGGGCGCTGCAATGGGGAGAGTGCTGCAATGGGGAGGGCGCTGCAATGGGGAGGGCGCTGCAATGGGGAGAGCGCTGCAACGGGGAGAGCGCTGCAATGGGGAGAGTGCTGCCACGGGGAGAGTGCTGCAATGGGGAGAGTGCTGCAATGGGGAGGGCGCTGCAATGGGGAGGGCGCTGCAATGGGGAGAGCGCTGCAATGGGGAGAGCGCTGCAACGGGGAGAGCGCTGCAATGGGGAGAGTGCTGCAATGGGGAGGGCGCTGCAATGGGGAGGGCGCTGCAATGGGGAGAGCGCTGCAACGGGGAGGGCGCTGCAATGGGGAGGGTGTTGCAATGGGGAGAGCGCTGCAATGGGGAGGGTGTTGCAATGGGGAGCGCGTTGCAACAAAGATGTGGTTGCAGCAGGGAAATGGATTGCAACAGGGAGCACTTTGCAACAGCGAGTGCATTGCAATGGGGAATATGTTGCAATGGGGAACACGTTGCAACGGGGCAGCGCCTTGCTGCAGGGAGCACATTGCAATGGGGCGGCACGTTGCAGGGTTCCTGCAGCCGTGCCCCTGCCAGCGCCCCGCTGCTCACCGGTGCCTTGTGACCACGTTGAGGTACTGCTGGAGGTCGTTGTAGAAGCGGACGAGGTCCTCGACGGGCGCGTCGTCCCCGGGGTAGGTGGGCTGTGCAGGGCCAGCGGTGCTGGGGCGCCCGGCCAGCAGTGCCAGGGCGCAGGCGAGGAGCAGCAGGGAGGGCCAGCGGGGAGCCATGGCTGCGCCGCACGCTGCAGCCTCAGGCTCCGCCGAGGGCACCGCGCTGCACGCACACACGCATGCACGCCACCCGGCTGCACGCACACACACACACGCATGCACACCTCCCAGCTGCATGCACACACACACGCATGCACGCCACCCGGCTGCATGCACATGCACACACGCATGCACACCTCCCAGCTGCATGCACACACACATGCACACACGCATGCACACCTCCCAGCTGCACGCACATCCACACACGCATGCACGCCACCCGGCTGCACGCACATGCACACACGCATGCACACCACCCGGCTGCACGCACACACACACGCACGCACATACATACATGCACACCACCCAGCTGCATGCACACACACATGCACACACGCATGCACGCCACCCAGCTGCACGCACATGCACACACGCACACATGCACACACACCACGCACTGCATGCACACGCATGCACACACTCATGCACACCACCCGGCTGCATGCACACACACATGCACACACGCATGCACGCCACCCAGCTGCACACACATGCACACATGCACACACGCATGCACACCACGCACTGCATGCACACGCATGCACACACTCATGCACACCACCCAGCTGCATGCACATGCACATGCACAAGCGCACGCACACCTTAGAGCACGCACAGCTCTGCACACATGCAGGCACACACACAAAACCTCAGCTCCTGAGACACACAGAGTTGTGCACACACCCCCTTGCACACTCACACGCACCCACCTCTGCTCCAGCGTGCACATGCACACATAAACCTCTGCTCTTGCAGCATGCCTTGGTGCACGTGCATGCATGCATACAGCTATGTACATGCACGCAAACATGCATGTGCACCACCCAGCTGCATGCACATGCACATGCACACACGCATGCACACCACCCGGCTCACACACATGCACACACACACACACACACATCTTAGAGCACGCACAGCTCTGCCTCTGCTTCTGGGACACATACAGTCATGCACGCACACCCTTGCACACTCAGACGCACACACCTCAGCTCCAGCGTGCACACACACACACACACACAAACCTCTGCTCTTGCAGCACACGCCTCGGTGCACGCGCATGCACACGTACAGCTATGCTCATGCACACACACACGCTCCCAGGGCACACAAAAAAGCTCCGTTCCTGGAGCATGCGCACACACGTACACACCCCCTTTCACACCCCTACACGCAGATGCACACGCTCGGCCTTGCACACGCACGTGCATGCCCTGTTTGCCCCTGCACGCACACCACACACCCCCTCGCACATGTGCATGCCCCGTTTGGCGCACACCACGTGCCCTCCGCACAGCCCTGCACCCTCGCACACCCCTGCACCCCCTCGCACCCCCCTGCACCCCCTTGCACCCCCTTGCACTCCCGCGCACCCCCCCAGCCCCTCTCCCCCAGCACAAGTGCTGCCACCGGCGCCCCCCCAGCCGTGTCCCCCCACGGGGACGAGGCCCCAGCCCCACTCACCTGCTTCCACGAGTGGTGACACGGGGACACAGCGGGACAAGGCGACGCGGCGAGACGGGGGGACGCTGCTGCCAACTGCCCGGTTCCTCGGTGACACCGCTGCCACGGCGGGGCTGGCCCTTATATCCCCCCTGTCCCCCCCGCCGATGTCACCCTGCCACGCAGCACCTGCGGCCAGGTGGCCGGGGGGGGACAGGGGCCGTCGGGGGGGACAGGGGCCGTGGCGGCGGGGGGGTGACAGGGACACCTGGCCCCTCGCACAGCCCTGGTTAATGTTTGACCCTGGGCTGGGGGGGGCTCCCGGCGGGGGCGAGGACGTGGACGTGGTGTCCGGTGTCTGTCCCCAGAGCATCTTGTCCCCACGGACGGACCGAGGGACGGAGGGACGGGTGTGGGGACAGAGGGATGGCTGTGGGGACGGAGGGACAGGTGTGGGGACAGAGGGACGAGTGTGGGGACGGAGGGATGGCTGTGGGGACAGAGGGACAGGTGTGGGGACAGAGGGACGAGTGTGGGGACAGAGGGATGGCTGTGGGGACGGAGGGATGGCTGTGGGGATGGAGGGATGGCTGTGGGGATGGAGGGACAGGTGTGGGGACGGAGGGACAAGTGTGGGGACGGAGGGAGAGCGGTGGGAGGCTGGTGGGAGGGGTGGGCAGCAGGACAGATGGATGGGGAGTGGGACAGAGGGACACTGGAAGAGCAGGCGGATGGACAGGGTGGGAGGGCGCTGGGCAGGTGCGGGGGGCGACATCGGGTGAGGGGTGGGATGGAAGGACAGAGGGATGAGGGACAGGAGGAGTGGTGGCTGCAGGGGGTGGCAGAGCTGGAGCGGGGGGACGTCCACCAGCCCCTGCTGTGGCCATGCCCGAGGATGTGGGTGTCCCCCCACTCCCACCGTGGGCTGGGGGGTGTCAGAGGGGTGGGGACCCCCCAAAGACCCCCCAAGATCCTGGGATCTCCAGCACAGCCCTGGCACAGCCCCCGATGGCTGCAGTCCCTGTGGGGACTGTCAGCACCCACTGTCACTGCACCCCACAACCAGTGCACCCAATTGCCAGTGTACCCCACACCCAGAGCACCCCAGAACTCACCACCAGTGCACTCTGCACCCCACACCCAGAGCACCCCACACCAAGTGCATCCCAGTAACCTGTGCACCCCAACACCCACTGCCAGTGCATCCCACCACCCTCATACCCAGCGCACCCCAGCACCCACCACCAGTGTACCCCGTGCACCCCCGCATCATTGCAGCCCCCCACCCAGAGCACCCAACACCGGGTGGCAGCACAGGCTGTACCCAGAGCACCCCAACACCCATCGATAGTGTATCCCCCCTACCCAGAACACCCCAGCACCCACGGCCAGCACCCACCACCGCCCCGTACCCAGTGCACCCCTGCACCCAGTACACCCCAGTATCCAACTCCAGTGTGCCCCAGCCCCACAGCGCACCCCACTCCCCACCTTCCTCCCATTCCACACCTCCATCCACTCCACTCCCCACCCCCCCAGCCCCCCACCCTTGCACCCCAGTGGGTCCCCTGGCCCTTATTCCTTTGCCCAACCTCACCCCTTTCTGTCCTCCCCTCCATCCCCCCAGCACCCCCCTCTCCACCCCCCCAGGCCCCCTCCATCCCCCTGCACCCCCCTCTCCATCCCCCCGGCCCCCCTCCATCCCCCTGCACCCCCCTCTCCATCCCCCGGCCCCCCTCCATCCCCCTGCACCCCCCTCTCCATCCCCCCGGGCCCCCTCCATCCCCCGGCACCCCCCTCTCCATCCCCCGGCCCCCCTCCATCCCCCTGCCCCCCCCCTCCATCCCCCGGCACCCCCCAACCCCCCGTCCCCAGCACACGCAGCCCAGACGGGTGCCCACGATCGTGCTCTTTATTGCCGCTGGTGGGGGCGTGCAGGGACCGCGTGGGACCCCCCGACAGCGGTGGGGAGGGGATGGGGTGAGGGCCCCCTCCGGCAGGACACCCCTGGGCTGGGCTCTGGGGGTCCCGGTCCCTCCCGGCGGGGGGGCCGGCGCTGGCCCCGGGTGCTGGGGCCCACCCTGCGGCAGAGCCCCTTCGGGAGTCACGGAGAGACGGGGAGGATTCGGGGGGCGGGGGGCTTGGGGAGCCGGTCACCACGCGGAGTCATCGTCATACCTGTGGGGAAGAGCTGGCGTGAGAAAATCGGGGATGAGACCCCCAACGCCCCCGCGGGACCCCCACCCCAGGGTGCAGGAGAGGGAGCAGCCCCTCTCCCTGCCCACGGGGGTGATGGGGACAGGGGCAAGGCCAAGGACACCCACCGTGACCTGTCACTGCCGGCCCCCAGGAGCAGCTCCGACACCACGGCCTCGGGGCTGGCGCGTTTGCCGTACCTGCAGGACACGGAGCACGTGGGTGCGCGTGTGAAGGGGCGCAGGCGGGCGTGCAAATGGGAGCTCACGCGCCTGCGGGCAAGGGGACGTGCACAAGCGTGCAAACGGGAACCGCCGAGCGCGTGCGACGGCGGAGGGGCGTGCAAAAGGGCCGGCACGAGCATGCACGGGGGTGTGAAAACAGGCTGACACGAGCATGCACAGGGGTGTGCAAAAGGGCCAGCACAAGCGCACGTGGGGGCGTGCAAAAGGGCCAGCAGGAGCGTGCGTGGGGGTGTGAAAATGGGCTGACACGAGCATGCACAGGGGTGTGCAAAAGGGCCAGCACAAGCACACGTGGGGGCGTGCAAAGGGGCCAGCAGGAGCGTGCGTGGGGGTGTGAAAATGGGCTGACACGAGCATGCACAGGGGTGTGCAAAAGGGCCAGCACAAGCACACGTGGGGGCGTGCAAAGGGCCAGCAGGAGCGTGCGTGGGGGTGTGAAAACAGGCTGACACGAGCATGCACAGGGGTGTGCAAAAGGGCCAGCACAAGCGCATGTGGGGGCGTGCAAAAGGGCCAGCACGAGCGTGCAAAAGGGCCAGCACGAGCATGCACGGGGGCATGAAAACAGGCTGACATGAGCATGCACAAAGGTGAGCAAAAGGGCTGACACAAGCGTGCACCGTGGTGTGCAAAAGGGCCGGCACGAGCACACATGGGGCGTGCAAAAGGACCTGCAGGAGCGCGCGTGGGGGCACGCAAAAGGGTCGGCAGGAGCACACATGGGGCGTGCAAAAGGGTCGGCAGGAGCGTGCACAAGCACACGCACACGCGTGCACGCTGCCACCCGCCTGCGCTCACCTCTGCCGCGTCACCAGGTTGATGTAGTGGCGAAGGGCCGAGAAGTACTTGGCCATCTCCTCGGGGGACGCGTCGTCCCCGGGGCTCTCGGGCTTGGGGGGGTAGGCGGCCGCCAGCGTGCCCAGGCAGAGCAGGGCGCAGAGGGCCACGGCCACCAGCACGCGCCACGGCCTCGGGGACGTCACCATCTGCGTGGGGACGGGGACGGGGGGCAGCCTCAGCTGCGTGGCCGTCACCCCTGTCACTCTCGGGTTCCCCCACCTTGTCCCCAAGCAGCTCTGCCCCCCCCGCCCCCGCAACGCTCCAGGGACACCCTGAGCCCACAGAGATGTCTCACACACGCCCCTCCCGGACCCTGTCCCCTGTGGGGACATTGCACCCCCAGGGCACCCCCTGCTCCCCAAGGGGATGTCCCTCTCCCCTGCCCAGGACCCCAGCTCCCACAAGGGACATCTTCCCTCCAGGGACTCCCCCCAGGGGGACACCTCCCTTCCAGAGACCACCCCACCTCCCCAAAGGGACATCTCACCCCTCGGGATTTCTAGAGACCCCCCACAATGTCCTCAAGGGCCCATCTCCCTCCCAGGGACCCCCAGGAACAGCCCCTGCAAGTTCCCAAGGGGACACATCCCTCCCAGGGACCCCACAGACCCCCCCCCCCATCTCCCAAAGGGGAGATCTGCCCCCAGAGACACCCCCCCCAGCCGCCCCAAGGGAGATCTCCCACCCTAAATGACCCCCAGAGACCCCAGTCCACCCCATGGGACACCTCCCCTCCAGGGATCCCCCCATGTCCCCAAGGGATCACCTCCCTCCCAGGGGTCCCAGCCACCCCAAAGGACATGTCCCCTCCATGGGACCCCCGTGGGACCCCCCAAGGCCCCAGCCCCGTCCCCGGGCTGTCCCCGCACTCACGGTGGAGGAGGCGGGAGGTGACAGGCAGGGCCTGGCAGCGGGGTGACAGTGCCGGGGACACCGAGCTGGGGACACAGCGGCTCCTCCACCCACCCGGGGTTTTATAGCCTCCGAGGGGCTGCCGGCTCCTCCCTCATCCGTGACCGACCCACGGGCACGGCAGGACCCCGGCAGCCCCCCCGCCACCGGCCCTGGGGGCACACGTGCCAGCTCCTTGTCACCGTCCCTTGGCAGAGCCCCCCCCGGCCCGGTGCACCGAGGGGGCAGGGGTGCAGGCACGGGGCATGGAGGACACGACGGGACACGGGGACGTGGCGTGCAGCCACAGGACATGGTGTGTGGCACATGGCAATGCCACACGGGCACGGCCCAGGGACACAGATGTGACATGTAGCCAGGGCAAAGGGACACAGAAGTGACACGCAGCCACGGCACAGGGCATGGCACAGGGACACAGAAGTGACACGCAGCCATGGCACAGGGACACAGACGTGACACACAGCCACGGCACAGGGACACAGACGTGACACACAGCCACGGCACAGGGCATGGCACAGGGACACAGATGTGACACGCAGCCATGGCACAGGGACACAGACGTGACACGCAGCCACAGCACAGGGACACAGATGTGACACGCAGCCATGGCACAGGGACACAGACGTGACACGCAGCCACAGCACAGGGACACAGATGTGACACGCAGCCATGGCACAGGGACACAGACGTGACACGCAGCCACAGCACAGGGACACAGATGTGACACGCAGCCACGGCACAGGGACACAGATGTGACATGCAGCCACGGCACAGGGACACAGATGTGACATGCAGCCACGGCACAGGGCATGGCACAGGGACATGGATGTGACACGCAGCCATGGCACAGGGACACAGACGTGACACGCAGCCACGGCACAGGGCATGGCACAGGGACACAGATGTGACACGCAGCCATGGCACAGGGACACGGACGTGACACGCAGCCACGGCACACGGCACGGCGCAGGGACACAGATGTGACACGCAGCCACGGCACGGCGCAGGGACAGCCTCAGGCCGTGGCAGTGGCACACAGGGACCCCGACACGGCACAGCCATGACACAGGCCCAGCACACGGGGACAGCCGGGACACGGCCCGCAGCTGCCCCGATTTCCCCCCCCCGCCAGGGCAGGGCACGGAGCCGCCGCCGCCGCCATCGACCGCTGTCACAGCCCCCCGGGACGGATGAGCTGCCCTTTCCGCTCCCCCGCGCCGGGGGGGGGACATTAATTCGTTATGGATTTGGCATTAAGGAGCAATCAGCCGGCCCGGCGTGTGGGGAAACTGAGGCACGGAGGCGCCTGGCGGGGACGTGCCGTGAGGGGGGGCTCCGGGTCCCCACCGGGACGGGGCCACCAAAGCCACTATTTGGTGCTGGGACAGGGAGAGGTGGCAGAAGGGGGTCCCCAAAAGCCCTGGGGTGCTCCCACCCAGAGGCAGATGCATCTCCAGCCAGGGGGATGGAGGGGACACGGCTCAGCCGGGACTCTGTGGGGGGCCACAGGCCTGGCTGGGGGGGGGACACGGCTCAATGGGGACCCCATGGGGTGCCATGGGCCCAGCTAGGGGGGACATGGCTTGATGGGGACCCTGAAGGGTGCCATGGGCCCGGATGGGGGGGGGGGACATGGCTTGATGGGGACCCTGAAGGGTGCCATGGGCCCGGATGGGGGGGGGAACACGGCTTGATGGGGACCCTGAAGGGTGCCACGGGCCCAGCTGTGGGGGGGGGGGGACACGACACAACTTGATGGGGACCCTGTGGGGTGCCACGGGCCTGGCTGGGGGAGGACACGCTCCCCGCTCCTGACCCGGCCATCACCCCCGTGAGCAGCAGCGGGGACACGGCTCGCAGCAGTGCCACCACGGGGGTCCCAGCCCTGTGGCTGTCCCCAGCCCCCGTAGGACTCACCCCCATGGCGTGGCCGCGGTGTCACCCTGGCGTGGGGACACAACCGGGGGCCCACGCTGCCCCGGCCACACGGTGCCAGCCCGGGAGGAGGCTGAGCTGCCCGCCAGCCCGTGGGGGTGGGCGCAGCCCCCCCAGCCCAGCACCTTTCACGTCCCTGCAGCTGAAGGCACGGGTCGATGGTGGGGCTAATTGGATCGAGGGGGGCGGCGGAGGCCCCCCCGCAGCGCCCCGCCACGCGTCCCTGCAGGCAGCGAGGCCAAATCCAGCACCGCCCCGGAGGGGGCTGAGCCCCCTCCCCAGCACAGAAGTGCCCCAACAGGGGGGTTCTGCCCCATCTTGGGGTTCATGGAGGGGGGGCACAGGGTGCTGGTGGCTGGGGGGAACCAACCCCACGGTCCCACCGCTGTGGACTGGGACCAAACCCCCCAGGACGGCAGCAATGTCACCGCACTGTCACAGATGTCCCTGAGCTGAGGCCGGGAGGGAGGATCGGGGTCCGGGTGGCCCCCAGCCCCCCCTTGGCACAGAGCAGACCCTGCTGTTGGGGGGGGGGCGGGGGGAGAAGGGAGATGAGGGTTTTCTGCACCATTTCCCCCGACTGTCAGCAAACAGCAATTTTCCAAAGGTCACAGGATGGCTCTGCCAGCGGGGGGAACCCCCCGGGCACGGAGGTGGGGGGCCCGGCAACAGGCCCCCCCTGCCCCCAGCAGGGCAAGGGGTGGCCCCAGAAGAGCCAAAGGGGATGGGGCAGAGGGTGCCCTCATTGTGCCCCCCACCTCTCCCATGGGCAGGGAGGAAGAGGAGGAAAGCCTGGGGCCAAAGGTGCATCACTGGAGCCCAAGGAGCCCCTGGTGGGGGGGTCCTGGAGAGCGAGGAGCCCCCCCAGCCCCGGGTGTCGGACGGAAAGGCACAGGGAGAGCAAACAAGGCCCTGCCGCTTCCCCGCGCTTTATGGCCCCCTGGTTCCGCTGGAGGCGCATTAGGGGCCACGTGTGCCCCCCCCCCCCCGGGAGGAAGGCCCTTATCAGCCCCTGTTTGCTTTTCCACTGGCCTGGGGCGGGGGGGGGGCAGGACAGGACGGACACACGCCTGCCCAGCCCGGGGGACACACAGACGCCAGGCTGCAGGATGGGGACAGTGAGGACACAGCCGTCGGGGACACCAGGGCTCTGCCAGCCCCTCGCCGTGTCCCCCCAGGACATGCCCCCCCCCGAACCCCAAGCCAAACCCCCGCGCTGGCTTGCAGCAGAGCACAGGCAGCAAAACCCAGCCCAGGACCCCCCCTGTCCCCCCCCCCCCCGTCTCAGTTTCCCCACTGAAGGGAGAGGAACACCCAGGATTGCCCCCACCCCACTGCACGCTGGCTCCCCCAAGCCCCCCAAAGCAGGCAACTCCCCCTCCGAGCCTCCCAAAAGCACACACCCCCCCCACCCCAAGCCCCCCAGAGCAGCAGGGCCCGACCTCGTGGGCACACAACAGCCGAGACAGCCCCGGGGACGAGGTAAAAGATTTCTCATTTCATCAGTAAAAATACACCCTGGGGACACACACGCACCCCTCGGTGGGGAGGGGGCCTGGCCACACAGTGGCTGGCACCCCACAGGTGTGAGCCACCCCCCCCACAACTGCCCCCCCCACACCCAGGGCAGCACCCGCCCCATCCGCCAGCAAAATTATCAAGTATTTACAAATTAAAAAAAAAAAAAAGAATAAATAGCAGTGATTCTTTAAAAAAACCAGACACACACCCCTCCCCTCGCTGTCCTCCCCCCCCGCCCCAGTCCTGGCCGGCGGCCACCCCGCTCAGCCGTCGGTGGCCAGGATAACGACGGCTCCAAAAATGCCAACGTTTTGCCCGATGAGTTTCATCTGATTCCAAAACTCGACCCGTCGCGATTCGTGCCAGTAGCCGATGTTGCCGTCGATGAGGAGGATGGCGAGGGGCAGCAGAACCGCCAGCACCTGCGCCGCCGCCCGCACGTAGTAACCGGAGAGGAAGGCGAGGGCCAGGAGGCCGTAGAGGATGAAGAGGAGCTGGAGGGCGAGCTCCCCCCCCAGGAGGTGGTTCAGGTAAGCCAGGCGGTCCTCCTTGCTGTGCTGCAGGGAGTAGGCCTGGGGGGGGACACGTGGGGGGGACACATGGGGGGGACACATGGGGGGGACACATGGGGGGGACTGGGAGCGCTTGCCTGAAGCTTCTCCCCCTTGGAGGGAAACCCCCAACGGACCCAGCCGTCTGCCTGCAGCAGGGCCGGGGGCAGGAGGTGGCTGTTGTGTGTGTCCCCCCCCATCCAAGTGTTTTGTGACCCCCTCCCCGTACCTGGCAGATGAGGTAGATGCCGAGGAAGACCTGCCCCGTGGACTGCAGGGAGCGGCTGCGCGGCTTCTGGCGGTAGAGCTCGCCCGCGCCGCTGGCCAGGATGAGGAAGCCGCCGATGATGGCGATGGTCCGGGAGTACATCCGCACCTGCGCCAGGGCCACGGTCACCCCCGCGGGTCCCCCTGAGGCCGGGGCTGGGGGTCTTGGGGAGGGGTGTTTTTTACCTTCAGCCAGTCGCCGTAGTGGACGTGGCCGCCGACGTGGGCGGCGTAGGTGGCCACGGCGAGCTGCAGGGCGGCCCCCAGGGCGAACCAGCGGCGCTTCACCCCAAAGGACATGAAGCTGGCGCAGAGCACGGCCACCCCCATGTCCACGTACAAGTAGGGGATGGGGATGTCTGGCTTCCTGGGGGGTGTGCGGCAGCTCCAGCCCCTGACCCCCAACTCCCCACAGCCACCCCTGGCCCTGCTCACCCCCACACCCCCACTCACCCCCAGACCCACCCTGAGACCCTAACCCTAACCCTGACACAGCCCTCCCCTAGCGGGAGGCCCTCTGCACCCCTGCCAGCCCATCTTTCTGATTGCCCCAGCCCCCCCCAGCTGCCCCTCTGCCCTCCCCCCAGCCCTCCCCTTCGTCTGGCCCCACACCCAGCCCATGTCCCCCCAGCCCCATACTTAGCCCAGGAGCCCCCCAACAGTCCCGCACTTGCCCCAACCACCCCAGCCCCACACCTAGCCCAGGCCCTCAAAGCCCCACATCAGCCCCAGGCACACCAGTCCCACACTTAGCCCAGAAGCCCCCCAGCCCCCCCACAAATAACCAGCTTCCCCTGCCGCACACCTACACCATCCCTACAAATACCCCAAGCCCCCGGCCCCCCATGCCTCCCCCCAGCCCCACATGTACTCCAGGCCCTCAAAGCCACCCCCCACCCCAGGCTCCCCGGGCCCCCCGCAGCCCCAGGCCGCCTCCAGCCCCAGGTCCCACAAGCTCCCCCAGCCCCATACCTACCCCAGGCCCCCCATGCCCCTCACGCCCACCCCAGGCCCTCACAGCCCCACACCAGCCGCAGGCTCACATGAGCCCCGGGCCCTCCAGGCCTCCCCCAGCCCCACACCTATCCCAGGCCGACCCCCGCCAGCCCCGGGCCCCCCAGGCCTTTCAACAGCCCCACACCAGCTCCACAACAGTCCCGGGCCCCCCCGGGCCCCAAGGCCGCCCCCAGCCCCGGGCCCCCCCAAGGACCAGGCCTCCCCCCCGCCCCGCACCGCCGCCCGTCGGCGCGCTCGGCGCAGAGCAGCAGCCCGCTGAAGCAGTGCCAGAAGGGGAAGCGGGTCAGCAGGACGCCGCCCCCCGCCGTCAGCAGCCGCAGCGCCCGCCGCCGCCACCCGCGGCCCGCCGCCATCGCCCCGGGGCCGCCCCGCCGGAAGTCCCGCCCCGCGCCGGAAACAGCGCGCCGGCAGCCCCGCCCCCCGCGCGAAACCCCGCCCCTTACGCGCAGCCAAGGAAGCCCCGCCCCCAGCCCCGCCCCCAGAGCGCCAGACACGGGTGATGGTTAAAAAAATTTCGGGTTTTATTGTTTTTGCTAAACAATACTAAAAAATTTTTCCTTTTTTTTTTTCTTTTTTTTCTTTTTTAAATTTTTAACTCTTCTAAAGGCAGGGCTTGAATTGTTTGATTTTGATCCATTTCTTAAAAAAAAAAAAAAGGGGGGGGAGGATCGTGGCAAAAAAAAAAAAAGGAAAATAAAAACTTTTTTTAAAAAAAAAGCAAAAAAGGGGCAAAAAAATAACAAAAAAAGAAAAGGGGAGGCGGGGAACCCAACCCGAGGCCCCGGTGGGGGGTGGTGGGGTGGGAGGGGGGTGGTGCAGGAAGGGGGGTGTTTTTTGCCACGATCCTGATCGAGAGAACTGCTGGAAGCAGAAAAATATTTAAAGAACATTTTAATATATATTCATATATATATTTAAAGATAAGAAAAATAAGACTAATTCAAGCCTTGCCCTGTGCAAACAAAATTAAAACGAGACCGCGCTGGTCACAAGGGTCCCGGTTCGGCCACCGCAGTCAGCTCGTTACTTTTATTTTTGGGGGGTTGGGGGGTGTTTTTGGGGGAGGGAGATGGGTGGGGGGGTGGGGGAGATGTTCCTTCGGGACAGGCAGAGAGGGGGTGACAGACCCCCTTTAGAAAAGTAAAGGGGGGGGTTGGCAGCAGGGGAAGGGGGAGGCAAAAAGGAAAGAAACGTCAAAAAAATAAAACTAACAAAGTCTGACTGGCCGGTAGGAAAGAAAACATGGCGGACAAAAGAAAGTCTGTTAGTCAAGTAATGCGTGAGCTTTTAAATTATTCTCTTTTCTCGTTTGTTTTAAAGTCTAAGGTTTGGAATCGGTCGAGCTCCCCATTAACGAGCTCGAGGAGAGAGAGGAGGAAAAAAAAAAAAAAAGGAAATAAAAGTTGAACCCCCGCTGCCGCCGCCCTCCCGCCTCCGGCGAGTCGTGGCGGGGCGGTGGGGGGGTCCCGGCGCCGGGAGGTGGGCCTCAGGACGAGAGGGAGGTCTCCTTCTGTGTCTGCTGTGCTTGTGAACGCTGCATTACCTTCTGGCTTTCCACGTCTCGAAAATGTTTCTCCACCTGCCAGCGGGGAGGGTGGGATGGGTAAGGGGGGGGGGGGGGGGAAGGAAAGGGGGGTTAGCGAAGGCAGGGGATCCCAGGGATGGGCTGGGGATCCTCCAGGGGCAGGGAGGGGGTCCTTGGGATGGGAAGGGGATCCCCCGGGGCAGGCAAGCCCACCCATGGGTGTCCCCAGGGATGTGACGCCCTCCCAGCATCCCCAGTGCCACCAGACCCCCCTGCCCGTACTCACTATTTTGCGTACGTGACTCAGGGCACTTCCCTCTTTGCCTTTACAGTTTTCCACTTGATAGGGAGGGGCGATAACGACTTCTTCCATCACAACTATGTTCTTCTCCTGCCATTTACAGTCTTTAATGCTGCGGGGAGGGGGAAAAAGGATCAGCAAGGCAACCACGGGAGGGTCTGGGCCACGCTCCCGCACCCTCCAGCCCCTCCGAAAGCCACCACCCAGCCCTGCCAAGGGTCCGAGGCGGGTGCAGGAGCCACCCGGTACCTCCTGGGTAGCCAAGCAGAGAGGGGTGCGAGCCCACAGGCACGTGGCTGGCAAGGAAGGGGCAAGGGAGCCATCACCAGGCCCTCAGGGGCTCTGGCCAGCGCATCCCAGGGCACGTCGGCAGCGTGTGGTGGCGAGCCCAAGGGACAAGGCGATGTGAACCCCCTCCAGCTCCTTCCACCCAGCCATGCTGCGCCACCGGCGGCTCCCAGCCCACGGCGCCGGGGCAGAGCGCAGGAGGCACCGACGAGGGGGACTTACGTCTTATGTATAGTCTGGAAGAGCTGCTGTCCCTCCAGAGAGACACCAGCGCTAATTGCATACGCCTGGCTCATCTTCTCTTCCTTCTCCGTCCGCGCTTTGTTGGCAAGCTGGAGGGGAGACAAAGAGAGAGGGAGCTCGGCTGAGCGGCGGTGAGAGCTCTGAGGGGACGCAGGTCACCCCCGCAGATGCAGCTCGCTGTCCAGATCGCCAATTAAACGCAGATAACGACGAACATGCCATTTCCACCCTCCCACCACACCTCTCTCCTCACATGCTGGAGCGCCGCACGGATTTGAGGCCACGGCTCAATTCCTTTTTGAGTCACTGCCTGTGTCCGCCTGGTATTTCAGACATGTGGGGGCCGCCTTTTTGCACCCCCCTGTTCAGGCAGAGGGATGAAGTCACCTGCTGGGGGCCAGATGCACAGCCATCACCTTCCCCTCTGCCTTTTCCTGAATTAATCGCTGCATTTTAGGTCCAAACCACCTTCCACTGCTCGCTGTTTACTGAGGGGATGCGGATGGGAAAGACGAGCCCAGAGTAACCATTATGTTAGGGCTTGCAGGGTGTAAATGCCTTGTACAGACCACACAGGAGCATGAGCAACCTTATTCCAGAGCAGTTATTCTGTTCCACCCCAAAAATAACCCCAAAACCAAGCAAAGGGGGTTACTTGGGAGTCACCCCGCAGCTCACACCGTCTGTGTGTGGGGAAGTGTGATTACGCTGGCAGGGTCCTGGAGTAGAGAGGGGAAATCCCAACCCCGGCGTCCCCCGAGTTAAATCCCACGGCCGTGGGAGGAGGAGAAGGAGCTGCAGCTGCCTGGAGGCAGGAGACGGGCAGGCGGCGCTGGACCAGCCGCCTTTCCCCGGCTGAAGCTGCCGCAGTGGAAGAGCCACATTAGCATTGCCACCCACGCCGGCCCTCCTCTTCCTCCTCATCCTCCCCGGAACGGCCTCACGCCTGCAGGGGCTCCCCAAGCCAGACTGGCTTTCGCCGTGCTGTGTGAGGATGGCTTCACCCTTTCTAAAGCCCTCTCTGGGTAGGGAAAGCCCGAGCTCCCACTGAGCGGGGACACTTTTTGTAGCAAATAACACTAATAAGGGCCAGGCTTCCCCCTCGCAGCCAGCCCAGCTCCTGGAACGGCAGCCACTGGGCAGACACAGCCCATTGCAGCTGCTCTCCGTGCCCAGGCGAGCGGGGCTCGCTGCGGCAGCGTTCGGCTGCTCACCGCGTGCTCCCCAGCCTCTCGGTGAGCAAGGGAAGCCTTAACAGGGGGACAGAAGTAGGGATCTCTTCTTAACCCTGGCACAAGCTCGCTCCGAAGCTACCCGCCTCGTTCCACGTAGGAATTGCTTTCTCCAAGACCACCAGTCCGGCTTCCAAACTGGTTTCTAAAGACTAGGCGTAACGTTCCCCAGTAAGTTTCCTTCATCCAAGTCAACGCAGGCGACCGCACCGACACTTCACCCGAGCAGGGCTGCTCCCCGAGGCCGGCGTACCTGGTTCCCCCAACCGCCCCTCATTCCATCGCCTGCACCAGAGCTTTGGGGACAGCCCCGCGAGGAGGCGGGTGATGACAGGCCATCTGCGAGGAGCCATGAAACCCGAGAGGCGCGGATGAAGAGCAACCTCATCCTCCCGCTTCTAGCTGGAGCACATCAGCCCTCACCCAGAGCTGGCTCACTTGCAATGTTGCTTAGTTTATTAACTGAGTGCCAAGATCCAGGGTCCCCTCGCTCTTGCCTTTCCCCTGCAATAGGATGTGCTCTCCCTATTCATCGCCGCTATCCCCGCACAAGAAGCAAATTGGACGTGCCGAGGCTCCAATTTCCAGCCTCCCTGATCCAAGCGTTCAAAATAGCCTCCTTGTTCCCAGCGCAGCTCCCGCGCCGCTTCACGCCCCCCCTCCAGTGAGCACCCGAAGGCACCAGGGCTATTGAAGGCTCGGATACGCACCTTGTGCGACGGCGGAATGAATGAATGAGTCACTTCCCTATTCTCGTCCCTATGAATGATGGAAAACGCGGCAAGAAGAACCAGCAAGGGCCACCGAGCGCCGTGCCACAGCCCCCCACCGCCGGGATAGCCCCCCGTCCCACTGGGGTGCCGGCAGCCTGGTGAGAAGAGCCAAGCATGGCGAACCCCAGACAGCAAGTCAAGGGGATCCCTCCAAAACCAGGCAGCTGACCTCTCCCCAGCACGGTTGCAGACGGCGCTGCCACGCAGCCAAGGCTGTGCCAAGGTCCCCTGGCGGGTGCCAGCCCCCCGGCGGGTGCCAGCCCCACAGGGCAGGCTGGCGTCCCCAGACTCTGCAATGACATCCCCCTGCACCCCCACTGCCGGCAGCAGGGAGGTCCGAGCTCAGCCCGACCCGGACCAAGCTGCTGCCAGCCCTCCGTCGCACCGGCATTACCTCCTCGCCCACCTCTCGCCTGCTCTTCCAGCCGCTCCACAGCTGCCGGAGCTGAACCGCACACCACCCTTCTTCCCGTGTCATCATTCAAAAGTGTTTTCTCCCCCCAGATTTTCACGCTGCATCCCTCCTGAAGCCTCCCCAGGGGAGTCTGCAGGACACCTCTCCCACAGCAGCCTCATGACAGCCACCTGCAGCCGACAACCCGCTCTCCCCCTGCCCGCACCTTCCACCGCCACCAGCCAGCACCCCTGCCCTCCTCCACCAGGGGCTCAGACCCCCGCCAGACTGGGCCCCCCACCGCCAGATCCTGCTGCCTTCCAAGCCCAGCAAGTCTTGCGGTCCCAACATTTTCTCTCCACTAAGGACCAGGCAGGGCTGAGCATCTCCTGGGGGCTCTGCATGCTTTCCAGGGCCTTCCAGAGCAGCAACGGCTTGCCATGGAGCACCACAAGCACTCCTGTGTGCCAACAGCTCCTTCTCCCAGTATGGCCAGTACCAGCTTGTCTGTATTCCAGTCCTGCAGCACCACTGGATCCCAGCTTGGCTGTTCATTGAGATGTGGGTCAGAGGGACATGGAAAACCCTCCCATGACTGGAGACGGGGACACAGACACACCAGTGGATGGAAGTCAGCGTGTAGCTGCTGAAGATACTACTTGATTTGTTTTTTTTTTTTTTCTCCATGCCTAAAGGCACAGCAATTATTTTGATGCTGGAAAGTCTGAGGCGAGTATTTGAAGTCAGGCGGTCGGTTTTCCCCTCAGTGGGCCCATCCACCTCCCGGCTGCGCTCCCAGCGATGTCACTCGATTACAACGCACAGTCGCATCTTTACGGTGGTTGTGTCATTTGAGACCTCCACCAACGTGCTAATCCGCCGAGAAGGAACCCACAGGGGCTACGGACGCCCAGCTGGTGCCACCCCCGCGACACCGACCTGCAGGCAGAGCCTGCCTGAGCCTGCCTGCCAGGAGAGGAGGTTTCCCCGTGGGATGAGGAGGTGACAACTGAAAAGCCCCACAGCCAGACCCCACACCCGGCTTCCCCGGAGCCTGCCTGTCTCCAGCTGTTTCACACCAGCATCAAGAGTTTGCCTTCACCTTCCCTTTTTTCAGCGCCATCACTGGGAATCAGAAGCGATCCTCTTCCTGAAGGAGGCACGAAGAGCAGTTCCTCAAAATTCAACTAACTGCACGAGTGCTTCACTGCTCCTGCCCGCTCCCCCGCCATCCGGCTTCACCCCAAATAAATCTGGTTCTGAAGAGGACCAAAGTTCACGTGGAGAGGAGGCTGCAGGCAGAGAGGGCACCCGCCAAAGCACAAACCCCATCTAGCGTCATCCACGGGAGCACAAAAAGTGCTCTAGTGCGTTCTTAACCCAGGATCTTGGAAGAGAGACCGCTTGGAAGGAGCGGCACAGGCTCCAGTAAGCAGAGTACCAGCTTCAGCTGTGCCCACCTTCTCTGGAAGGTTTTGATTTGAGCATTTGAGTCATTTGCTGTCAGGGAAGAGCCTGATGCACATTTACAAAAGGCTCCACCCTCTGTTCACTCCGGCCAGCAAAGCACTACGTCCCTCTACCAGCAGCACTGGGGCTGCTGTGGAGCCAGGACGATCAAGACCACAGAACTTTTCCTGAGCGAAAAGGTGCTCTGCAGCCTCAGCGTTACTGAAAACACTCCAGAGGTCCTGACGCTGAAATTCTTGGTCAGCATTTCAACTTGCACCCACTTGCCAGCACAGAAATCCACGTTTACCCCTGCTGCAGGAGGCCGGTGTGCAGCGGAGCAGCCTCCAAAGAGGGCACAGGGCTCGGCGCAGGGCAGAGCCACCCACCGAGCTCCCAGTACGCACCTTCAGCACCTCCAGTGCTTTAGCAGGAGGATGCAGCGTCACCCAGGCAATTAAACCTACATTAAACCAGGCTAGAAGCTCCAGCCAACACTGGAGCAAACAGTGTAAATCCAGACCAAAGGGTGCGCAGGTGCCCAGGGGAGCAACAGGACCAGCTCCCCAGCCGAGCACAGCGCCCAGCCCCTTGTTCAGACTCACATGGACTGACTCTTGAATGAAACAAAGCCAGGAGTTCCTTCTCCCTCACCCAGGGCCTCAGCTCCCTCTCTGAGCAATCCCGAAGCAGAGAGGGACAGCCAGCTGCTGCCTCGCTACAGAAACCCCAGCAGATCACAGAGACTCAACACACCCAAAACATCATCAACTCAACCTTAACGGAGCTGTGTTAAGCCATGATCAAAGTGGTTGATTTGAAGTTTAAAATCTACCCGGTCCCCAACAGGGACTTCCCCACGCGAATCCCTCCCTCCCAGGAGCAAACACCTCCGAGCCCGTGAGGGCAGGTTCTTACCTTGCTAACATTGAGTGAAGCTAAAGGAGGAGGCGTTTCCGTGCGGTCATTAATTATTTCCACTTCTGAAACATACTGTAAGTTTACAAGCAGGATATCTGCGTGATTAGGCTTTCCACTGGAAGAGGGGCATTCTGGAGGGGAAAAATCATTAAGGAAAACAAATCCAGGAGGAGACATTTACAGGCCTGATGCACAGAGCTGTGCAGGAGCAAACCGGGAGAACATTTGGTTTTCAGTGAGTTCCTCCACCACCCCGTCCCCACTCAGCCAAGCACGGGGTCATCAGTGAGACCCCAACAACATCAACCATTTCTTCTTGGATCTGTTTGATGCCGATTCAGTTTTCCTGATTAAAGCAGGAGTTTTCCAGCCAGTAACTCCTGTACCCCCAACGCACACGGCCTGCGATGCTGCGTGGTCTCCTCCAAAAATGCAATTTAGTCCCAACCGGCCGGTGAGGCACGGTGGTGCTGCTGCCAGGGCCCCAGCTGTGGTGCTGCCTGCTTCCCCGCTCGCCACAAGCGCCAGCCAATGAACGCTGGTCTGCACAGGGAAGTGAACCAGAACAACCACCGTACCTCAAATTTGCCCCTTTTATACCATAACTATTTCCTCTTGCAGGCCGTGGCTAAGCCAGAGCCTCCCCGGGAGCAGTCCCTAGCGCGGATGGAAGAGGAGCTACTCGGCAGCTCCGTGGGAAAGGCCTCCTCGCCCTCGCACACCTCCCGGCGGCACCTCAAACGCAGCACGGTTTGTTGTGGTCGGTATGGCAGCACGACTGGCAAGTGTAAATGAGACAACAGTGCACCACCCCCAGAGAAAAAAAAAAAGCCCTTCCAGAGCTGACATTAATTCCTGCGCAATCTGTTCCCCAGGAGGCTGCATCGTTAGCCCTCCGCTCCCTCAGCTGCTGCAAGGAGCAGAGAGCATGGCTTGGAGAGCCTCTACGACGCCAACACCATCTCCTCCTCGGAAGAGATGCTCACGGAGGTCACTTTTCCTCTCCTCCGGTCCCCCTGAGCCTGGCTGTGCAGGTGAAGCCCTCCCTAGCAAATGCCTTTCAGTAAAGGAGAGAAAACGAGGGATGCTCAGGGAACTCTGGTCTCTTCCTTTGGAGGGATGAGATGGAGCATCCCCGCTTAGGGAGGAAGAGCCAGGCTTAAGGCAAAGCCAGAACGGGAGCTCTCAGCCCTCTCCAGTGCAGACCAGCAGCATGACACACTAAGCCAACCTGTTGGACATCATTTCACTTTCCTGCAGCACCGACTTGGGCCTGGGGAGCTTCACCCACCCTAACTGCACCAGCGCAAACAGGACCTCAGCTCGGGACAGGTCCCCAGTCCCCCTCCAGAAGTGCATCACGCCCAGCACCCAGCAGGGCTTTTCCCATTGCATTTCTCCCAGCTCCAGCATGCAGACATGAACCCCTCTCATGGCTCCTCCATCACTCACTGCTTCCCTCCAGAACCCACCCCTGGGGCCTCAAGCACTCTTCCAGCCCCCTTCCAACACCAGTCCCTGGGCTGAGCATCCACCTTCCTGAACTCCCCGTGGTCCCTCTGCTGTTCTCTAACAGCCCTTTGCTTTCACCTTATTTGCAGGTTAAAATGAGAAGCACATCCTTTTTTTTTTTTTTCCACATTCATATTGGTTTATATTTTAAATCCCCAACCACTGCATTGCTGCCTCTCCTCTACACAAGGCCCAGGGCAGCCCCAGACCCCCCATCCCCTCCACAGGGCACTTCTCCTGGCCCTCCTCACCCCCCCCAACCTGCCCCTACCCTCCTAAAGGGCTCCCCATGTACCCAGGCCCACCCCATAAGGTTCCTCTCACAGGGGTCCCCAAATTTCCCCTAAACCCTGCAGGCCCCCCCTACTCTCAGACAACCTCACCTTGCCTCCATGGCCTTCCCTTAAATCCCCACAGGTTCATTGAGAGCTGCCCCCCCCTCCTCCAAATCCCACAGGGGTCTCCTGACCCCCATTACACCAATACTTCCCATGGGACCCCCATCCCCCCCTAAGCCCCACCCAGCCCTGCCCACCGCACGGGATCTCACCGTGCCTCCAAGGCCTCCTGCACCCCCAAAGAGGTACCCACCCTCCTCAGGGCTCCTCCTGCCCTCGAGACCCCCCCTGCATGAGAACTCCCCATCCTCCCTGAACCCTGCAGGGTGCCCCCCCACCCCCGCAAGGGCCTTCAAGGCCTCCCCTAAAAACCCCAGAGCCCTGCAGGAGACCCTCAACCCCAGGCCCCTATGGAGCTACTCAACCCTCAACCCCCTGTAGGGCTCCCCCCAGAACCCTCCTATATGGCACCCACCCCAAACAACCCCACCATAGGGCTCCCCAATAACCCCACTATGGGGCTCCTCACCCCTCCCAAAACTGTCCTATAGGGCAGCCCTGTCCCCCCAAACCTTCCTATAGGGTGCCCCACTTGCCCCCATTAACCCCACTATAAGGCTTCCCCCCCATAACACACTAAAGGGCCCCTCACTCCCCCCCAAACCCCACTACAGGGCACCCCACTCCCCACCATTAACCCCAATACAGAGCCCATCCCTGCCCCTCAAAACGTCCCTATAGGGCACCCCACTCCCCCCCAAACCCCACTACAAGGCACCACACTTCCCCCCCAGATCTCCCTATAGGGCACCCTACTCCCGCTCTATTAACCCCAATATAGGGCCACTCACTCCCCCCCAAACCCCACTACAGGGCGTCTCACTCCACCCCAAAACCTCCCTGTTGGGCCCCCACATTAACCCCAATATAGGGCCCCTCACTCCCCCCCCAAACCTCACTACAGGGCGCCCCACTCCCCACAAAACCTCCCCATAGGGCCCCCCCCACCAGACCTCCCCCCTTCACACACACCTCCCCACTCCCCCCTCGAGACTCCCCCCCACTCCAACGCCCCCCCAGCACCACGCCGCCCCCCAAAGCCCCCGCCTCCCCCCAGGACCTCCCCCCTCCCCTCAGAGCCGCCCCGCTCCCGGCGGGCGGGCGGCGGAGGCCCAGGCGGGCCCTTCCCGGGGCCGCAGCCGGGCCGGCCGAAGCGCTGCCGAAGGGATACTGAGCGCCAGCATCTTGCTGGGATAATCGAAGGCGACCACCTCGCCCTGCAGGCGCTGCTCCTGGCAGGTGCGGCACGACACCTGGCTGCCCACGCTGAAGTACTCGCCCGGCGCCGCCATCTTCTCTCAGCCCCGCAGCGGCCGCCGCGGCTCGGCTCGGCCAGGCGCGGCGCGGGGGGGGGGGCGGGGCCGCCGCGCGACGTCAGCGCGCGCGACGAGGGGCGGGGTGACCTTGGCCGGGGGGCGGGGTAGGGGGGGGTGGGGGCGTCGTCCCCCACGTGGTTTGTCCCTCTCGCCGCACCGTAGCCCCGCCGGTGCCGCGGGGGCTGCTGGGGGATGTAGGCGGAAGAGGCTGGGTGAGAGCGGGGGGGTGTGGGGAGAGGGTGGTGAGGGAGACCCTCCTCGGGTAACACCCCCGCCCCCAGCCCCGGTCCCGCTGTAGCGCGGGGAGCAGGTTCGGGTGTCCCCGGGAGGGCCAGGCCGCTCCGGCAGCACCGGGTGGCTCTGGGGATGCCCCAGGCCTGGCCTAGGGGAGGTCCGGGCCTGCTCCAGGGAGACTCCAGGCCTGGCCTAGGGGAGGTCCGGGCCTGCTCCAGGGAGACCCCAGGGAGCCCTAGAGAGGCCCCAGTTCCGTTCCAGGGAGACCTCAGGGACACCCCGGGTCTGCTCCACGGAGACCCCAGGAAGACCCTGGGTCTGCTCCAGGAGCCTCAGTGAGACCCCAGGGAGGTCCTGTGCCAGCCTCAGGGAGCCCCTAGGGAGGCCCCAGGTCTGCTCCAGGGCAGACCTCAGGGAGACCCTGGGTCAGCTCCAGGTGAGCCTCCAAGGGAGACCCCAGGAAGACTCTGGGTCTGCTCCAGGGAGACCCTAGCTGAGACCTCAGGGACACCGTGGGTCTGCTCCAGGGAGGTCCTGTGTCAGGCAGGGGCCCTGAGGTCCCGGAGCCCCAGGGAGCCCCAGGCAGGCCAGGATGTGCCCCCCGGGACCTGCCCATGCTGGGTCAGCCTGGAGCAGCTGTCGGTCAGGGCCCTGTCTGGTGCCAGTCCCCAGCAGACAGCCCCGCACACGTGGTGATGCTGCCCAGCACTGCCGTCCCCTTGGAGCCACCGAGGTGCGGGTGGGATGCAAAGGTTGAGAGTCCTTTGTGGGCAAACTTCAGGTGGCGAACAGCTCCCTGAAGCCATGCCAGCGCTGGCATCGGGCACCAAGGCGTCCCTTGGTGTCACACCGAGCACAGGAGCGTGACACCGCCCCAGGGAGCCACCTCCCACCCCCTTCCCAAGGTCTCTCTCTGCCTGTCAAGCGGACTCTGTGCAGAGACCTCAGCTCTAACACTCCCTCTCTCCCTCCAGCCTTGCGCAATGGATGCCCTGCACATCGCTGGCATCCGCTTTGCAGAGGTGCTGCAGTCCGGGCCACCCTGGCTGGAAAAGTTCTGGATCTCGGTGACCTCCCTGGCTGATCCCAAATGCATCTTCACTGTCTGTTTTCCTCTCACCTATTTTCTCGACCGCAAGGTGGGGGTGTCGGTGTTGTGGACTGGTCTGGTGTCAGAGTGGCTCAACGTGGTTCTTAAATGGTGAGGGGATAGCCCAGGGCCTCTGTGACACCTGGTGACACCCCGAGGGCTGAATGGTGGCACGTTCACAACAGCAGAAACACAAACGAGGGCTCCGCTCAGTGGGCAGAGATGAGGGCTGCTCCTTGCCTGTGCCGCGCTGAAAGCGTGCAGAGGTTTTGCAGGTCACCTGAGCCGCGGTGATGCATCTGCAGGCATTCGTGGCAGAAAAAACCCCAGGAGCCGTAAGAACTGGCAGGGATCCTGCCCTCCTGCTGCTGGCTTCAGCCCTCGGGTCCACAGGGATGGGCGGTGAAGGCACTGGGCTGCGTTTGGCTGTTCACCGCTCTCTGGTTTCTCTCCCTGCCAGGTTATTATTTGGGGAGCGCCCATTCTGGTGGGTCCATGAGTCAGGGTTCGCCAGCAAGGAGCTGGTCACACTGCGCCAGTTCCCTGTCTCCTGCGAAACGGGTCCGGGTGAGTTATGGGTGAAAGTTTTTCCTCGCACCTCCGGTGGGCCCCGGGATCCGTAGGGAAGGGCCACAGGAGCAGGGAGGCCCCGGCCGGCCGGGAACGCTGCAGCTGGAGGGTGCTGCTGGGCTGGCAGGACGCCCTGAGCGGGAAAGCCGTTTGTCAGCCAGCGCCTCGCAGCAGAGCAAATGAGTGAGCGGCGGGGAGCGGGCCCGGCGCCACGGCTGCTGGCACGGCGTGCGCGGCACGGGCAGCTCCAGGGCCAGGAAACCCACGGGAGAGTCTGCCGGCAGCAGGGACCGGGGCACCTCGCTCGCCCTTTCCGCCTGGCCTCCCCTGCCCACAGAGCCCGCATCCCTGTCTGGTTATTTGGGCAGGGGACCATCACCCCGGGACACCAGCTTGCTCCATCCTCATCCTCGAGCCGAGCCCACAGTGCCGGCTGTGGCTGTCAGCCAGGAGGGAACCCAGGACGCAAGCAGGGCTGCCTGGCCGCGAGGGCTAGGCGCAGCAGACGTGTCCCCAGCTCTCCTGGGTGACCCCAGGCACTCGCCCCGCTGGGACACGCTCCCCCCCCGACCCACCGTGTTGAGCACCCTGTGCTTCCTCTTCACAGGGAGCCCCTCCGGCCACTGCATGATCACGGGGGCAGCCCTCTGGCCCCTTGTCACCGCCCTGACAACGCTGGCATCCAGAAACTGCAGGAGGTGAGTCCAGGGACTGGGAAGCCGTCACTTGGAAATCCCCAGAGCACCTTTTGGAGGAGGGAGGTGCAATGTGGGACACTTCCCCAGCAGGCAGCAGCCACGGAGGAGCGGGAAGGTACAGCCAACAGCCTTCCCCTCCCAGCGGGGCAGCGCCTGGGGAACACAGCTCTACCCTGGCAGCTCTGGCTGCTGCAGGAACAGGCTGCAAAGCCCTGGAGGCTCCCCCAGATCCCCCCCGAGCTGCTTTTCTTTTGCTGCCTTCACCTGTGCTTTACTCATTCCTCCAGCCAAGCAGGTCCAAACCTGCCCTGCCTGGCACAACACGCTCGGGAGCACCGAGCCAGACCCGAGAGCTGCCTCCCAGCTGCTGACCCTCCTTGCCTTCCAGCCTGGTGGTGAAGCTGATCCCCTTCTGCACCTACATCCTGCTCCTGCTGGCCGTGGGGCTCTCACGGGTCTTCATCCTGGCCCACTTCCCCCATCAGGTGGTCGGCGGCATCCTGGCAGGTGGGTCCCTCCACCCAAACTTCAGCGCCCACCCCTGGCCCAGGGTGTTTTGGGCACCTTCCCCTCCCTTTAAGGCTCCCCCAGTCCATCCCAGTACCCCAACCTGCCTGCCCTCACCATCCAGGGGCAGCCCTGGGCTGGGGGCTGCAGTCTCGCACCCCGGCCACACGCACTCTGCGGTTTTTTGTCGCCACCGCGTTGGCCCTGATGCTCAGCTGCTTCGCCCTGCACAGCCTGGTGATCGCCGCCGGCATCGACATCGACTGGTGAGCGCCTGGCATGGGGAGCTGCCCCCGGGGGTCCCTGGGGTTCCCCCCCCCACCCCGCTCACGCCTCTCCTCTTTCCGCCGCAGGTCCATCCGCCTGGCCACCAAATGGTGCTCCGACCCCGCCTGGCTCTGCCTCGACACCCGGCCCTTCGCCTCCGTCTGCCGCGACGCCGGCAGCGCCCTGGGGTTGGGGCTGGCCGTCGGCTTCCCCCTGCACCGGGGGGAGCGGTTGGACCCCCGGCAGCGCGTGGCCGGCGCCGTGCTGGCCTTGGGGGCCGTGCAGGGCCTGCACCGGCTGCTGCAGCCGGCGGACGTGGCCCTGTGGTACGGCACCAGCTTCCTCAAGTACGCCACCGCGCCCTGGCTGGTGGCATCTCTCCTGCCCCAGCTCATCCTCTCCCTCACTCGTCCACGGGGCTCCCCCCACGCCGAGTAGGGGTCCCCGCTGTAGGGTTCCCCACCATACCCCGGTGAGCCCTGTGCCCCCCCCTCCTGGCTTTGCCCTTGGCTGTGCCCATCGTCCGTGGCCCCTGGCCTAAGCACAGCCCCTGGCTCCACACCGGGAGGGCACCCACCGTCCCCCCTCCCTGGGACCAGAGGCCAGTTGTGTGACCCTCGCTGCGCTTAGGGCGCCGCTCCCCCCCGGAGGAGCAGGGACCCCCCGCAGCATGGGGCAGAGCTGGGGGTGCCCCTGTGCCCAGCAGGTCTGGGGACGCAGCACAGGGACAGCCCCAGCCTTGGGGTCACCCACAAACGTCACCACCTTCCGCTCCCCACCCCCCCACCGCCACCTTGCTCCCCAGCCTCCTTCCAGCTGCCCCAGTTCTCCCAGTTCAAGTTCCCCATGGGGTAGGGAGGGGAAGGGGCTGGGATCCCCAGCGCGCCGCGGTCGCCAGAGGGGCCACCGTGTTTCTAACCAAATAAAGGCATGGTTACCATCCTGTTACCACGTCCTTTAAAAAGCAGGGGGACGAGGCAGGGCTGGGGACCCCCGGGGCAGGGCAGAACCTGGGCTGGGGGGTCCTGGGTGGGGATGGAGGCCCCCCGCCCCCTCCAGCCAGGCTGGTCCAGCTCCGCACCCCGTCACCGCGGTGGATGGATGTTGCTGTAGGTGGGGGAACTGAGGCACGCAGGGCAATCGTGAAGCCCTGGGGGTGTCTGTCCTGCTCCGACGGGGACAGAAAAGGGGACACAAAGGCTCCAGCACCCCTGCCCAGTGCATCCCTGCCCCCCCCCCCCCCCCCCCAAAAATGCAGCGGGGCGCCACTGGGTATTGCCAGAAACAGTTTTTATTTATACAAGGACGAACATCGGTAACATCTTACAAAATACTCAACTGAAAACCATATCGAGAGCGCGCGAGCGGGCGTTGGACGGACAGAAAAGAAACCGAGGCAGGGCTGGGACAGGGGGGACGCGGCGGGGGGGGGACACACACGCACCAGCCCAAAGCGAGGCGGCCTCGCCCCCCTCCCCCCCCCACCGGGAGGCGGTTGGTTCCTACGCAAGGTGTTTTCGCCCTCCTGGGCTGGGGGCTGCGACCCCCCCACCACCACCAAAAGGGGAGGGGTGTGGGGGGGGGTCCCAGGCTGCCACCGCCACCCAACAGAGCCCCCACCTTGGCGCCACAGGCTTGTCCTCAGCGTTGGGGACAGACGGAGTGGTGTCCCCGCGGGACTTGGTGACACCCCATCCCATTGCCCCGAGCCAGGGTCACCCCCCGCCAGGGCCGGGGGAGGCGACAGGGGACATACCCTCACCCCCACCGCCCTGATTCGAGGACCCTTCCCCCCACCCCCCCGAGCCACCCCAAAACCCCCCGGAATAACTTAAAACATGAAGCGCCGTCCCCGTCCTCCCCCTCTGCCCCGGGACCGCGGCCGGTGCCACCCATTAAAAAAATACTATTAAATAATACATCTGTAATAAAATTATATACCTTTGTTTTGTGTGGGTTATTTTTTTTTCCTCTCTTTTAAAGCTAAAATCGCTCCAAGTCCCCTCCGGCTGGTGAAGTAACAGGAAAAGTAAAGTGGTTTTTTTCCTCTTTTTGTCTTTTTTTTCCCCCTCCTTTTTTTCTCTCCTCTCTTTTAGGAATGAACAAAGTTTCATCCCGACGAAGGCGCCGGGACCCGTCACCCATCGACCCGGGGTGACAAGGGGACGGGGCTCGTCCCCTGCGTCTCGTGTCCCCCTGCGAAACGGGGACACCAAGGGGGGGCGTGGGGGGGGGGGGTGGGGAACCAAAACAACTGAGAAAACCCAAAAGATCACAGGGAAATTAAGGCATTAAAAAAAAACTGACTTAATTAAAGGCACGAGTATTTCCCATCGCCTCCCCCCGGGGGGGGCGGACGCCGGAGCCGGGGAGGGAACGAGTGGGAGAAAAAAGAGGGAGAAAACAAGGAAAACCCCCTAAAAAAAAAAAAAAAAAAAAAAAAAAAAGAGGAGCCGCGGCAGGGACCGGGAGGGGGGGCCCGGGCAGCGACGGGGAAAACCTAACGGACAGACGGACAGAGGGACGGACGGAGGGGGCGGGAGGAGCGGGGGTGCTGGTGGAACCGATGCTTCACAAGAGACACGACCGCAAACACCGCGTGGAGCTGGGGTCCAACAGGACGGGGGGTGGTATTTTTTTGTGTTTTTCTCCTCTTTTTAATAGAAAAAGAAAATATTTTCCTCTTTTTTCTGTTTTTCCTCCTGGTTTCTTCCATTTCAGGTTTTTTTTTTTTTTGTCCTTTTTGTTTTTTTATGTTTTTTTTCTTCTTTTTAAATGTGATTTTTTTTTGTGTGTGTGTGTGTTTTTTTCTTCTCGGTGTTTCTTACTTTTTCGGAAACGGAAAAAAAAAAAAAACCCCTCGGCCGTGGGCGAGGGGCCGGGGGGCGGCGGGTCACAGCGCGGGCTCGGCCTCCATCGGCTCCTCCGCCGGCCTGGCCAGGGACAGAGAGGGCCTGAGCGGGGCCCGATCCTGCGGCGGGGGGGCTGGGCGCCCAGCCCCGGCCGGGGAAACCGGGGCAGCGATGCCGGGAGCTCGGCCCCGCGGGCTGGCACCGGGCACGGCTGCCTCCAGCCCCCCAAACCGCAGCCCCGGCTCCCCCCCCGCGTCCCCGGGTCGCACACGCCGATGTGGGGGGACACGCGTGGCTCCGCGCGCAGCCCCGAGGGACCCGCGAACCCCCTGAGGACACGCGTGGCTCCGCGCGCAGCCCCGAGGGACCCGCGAACCCCCCGCGGACACGCGTGGCTCCGCGCGCAGCCCGAGGGACCCGCGAACCCCCCGCGGACACGCGTGGCTCCGCGCGCAGCCCCGAGGGACCCGCGAACCCCCCGCGGACACGCGTGGCTCCGCGCGCAGCCCCGAGGGACCCGCGAACCCCCCGCGGACACGCGTGGCTCCGCGCGCAGCCCCGAGGGACCCGCGAACCCCCCGCGGACACGCGTGGCTCCGCGCGCAGCCCCGAGGGACCCGCGAACCCCCCGCGGACACGCGTGGCTCCGCGCGCAGCCCCGAGGGACCCGCGAACCCCCCGCGGACACGCGTGGCTCCGCGCGCAGCCCCGAGGGACCCGCGAACCCCCCGCGGACACGCGTGGCTCCGCGCGCAGCCCCGAGGGACCCGCGAACCCCCCGCGGACACGCGTGGCTCCGCGCGCAGCCCCGAGGGACCCGCGAACCCCCCAGGGACACGCGTGGCTCCGTGCACCCACACCCGCCCGGGGACATGCGCGGATCGGGGCGCAGCCGGGGGCATCCCAGGGGGCCGTACCTGGGCTGGGGGTCGGTGCCCCCCTGCTCGGCGCCCACCGAGAGCAGGGCCATGGCCGTCACCGTCTCGGCCTCCTCCGCCTCCCCCTTCTGTGCCTCCAGCAAGGAGCAGCCCACGGCCGCCGCGAAGCGCTTCACCGAGCCCCAGTGCTTGCCTGCGGGCACGGGCAGGGCTGGGCACGGCCCCCGGGCAGGGACCCCCGGCACCCCCATGGCGGGGACAGCCCAGGGGGACCCATGGGACTGCCGTGGTAGGGACAGTCCAAGGGACTCTGTGTCACCCACAGCTGGGACGGCTCCGGGGACCTCCCCGGGACCCCATGGAGGGAAGAGCCCTAGGGACCCCCACAGCAAAGACAACCCCAGGGACCTCCCAAGACCCCTCCCCCAGGATCCCAAGGACAGGAACAACCCCAGGGACCCCTCCAGGTGTCCCCAAGGCAAGAAAAGACCCCAGGACCTCCCATGGCAGGGACAGACCCACTGAGATCCCGATTGCGAGGCCAGCCCTGGGGATCCCTCTGTGCCCCCCCATGACAGGATTAGCCCCAGGGACCCCCGGGGACCCCGGTGGGGTCCGTGTGCCCCCCGGCCGCAGGGTCTCACTCTGGATCTCGATGACCTTCTCCAGGGTGGCCACCGCGTTCACGTTTGGCTTCTGCTGCAGGAGGGACGGATCCAGGGGCTCCAGCTGGGTGAACAAACCATCAAGACCCCCAAAACCTGCCACCAGCACCCCCAAAACCCCCCCTTTCTCAAGAGCAGGGATGGGACTGGAGCCCCTCTCATCAACCTGGGGGAAACTGAGGCACGCGGCACAGGGTGTGCACCCCGATACGCCCTGCGGGAGTCAGGGGGTGGCAGGGGGAGTCCCCACAGGTGGGGGGGTTCCCATGGGTGACCCCCATACCTCCAGGCCGAGCAGAGCGGAGACGCAGGCCTCTGAGGCGTCGCAGATGGCCGTCAGGTCGTGCCCCCCCTCCAGCGCCAGCACCACCCGGCCCCCCGCCAGCATCATCAGCTGCTTCGTCAAGTGGCCGAAACCTGGGGGAGGGGGTGTGTGACAAGCAGCTCGGCTGGGGTCCCCACCCTGGGGACACCCCCAGACCCCACTCACATTTGGCGGTGACGGAGTAGCCGCCGAGCGGGGAGAGGTGGCCCTCGACGGCGTCGAAGCCGGCCGAGACCAGCACCACGTCCGGGGAGAACTCGTTGGCGATGGGCATCACCACGGTCCTGGGGGGCAGCGGGTCAGGGCTGGGCACGGGGAGCCCCCCCCGGGCACGGGGACCTCCTCAAGGGCATGGGACACCCCCCCCCTAAGAACACAGGGACTCCCCCTAAGAGTGCAGGGACCCCCCTTCAGGACACAGGGACCCTCCCCAAGGCTGCAGGGACCCCCCTTCAGGACACAGGGACCCCCTTTTGGGCAAAAGGACCCCCCAAGAGTGCAGGGACCCTCCCCCCGCAAGCACAGGGACCCCTCCAGGATGCAGGGACCCACCCCCTCAGGACACAGAGGCCACCCCAAGGGTGCAGGGACCCCTCCTCAGGGTGCAGGACACGCCCCCCTCAGGACACAATGACCCCCCCAAGAGTGCAGGGACCCTCCCCACCAGAGCATGGGGACCCCTCCAGGATGCAGGGACCCACCCCCTCAGGACACAGGGACTCCCCAAGGTTGCAGAGACCCTTCTGAGGGTGCAGAGACCCCCCTCGGGACACAGAGGCCACCCCAAGGGTGCAGGGACCCCTCCTCAGGGTGCAGGGACCCCTCCTCAGGGTGCAGGACACGCCCCCCTCAGGACACAATGACCCCCCCAAGAGTGCAGGGACCCTCCCCACCACAGCATGGGGACCCCTCCAGGATGCGGGGACCCTCCCCCTCAGGACACAGGGACCCCCCCAAGAGCATGCGGATGCCTCCAGGATGCAGGAGACCCCCACCCAGGACCCCCACCTGAAGGCGGTGAGATACTCCACGTCCCCGATGGGGGGGTCGACGCCACCGGTCCAGGCGATGTTGATGTTGTAGCCCACTCCCATCCCGCTGCCGACCTGGGCACAGCCATAGGTGACCCCTAAAGGCTACAGCGGGGGGGGGGACACACGACATGGGGTGACCCCCACCCCCCCAGCCCCTCCCCGTACCTCCTCGGGCGCCCCACTGCCCGGGAAGAAGTTGCCATCGTCGTAGCGGTGGAGGGAGATGTAGAGGACGTCGGGGTCGCTGTAGAAGGCTTGCTGGGTCCCGTTCCCGTGGTGGATGTCCTGCCAGGGCAGCAGTGGCGTCAGGGACCCCCCACCCATGCCACGGGGCCCCCATCACCTGGGGGGGTCCCCGTCCCCCTCCCCAGGGGGGGCCTTACCCAGTCCACGATGAGGATCCTGCCCACGCTGAGCTTCTGCTGGAGCAGTTTGGCCGAGATGGCCACCGAGTTGAAGAAGCAGAAGCCCCTGGGCAGAGGGGACAGGGTGAGCACCGGGGTGGCCCCGGGGTGGCCCCGGGCACCCCCAGGGTCACCACCTTGCCCCCACCCCCACCCCACGGCGGGGTGCCGCCGGTACGGCCCCTCCCCACGGCCCCACGCTCACATGGCCGTGGACTCCTCCGCGTGGTGTCCCGGGGGGCGGATGACGGCGAAGCCGTTCTGCAGGGACAGAGAAGGAGACGTGCGGCACGTGCCCGCGTGTGCGGCGCGCGCCTGGGCGAGCGGGCAGGGGAGCGGCACGCTCACGAGCGCGCACAAGCGCCATGGCGTACGCCGACGCACGAGGACAGGACGCATCGGCAAGCGCGCACGAGGGGCGCCACGCACGCCCGCGTGCCGCGCGTGCGAGGGCACACACGCGAGTGCGCTGGAGAACCATCGCGTGCGTGCACGTAAGCGTGCACAAGAGCGGTGTGCACACCTGCAAGCTTGCACGGAGGCCATCACACCCCCAGGGAAGCACACACGAGGACACTGCACACGTGCAAGCGTGCACAAGGCTCACCATGCACACCCAGGTAAGCGTGCATGGTACCACTGCACACTCACAAGCGTGCTGGAGGACCACCACACGCACAGAGGTAAGCGTGCACAAGAGAAGCGTGCACGTGTGCAAGCTTGCACAGAGGCCATCTCACCCCCAGGGAAGCACGCACGAGGACACTGCACGCGTGCAAGCTTGCACGGAGGCCATCACACCCCCAGGGAAGCACGCACGAGGACACTGCATGCGTGCAAGCTTGCACGGAGGCCATCACACCCCCAGGGAAGCACGCACGAGGACACTGCACGACTGCAAGCTTGCACGGAGGCCATCACACCCCCAGGGAAGCACGCACGAGGACACTGCACGCGTGCAAGCTTGCACGGAGGCCATCACACCCCCAGGGAAGCACGCACGAGGACACTGCACGACTGCAAGCTTGCACGGAGGCCATCACACCCCCAGGGAAGCACGCACGAGGACACTGCACGACTGCAAGCTTGCACGGAGGCCATCACACCCCCAGGGAAGCACGCACGAGGACACTGCACGCGTGCAAGCTTGCACGGAGGCCATCACACCCCCAGGGTAGCACGCACGAGGACACTGCACGCGTGCAAGCGTGCACGAGTGTCACCATGCACAGGCTCGCTGTGCACACCCAGGTAAGCGTGCATGGTACCACTGCACACATAAAAGCGTGCTGGAGGACCGTTGCACGCCCAGGTGAGCGTGCCAGCCCACCCCGCTCACCTTGATCTCCCCAGCGGCCACCTTGAAGGCGAGCTCCACCAGGCAGCCCACCGCCATGCGCACGGCGCTGGACGAGTGCATCTCGTTCCACACCGTGTCACTGTCCACCTGCGGTGGGGGCGGGGAGGGGGACGCGTCAGCGGGGCCAGGCCAGCTCGGGGGGACCCCCCCCCCCGCCCCCCACATACTCACCCCGATGCCCCCGCACGGCAGCACCGCGTACATCTTCTGGCTGATGGGACCTGGCGGGGCAGAGAGCGCCGTGACCGGGGGCAGGGCTGGCGGGGACAGCGTCTGTGTGTCCCCCCAACTCCAAAGGGGGACGCGGGCGCCCCCCACCCCCAGCCGGCACCCACCCAGGAGCTTCTTGCTGTCGAGTTTCTGGCGGTTGAGGGGGCTGGTGCCGTAGAGCAGCGTGTGATGCTCCGAGTGCACCGTCTGGATCTCCTCCAGCGTCGCCTTCCTGCCCCGGATGCGCTGGGGAGGGGGACAGAGGAGTGAGGCCCCCGCCCCCTCCCCCCTGAAGGTGAGGAGGGGACCCCCGGGAGGCGGGGTGCCTCACCTCGCACTTGCCGAGGAGGCCGGTCTCCTGCAGGCGGGACCAGATGCTCTGGATGCGGCCGGCGTGCTCGGGGTGGATGTTGGTGTTCCCGCAGGTGCACTGGTGCTTCAGCATGAACGTGTCGTACACCACGCCTGCGCCGGGCAGCCACAGCGGCACGCCTGGGACCGGCCCCCCCCCCGGGACCCCACCCCTCCCCGGGGCACGGAGACCCCCCCCCAGGCACCCCGAGGGATGGGGGACCCTGTGGGATAGGGGGTTCCCATGGGACAGGAGCACCCTAAGAGATGGGGAGCCCCATGAGATGTGGGGACACCAAGGGATGGGGCACCCTGGGGAGCAGCGGCACCCCGTGAGATGTGGGGACACCAAGGGATGGGGCACCCTGGGGAGCAGGGGCACCCCGTGAGATGTGGGGACACCAAGGGATGGGGCACCCTGGGGAGCAGGGGCACCCCGTGAGATGTGGGGACACCAAGGGATGGGGCACCCTGGGGAGCAGCGGCACCCCGTGAGATGTGGGGACACCAAGGGATGGGGCACCCTGGGGAGCAGGGGCACCCCGTGAGATGTGGGGACACCAAGGGATGGGGCACCCTGGGGAGCAGGGGCAGCCCTGGGCACACCGAGGGACAGGGCACCCCGTGGGACGTGGGGACACCAAGGGACGGGGTACCCTTGGCCGCACCACAGGATGGGGCACCCTGTGGGACTGCAGCACCCCTGGGCCCACCAAGGGATGCGGCACCCCACAGGACAGCAGCCCCCCGCCCGGGACACCCCCCGCCGCCCCCCCATCCCCGTACCTGTGGTGAAGAGGTGCTTGGGGGGCCCGTCGGGCGCGGGGGGCTTGATGCCGGCGGTGGCGGGGGACGACTGGGTGCGGGCGAGGGCCGGGTGGGGCAGCGCCAGGATGCCCAGGGAGGGAGTGGGGTACAGCTGCAGCGGCGCTTCGGGGAACACCTGGGGGGGGCCCGGCCCCCCCGTCAGCCCCGGCGCCCCCCAGCCCCGGCCCGGCGTGAGGCATGGCCGTGTCCCCATCCCAGCCGGGGACGGGGTGGCCATGTCCGAGGTTGGGGGGGGGGGGGGGGGGGGGGGGGATGAGTCATGGCGGGGGCTGGGGGAGGGGGCTGCGGTGCGGGGGTGGCGGTGCCGGGAGGCCGGAGAGGGGGGTGGGATGAGTCACCGGCCCCTCCGAGTCATCGCTGCGGCAGCATGCGGGGGGGTGGGGGGGGGAACGTGCCCCCAGGTAGCCGGAGGGGGGGGACACGGCTGGCCGGAGGGCCAGGGACGCGCGTGCAAGGGATGCTCAGGCACACGATGCGCGTGCAAGGGATGCTCAGGCAAGAGTTTACGGGGGGCATTGAGGGAGCTGGTGATATTTGGTGTGTCCCCCCACCACTGATCCACGGGGCCCCCGAGGTCTCACCTGCTTGTACGTGACCCCCAGCTCGGTGACGTCGGGGACCCCGGGGCCCTCAGCCTCGTCCCCGCTGTCACCCGGCTCCTCGTGGGGCACCCCGCAGCCCTCGGGGTCCTGCAGCTGCTCCGGGGGGTCCCCGGCGTCTGGGGAGGCAAGAGCGAGGGGGGGGCCGGGGGGGACCCCACCACCCGGGGGGGGCGACTGCTGCTCCGTCAGCTCCTCCTCGGTCTCCTCGGGGTGGGTGGGGGGCTGCCGCGCCAGCTCCCCCGGCTTGGGGAGCAGCTGGGGGGTGGGCGGTGGGTGTAGGGGGCCAAACTGACCCCCCCTCAACGTACCTGCCAGCCCCACGGCCGTCCTGTGCCAGCCTCCACCCCGTGCCCCCTGCCATGCACTACAGACACCCCACACCCACCCACTATCCACCCCACGCCACCCTATATCCCATATCCACCCCATATGCACCCCACACGCCCCATGCTCACCCCATGTGCACCCCACACGCATCCCATGCCCATCCTATGCCCCACAGCCATCCCACAGATGTCCCACACTCCATCCCCACCCTGTATCCACCCCACAGCTACCCAATATCCACCCCATAACCACCCCATATCCACCCTATACCCCATAGCCACCCCACATTCGCCCCACACTCCATCCTCACCCTGTACCCACCCGACACCCCACAGCTACCCACTATCCACCCCACGGCCGCTCTATATCCCGTGCCCGCCCCATATGCACCCCATACACCCCATGCCCTACACCAGTCCCTCTCCCAGCCCCACGGCAGCCCCTGCCCCACCTTGCCCAGCTGGACCTGCTGCTTGTCGAGGAAGTGGTGCTGGAGAGCGCCGTGGGGCAGAGCGCCGTGGGGCAGGGCCTGGGGGCTCTGGGGCAGCGGGGACGACTGCGTGCGGCTCAGGGGCCGGTGCCGTGGCAGCTTGCTCACCGTCCGCACGCTCCCCGCGCGCTCCCCCGTCACCAGCGGCGACTGCCCGTGCAGCGGCACTGCGGGAGCCGGCCGCCATCAGCAGGGCGCCCCGACACCCCCCCAAAAATCCATCTGGGGGGGTGGGGAGGGGGTTTGCAAGCAGGGGAAACTGAGGCAGGGCAGGGGACTGACCGGCGATGAGGGTGCTCTGCTGGCGCGCTTGCTCCAGCAGCAGGACGTGCTGCAGCAGGGACGCGGGGCCGGCGGGGGGGTCCCCCTCCAGGGCCACCCCCAGCAGGCAGCCCGGGATGGAGGAGGTGCTCAGGAACTTGCCGGTGAGGGCGGCCCCGGGGCGCAGGGCGGCCACCCCCGGGCGCTCGGCCTCCGCCTGCGGCGACAGCTTGGGGGACGCCTGCGGGGGCAGAGGACGGCACTGCGGACCCCCCCGTCCCCACCCCTGAGCCCGCCCCCCCCGGCCCTCAGCAGCTGCACGTGGAGGCAGAGGGATGCTCCCACCCCTTGTCACCCCTCGAGGTGCTGGGTGACACCCCCACCCCAAAAACCCTGCACCCCGCAGCCTGGGAGCACCCAAACTGGGGACACTGGGGTGCTGCCGGTCCTCCCCCCACCAGCCTCAGCTTCTCTCCTGTGGGGAAACTGAGGCACAAACACAGCCTTGGGGGATACGGGGGGGTCCCGGATGCTGGGGTTCCCGGTTTGGGATCCCCCTCCTGCCCAACAGTCACCCCACGGGCACAGGGTCCCCTGTGGGGTGTTGGGTCCCCACGCCAAGCCTGCCAGGTCCCCAGGACACCCTTGGGGGGTACCAGGGCCTTGTGCCGTCTCCTATGGGGTCCCCACACTGCCCCTATGGGGTTCTGGGTCCTGGTGACACCCCCACGGGCTGCAGGGTCCCCACGTCACCTCTGTGGGGTTCTGGGTCCTGGTGACACCCCCACGGGCTGCAGGGTCCCCACGTCACCTCTGTGGGGTTCTGGGTCCCTGAGACACCCCCACGGGGCGCAGGGTCCCCACGTCACCTCTGTGGGGTTCTGGGTCCCCGAGACACCCCCACGGGGCGCAGGGTCCCCACGTCACCTCTGTGGGGTTCTGGGTCCCTGAGACACCCCCACGGGGCTCAGGGTCCCCACGTCACCTCTGTGGGGTTCTGGGTCACTCAGACACCCCCACGGGGCGCAGGGTCCCCACGTCACCTCTGTGGGGTTCTGGGTCCCTGAGACACCCCCACGGGGCGCAGGGTCCCCACGCCAAGCCCCCGCGCCGGCCCCACTCACGTTGAGGTGGGAGTTGGTGACGGTGACGGTGGCCTGCAGCCCCAGGGAGATGTTGGGAAGGGACGGGGACGTGTAGAGGCTGAGCTGGCTGGCGCCGTCCAGCGTGAGGGCTCGGTGCTGGGGCAGGAGCTGCTGTGGGGCGGGGGCACACGGCACGGGCATGCCATGAGCACACACACGCATGTGCCAAAACACGCCACGGATGTGCGCAACCTGCGGTTCTGGGAGCACAGGCGGGCTGCACGCACCAGGGCACACGTGTGCACCTGGACAGACACGCACCAGCTTCGTGCACTCGAGCATGTGTGCACGCCGAA
The DNA here is from genome assembly GCF_963921805.1 of Phalacrocorax carbo. NCBI lineage: Eukaryota > Metazoa > Chordata > Aves > Suliformes > Phalacrocoracidae > Phalacrocorax > Phalacrocorax carbo. The sequence continues at coordinate 3,669,753 of NC_087537.1, forward strand.
CACGCACACGCTGGTGGCACACGCCTGAGTACAGTGAACATGGCTGCATGCACCCGAGCATACGTGTGCGCCCTGAGCACGCTCACGGCACGCACCCGAGCATACGTGTGCACCCTGAGCACGCTTACGGCGCGCACCCGAGCATACGTGTGCGCCCTGAGCACGCTCACGGCACGCACCAGAGCATACGTGTGCGCCCTGAGCACACTCACGGCGCGCACCCGAGCATACGTGTGCGCCCTGAGCACGCTCACAGCACACACCTGAGCATACGTATGTGCCCCGAGCACGCTCACAGCACACACCTGAGCATACGTGTGCACCCTGAACACGCTCACAGCACACACCTGAGCATACGTGCGCACCCCGAGGACGCTCACAGCACACGTGTGAATACACACGCACCCCGAGCACGCTCACAGCACACACCTGAGCATACGTGTGTGCCCCGAGCACGCTCACAGCACACACCTGAGCATACGTGCGCGCCCTGAGCATGCTCACAGCACACACCTGAGCATACGTGTGTGCCCCGAGCACGCTCACAGCACACACCTGAGCATACGTGTGCGCCCTGAGCACGCTCACAGCACACACCTGAGCATATGTGCGCACCCTGAGCACGCTCACAGCACACACCTGAGCATACGTGTGCACCCCGAGCACGCTCACAGCACACACCTGAGCATATGTGCGCACCCTGAGCACGCTCACAGCACACACCTGAGCATATGTGCGCACCCTGAGCACGCTCACAGCACACACCTGAGCATACGTGTGTGCCCCGAGCACGCTCACAGCACACACCTGAGCATACGTGCGCGCCCTGAGCATGCTCACAGCACACACCTGAGCATACGTGTGCGCCCTGAGCACGCTCACAGCACACACCTGAGCATACGTGTGCACCCTGAACACGCTCACAGCACACACCTGAGCATACGTGCGCGCCCCGAGCACGCTCACAGCACACACCTGAGCATACGTGCGCACCCTGAGCACACTCACAGCACACACCTGAGCATACGTGCGCACCCCGAGCACGCTCACAGCACACACCTGAGCATACGTGTGTGCCCCGAGCACGCTCACAGCACACACCTGAGCATACGTGTGCGCCCCGAGCACGCTCACAGCACACACCTGAGCATACGTGTGCACCCTGAGCACACTCACAGCACACACCTGAGCATACGTGTGTGCCCCGAGCACGCTCACAGCACACACCTGAGCATATGTGTGTGCCCCGAGCACGCTCACAGCACACACCTGAGCATATGTGTGTGCCCCGAGCACGCTCACAGCACACACCTGAGCATATGTGTGTGCCCCGAGCACGCTCACAGCACACACCTGAGCATATGTGCGCACCCTGAGCACGCTCACAGCACACGTGTGAACACACACGCACCCCGAGCACGCTCACAGCACACACCTGAGCATATGTGTGTGCCCCGAGCACGCTCACAGCACACACCTGAGCATATGTGCGCACCCTGAGCACGCTCACAGCACACGTGTGAACACACACGCACCCCGAGCACGCTCACAGCACACACCTGAGCATATGTGTGCGCCCCGAGCACGCTCACAGCACACACCTGAGCATACGTGTGCACCCCAAGCACGCTCACAGCACACACCTGAGCATACGTGTGCACCCCAAGCACGCTCACAGCACACACCTGAGCATATGTGTGTGCCCCGAGCACGCTCACAGCACACACCTGAGCATACGTGTGCGCCCCGAGCACGCTCACAGCACACACCTGAGCATACGTGTGTGCCCTGAGCACGCTCACAGCACACACCTGAGCATACGTGTGCGCCCCGAGCACGCTCACAGCACACACCTGAGCATACGTGTGCGCCCCGAGCACGCTCACAGCACACACCCGGACACACACGCGCGCCCTGAGCACGCTCCCAGGACACGCCCCGCACACGCGCGTCCCAGCCCTCGGCAGCTCCTACCTCGGCGTGGATGTTGGGGACGGAGCCGGTGAAGCCGTTCTCGGCGATGGCGCCGTGGGAGCTGTTGGGGGAGCTGGGCCCGGAGCCCGGGGCGCTGCTGCACACCGAGGACACTGCGGGGCCGCGGCGTCACGGGGGGGGTGGGGGGGGCACGGCACCACAGGGGGGCCGCCGCCGCCCCCCCATCCCTGCCTCAGTTTCCCCTGCCAGGGTGCACGGCCCCGGGAGGGAGGGAGGGGGTAGCCTGCGCACACACGGAAAGGTGTGCGAAGGCACAAGCACGCCTGCGCGCACATATTGCAAAAGCACAGGTGTGTGCACGAGCACGCGCGTGACCTGGTAGCCACGGGGAGGACGCGGGGTCCCGGCCCGAGGGCCCCCCACCCCCACCCCGCCGCTGCGCGGGGAAACACCCGGCGACCTGGGGGAACCGAGGCAGGCGGCGCGGCCCAGCCCGCGCCCCCCGGCTCACCCGTGATCTCGATGGCTCGCTTCTTGAAGGTGCTGATGACGGTGCCGTCCTTCCTCCGCAGCAGGGGACTGCTCCTCCTCTCCGCTACCTTCTGTTTTAACCGCGAGCGCACTTTCAGGTTGGGTTCGGAGGCTGCGGGGCGGGTGGGGGGCACCCGGGAAGCGGAGTTAGCCCCGGCACGGCTCCCCGGCATCCCCCCCACCCCCACCCCCCGGTGGTCCGGCACCCACCGGTTTTGCGGAGCGGGAAATCATCCCGGCCGTCGTAGGTGCCGAGGAGGGGGAGTTTGTAGGATGGGGGTGTCCCCGGGCTGCCGGTCTGGGGGGGGGAACTCTGGTCCAACGAGGTGTGGTGAGCCCTGGGGGGGGGGCGAAGGCGGCAGAGACCCCGCTAGGACGCCTGGGTCCCCCCCCGCCTTGGTCCTGGGAGGGGGTTGTCCGGGTTTGGGGGTGACCTACCAACATTTGGGGTGCTGGGGGAGGGAATGGTTGGGGGGGCCGGTGCCCGGCTCCTTCGTCTTGCTGAGCAGGAACTCCTGCAGCTTCAGCTTCACCTCCGTGCTGGCGATGGCGCCTGGGGGGGGGGACACACCGCAGCTGGGATGGGGAGGGGGACACAGCACGTACCCCCCTCCCAGCCCCCCCCGGAGCCTCCTGCACCCCCAGTACCCCGCAGCCCCCAGTACCACCCCAGCGCCCAGAGCCCCTATTGCCCCCAGCCGCCATCTCCGCTCCCCGGTCCCACAGAGCCCCCCAGCCCCCCCCAGCAGCACCCCCCGGCTCACTCTCGCGGCTCTTGTCCTTGGTGCGCAGGGCGTGGAGCTGCTCCAGGCGCTGCTGCTGCTCCAGGGCCTCCTGCCGCTCCCGCTGCCGCTGCTGCTCCAGCTCCTGCTGCCGGCGGGCGGCCAGCGCTTCCTGCTGCTGCTGCGGGACAGCGCGGGGGGGCTCGGGGACGGGCTCCCCCCCACCTCTCACACCCTCCACGGATCCAGCCCTGGGGGGTAGCACCACCCTGCCCTGACCCTCCCCCCCGCCACGTGGCTCCGTCACCCTGGGGTACGGCACCCCACGGCTCCCATCACCCCAAGGAACATGATGCCCCACGGCTCCTTCACCCCTACCCTCCCCCCCCGATGGCTCCATCACCCCCAGTCCCTCCCCACAGCTCCATAACCTCAAGACAGGCAATGCCCCCCAGCTCCATCACCCCCAACCTCCCCCCCCCCCCCCGCTCCATCACCCTGGAGAGATGATGCCCAATGGCTCCATCACCCCCAATCTCCCCCCCAATGGCTCCACCACCCCCAGTCCCTCTCCCCACAGCTCCGTAACATCAAGACAGGCAATGCCCCACAGCTCCATCACCCCAGACAGCTCATGCCCCGTGACTCCATCACCCCCAACATGTCCCCAATAGCTCCATCACCCAGCTGGTGACACCTCGTGGCTCCATCACCCATGCAGGTCATGCCCCGTGGCTCCATCACTCCCAATCCCTCCCCACAGCCCCATCACCTCTAGAAAGGCAATGCCCCGCGGCTGCTTTCCCCCGATCTCCCCACCAATGGCTCCATAGGCCCAGATAGGTGACACACCCATAGATCCACCACCCCAAGACAAGCAAGGCCCCACAGTTCCATCGCCCCCAATTTCCCCTCAAGAGCTCCATCACCCTGGACATGGGATACCCCATGGTTCCATCACTCCCAGCACCCCTCCCAATGGCTCCATCATCTCCAGTCTCCCCCCAGTAGCTCCATCACTCCCAGTCTCTACCCAATGGCTCCATTACCCCAGACAGGTCATACCCCATGGCACCATCACACCACGCAGGTGACACCTCATGGCTCCGTCACCCCCAATCTCCACCCAATAACTCCATCACCCCATGCAGGTAACACCTCATGGCTACCCCCAATCTCCACCCAATAGCTCCATCACCCCAGACAGGTCATTCCCCATAGGCCCATCACCCCATGCAGGTGACACCTCACGGCTCCATCACCCCAGGCAGGTCATGCCCCATGGCTCCATCACCCCCAGTCTCCACCCCATGGCTCCATCACCCCATGCAGATCATGCCCCATGGCTCCATCACCCCAGGCAGGTCATGCCCCATGGCTCCATCACCCCCAATCTCCACCCCATGGCTCCATCACCCCAGGCAGGTCATGCCCCATGGCTCCATCACCCCCAATCTCCACCCCATGGCTCCATCACCCCAGAAAGGTCATGCCCCGTGGCTCCATCACCCCCAATCTCCACCCCATGGCTCCATCACCCCTGGCAGGTCATGCCCCATGGCTCCTTCATCACCAGTCTCCCCCAGTCATTCCACCACCCCAGGCAGGTGATGCCCCCCCCGTCACCCCCAGCCCACCTTGAGGTGCTTCTGGAGCTGGACCTCGTGCTGGCGGGTGAGGTGCTCGTGCTGCTTCTGGAACTCGGCGAAGAGCAGCTGCTTCTGGAGCTGCTGCTGCTGCTTGAGGGCCAGCAGCTCCCGCTGCAGCTGCCGCTCCCGCGCCGCCGCGTCCAGCCCCGGCCCCCGGCGCTCCCCGCACGCCTCGGGCGCCCCGCGCGCCTCCGCCGGCCCCTCCGCCCCTGCGGGCACCGGCCAGGCTCAGGGGGCACCCGGGGGGTGTCCCAGGGATGGGGAGGGGTGCTGGGGAGCAGCTTGGGGGTGTCCCAGGGATGGGGGGCAGCTGGGAGCAGCTTGGGGGTGCTCCAGAGACAAGGGGGGAAACTGGGACACGTTTAAGGGGTAGTTTGGGGGTGTTCCAGGGATGGGGGGGAGCTGGGACACGTTTAGGGGTAGTTTGGGGGTGTCCCAGGGATGGGGAGGGGTGCTGGGAGCAGCTTGGGGGTGTCCCAGGGATGGGGGGGAGCTGGGACACGTTTAGGGGTAGTTTGGGGGTGTCCCAGGGATGGGGAGGGGTGCTGGGAGCAGCTTGGGGGTGCTCCAGAGACAAGGGGGGAAACTGGGACACGTTTAAGGGGTAGTTTGGGGGTGTTCCAGGGATGGGGGGGAGCTGGGAGCAGTTTGGGGGTGTCCCAGGGATGGGGGAGGGAGCTGGGACACGTTTAGGGGTAGTTTGGGGGTGTCCCAGGGATGGGGGGGAGCTGGGACACGTTTAGGGGTAGTTTGGGGGTGTTCCAGGGATGGGGGGGAGCACAGGGGCAGTTGGGGGGCTACCAGGGTGGGTCAGGGATCAGGCCCTCCCATCAGGACCCTGGGGGTCTCCCACCAGCTCCAAGGGCCTTGGATCAACCGTTTCCCTCCCCTGCTCAATAAAAACCAGGGGGGTCACCGCAAGCCGAGCCCCCACATCTGCAACATGCAACAACTGGTCCAGGGGGCAGCTGGGGGGATGGAGGATCGAGCCCCCCCCCCCCCCCAAGCTCCAACCCAGGGATGGGCATAAACCCCCCCAGCAAGCACCGAGCTCAGCCCCCCACCAGCGAAGGACGAGGGGAGGGAACCCAGGCATCCGGGACCCTGCCCCCCCACCCCGGACAGAGGTACGGCGGTTGCGGGGGGGGACACGGACCCCCCCATCCCCACGCAAACAGGAAGGCGGGGGCGGGGGGCGCGCGCTGCATGCTAATGCGCCCCGGCCCCCCCCCGCAGCGCGCGGCGGCACGTCGGGCACTGACGTGTGCCCGGGACGGACCCGCGGACGTCACCGTGTCGCGGAGCTCGGGCACCAACCCCCCCCCACCGCTCTGCCAGCCCCCCACCCCGGGGGAGGCAGGCAGTCCCCCTCCCCCAAAACCTGCCAGTCCCCCCTTCCCAGTAGCACGCTGCACCCCCCAGTACCAACCAGCCCCCCCAGTACCAGACAACCCCCTGCAAAACAACAGCTCCCTCCCAGTGCTAGCCCCCCTTTCCCAGTACCAACCAGACCCCCCAGTATGAACCAGCCCCCCAAGCCATGCAGCACCCCCTAAAAGCCCCCCCCCCCCAGTATGTACCAGTGCCAAGCAGTCCCACAGTCAGTATCACCCCCCCTCGACGTGCAAGAGGGGCCACGGGAACCCCCCAGCCCCCCCTCACCATCCCAATTTACCCCCAGGGGGGCCTGGGGCTGCCCCACACCTGGGGGGTGGATTTGGGGGCGGTGGGGTTATATGGGGGTGCCCCTGCAGCCCCCCCAGACCCGGCAGCCCCCCAAATTTGAGGACTCAAACATACACAAAGCCACCTTTGGTGGGTGTTGGGGTGCAATGTGGGGTGGCAGCACCCAGCACTGGGGGGGGGGGGGGGGGCGGAATGGGGGGAGGGGGGCTAAAAATAGCCCCGGGAGGGGCCAGGGCAGGAGGCGGCCCAGCCCCGGCCAAACCTGCACTTAGGGGCTCAGAAGTGGCTTTGGGCTGGCGAGGGGCCGGGGCCACCACCCTGCTGGGGGGGCCACCACCCTGCTGGGGGGGCCACCACCCTGCTGGGGGGGCCACCACCCTGCGGCCCCACGCCAGCCCCTGCCCGATCCGGCCCCTTCCACGGGGGCTGCTTAACCCCTCGGTGCCCACGGCCCCCCCAAATCGAAGGGCCCCCGGGGCAGTGCGGCAGGTCCCTCTGGCACCATCCCCACGGGGGTGCAATGGGGGGTGTCCTGGGGGTAATGGGGACGTGGGGTTGGGGGGGCTTGGACCCTCCCAGTGACCCCCGGTGGGTCCCTGCCACGGGGTGGCTGTGCGCACCCATGCAAGGAGGGCTGGTCCCTTTGCACATATCCGTGCAAGAAGAGCAGCGCTCCCCCGTGCACACCCATGCAAGGAGAGCAGCTCCCCACCTTGCACACCCATGCACACCCGTGCAAGAAGAGCAGCGCTCCCCCGTGTACACCCGTGCAAGGAGAGCAGCTCCCTGCCTTACACACCCGTGCACACCCGTGCAAGGAGAGCAGTTCTCTGCCTTATACACTTGTGCACACCCGTGCAAGGAGTAGCTCTCCCTGTTGCACACCTGTGCACACTTGTGCACACAGGGCAGCTCTCCCCCTTGCACGCCCATGCAAAGAGAGCTCTCCCTGTTGCACACCCACGCAAGGAGAGCGGCTCCCTGCCTTGCACACCTGGGTACACCTGTGCAAGGAGAGCAGCTCTCCCCCACGCACACCCGTGCAAGGGCACGCACGCCCCTGCACGATCACACCGTGCCCCACCGCAGCCCCCCACCGTGCCACGCTTACACCCCCCGTGCCGGACCGCAGCCACCCTCCTGCGCCCACGTCCCCACGCGCCGCCACGGCAGCACCCACCCCTGGGTGGCAACACCCAGCAGCACCCACCACCCAAATCACCCCCCCCAGAGGTGGCGCGGAGCAGCCGGGGAACCCACATCCTGGCGGGGAGACGGCGCGAGCCCCCGGCACAGCCGGGCCACGGCGGGTGGGCTGAGCCGAGCGGCTCGGGGACCCCGGTGGGTGCCCCCCTTCCGGACACGGCACCGGCCACCGTGGGTCTGGGGGCGCGAGCGTGTCCCCCCGCCACGCACAGGGATGGCTGATCTCCCACCCCAGGGATGGGACACCCCAAAACTCACTGGAGGGGGAGGGGGTGGGAAGCGCTGCCTGCGGGTGCCAGGGCAGGATTCACCCCCGGTACAGGAACGATGCTGGGGGGCACATCCCGGGCGCAGCCCCCACCCCGCAACAGCCAGAACGTCCCAACGCTCAGGGATGCTTGGGGACAGGACCGGTGCCAGGTGGGATGTCACTGGGTTGGGGGGGGGGGGGACACACAGGACCAGGGACCCCCCCCCAGCACTCACCTGGGGCGGGGAGGGCGGCGTGGAGCTGGGCGCGGGACAGGAGCTCCAGCGAGGGCTCGCGGCCGGACCCCCCCTCTGCAAAACAGCCGTCCCTCTTATAAATGGGCTGCAGCGTCGGGGGGGGGGGGGGGGGGGGGGCCTGAGGCATGTCCCCCCCACCCACCGAGCCCCCCAAACCCACCCCCACTTAGCACGGGGAGCGAGCCGTCAGCCAGGGGCCACTGAGCATCCCCGGAGTTCGGGACGAGGGGAGTGGATCCGGCCCCCCATCCCAGGCTGGGTGGGGCTGGGTGGCCCCCCCTCACCCGCAGCCACCCCGTGGTGTGGGTGTGTGTCCCCCCCCCCGCCCCCGCTTCCCCAGCCGGGTTCTTCTCTCCAGCGCCTGGAAATAGCCGGCGCACGGGAGGAGCCGGCTATAAATAGGGCAGCGTGCCGGGGGGAGCCACGATGGCTCCCACGGGACGGGGTGTGCCGTGTGTGTGTGTGTGTCCCCCCCATGGCACAGCCCCCTCTGGGTACATGCGGGGGCCACCCAGCAGCACCCCCAAACTGCCCTGGGGACTGGGGGAGAGGGGCCACCACTGCCTGGGGGGGGGAACATGGGGGACCTGCAGCAGGGCTGGGATCACCATGACACACACACACACCACCCCCCCCCGGGCACCCCCAGCCCCTAATTGCTGGGGATGTTAATCCACATCAGCACTACCGGGAATAAAATCCGGGTTACGCAGAGGGGGGTTAGCCCCCACTCCAGGAAAGGGAAAGCAAGTGCCCCCCCCTCCAAAGGGGAGCCCCCCCCAGGAGGATGGGGGTCCCTGGGCCGGCGTGGGGGCTCAGACACCAACTCAGCACATTTTCTGCCGGATCAGTGACCCGAAGCGGCTCAGCACGGCCGGGCCCGGGGGCGACAATGGGCTGAGGTGGTGACACCCCCCCACCCTCTCCCGAGGGGTGGGGGACCCCCCCCAACCGTGCTGCCACCCCTCCGGCCGTGCGTAACCCCTCCCCCCCGCCGGCACCAGCCACGTTTATTTACCAGCGCGTTAATCCCAAGCCGAGACTTTTAATAGCCGGGATATTTATGGGCTCCCCCCCCCCGCGGCCCCCCGCCCCCCCCGGGGTGCTTTGGGGCTTGACGTCAGCCCAGCTATTTCTGGTGCCGCCAGCGGGCAGGAGGCCACGGGAACGAGCCCTCCCGGCTGCCGGACCCCCCTCCGGCACGCACCGGCTGGCACCCCGGTGCAGGCAGCACCCTGCCAGGGCACCGGAGCGGTACCACACCTGGGGGACCCTCAGGGAGATAGAGGGGAAAAGGGGGGACCCCCCAGGCACCCCCAGGTGGGATGGAGGGGAGCGGGGTGCCTGCACCCCCGGGGGTGGCACTACCAGGGGATGCTCAGCTTCTGCAGGATCCCTGCAAACGCAGCCCGGCTTTGGGGTGCAAGCGGAGAGCCCTGGGGAACGCTGAGCACCCAAAGGGGAACTGGGGGGATGGGGAGACACCCCCCCGGCTCAGGGGTGCCCTCTGCCACGTCCCTGCGATGGACGCAGCCCAGGGGATGCCCGGCTGAGACCTCCCCAACTCATCACAGCAGCCGAAGGGCTTCACCCAGGAAAGCCTCTCTCCCAAGCGCAGGCCCCCAGGCTCAGCCCCCGCCGGATCGGGGACGCCGAGGCAAGCGCCGCGGGGACGGGCAGAAGCGGCTGGGCCACGTCCCCGTGCCACCGTGCCGCGTGCCAGCCCCGTGCCAGGCACGGCCGGGCGGCGCTCCAGCCCCGCGGCCGCTCCAAAAATACCGGCGGGCGGCTAACGGGCGGCGGCGGTGCCGGCCGGGGGCTTTGGGGTCACTCACCCCCTATCCCGAACCTACAGCGAGTCGCCAGCGCCATCGAGTGGGACTGGGGGGGGGGCTCGGCCACCACCCCGTGCCTCAGTTTCCCTTCACAAACACCCCGAAGGCTGCTGGGGGTCGGCGGAGCCGCTTGTGCCGGGGCCGCGCGCGCGTCCAGATGTCGCTGGAATTCCCAGCGGGCTAATTACAGGGCGGCTTTGACCCGGAGCCAGCGGCAGCCGATATAGCGCAGGCACGGCCCTCGCGGCGGCCCGCGGTCACCCAGGCTGTCCCCGCGGGATGTCACCGAGGGGACCCCGCGTCCCGGCACGTCGGGGTCCGCCGCAGGGACCCGCCGCCGGATTTCACCCGCGCAGAAGCGAAGCCGCGGCGGCGCGCGAGCCGTGCGGCGGCGGGAGGACGGCGGCGACGCGACCCTGTGCCTCAGTTTCCCCCCACCCCCCAACCCCCAAAGCAGTCTGGGCGAAGCGGGGAGGTGGGCGGCTCGGTGCAGCCCCGGGCACCCGGCACGGCGCCCGCCGCCGCTCCGCACGCGCCCGTCTCGCACGGCGACACCCACGCGGGCGCTAATGAGCCGCGCGACGGCGGCGGGCGCGCGGTGTTGATGTGCCGTGCCGGGCCACGCGCCGCCGTGGCACGATGGTCCCCGCGTCCCGTCCCCCCCTCCCCGACACCCCATGGGTGCCAGGATGAGACAGGGGGGTGCACGGCCGGGACGCCGCCCCCGGTCTGGGGGTGCAGGGCAGGGTGCCCGGTGGTGCAGCCCCCCCACCCCCCGCCCCGTGGTGTCCCCGGGTCTCACCTGCGTCGCTCTGGGGGTCCATGGTGGGCGGCGGGCGCTGGTGCTGGGGGGACGCGGAGAGGCGGCTGTGCGGAGAGGCCGTCAGCGCCGGCCGGGGCGCTGGGGCTGTGCCCGCGCCGCCCGGGAGCCCTGCGGGACCAAGCACCCTCGTCAGCACCCCCGGCCCCCACCCTGCACGCTGCCCCCCCACCCACGAGAAACCCCCACCAGCACCACTGGGTGGGGGGGGTGGGGGGTGGCCTGGGCTGCTCAGAGCCACGGGCCGGATCCAGCATCGCGATGTGTCTGTGTGTCGCCCCCCCCCCCCCCCCCCCAATTCCCTGAGCATCGGCTGGGGGTTGGAGCCAGCACCGTGTGTGTGCCCCCCCCCCCCCGCCCCGGAGCACCCGCCGGCGGTGGCAGGATGCGGCCCCCCTCCTGCCCCCCGGGAAAAGGGGGGTGCGGGGGTCCGTGGGGCACCCACAAAAGGGACACGGGGTGGGGGGGAAGAGGGGACCCGGCAACGTTACACAAGGTTCTGCAGGAAAAGGGGGGGGGGGCATAAATGGGGAGCCCGGGGAGGACGACGGGGAAGCGCAGCCCCTAGGACAGCCCCCACCCCCCCGCGGTGTCACCCCATGGGGACACGGGTGGGCCCCCCCGCGGAACTCCTGCGGCGGGGACGGACCCAGTCCCACGGGACACACGCACACACTCGGTGCTGGCCTACCCCCTCCCCCCGCGGCCCCCGGTGCTGCAGCCCCCCCCCCCAGGCATCGCCCCAAGGGGGGGGTCGGGAGGGGCCACCCGTGGGGGCCACGCTCGGTTCCCCAGCGGCGCGACGGACCCCACGGGCGGGTTGGGGGTGGTGTGGATGGTCGGGGGGGGGGTGGGGGTGGGGGGTGCAGACCCAGCCCGGCGCGGTACAACGGCCCCCCCCCTCCCCGCCTGCAAACGGGCCGCGCTGCGGAGCCGCCGCCGCGCTGGCGCACGGACCCCCCCCCCCCGCTCTGCACGGCACAAACCCCCTGCACAGGGACCCCCCCCCCGCATTGCAAACCCCCCCTCGGGCATTGCAGCCCCCCCCCGGCCCTTGCACAGGCCTCCCCCAGCATTGCACGGGCCCCCCCCCCCGTTGCATCGCGCAAGCCCCGCTGCACGGCGCCCCCCCGCCCGCTCTGCAGCCCCCCCCCCGCGATGCACAATGCCCCCCCCCCATAACCCACCACACCGACCCCCCCCTTCGCATTGCAAACCCCCCCCACCCCCTTTCACCGCACCCCGCCGCCGCCGCTCCCCCCGCCCCGCACCGCTCGGTGCCCCTCCCCGCCCGTTGCCCGCACAGCCCGGGCCCCCCCCCCATTGCACGCCCCCCCCCCCATTGCAAAGCCCCCCCCCCCAGCACTGCACGGCCCCCCGGTACCTGCGGGGTGCCCGGCCGCGCCGCCCCGCGCGCGCCCCGCCGCCCCTCCATCTTTGCAGCGGGGCCCCGCCCGCCCCGACAACAACATTCGGTGACGTCACTCGCCGTCACGTGACGGAACCCTGCGCTAAAAATAGCCTCGCCCCCTCCCCCTCCCCCGGGGGCGGGGCGCGGCGGAAGGCGGGGGGGAGCCTTAAAGGCGCCGCGGGGTGTGTGTGCGTGCAAGGGCACACGCGTGTGTGTGAGCGCGCGCGTGCATCGTGGGCTGGTGTGCGACGGCACGCGCGTGCACGCCATGGTCTGGCGTGCAATGGCACACACGTGCACCATGGGCTGGTGTGCAGCAGCGCACACGTGTAAATGCATGTGTGCGTGCACCATGGGCTGGTGTGCAACGGCATGCGTGTGAGTATGCACCGTATGCTAGCATGAAATGGCACACGTGTACGCATCATGCGCTGGCGTGCAACGGCACACACGTGCAAGGGCATGTCTGTATGCACCATGGGTTGGTGTGCAACGGCACATGTGTGAGTGTGTGCTCTGTGCTAGTGTGCGGCAGCACATGTGTCTGAGTGCACGTGTGTGAATGCCATGGGCTGGTGTACGCGGCGTGTGTGTGAGCGTGTGCGTGCACACATCATGGGCTGGTGTGCAGCAATGCAGGCATGTGAGTGTGTGTGTGCACGTGTCGTGGGCTGTTGTGCAATGGTGGCGTGCGCCATGTGCTAGTGTGCAACAGTACACGTATGTGAGTGCGTGTGTGTGTGCACCACGGCCTGGTGTGCAACTGCACTCATGTGAGTGTGTACCTTGTGCTAGTGTGTAACAACCAATGCATGCAATGCACGTGCTACGCGTTGGTGTGTGCACTGCGGGTTGCTGTGCAGCGGTACATGTGCATGAGTGCATGCGTGTGTACAGCATAGGCTGGTGTACAGCAGTGCACATGTGTGCGTGCATGCTGTGTGCACCACGGCCTGGTGTGCAACAGCACACGTGTAAGCATGCACCGATAACTGACATGTAAAAGCGTTGATGTGCACTATGAGCTGGTGTGCAATGGCACACGTGTGAGCGCATGTGATTGCTCCCCATGTGCTAGTGTGCAATAACACACATGTGTGAGTGTATGTGACCTACGGGCTGGTGTGCAATGGTGCACGTGTGAGTGTGCACCACAGCCTAGCGTGCAACCGCATGTGCGTAAGCGTGCAATGAGCTAGTGTGCCAGAGCACATCATGTGTGCAGGTGTGCACCGCGGGCTGGTGCGCGAGGACACACGTGGGCACGTGCACCGCGTGCTAGTGGGAGCGCACATGTGTGCACACCGTGGGCTGTGTGTGATGACGTACGTGTAAGCATGCGTGACAGGGTGCATGCAACAGCACGCGCGTGTGCCACAGGATGGCGTACAGCCGCGCACACATGTGCATGCACAAGAGGCTGGTCTGCAATTGCTCTTGCACGTGAGTGCATGAATATAGATGTGCGCGTGCAACAGGCTGGCAGGGAGTCACACGCGTGTGAGCGCACCTGTGACAAGTGGGCGTGCAATGACACGTGTGCAGCTGCACACGTGTATGCGTTCATGCATGATGGGCTGGAGTGCAGCTGCACACGTGTGCAAGCACATGCCGGCAGCAGGAGCGCCTGCTTGTGCAATTGCACACGCGTGTGCGTGACAGCCGGGGTGGGGCGGGGCGGGCTGGGGGGAGGGGGGGGATACGTCCCCGCGGCCGCGCTGCGTGTGCGGCCCACGCGGGGACGCGGGGGGATGAATCACGCCGGGCCGGGGCCGCGGTGAGTCACGGCGGGGGCCGGGCGGGGCGGCGCGGGGCACACGTGCGTGCACGCGGGACACGCGCGGACACACACGCGTGGGTGCCCGAGGAGTGGGAGGCTGAAGGCGGGGCGGCGGCGGGAGGGACCCACGGGGCTGGAGAGGGGCGGACCAAGGGACGTGCAGGCGGGACGGACGGACAGACCCGGGGGGGGGCGGGCGGTGCTGCCACCTCCCCTTTAAGAGGCGCGGCCGCATTCCTGCCTGCCGACAGGCGGCGCGGGGCCCTTAAAGGGGACGTTCCCGCCCGCCTCCTCCCGGGGCCGCGGGTTCGCGTCCCGCCCCAGTCGCTTCCGCCTCCGGGGCCCGGGCCGCGCCGCTGCCATGGTAACGGAGGGGACACCGGGGCGGCCCCGGCCGGTGGGGGGCAGGTTTGGGGACCCTATGCTGGGGGGGGGGGGGCCTGGCCCGAGAGAGGTTTGGGGCTTTTATGGGCGGGTTTGGGGTCCCCACGGTGTGGGGGGGGCCCGGCCCGGAGGGGCTTGGTTTGGGGTCTCCATGGGGAGGGGGCCTGGCCCAGAGAGGCAGGTTTGAGGTCATACGGTGGGGGACCCGGGCTGAGGGTACGTTTGGGGTCCCCACGGGGGGGCAGAGCCTCCTCCCTGGCCCCATGGGGTCCCTGCAGGGTGGGCCCAGTGGTGGGGTGCAGGGTGTCCCCCCAGTTCCCCGGGAGGGAGGGAGCGGGGACCCCCCTGGGCCTCTGGTGGGGCAGGGTGGCTTGGGGGTCCCCACTGGGCAGGGGGGCACCCCATGACGGCAGCTGGGGGTCCCCCACGTCCTTACCCCCACCCCATTCCTTCAGGCCTGTCGCCTCCAGAAGCTGTTCGGGGCCGACGGGGACCTGGCGGACGAGGTGAGGGACCGGGCAGGACCTGCCTGGCACCGGTGGTGGCCGTGGGGACACCAGTGACGGCCGTGGGGACACCAGCTGGGCCTGGTGGCACCCCAGCACCCCGAGTTGCCCCACCAGGGTGGCTTTAACCTGCCCAACGGGTGCTGGCAACTTGTTAAGTGGCATTAACTCATTAAGAGTTTTCGTGCTCTTGGCTTTAATCCCCAGGGGCCATTGGGGCAGGGTCCTGCGCTGGCCTGGTCACCCCGTGGGTGGCTCTGGGGGGGGCACACGGGGGACACAGGGCTGTCTGGCTGCCCGGTGCCTTCTCTTCTCGCAGGATTTTCTCTCTGCCGTGGAGGATGCAGAGAACCAGTTTGCTGTCCCTGGACGTTTGTCACCCAGCGGTGGCCTGTCCCCAGCCCCCAGCCTGCAGCCCGTCCGCCCGCTGGGACCCCAGCTTGGTCACCATGCCAGTAAAGCCCCCGGCCTGCGGCCCCTTGCTGGGCAGGGGGAGCAGCCCGTGGGCTGCCGGGGACCCCCAGCCGGGGGAGCGGCCCCCCAGGATGAGCTGGACAACGATCTCCTCCTGGCCGCCTGCATGGAGCTGGAGGGCCCCGAGCTGCCGGCGGGGGCTGGTGCTGCCCGGCCGCCCCCAGGCCGGTGGGACAAGCACCCACAGATCCGTGCGGGGCAGGGGAGCCCCCAGGAATGGGCAGCCCCCAAGAAGCTACGTGTGGGAGAAGAGCTGGTGTCCTCAGGTTCTGGGGGGCAGGAGGAGAAGCAGGACCCCCTGCCCACCCCACAGGCAGCTCCCGCTCCCAAGCTGGTGCTGCGGCCCAGCGCAGCCTGTGCCTACCCGCCCCAACCCCCCACTCCCCTGGGAAAGCCGGGCAGGTCCTGGGGGTCCAGCCCTGTTCCCCAGGGCCCAGCCCTAAGGCCTTTCCAAGTGTCCCCGTGCCAGCCAGGAGCGAGCAGTTCCTCCATGGGGCTGCGGGTGCCGCAGACCCCCACAGCACCCCGGCAGAGCTGCCCCCCACCCCAGCTGCCCCCTGCCCACCCGCCGGCCTTGATGAGCTGTGTGGAGCCCCCAGCAAGGCAGCCACTCAGGCCGGCGCTGGGCAGCCTGCAGACGCCGGTGGTCACCAACCACCTGGTGCAGCTGGTGACGGCGGCCAGCAAAGCGCCCGGAGCCACCCCCCGTCTCCCACCGCATGGGAAGACTCGCCGGTTCCCGGGGCCCGCCGGGATCCTGCCTCAGCAGGTAGGTCCAGGGGATGGGACGGGAGCAGCTGGTGAAGGGATGCAAAACCCTGGGGCAGCATCAGAGCCTCCCCTGGGTGCCCTGTGATGTCTCTCTCTCTCTCTCCCATAAGCGTGCTGGGAAGCACCTGGAGGAGATCCTTGTTTCTGCTCCCCAGACTCCGGCTCATGGGGCTGTGGCAAAGCCGCGCACGGAGGTAACCCCTGCTCTGGTGCAGACCCGGCACTGCTGCGGGCAGTCCCCAGGCCCTGGCTTTGAGGGTGATGCTGGAAGGGGTGGGGGTCCCTGGGGCTCCCCCATGCTGTGCCGGGGCTGCGAGGCGTGCTGGCGCAGCTCTAGGGTTGTGACCGTGACCACGGTTGTCCTGTGAACCCAGGGACTGCCCAGCTCCTCCCCACCCACGGAAGAGGATTTCGGGAAGGGCCCCTGGCTTGCCATGAAGACGGAGCTAGGGCTGGACGAGAGGGACCCCAGCTGCTTCCTCAGGACCTACAGCGTGATCATGGTGCTGCGGAAGGTGAGGGGGGAGCTGGCCCTGGGGACTTGGCTTCCCAGCTCTCCCCTTGCCCCTTGGAGCCATTTCCAGGGCCAGGCATTGGTGTGGGGAGGGGGCTGAGCTGGGCTGCCTGTGGATCTCTGGTGGCCTTGCGGGGCTGCCCTCAGGGACATCGGTATGACGAGGGTCTGTGTGTACAGGCAGCCTTGAAGCAGCTCCCAAAGAACAAGGTCCCCAGCATGGCGGTAATGATCAAGACCCTGACCAGGACCAACGTTGATGCTGGTGCTGTGTTCAGGGACCCGACTGGTAAGCACAGCCGTGCTCGTGCCTGGGTCGGGCTGGGGCTCCCAGCCGTCACTCCTTGTGGCTAACGGGTCCCCTCCTTGTCCGCAGGAGAGATGCAGGGCACGGTCCATCGCCTGCTGCTGGAAGAGAGACAGAGTGAGCTCAGACCTGGCTCGGTGCTGCTGCTGAAGCAGGTAGGAGATGCAGAGGCAGATCTCTGGCAGCAGCCACACGTTTGGGGCTGTTTCTGCCACAGGCACCATGATCAACCCATGATCACCACCAGCTGCTGGGCTCCCATCCCACGGGAATGGGATGAGGGGCTCTGCCAGCTCCTCCCCAGGCTGCGGCTGGTGGTGCCATCGCAAGCTGGAGCTCTGGCTCCAACCCACGGCTCTGTCCTCACAGGTGGGTGTCTTCTCCCCATCCCACCGCAACCACTACCTCAATGTCACCCCCAACAACCTGCTCAAGATCTACCCGCCGGAGCCCGAGGGCAGCTTCTCGCAGCCGTTGCCAGCGCAGCAGGAGGTGAGAGAGGGCAGGGTGCTGCTGGCCCTGGAGGCACAGGGATGTTGGGGACCCCCTGAGGATATTACCGGGGGGTCTGGACTGCAGGGACCCTCACAAGCCACCAGGGAGGAAGGGGGAGGTTTGGGAGGGGCAGATAAATCCTCCTGTGGGTCCCCAGCAGTTCATCCCCACTGGGTTTTGCAGGTCCCTGCCCAGGCTGGGCTACTCCGGGAGCTCCCCGTGCAGCCCCCCCGGGGCATCCCTGCCCCTGGGGACTGGGGACGGTGGCAGACAAGCAGCCACAGCACAGAGCAGTCTCCTGGGGGCTTCTCCCTGCACCTGCAGAGCCCTGGGCCTGGGCGAGAAGAGGCGGTGGGAGCTGATGGCTGCGACATGGGTGAGCTGGACCTGCACTATGTGGGGAGGAAAAGGTCGATGTCCTGTGGAAAACAGGTCCTGGCCTTGGGCAGTGTCTCCCCTCCCCTGTAATGCCAATGGGCGTCTTGTCCCACCACGTCCCTGGTATGTGGAGTTGATTATTCCTCTATACACGTGTAAAACTCGTGCGTTTCATCCTCCCTGTGCCTGTGCAGATGACCTGGACGGGCTCCTGGGAGAGCTGCCTGAAGATTTTTTCTCCACTCCGGCCCAAGCTGACTGCTGCTGACCTCAGGGAGCTGCGGCACGGCCGGGGAGATGGTTACTGCTGGCATGGCCTGGGCTGCACCATGGCCTGGTGAGGAGGACACCGAGCAAGCAGGCGAGGCACTGCCTGCCCGCCTGCTCCTTTCTGTCTGTTGTGTTTGCTCTGGAGCCGAGAGCTGGGGGAAACCGGGGAGTCCGGGGTAGACACGGCCTCAGCACCTGTCCCCACTCCTCCGGGCGGGCTGGCCCCTCTCGGCTCCCAAACCCGCATTAAAGGGCTGTTCTGTCCCTGCCTTGCCCTGTGTGTTCATGTGTCACCATCCTCTCTGCCACTGCAGCCAGCAGTGCCCCTCTGTCCCTTCTCTGCTGAGCTCCAGCACCCCAAACCCTTCCCCTGGGGGTGTCCCTGCTCTCCCTCTCCTCTCCCTGCAGGGTTGGGGAGTACCCAGGGCCCAGCCCAGCCCCTTCAGACTGTCCCCTCTCGCACCCACCAACAGGTTAAACTCCCTGGCAGCCCTGTGCCAATGTGACTCTGTTTACCAGCCCAGGGAAGTTATTTATAGGGCGGCCTGGCCTGGGCCCTTGATTCAGCATTTGTCCGTGGGGTGCAGCCCTATTTACAGCCCCAGCCAGGCGCAGAAGGCAGCTCGCAGCACCCCGAGCCTCCCCCTGCCCTCCCAGGATACCCATGGCCCAGGAAACCTTCGCCTTCACCTCCTCCGCCCTGCGCTCGCTGCGGCTCCAGCGGGAGCTGCTGGAGCAGGAGGATCGCCGGCGAGCCCTGGCCTGGGAATCAGCCACGCGGCGGTTCCTGCCGGCAGCCCCCCGGCGTCCCCTGACCCCCGCCCGGCGTACCCAGTACTGCCGCGACCCCGCCGTCCACAACGCCCTGTACACTGGGGACCTCGTGCGCATCAAGAGCATCTTCACGGATGAGACTACTGCAAATCTGGTCCTGGAGACGGTCAGCGAGGAGCTGGTGTGGTCGCCTGAGCAGGGTATGGGGCCAGGGGCTGCGTGGGGCCGGGGGGCTCCCTTCCGTTCCCCCTGGGCTCCCTGCAAAATAACGGGTGGAGCCTGGGCAAGGAGTGAGGGCTGAGGGTGCAGCTCCTGGGGGGAGGAGGGCTGCCTGCTCTGATCTGGGGGTGGTGGGACAGGGAGGGTGCCCTAGGAAAGGGGGGGGTGATCCTGGTTTGCTTGTGGTGGAGGTGGGGGGATGTCGGGGTTCGCAACCCCTGGGCCGGGGTCTGGTGTTGGGTGGGCGGGCAGGCCTGGGCTAGGCCCCACGAGTGCTCCCCCCCGGCTGACGCCTGCCTATCTGGCAGGCCTGTGGGTGCTGAGCCCCCGCCGGCAGCAGACGTCAGCCCTGCGTATCGCCGCCAGCCGTGGCTACAGCGACTGTGCGCGGCACCTGCTGCTGCAGGGAGCCGAGGTGGACGCGGTGGTAGGGGGCCGGGCCCCCCTGCACGACAGTGCCGCCGCCCCCCGCCCCGACTGCACCCGCCTGCTCCTGGCCTTCGGCGGCGACCCCAACCTGCTGAGCGCCGAGGGCTCGGCACCCCTGCACCTCTGCACCGAGCCCGACAGCCTGCCGTATGCCCCGCCCCTCGCCCCGCCCCCAAGGACCACGCCTCTCGTTTGCATACAGAGCCCCGCCCCCTCACACACCCCACCCATGCCCCAGCCAACCCTGCAGGGAGGGCCCTCTCCAAGGGGTGGCCTCATCTGCATGTTGGGCTCCGCCCACTCAATCTGCATACCGTACACCACCCACATGGCCACTGTCATCTGCATGCCAAAGCCCCGCCCATGCACTAAGCTCCTCCCACACCCTCCTCTGCATGCCAAGGACCACCCCACACACCCACCAGCAAATCTCCACCCACATGCTGAGGCCCGCCCCCAACTGGCACGCTCATTTGCATGCTAGGCTCCACCTCCCACCCAAGCCACACCTACCACTTTTAAGCCCCACCCCCTGGGTTTAGCCCCACCCAAGCACCAGCCACACATGGAGCCAGAGCCCCGCCCCCGGAGCCAGAGCCCCGCCCCCGGCCCCACTCCAAAGCCAGGCCCTGCCCCTAGGTACAAGCCCTGCCCTTCCAGGGCTCCCTGGGGAGGACCCCCCCCACCCCTTCCCCCCCCGCAGCACCCATGTCCCTGCAGTCCTGGAGAGTGGCCCTGGGGAGGGGGGGGGTCCCTAGGGGCTGTTGGGGTGGGGAAGCCCAGGCGATACTGGGGGTCTCAGGGAGTGCCCCCAGCCCCAGTTCACCTGTGTGTGCCCCCCCCCCAGGTGCGCGGAGCTGCTGCTGGCACACGGGGCGCGGGTGAACCTGGGGACGCGGGACCGGCAGGTGACAGCCCTGCACGTGGCGGCACGGCAGGGGCTGGTGGCCCACGTGGAGCTGTACCTGCGCCACGGGGCCGACCCCTCGCGCCGCAGCCGCCAGGGCGAGACCCCCCTCAACGCCGCCTGCGCCGCCGCCGAGCGCCCGGAGGACGCCGAGCGTTACTACCAGGTGGCCCAACGGCTGCTGGTGGCCGGCGCCGACGCCGGTGCCGCGGGCCGCAAGGACCACACGCCGCTGCACAACGCCTGCAGTAACGGGCAGCCGCGGCTGGTGCGGCTGCTGCTGTGCCATGGGGCCGACGCCACCGTCCCCAACTGCGCCGGCTACACCCCCATGGACTGCGCCCTCCACGCCGTCGAGGAGTACCGGGACCAGCAGCCCGAGGAAACCATCGCCCTCCTCTTCGACTACGGCGCCGCCCCTGTCCACCCCAAGGTGGGTGATCGGGGCGGTGACGGGGGTGCGGCGGCGGCGGGGTGTCCCCCTCACCTCGGTGACACAGCTCTGCCGACAGATGCTCAAGTTCTGCTGCCGGCACCCGCCAGCGCTGGAGGTGGTGCTCAATGCCTATGACCGCATCCCCCCCGCCGAGAGCTGGGTGGGGGCCGTGCCCCCGGAGCTGTGGGAGGTAAGGGGGTGGCTGAGGTGGCCACCAGCCCCCAGGCTTGTGTCAGCACTGGGGTGGCCAGCAGGAGCCGGGCAGGGATGGGGCCCCTGTGCTCGGCCCTGGGGAGGCCCCACCTCGAATGCTGGGCTCAGGTTTGGGCCCCTCGGGACAAGAAGGGCCTTGAGGGGCTGGAGCGTGTCCAGAGAAGGGCAGCGGGGCTGGGGCAGGGTCTGGAGCACAAGTGTGCTGGGGGTCGGCTGGGGGGGCTGGGGGGGTTTAGCCTGGAGAAGAGGGGGCTGAGGGGAGCCCTTCTCGCTCTCTGCAGCTGCCTGAGAGGGGCTGGAGTGAGGGGGGGGGGTCGGTCTCTGCTCCCAAGTCACCAGCGACGGGATGAGAGGGAACGGCCTCAAGCTGCGCCAGGGGAAGTTGGAGATGAGGGAAAATGCCTTCCCTGCCAGAGCGGTCAGGCCCTGGCACAGGCTGCCCAGAGAGGTGGGGGAGTCACCGTCCCTGGGGGGGTTCAGAAAACCTGTAGACGTGGCCCTTGGGGACATGGGTTGGAGCCCTGGGGGTGTTGATTGACAATTGGACTTGATGATCCGAGAGGTCTTTCCCAACCCTAACAATTCCAGGGGCTGCGGGGTGCCCTGTTCCATGTGCCCCCCAGGTCACTCACCCCCCTCCCTGTCCATCCCCTCCCTTCTCCAGGAGCACCAGGATTTCTACGCCTCGGCCGTGCGCATGGCGGGGCAGCCCCGGCGGCTCCAGCACCTGGCCCGCTGCGCCGTCCGGCGGCACCTGGGCGCCCGCTGCCACGCCACCGTCCCCAAGCTGGCCCTGCCACCCCCCCTGCGCCGCTACCTCCAGCTGCCCCCCGAGGGGCTCATCTCTTGAGGGCACCCCCCAGCCCCCACCGCCCTCTCGGGGCGATAAGGTAGGGGGTTGGCTCTGTGTCCCCCACTGGGCGGAGGCCCCACCAAGTGTCCTGGTGTGAATAAAGGATGTGACAGAGGTGGCTCTCGGGTGGCTCTTGGGGTGTCCCCTGGGGCATCCCCTTCCCCACGGGGACTGGCAGGGCAATGGCTGCTGCACCGGGTGAGAGAGGGCAGAGGGTCATGGGGACCGGGAGCGGAGGTGACGGACAGGGGCTGGGGAGGACAGGGGCTGGCGGGGGGAGGTGACAGGCCCAGGGGAGGTGACAGCCATGCCCAGAGGGGTCAGGCCCAGGGGAGGTGACAGGCCCAGGGGAGGTGACAGCCATGCCCAGAGGGGTCAGGCCTGGGCGGTGACAGCTGGGCCCGGGGGCGGTGACAGGCCCCAGGGACACACGATGCCCCAAAGCCCCGCCCCCACGCCGTGACCCCGCCCATCAAGCCCCGCCCATCACCGCAGACCATGCCCGTTCCCTCAGCCTGGAGGCGTGGCCCGAGCGCTCCGCCTTTCCTTCCCGACGCCATCAGCGCGCGCCGGGACACGCCTAGTGGGCGTGGCGGCGCGGCAGTTACGCGCTGCGTGCGCGCCCCGCCCCCCTCCCCCGCATTCCCCCCCTCCCCGCCCTCGTCCCTCCCGCCGCGGCAGCGGCGGCGGCGCTGTGACGTGGCGCTTCCGGCGCGCGGGCGGCGGCGGGAGGTGGTGAGTGAGGGAGGGAGGGAGGGAGGGGGGTAGTGCGGGCGGGGCCGGGGACACGGACACCGGGACCCCCCTCAGAACCACCGGGACCCTCCCCGGGCCTGTCGGGGATTCCCGGGATACCCCCCGGAACGACCTCGGGCTCTCCCCGGGATCCCTCGAGCCTGTCAGGGACCCTCGGGACAACCCCGGGCCTGTTGGGGATCCCCCCGGACCCCTCTGGAACCCCACCGGAGGCCCCCCGAGCCAGCCAGGGACCCCCCAGAATCCCCCCGGAACGCCGGGGGAATCCCCCGATCGTTCAGGGACACCCGGGACATCGCCCCCGGACCCCTCTGGACCCACCCCCGGGACCCCCGCGGGCCTGTCAGGGTCCCCCGGGCCCCGCGGGACCCCCCGCGGGCCTCCCCAGGCCCGGCAAGGACGTCCCCACCCCCCCACCCCGCCCCGGACACCCTGGGCCTCCCCGGGGCCCTGCCGGGGCCTCCCCCCGCAGCCCCGGGCCTGCACCGCCCCCCTCAGGGGGTCCGACTCCCACCGGGGCAGGAGGGGGAGGCCGGGCGAGGGGCCGCTGCGGGAGGAACCGGGAGAGCTTTGCCCGCCGTGAGCCGGGCTCCTCGCCCCGCTGACGGCCGCTGCTCTGCCTCCTCCCAGGAGCTGCTCGGCGGTAGCGTGACCCCAGCGGGGCACCGAGGGGCAGCGGGAGCCCACCGGGACCCTGCCCGGCTCCGGCTGCAATTACAGGTGCCGCGTTCGTGATCGGCGCGGGGGAAGCGACAGCATCGCCCTCCGTCCCGGCGCGGACGAGGTAATCGCTCCTGAGCCATCAATTCTGCCTCCTCAGAGCAATCCCGCGTTCGCCAAGGGGCTGCCCCCTCCCCTGCCCACTCAGAGCTCCCCACGCCTGTGGGGCTGCCCCACGGGCATCGCCCTGGCCCTTGCTCGCGCTGATTTAGTATCTCGATAACAAAAAGGAAACGTCTGCAGTGAAGAAACCTCCCTTCCTTCCAGGTCTTTGCGCCGTTGGAGCAGCAGCAGGATTTACTTTGAGGCCGAACGCAACCACGGAGCAGCCCCGGGGGTTCCCGCTGCCGCCACACGGCCAGTTCGTGCCCGTCCTGGGGGTTTTGTGGTGGAGTTGAGCCAAAAAGCAAGCTGCTGGGGTGGTGGGGGGTGGGGAATCCAGCTCCAAAATGGAGCCCCTCGCCGCCACCTTCATCCAAGGGGTGGGGGACGAGGTGACGGTGGCGGCCGGTGTCGTGGTGCTGGTCCTGGCTCTGGTCCTGGCGTGGCTGTCCACCTACGTTGCTGACAGCAGCAACCAGCTTCTGGGAACGATTGTCGCGGTGGGGGACTCCGCTGTCATCCGGCTTGGCCACGTGGAGGGGTACGTGGGGACGGCAGGGGCTGCCGAAGCCCTGGAGCCCCCCGGGGTCCCCGAAAACTCAGAGGAGAAGACGGAAGAGGAAGGGGGGGCAGCGTCGGGGCCAGCGGCGGAGCAGGGGGCCAGCGGCAGCGCCCCCGACCCCAGCCTGGAGCAGCTGCTGGACATCCGGAGCTCGCCGAAACAGACCTCGGGCGCTGAGCCCGGCGCCCTGGGGGGGCCGCCCGCCGCAGCGGGGAGCGACCTGTGCTCCGGCCTCATCAAGATCCGCCTCAAATTCCTCAACGACACGGAGGAGGTGGCCGAGGTCCGGCCCGAGGACACCGTGGGGGGCCTTAAGAGGTAAGTCCCGAGGGAGCGCTGCCTGGTGGCAAACCCACCCACGGCTCTGTGTGTCCCCCTTGTACAACCAGCCCCTGCCCAACCCATCTGCCCGAGAACAGCAGAGGGGTTTCAGCTGTTCTCGCCGCGCTGCCGCCCCCGTGCTTTGCCGAGGGATCCCTCCAAAAACAACGAGGAGCTATAATGAGTTTAAAAGACAAGAGGGTGCATGGTGGCAGCACTGTCGCTGTCCCCCGAGCTGCAACCCTCATCGATTTTACGATGGGGGCGGTTTCCCCCAGCCCCACTCACTTTAGGTGCCTCTGTGAGCCCATCCCTGCCGCCTTCTCTCCTGCAGCAAATATTTCCCGGGCCAGGAGAGCCAGATGAAGTTCATCTATCGCGGGCAGCTGCTGCAGGACCAGGGGCGGACGCTGCGCTCGCTCCACATCACGGACAACTGCGTCATCCACTGCCACCGCTCCCGGAGCGCCGCTGCCGCCGCGCCTGACCCCAGTGCCGCCACTGCCGCCCCCGACACCAGCGACCTCCCCCTCGGCACGGGGAACCTGATGGTCCTCGCCATCGTGGTGGTGCTGGCAGTCACCTGGTATCTCCGCATCAACTACCGGCAGCTCTTCACCGCCCCGGCTACCGTCTCCTTGATCGGTGTCACCTTCCTGTTCAGCTTCCTGGTGTTCGGGATGTATGGACAGTAGGGACGCGACGGCGGGTGCCGCGGCCTCCCTGCAGCCCGTCCCCATGGGAGCGCGGCGCTCGGGCGGGTGCCGCTTTCTCCGCTGCGGCCTTACGGTGACCAGAGCTGGCGCGGGGGGAGCTTGGTGCATCCTTCTCCGTCTTGGTGCTGGACTTTGTCCCCCCCCAAGAAGGGGCTGCGCTCCCCCCAGACGTCATCCCCCTCCCTCCCAGCCCCAAGCTCGGCTCTGGGGAGGAGAGCCGCGCTCCGTTCCTGCCCTCCGCTCCTCTCCCAGCGCGTGTGCCAGCTCTGCAGACTCCAGCGAGCTCCCACGCTCGCTCAGGACAGTGTCGCACCCCCCCACCCATCCTGCCCCATCCCCTTTTCTGGGGCAGGCTCTCGGCCGCGGTGACGGGCAGGGCAGGTACGAGCCCAGGGTGCCGCACCGGAACGGGCTGCGGCTTCCTCTCAGAGACTTTAAAGCAAATAAAAGGTGTAACGTCAGCCCGAGCGTTCGCCTTCCTGCCTGAGGGGCGGCGGCTGGTGAAACCGCAGCCAGCTCGCCACCCTGCTGCCTTCCCCCCACTTTTGGGAAGTACTTGTTCAAAAAAACAAAAAACAAACCACCCCAAAAAAGACAGACCCCCAGTTGGATTTCAGTAAATCGAGGGGTGGGAGCTGAGCTGGGCTGGGGTGTGTGTGTGTTTGCAACGGCCCTGCTTAATTAAACACAGGTAATTAAGCAGGGTCCTGGCACCGCACAGCAGCCACGAGCCGGAGATACCAAGTCAAGATGCAGTTTTATTTACAGGGGCAGCCACAACCCACTAATGGGACACACAGACCTTACAACGGCTCAACTACCCGTACGGGATGGAGTACGTGCGCAAAAAATACAAGTCTCAAGCCCAGGGGGGACCCGGGGTGGGGCGGGGGGGGCCACTGGCTCTGCCACATGGGTGAGGACACAGACCCCAGGGGGGTGACAGGGCACCTCCAGGCCCCCCAGCCCCATTACGCCCCTTGGACCCCAAATTGCGGCCCTTCTCCTGAAGCCGGAGGGGCTGGGGTCGTCCCTTTGGGTCACTGTGCCCTCCCCAGGCGGTGGGAAGGGGGGGACCCAGGGTGGTCGCCCCCCCCGCCCCGCCCAGGGCACGCGAAGGCCAGCTCGGCGTGCTCTGGTGGCCAGGGCCCCCCCAGCCCCAAAGCTGTGCCAGGAGCTACCGCCAGCCACAGCAGGGAGGGACCATAGGGGTCCCCATGCACCTGGGGAGCCCCCCCCCAGCAGTTTGGGGTGCCCAGGGCTCTGTGGGGACACCCCAGCTCCTGCCACAGCACTAGCCTTTAGCAGCAGTTTTAAAACAATAGTGAATCCAGAGGCGAGAGCACCATAATTTGCGAGACCCACCGAAGTGACCGGCCACCCTCACAGCAAGGGGGGGGGGACAGGAGCAGCTCGCCCCCACCCCAGACACTACAGCTGACCTTGGGGTGTCAGACAGCTGGGGGGGGGAAGCAGGAGTCCACAATGGTGGGGGCTGAGCCAACCCTGTCCCCCCCAACCCCCCCGTGACAGAAAACAGCCAGAGGGACTCCCTTCCCCAGGCCCGCACAGCGGGGCGCTGGGCCCGTCCCCCTCCCCCAGCTTAAGCGTGGAGCTTGTGGGGGTACAAACACCAGCCAGAGCTGGTAGGGTGGGGGGGGTCCCCAAAGGACCACCCCCTCCGCCCCGACTGCAGCAGCAGGCCCCCAGACATGCAGGGACACAGCACTGCCCTGGGGCTGCCAGCCTGGGGGGGGGGCTCTGCCTTGAAGCTGGGCGGTGGTACGTTCCCCCACCCCCCCAGTTTGCGCTGGGGGTGGGGTGGGGTACGGCTGCCCCCAGCCCAGCCAGGGACACAGGATGTCCCCCCTCTCCACACTCAAGAGGCCAATTTGGAGCAGGGAAGGTGACAGCAGCTTCCCCCCACCCTGAACTGGGGCCAGAGCCCCTCTGTCCCCCACAAACAGCCCCAAACATGAAGGATGCAGCATGCAGACCACCCCCCTCCAGGACCCCCGGGGCCTGGGCAAGCCCTGCGGAGCCCCAGACACTCCCTGGCAGCCAAATCCAGCCACTTACAGCAGATTGAGGATGTGAGGGGGGCCCCGCTTGTTTCCTCTGAGCAGGAAAAAGCACCCCCCCTTGAGCCAGCCCGACCAGCGAGTGCCAGCCCAGGGCACGGAGAGGGGGAGCAACCCCAGGCCAGGGGCTGACCCCAAAACTGCTGGGGCAGGAGGGATCTGCACCCCCATCGCCCCGCTCCAGGGCTGCCCTGGGAGCACCCGGTGCCCCCTGCCCTGCTGGGGTAAGGGTGCTCTGGAGGAGCGAGCGTGGGAGGGGGCAGAGCCAGGTTTTTTTTGGGGGGGGGGGCAGTTGGAAGGGAAGGGGGTGCTGTGTGCCCCATCTCCAAGTGAGACACCCCCTCAGAGCTCCGATGGGAACCCCACATACAAAAACTATGTCACAGAATAAATAGAGGCTCCGGGGTGGGGGGGTGGGTGGAGAAAGGGGGGGCTTCCAAATCCAGGCCCCCCTCCCTCCCCTACCCCCTGCAGCGACGGCCAAGTCCTCCATCCTCCGCGCCCTGGGTACCCGCTTTGTGTCCGAATCGCAGAGCTGCCCCAGCTGGGGTGGGAGGGCCTGCCCTGGCCCGTGTCCGTCTGTCTGTCCGTCCATTCCCCCCCCACCCCCTCAGCTCCGCTGCGCTCAGTTGATGTCGTCGTAGATGCTGGGGGTGTGGGGCGCGGGGGGTTTGGGCTTCTTCTTCTTGCTGGAGCCGAGCCCTGGGGCGCCACTCACCAGCCCCAAGTGGGGCTTCTTCTTCTTGGTCTTGCGGGACTCAGAGTTGTTTGTACCTTGGGGGTGGGGGGAAGGGAGGAGATGAGGGTGTTGGGGAAAGCTGGGACAGCATGAGCACCCCCAAAGCACAGAGGATCCCCCCATCACCAGGAAAGTACCCCAAAATGTTTCCCCCACCCCAGGAAGGTGGGTCCCAGCAGATAATCTAGGGATTCTTTGAGGTGGCTTTGGAGAGGCACGGTCTGTCTGTCTGTCCCCTCTTCTGCTGGGGAGATGCCAGGACTACACGGTTTTACCCCCCTAGAGGGGTCTGTGCCGCAGGATCTGCCCCCACCCCCCCCAAACACTCACTGGCTTTTGAGGAGGCCGAGTCTGAGGGCGAGATGTCGGAGGAGCCGTCCCACTGCAGCCGGCTCATGATGGCCTGGCTCTCCGCCACCTCGAAGCTGTCGTTCTCCACGCTGCCCTCCGCCTCGGGCAGGGACCTGGGAGGAGGTGTTACAGGGGTCCCCAGCCCCTGGGATGGGGGGGACAGAGCCCCCGGTGCTGCACCCCTTGACGTGAGGGAGATGCCAGGAGCTCGATCCAGCTCCCCGGGACCCGGCTGGGTTGCGCATCCCGATCCCGGCCTCCCCAGAGGTGTCCCTGTCCCCATCCCCACCCTGCTCGGGACCTGGGTGCCCCGTGCAGCCCCCCCAGTGGGGGCTCACAGTGGGTGCAGAGCCTCGTCCCCATCCCCACAGTGCCGGGACCTTCTGGACCCCGTGTGTGCTCACTTACGCAGAGGGACCGAGGAGGTAAACCCGGACCGATCTCCGCTGCTCATCTGTGTGCTGGGGACAACGCAGGGACCTGGCGGAGGAGGCACAGGGCTGAGTCAGGCATTTTGCTGTGCCCCCCACCACCCTCAGCTCCCATGGGGATCCAGGCACCCTGGGGGCACCCCCCAAAGTCCCTGCGGCCCTACACCAAGCGGGGAAAGCCCAGGAGGGTCTCACCTGGTGCACATCTTCTTGGTGTGCTCGGAGATCACCCCGCATTGCTGGGGAGAGAAGGAATGGGTGAGTGGGTGGAGGAGCAGCCACGCAGCCCTGAGGCTGCGCTCCACCACGATGGCCCTGCGGACCCCAACCTCCCAGTGCCATCCTGCCCCCCCAGACAGCCCAGTTCCACTGCCCCAGGCCACCACGGCCCCCAGGATCAGGGCCCTTCTGCTCAGCAGGGTGTGGGGCATCTCCAGGGGAAGATGCATGTCCCTGTCACCGCGTTCAGGTCATGGACGTTCCTGTTCCCAGCCTGGAAGCCAGCCCTGCCAGGGCAGAACTAAGCCAGGAGAGATCTTGGGGGTCCCAGTCCCCATGCATCCCATCCGCCTGGGGACGGGGCTTCTCTGCGCCTGTCGGTGCCTCCCGAGCCCCCACGTCCCAGGCACGCACCGTGGTGAGCAGCGTCCGCAGCTCCTCGGGGCCCAGCGTCTCGTAGTTGATCCCCGTCAAGTTGCTGTACTGTGGGGGGCAGAGAGCGGCGTCAGGGCCGGCGGGGGTCTGGGACAGGGCCATCAGGGGCTGTCAGGGGCCGGGGACCAGGGCCGTCCCGAGGGCCAGAGGGGGGGACCGGGTGCCATCTCCCTCCGCCCCAGGCTCACCTTGAAGGGATCGGGGTTCCCACCAATCTCGCCTGGAAGAGAGAAGGGGTAAGGAGGGTCCCCCGGGGGTCCCCCCGCTGCCACCAGCCCCATCCAGGGAGAGCCCCACCTCCGAACAAGCCCCGCCCACCCCCAAAGCCCCGCCCCATTCCTTGCTCCGATCCCCACAAGCCCCGCCCCCGCCGGAGCCCCGCCCCCGCCCCACCCACTCACCATTTTTGTGTTTCAGGGACTTGGACCTGCGGGGCGAGTTGGGGTTCTGCAACGAGAGCGGGGGCCGTTGGGGGGTGCAAGGTGCCACCCCCCGTGCCCCACATGCCCCCTGCCCCATCCCCCTCCCCCAGCAGCGCCCCCCACCCCCCAGCCCCCTCACCTTATCTGATTTCCTCTTCTTTGCTACAGGGAGAGACAGACAAGGGACAACTTTTACCTTTTCTGGTGGATTTAGCCCCAGCAGCTGCAGCAGCCACCGCCAGCCCACCATCCAGCCCCACTGCCGGGACCCTCCCCCTCCCCCGGGATGGGGTGTGGCAGTCAGGGACCCCCACACTTGGCTGCTCTCACCCCACCACCCACCGCATGCGTGCCCAGGGCCCCGGGTTCAAGAGCCACGGGGCAGCTGGGACGTGTTCCCCCACCCCTCAAAGGGGGTCAGGGACCCCCGGCCGAGCTGGCACCCGCACACCCTGCGTCCCCCCACCTTTCTTCTCAGAGCCGTAGGACCAGTCGTTGTCGTTGATGTCGTCGTTGTCCTCCTGGTCACTCTCCGACTTGTTCATGTTGTTGCTGCTCGCGATCCTGCACGGGGAAGGGAGGAAGGTCAGGGACCCACAGCTGGGATCCATCCCACACCCTCCCTGGCACCCCGAGATCCGCACCCGGCACCCCACCAGCTCCGCCATGCCCACCCCAGACGGCCCCAGCCCCAGACCCCAGCCCCAGCTGCCACCGAGGGAAGGGCGGGGACAGAGGAGCCAGGATTCCCAGTTTATTTTTCCAGGAAGGAAGCAAGAGGAGCTGCAGGTGGGACTGCAGGGTTGGGGGGCAAGGACTTGCACCCCCACAATGAAAACCAAGGAGGGGGGAGAGCCCGGATGCCCAGTTTCCATCCCACACTCCTCAGTGCTGAGATGCGGGTGCCCAAATCCTCTGCAACCCCCACTGAGAAGACAGGACAGCCCTACAGCCTCACTCCCGCTTTGTGCCTCGGTTCCCCCATGCAGGGGGGCACTGTGGGAGCCCCCAGCCCGGCGTTTTGGGGTGGGGGGACGCGCCCACCTCCGGTTGGCGATGCGGCTGCTGTTGCGGCCCATGCCCAGGCACTTCTCCAGGTGGGGGGCGAAGCGGGAGGCGGCGATGCTGCGGCTGCAGTTGGGGCACACGCACTCCTTGTTCTTCCACTGGTTGTAGACCTGCCCGAAGATGTCCACGCCGGGCTGGTCCACGATCTCTGTGAGAGGCACACGCGTCAGCCCCCCCGAGACCTCCCTCTGCTGTGGGGGCAGCGCTGGCCATGTCCCCCAGCTCCGGTGCTTTGCTCTCGGGGGGTCCCTTGAGCTGCTGGTCCCTTCCCAGACCCTCAGCATGGCTTTTGGGGCCTGACACCAGCGGCAGCACAGCCTGGGGGGGGTGTCTCTCCTACCCCCACCCACCCGTGCTCCCCCAGGGCAGAGCACTGTGCTTCGGCGCAATGTTTTTGGGGGTTCAGTTCACCCCAGGGGTTTACAACATGGCTCCTCTGGGATGGGCTGGTCATGTCCCGGCAGCACTGGCACTGCCGGAGGGACGCTCAGGCCACCGCGTGTTTAATCCTCCGCGGCACCGCTCGTGCCCAAATCCCTACACGTGGGATCGAACTGCCCCCCCCCCCCCGCCCCCCCCCCAGCCTCTCCGTGGCTCTTCCTGGTGGCACCGGGAGCGGGACACTCGCCGTGTCCCTGCTGCTGGCATCACCGCGTCCCCGGGGAGCTGCGGGGCGCTCACCGAAGTCCTTCATGCTGTCGGGGTCCGTGTCGTCCAAGAAGAAGTAGCCGCACTTGACCGCCCGGTGGACTTCAAAGCAGAGGCCCAGGCAGGCATCTTCCACCAGGTCCGTGTAGATCTCGTGCGCGATGGCCTGGGGCAAGGGTTGGGGCGGGGGGTAAATGACAGACTGTTAGAGACGATGAGGGAGGTAGGGGCTGTGGAGGGACAGATGGACAGCCTGGGGGGACAGACGGACAGCCCCGGGGGGGGCCGCTCACCTCCAGTTTGCTGTTATCCAGGCCAGACAAAGACATATCCTCCATTTTCATTTGCAACTGCTCACGGAGAAGTCACGCCGAACGCTCATAGCACAGGACACGCGGGGGGGGGTCTCGCTGGGGGAGGGTGGGGGGGAGGCAGGGGTCATGCTGGCACCTCGCCTGTGGCCTGCAGACCCCCCACCCTCCTCCCTTGACCCCACCCAGCCAAGAACCCACCTCACACCCCGGGGAACGGGCACCCCCTCTGGGGTGTCTCCAAGCCCCAAGAGGTAAAGTCCTGGGTCAAATCCCCTGAGGGATTGGGGGGGGTGGAGGGGTGCACAGGGGTCCCCCAACCTGGCAGCAACCCCCCCACGGAGCAGATCAAGGGAAGCCGGGGTCTCAGGTTTGGATCCGCTACCCGGTCCCCACCAAATCCCAGGCTGGCCTCTCCTTCCCGGGAGGGATGGCTGCTCCCCGCTCCTTTGCTCTGGATAAACACGGCCTCTCCTGGGCGGCCGCCATCGGGGGGGGATCCCCTGCGCCCCCACTGCCAGCCCGGGACGTGCCCGGCCGTCACCAAAGCATCAGGTCCCCCAGGAGCCCCCCCCACACCCCCAGCATCGTCCCTGGATTGCAGGTAGGGCACAGGGGACGCGGGGTGCCCTCCCCCATGCACCCCAAAGCTGTCCGTCCCCCCCACTCCGGGGGTGGGTGGGTGGGTTTTGCTGCATCACCTTCCCCTGAAGGGAGGGGAAAGGGCAGGGACGGGGACCACCACGTCCCCCCCCCTCCGCTGAGGGACCCCTCTTGCCCCTCCTTCCAACGGCCGGGCTAAAGGGGGGGCCCCAAACTCACGCCAAGACACCCCCCCCAAGCACTGCGCTGCCGCCAGCACCCACCAACGGCAGGGACTGGCCGGTGGTTTGCATCCCCCGGTTGTCACGGAGGGGGGGGGGTTCCGACCCAACCACTAGGGCGGGGCGGGACGGGGGGTCCCCGTGTGTCCGTGTGTCCCTCCTTGCACCCCAGCACCCGCTTCCGGGCCCGAGCCGGGGATTTCTTCCCTCGGCCGCGGAAAGAGGAAACACCGGCTGGCATCGGCTCAGACCTGCGCCGCCCTCGTCCCGTGGGGTCTTTCCTCCTGGACCCCCCGCCCCGACCCCCCTCCCTGGCTTGGGGTGGGGGGGCCGCTGTGGTGCAGGCAGGACCCCCCCCGGGGGGGGGAGGGGGGCTGCCTGGGGCTGCCCAGCCCCCCCCCCCGCTGCAGGCAGGCCTGCGGGCAGGGCCTGGAGGAGCCGAACAAAAGGGATGCAGGCACCCAGCTGGGGGGGGGGCTGCACCCAGCTGGGGGGGGGGGCTGCACCCAGCTGGGGGGGGGGGCTGCACCCTGCCTGTCCCCCCGGGGCAATGCCAGCCCGGGGGGGAGGGGACATGGCTGAGAGACCCCTGCGGGAGCCAGGTGCTGCATCAGGATGGGGGTTTTGTTTGGGGGGGGGGGGGGGGGGGGAAGGAGTAGGGGGCAGCTGGAGAGTGGGGAGGGGGGTCCCAGGACTGAGGGGTCCCTCACAGGGCGTGGGGGGAGGCGTATGGGGTCCGCTGGGGCGGGGGGCAAAGGTCAGGGGGGGCTTTCAGGATGCGGGGGGGGGGCACACACGCAGGGCTGCGGGGTCCCCGGGGGGTCCCGGCGCGGGAGCCGGGCGGTTCGGGGACCCCCGAGGGCCGGGACGAGAGGGGCCCCAAAGAAGCGCGGGGCGGGGCCCGGGGTCGTGCGGGGCGGGGTCGCCAGGCGCTCCCCTCCCCCCAGGCTGCAGGGCCCCACGGCGGGGCGGGGCCCCGGGAGCTCGGGGTCGGTCGGTCGGTCGGTCACTCACCGGCACGGAGGGGCCCACCGGGGCCGGGTCAGCACACCCCGCCGCTCCGCCGCGGGGCTCGGCGGCGGCTCGCCATGTTCGGCGGCGGCGGCGGCAGCGCCGCCCGCCCGCCCTCCCTGCCTCCCTCCCGGGGCCGGGGCCGGGCCGGGCCGGGGCGGGAGCGGTGCGCGGAGCGGGCGGGCCGGGCCTGGCGCTCCCTCCGCCCGGCGGCGGCGGCCCGAGGAGGGGGGGGGGGGGCGGGGGAGAGGGGCGGGGGAGAGGGGCGGGGCGCCGCACCCGGCGCGCGCACGGCCCGCCCCCGCGCCCGCCGCCAATGGGGAGGCGCCGTGAAGGGCGCGGCCAATGGGAGAGGGCCGTGGCCGCCGGCGTCGCGCGGGGCCGGTACCTGGTCGGAGGGCGGCGGGCGCCGGGGCGGGGCGGGAGGAGGGGGCGGGCCCTGAGGGGGTGTGGTCGGGGAGGGGGCGGGGCCGGGCCGGGGCGGGGCCTGGGGCTCTCCCTGCGGGCGCCCCGAGGCTTCCCGCCCCGGGCCCCTCTGCGGGGACGGCCCGATCCCCGCGGACCCCCAGTCCCGATGGACCCCCCATCCCCATTGCACCCCTCACCCCACGGACCCCCAGCCCATGGAGCCCCCATCCCTATAGATCCCCATCCCTATAGACCCCCCACCCACCCCTGGGGATCCCCCATCTTCTCAAGCATCCCCCTGGCCCCAGGGATCCCCCCCATCCCTATGGATCCCCCTACGCCCAGTGACCCCCCCGAATCCCCCAGATAATGACTCCAACGGAGCCCCCAAATCCTGAGCCCCACAGACCCCCCCCACCCCCCCAGCAGCGATCCCACCAGATCCCAGTGATCCCGACAGATCCCCCACTCGAGCGACCCCAACAGGCTCCCCACTAGTGATCCCTACGGACCCCCGTGGATCCTCCCCCCATCCCTACACAGCCCCCAAAAGTGACCCCTAGGCCCCACCCCCCTCCCAGGGGATCCCCCCCCCCAGGGGATCCCCCTGAGTGATCCCCACAGATCCCCACAGATCCCCAAGGGGGAAGGGGGGAAAAAACGCTTCTCACACTTGTGGTTTTTTCCTAAAGTTTTATTTTTTATAGTAATGACATGAGAACAGAAACATTATTTTTCACTTTATTATACAAAAAAAAAAAAAAAAAGAACAAAAAAACCAAAAAAACCCAAAAAACTCAAAAAAAACCAACAACAAAAAAATAAAAAGAACCGAAACCCAAGCAAACCGGGAAACCGCAGATGCGAGGCCCCCGCGTCCCGCTCAGCCGTACAAATTCCAAGTTGGGATTATTTTATTTTTTTTTTTTAATTTTTTTTGTCTTTTTTTTAAACCTACAAAAACACTCTTTAAATATTAGAAAAAAAAGATGAATTTTTTTTTTTGGTGTTTTTTTTTTTTTTTAATGTAATTCACAAGAACTTCCATCTAAAGGATCCCGGGTTTTTGTGGCAGTGCCAAAATGCACTCAGGTTCAATTCTCTTGCAGCGCAAACGCCTTTTCCCCCAATTGTCGGCGCTGTAAGAATTTTTCATTTTTATTATTTTTTTTTTAAACAGAAAAAAGGAAAAAAAAAAAGGTTGGGGTTTTTTTTGTCTTTTTTTTGTACTAAAAACACATCCACTAAAACACGACGGTGCTGGGTACATTCAGCAGAAAAAGGGACGGGTTTCCCCTTAGGGGATGGGGGGGGGAATTAAAAATTGGGAAGAAAATTAAAGGAAAATCCCAAATGGGGGGGGAGGGGGGGGAAGGGGCCAGAGGGATGGACAGACAGACACTGGGGACACACACACACACACACACACACACACACACCGGCCAGGTTCTCTTCGGGGCCCCGGTCCCAGGGGGACGCGGGGGGATTGTCCGTGCGGGGGCACCCGGGTTTACCCCCCCACCCCACCCCGGGCTTGGGGTCGTTTTCCCCAAAACGATGGTTTTTCAGCCCGATTTGAGGCAAGAGGCTGCGACAGGGGGTGTCACACATCCCCCCCCAGCATTGAGGGGGGCACCGGTTGTGTTTTGGGGTGACTGATGGTCTTGGGGGGGCCGGATTTGGGGTGCTGAGATCAGCTAACCTGGGGGGGTCGTGACTGTGGGGGGGTGGGACCCCACTGGCCCCCCTTTCTGCCCCCCCCCACTGAGCTGAGATTTGGCTGAAGAGAAAAATGGCCAAATTAAAGCACATGAGAGAGAAAACCCCCCCAGCCTCCCCTTCCCAGCCGGGGGGGGGGGGGGGGGGGGCAGGTGCCCCCCACCTCCTTCCCTGGGGCCCCCCCAAATCCTGTCCCCCAGGGCCAGGGGAGACCAGAAGGGACAAACCTTGTGCACCCCCAGCCAGAGTGGGGTTCGGGGGGGTCCCTAATCATACTGGGAATTTTTTTTGGGGGGGGGGACAGGGTGGGGGGACAGGAACCCTGCAGGGAGGTGCCGTGGGATTGCTGGTGCTCGTGTCTGCTTAAAAAAAAAGGGGGGGGGGGTGGCCCAGACAGGTGCCGCCAGACACCCCCCCCCCACGCACCCACCCCGGTCCCCACGGCCCCATCCCCCTCCCGGGGAGGGGGGCATCGACCCTCCCTCCCCCAAAATAAACCCTAACCGCACCAATATTTACAGCATGGCTGGGGGGGGGGGCAAACTGGGGGTAACTGGGATGAGGGGAGCACTGGTCCCCCAGGGGTTTGGGGCGAAGGGAGAGGAGCAGCTTCACTGGAGATAGGGGGGCGGGGGGGGGGGGGGGGATGTGGAGGGAATGGGGGGGGAGGGAAGAAAAAAATAAAAGATGAATCTTTCTTGTTTTATAAAAAGGAGAAAAAAAAATAAAATAAAATACAACGGCACAACAACCACCGACAACACAGAGGGGCGCTTCGGCAGCACCCCCGCGCCCCCCCCCCCCCCCCCCCCCTTGGTCACGCTGAGCAGCCGGGACCCCCGGGCAGGGGGGAGCCGCGCGTGCCGCGGCCCCGGGTGCCCCCCCCGCCCTGGCACACACGCTTGCACGCTCGCACACACACGCACGCCCCCCCCCCCCCCCCCCCAACCAACCCCCCCCCCCCCCCCAAATCCATCCGTATCGCCCCCCACCCCCCCCACCCCCCCACGGGGACACGCCGGGTGGTCACGGTCCGTGGCCGGCGCTCCCAAGTGCCGTGGATGCGGAGGTCCCGGTGAGCTCCCGGTGCAGCTTCCAGACTGTACAAGGGGTTTGGTTTGTGAGTTGGTTTTTTTGGGGGGTGGGGGTGGGGGCACCCCGAGATGCCGGGAGGGGGCGCAGAGAAGAGGTGGAAGGGGGAGAAAGAGACATTGTCCCAACGGCTGAGTCCTGAGCAACTCGGCTCATGCTCCAAGCCCGCTGCCTGGGGCGGGATGAGAGGGTCTGCGCGGGGTGGGGGGGTCCATTTGTGGGTATTTTAATAAAAAAAAAGGGGGAGGGGGAGTAGTTTGTTTTTTTGTTTTTTTTTTTTCCTGTGTTTTTTTGTTTTCTTTCTATAAAGTCCAGAGCTGGTAATGAGGGTGTGAAGGGGGTGAGGACAGGGTGGCCCTCCGAAAATAATGAAATCTCAAAAAAAAATAAGAAAATAATAATCGCTTCCCCTCCCTCAGTAAGGGGAGAGTAAAAAG
This sequence comes from Phalacrocorax carbo, assembly GCF_963921805.1. Lineage (NCBI taxonomy): Eukaryota > Metazoa > Chordata > Aves > Suliformes > Phalacrocoracidae > Phalacrocorax > Phalacrocorax carbo. The sequence goes on from NC_087537.1 coordinate 3,707,138, forward strand.
GGGGGGTGGGAGGGATGGGGGGGCTCGCCCCCTCCCCTCCCCCTGGCCCAGGGGGGAGTGACCCCCGGCTCCCCCTCCGTAGTGTGAGCTCGGCGGAGGGGTACCTCCGGCCCCCGCTCCCCGCATTGGGGGGGTCCCACGGGGGGGCTGCAGCTCGCCGGGGGGGAGCGGGAGGAAGAGGAGGAAGGGGTTTCGGGGGGCTGGAGAGGGGATTCGGGACCGAAACCGAGAAACCAAACGACGTTACTAAGAGCTTGGCCGGATCAGTTGGAGTCGGAGTCAGAGGAGTCCCCCGAGGAGGAGGAGGAACTGCTGCTGCCCTCCGAGTCGTTGTCATCCTCATCCTCATCATCCTCGTCTTCATCATCCTCATCGTTCTGGGGGGGGTGGGGGGTGGCAGAGAGGATGGGGAGGGGGTTAGCAGCAGGGCGGGGGGCCCCGGCTCCATCCATCATCTCCCCCACACCCCCTGCTCGCCCTCCCCGCTGCGGCACGGGGGGGGGGTGTCCTCACTGCAGGGTGAGGGGGGTGCAGCCCCATCCCTCCCGCTGCTGCCACCCCGGGGTGGGGGTGGGGATGGAACAGGGGCGCAGGGCAGGAGTGAGTTCGCAAGGGCTCAGCTCGGGGGTGCCGGGGGCGGGGGGGGGGGAGCGTGCCGGAGCAGCGCGCGGGGGTCCTACCCTCACCTCTGCCACTGCCTCGCTACACGATCTGAGGTAGGGTACCCGACCCGCCTCGTGCCTCAGTTTCCCCCCTCTAAAGCCAGGGAAGGAAGAGGCGTGAGCTGAGACCAACGAGGGGGTCGAAACACCTCACCTGTCCGGTGGCGAGCACAAGGCACGGACACGGTTTCTGGCCCCAGCGCCATCCAGCATACTCTGATTTCAGTTGCACCGGTGTAAAACTTTGACTCTGGTGACTTACTCGGCATTCACACTGGCGCAAACGGAGCCGAGACCAGACTCAGTATCTCCACCAGGAAAAAGACAGGAGATTTTTCTCTGCTCACTGGGGGCTCTGCACAACCCGCACCTCTACGTCCCGAGGCTGCTCCTAACTACGCCCCGCGGCTGCTCCTCGCACCCTCCCCGGGAACGCCGGGTAGTGGGGGGGATCCCGTTCCCCTTCGCCTCCCTCTGTCCCCCCACTTCCCGGGAGCTCCTCCGCCACAGTCCTATCTGAGCCCGGGTGCGGATGCCCCCCAGCCCCGGAGGAGGGTGAGTCGGGGGGCGGGGGGGGTGGGGGGTGGGGCAGAGCGAGCGGTACGGGAGCGGAGCGGGGCCTGGGATGGCCCCACCGCCCTCCCCGCGGCACGCACCGCAGCCTCACCTCGTCCCCGTCCTCACTCTCCTCCTCGCTGCTGGACTCCGAGGAGTCGCCACCCTCTTCTGACGAGTCACCGTTGTCATCGTCGTCATCCTCATCTTCGTCGTCATCTTCCTCCTCCTCTTCCTCCTCGTCGTCGTCCTCTGACTCCTGCGGGGCGGGAGGGGGTTGGTCGCGGGCAGGCACCCCGGGACCCCAGCACCCATGGGTGCACCACCCCATCCTTGGCCGTCAGCCTTTGGGTTCCTCCATCCACCGAGCGGCACCATGCGGCTCCTACCCCACACCCTGCCTGGGAGCCTTTCCCCATTTATCTTACAAACGGCCCCAAAAAGGCTCCCGGAGTGGGAACAAGGGGATAGCATAGACCGTAGAGGGGTAAAATCAGAGCCGGGTGGGTTTTGAGCACAGATTTGGGGAGGGCCCTTGGTTTATTGTCTCAAGGAGAGGTCTGGGTCCCCCCAGGACGCCCATCCCAGGGCGGTGGGTGCCGGCGGTCCCCAGCGCAGAGCACTCACCGACTTGGACTGCATCGTTGGCTTCATCTTGGGGTTGGGGCCCCGGATCTTCCCTATGCTCTTGCGTTTCTGCAGGGGGCGGAACAAAGCAAAACCATTTAGAGCTGCAGGGCTTGAGATAAGCTCCTTCCCCAGGGCCTGGCACGGAGAAAACCCCACTGCTGAGCTGCTACAGGGGTGAATCCCTTTGAGGGGCTCCCCTGAGCTTGGCTCATCTACCGCACAGCCTAACCTCACCCAGGGCTGAGCCCAGCCCAGCCCCAAGCCCCTGGGTCCCCCCCACCGTGGTGCCAGGTGGATACTCACATTGGAAGTGTGTTCCTTGTAGGCAGCCCGCTCCTGGGGTGAGAGGCTCTGCGGAGACAGGGGAGATGGTCAGGGTGCAGGGAGGGCTGGGCAGGCATGGCGAGGGGAAGGACTCTAGCACAGGGCACCCCCTCCCCGCATATATTTATTTCAAGGCCCTTTAAGCTACAAAATGGCAAAGAAGGGTCTGGAGATGGTGGTTCCCAGAGGAAGACTGCGAGCAGAGACCATGCCAAGCATCCCCAAGGACATCCAACCCCAGAGCCCCCCGGTGCCCCCCACCAGGCACAAGGGTCCAATGCTCACCTTGAGCCAGATGTCGAGGTGCACCTTGTACTGTTTCTGCTGCTCCTCTGCCAGTTTTTTGTAGTGGTCCTTCTGGCCCTGGGAGATGCGCTGCCAGCGGCTGCCGATCTCCACCATCCGCTCCTTCAGCGGGAGGTGGTTCAGCTCCCCGTTCGACAGCAGCTCCTGGGAGAACTTCTGGTAACCGTTCCTGCAAGCGGGGAGCACAGAGACCGGATCAGACGGCATGCATGGCCACAAGCAACCCGCGCTAACCACCAGCCATCCCCACCACGGTTCAGCCCACGCTCCCTCCACCCCAAGGCTGCTCCAGGCTCTTTTGTACCAGCCCGCGTGCCCAGATGGGCCAGCCAGACCCAGCTTTTCGGACCCCAGACCTCAAGTACTCACATAGGAGGTTTCTTCGGCTCTCCCTGGAACTTCATTTTCTTGGCGGAGTTGGTGGAGCATGGAGGGGCCCGCATCTCGCTCAGCTCCCTCTGAGCGGGAGGAGAAAGAGGGGTCAGGGACACACGGGGAGCACTGCTGCAAGGGCACAGCGAGGGGTGGGACGGAGCAGGGACCCACCTCGTATCGCTTCTGATCCTCCGCCGCCTTCTTGATCCACATCAGCTTCTCCTTCTTCTCCATGTTGTTCCAAGTGGCCTCCATGGCCTTCAGTGCCTTCCCCCGGTCATTCTGCAGCACAGACCCCCCACGCCACATTACAGATGCACCCAAGATGCCTGGGGTGCCAGGGTGCTACCGCCAGCTCTGCCATGGACCAGGGGACACCCGCTCCCTCACTGTGACCCCTGTCCTCCCCGTGCCTCCCAACCTGCTGCCTTGGGTGTGAAAGCAGGGGGAGAAGGTGCAAGACAATTCCTGCTGGCGGGAGCAACGATCCCACTTCCAGCTCCCTTCCCAGCCCATTGCTCACCTTGAAACGAGCCAGGTAGTCTCCGATGACGCTCTGTTGCCAAATCTCCTCGGCCGTCTTGGGAGACTCAGGCAGCTTCCCACGCTCCTCTTTATCTGAGCCGTGCTTTTTCTCCGACTGTGCCTTCATCGCCGCCTCCCGCGCTTTGTACTTGGCCTGCGCAGGGGTGCATGGCGGGGCTGAAGGGGCAGCACGGCCACCCGGGCACAAGCCCCCGGCCACCAAGCACCGGGAGGGCGCGCAGCAAGATGCTGCAGCTTCCCCCACTGCTGTCTCCACTGTAGCACCAGCAGCCCCCCACCATTGACCTCCCCCCACCAGGAAAACCAGAAAGCCTTTAAACTGAGGCTCAGGGACCCTCCAAGGTTTCTTAAGCTGCTGGGTTTTGACCCACCAGGTCATGAAAGGGAGAGGGAACAGCCGGGAGGACCCATCGGTACCGACACCGGTGCCTGGGTGATGGCTCGCCAGAGCTGTGATGCTCCTGGGGACAACTGTCCCCTGCCTGCAGTGCCTGGGGGCGAGCAAAGCCCCTCGCAGCAGGACAAGGACAGGCAGCGTCCCCTGGGCTGCTGGAGATGCCCAACGGGGCGTGCGAGGGCAGCAGAGACGGGGATGGAGGAGAAGGGTCGGGGACGGTACCAACCTTCTTCTTCTCGGAGAGGTCATTCCACATGCGGGCCAGGAGCCGGGTCAGCTCGCTCTCCGACAGCTCCGGCCGCTCCTCCTGCAGCTGCTTCCGCTTCTCCTCCGAGAAGATGAACATGGCGGAGATGGGCCGTTTGGGCTTCTCTGAGCTGGCCTGCAGGAGGGACAGGGGCCGTGGGTGGGGGTGAGCACACAGAGGGGACCTGCCTCACACTGGCAGCAAGGAACCCCAGGAAAACCATAACAAAAGAACCAAGGAATGAAGCCCTCAGAGCACCCTGAGATGCCCAAACCCCATCCCATGCCTCTGGCATGCACTGATTCATCTCCAGTTGCCGCTCTCACCTTGCCAGTCTCTGGTGAGGACTTTTTGGAGGCAGGACTCGTCGCCCCTTTCCGGTTGCTGCCCAGCATCTTCTCCTCACCAAGCACCCGCTGCTGCTCCTCCTCGGGCAGGCTCTGGGAGGATAGACACGGTTAGATGGCCCGATGCTAAGGAGGCTTTGATGCAATCAGGGAGCAGAGACACTGGGGAAGGGGGGCCTAATGTACTCAGTTGTCCTGGTCCAAAAGCCATCCCAGCCAGGGGCCAACATCAGGCACCGCAAGCCTGGCTGCGCAGCCCGGGGCTCCCCATGCCTGTGTCACCCCCATCACAGTGCAGTGTCTCTCTTCCCCAGCTCTGTCCCCTCCCCGGCTCAGTCTCATCTACTTCCTCCCCGCAAAGGCAGGGTGGGCAGGTGCCCAGATCCGGTCGCACCCCTGGGTTTTCCACCCGCTGCCCCTGCAGATGCAGCCGGGGCCGCGTCACGTCCGCCCGGGGACCGAGCACGATGCTGGGACGGCCTTGGTGCGGCTCCCCCCGCCTACACCCCAGCCAAGGAAAGGAAGCGAGACTCGCTGCCGCCTGCACAGCCGCAGCCACTGGTGGCAACCCTTCCTCCAGCACCAGCCCTCTGCCCACCCCCAGCTTCCTCTCCCGGCTGGGGGGGCCTATCCCCACCTCCCAGTGCCCAACTGGAAGACACTGGGTCAGGCATTAGGGCAGCTGGGGAAGGGTCAAGACTATGTGCAAACACCTCTGCACAGCACCCATGGCTGGGTCCAGCCACATTTCAGGGGGAGCAGAAGAGGGCAGGATCAGTGCAGCCCCTGTTTAAGCCATCTCAGCCCCTGGCCAGAGCTCCCTCCCCACATTCGGGGTCTCCGGTACCCAACAGCCGAGGCACCCCCACAATACTCACCTCCAGGAAGCGGAGGAGCTCAATCTCATAGTCTTTCTTTTTCTGCAGGGAGACGGGAGGCGGGGGGTTACACAGAGATCCCCCACCCCACCCCTGCCTCGTGCAGTCCCTGACCCAGCCTCGGCCCCCTCGGCAACAGCATCCTCCACCCAGACCATCTGCTGGTCCCACACACTTGGGACTGGGGAGCCTGAGGACCTCAGGGGGAATTGGTGGTCAAGAGAGCAAGAGCAGGCACTAAGGAAGGGCGAGGGGCTCATTTCCAGTGAAATTTGTAGCCCAAGCTCTCCCACCCTCCTCCTCCCTCCCTCCCCACAGCCCTGGTGCCCATCTGCCTGTCCACCCGTCTGTCCATCCTCAGCCACTCACCTGATCACACTTTTTGTGGTACGCGTCCTTTTCCTTCTGGGAGAGCAGTTTCCACTGCTGGCTGCACAGCACCATCCGCTCGGTGCTGGGCACGTCTTTCATGTTGGCCATCAGCTCTGCACAGTACAGGGAGTAGCTATTCCTGCAATTGACGGAGGGACCCAGCATTAGGGACAACCTGCCCCGTTCGTGTCCCCTCTGTGAAGCTGGCTGGATGCTAAGAACCCCCCCGAGGCTCCCCAGCTGCCCTCTGGGTTGCACCAGGCAGTGAAGTGCTCTGCCAGGGCATTTTAGGGAAGCTAGGGTTTGGATTACGCCCTAACCCAGAGCACACAGCATCACCATAAACCTCGCTCAGGTTCTCTGCAAGTATGTATTTAATGTATATTTAAGGACCAGTTTAACGGGGTCATCGACAGCCCATGCCCATGGTCCCAGAAACGACGCTCTCAGGGCTCTCCAAGCCAGGCAGAGCCCCAGTTTCCTCGTTAGCAAGAACCAGCGCCCGCCCGACAGCTCAGAGAGACACACATCCCTCGCACCCGAATGAGGAGGGACAGGACTCACGGAGGGGGCTTTGTGGGTCGTCCATCAAACTTGTCCTTGAGCTGGCGCTCAGCCTTGGTGAGGGTGGAGCGGGTGATGCCCTCCTCGCTGATGTTCAGCTCGGGGTGCTTCTGGATGTAGTCACGCATGATCTCCTGCAAAGGATGGAGAGCAGTCAGAAGAGGGGCTCCGATCCCCGCCTGGCTGGGGGCCAGAGGAGGAGGAAAGAGAAGCCAACCATTGCCCTAATCATCTCCCCAGGGGTACTTCTCCCTTCCCCAAATGCTGCTGGAGGAGGCAGGGCTCAGACTCTCTAGGGACCTGCAGGGATCTGGCTGAACCCCCACGCTGGCTATCGGGTGAGGCGGGCTAGCCGGCGGCGGCTGCAGCCGGGAGGCAGAGTGGTTTGGAGTGAACATAGGGACGAGTGTGGAGGGGAACGTGTGAGGCTGCTCCCTACCTCGTACTCCTTCCGCTGTTCCAGGGCCTTATGAATCCATTTCAGCCTCTTTTTATCCGAGAGTTGAGACCACTGCTTGCCCAGCGACTCTTTCACCTCCTTCGTGGTGGCCTGAAAACCCAAAGCCAGAGGTGAGGGCAGAGGGGTAAAATCCAAAAAAAGAAGAAGGGGGAAAAAAAAAAAAAAAAAAAGGCAAAAATAGTGTTGCCCACCATCTTGTCCCGGCGGCACCCGGCTTGGGGCCGCGGGGTGGCTGCGAGCCGAGCTCGTGGCCGGGGAAGGGGGTGCGTGCGAGTGTGGGGCATGGCCAGAGGTGGATGTCTGTGCTGGAAATCTTTCCTGCCCTGACTCAGGCTGTGGTCACCCCTTCGACTGTAGGCAAAAAGGAGGATCTGTATCCCCAAGCCTCTTCCAGATGTGCAGAGCCCCTTCTTACCTCCGTCCAGACTGCTGGGAGCTCCTAGCGGTGTCTTCCATCCCGTCCCCCCACTAAAATGCTTCTCGTTTCCCCCTCCTCTCCCCCCAGCAGCGGGGTACAGGACCCCTCAACACTCACGCTCACACGCACTCCCACCCACCGTACTCACATCTGGACGCACTTTCAAGTAGATCTTCTTCTCGTGGTTATACCACAGCTGCTGGGGGGTCTTGGGTTTTTCAGGGACGTCAGATTTCTTGGCGTTCTGGATGAGATCCGGGTGATCTTCCCTTTACCCGGCAAGGAGGCGGGGAAGGGAGAGCGTTACGGAGGTTGCAGGTGGAAGGAGAGCACCCCCTAAACCTCCCTGCTAAGGGGTAACTGTCCCTGCAGGGCTGAGCCTCCAGGGGCTCAGGTACTGGGGGCATCACCAAAAAGAGCAGGAGGGTTTTAGGAGCCCCTCCTGGGGGAGCATCAGCTACAAGCATCCCCTTTATTGCGCCAGGCTGGGCTGCACCCCTGGAGCAGCAGCCGGTCGTTGGGAACGCCAGGATCCACCTGGGTCACAGCGACCACGTTCGAAGGGAAGGTCTGGGGGGAATGGGATGGTCGCTTCAGCTTTTAACAGTGCTGGTGGCAGGGCGCCTGTCTTCCCCTTGCAGACCCTAACCCCCAGAGGGTGGCTGGTCCTCTCCCCCCCCCCCCTCGCTGAGTGTCCCAGCTGGAGGGCTGCTCTCCGACACCTTTTCCTTGCTTTTTTTTTTGTTTGTTTTCAGCATCTCCCCTTCCCTTCTGCCTTCAAGCCCCAGCACCCATCAGGGCTTCCTCCGTGAGCTACCCGCAGGAACGGAGACTGGCTCTGCCTGGAGCGGCCTGGGGGAATGCCGGGGAGGCTGCCCGCTCACCTGAACCTCGCCAGGTTCCTCTCAAACTCCTGCTTCTCTCGCTGGAAGTCCTGGATGTATTTCATCTGGGGACACAAAGCCACCAGGGAGGTGGAGAGGGATGTCAGCACTGGGGAATGGGCAGGCAGATACATCCCTGTTGTCCCTATCGGCTGCGCACCCCACCACCCCTAAAGGGACGCGAGGGCTCTCCAGCCCATCACGCTGGTCCTGCAGCTCCCAGCTGAGGGTTTCCAGCCCAGCCAGGGATTCAGAGGCAGGATCTCCTCCCTCTCCCTGCACCTGAGCAGCCCTGGGCAAGAGGGCACAGCAGGACTTTGTGCCCTGGATCTTTCCTGCTGGTGGCAAATCCACCCAGACTGAGAACTGGGGCACCCAAAACGCCTGCCCGGGCTCTGGCCGAGCCCAAGGCCACCTCCAGAGCCGGAGGTGAGATGGGCAGCTCTCTTCCCAGCAACTCCCACGGCTCGGAGCAGCGCCTGCCCCTCCATCCCTCGCTCAGACAAGGCAGCCATGGTGGGGCGTGTGATTTAACCCCAGCGGTAAATACAGATCCACCCAACAGCAAAGTCACCATCCAGGTCCGTCTGGAAGAGACGGACCAACGGACAGACCCAGCCAGCCTCCACCCCAAGGATCCTGGGAACCAGGACAGGAAAAGGAAAGGAAGTCTTACTGGTCTGACGGGACTAAACAAGCACCCAGGTTTCTCCCATCGAGAGCTAGATTAAACCCTCACCAGGTAGAGGCTGGGCTCTGATGGTTTTACTGGGAGAGCTGGGCAGGCAGAGCCCAGCACGCAGAGGCACACAACTGGGAAAGGGTTTCCTGATTCCACCCCCGTACCTTTTTCTTCTCGGGAAGCTCCTTGTATTTCTTGGACAGGATCTTGGTGAGATCCAGGTTGCTCATTTCAGGGTGAAGCTTGGCATATTTGGCCCGCTTCTCCATGAAGAAGCGGAAATAGGGAGTCAGGGGCTTCTTGGGGAAGTCGGGGTGTTTCTGGGGAGATAGCAGAGCGGCAGACACTGAGTGCAGAGCTGGCGGCACCGTGGGGGGCACAACCAAACCCAGCCGGCTCCCAGCTCCCCCCAGTACTGGGGGAGACCTGCCTCCATCCAGCCCTGCTGGTGATCCAGCTCCCTGACATGAGAGCACCCCAGCTTTGCAGGCAAGGAGGGGAAAAATGCTGGGAGCAAGGGCTCCTTTCCCCAAGAACTACAATATCCCAAGGCTGGGTATCTCGGGAGCAGCCTCCAGCCATCCAGAGCTGTTGGCACAGAGTGGTTTTGCTGCCAGAGGGGAAACTGAGGCAGGAGGAGGGGATGTGACCCACCCCCCAGGGATGGCCAGTGGCAGAGCATCGGCTGCCCTGGGGCCACGTGGCTGAAAGCAGCACCCCACCCGACTCGGGAGGCCAGGAATAGGACGGCTGCTTCTCGGCCCCCCCAGTGCTAAACTTGGATGCAGGCTGCCAGCAATACAGCCAGCCATATTAAATGTACCCTGGACTTGGCCCGGGCCCAGAGCCCGTGGCCTCCGGAGCCTTGGGCAGCCGGCCGCGGGGATTACGGGCAGTGAGGTGCCTGCAGGGGCTCTGGCGGCAGAGCCACACAGGTCTGGGGTGCCACATGGGTGACAGCCCCCCATCCCAGGGAAGGGTGATGTCCCCCTTTAGGGACAGACCCCAATTCCTGCTCGATACCTTGAGCTTTTTGCCCTTGTAAGGATTCTTCACGTGCTCTTCAGCGTCCATAATGAGTTCTGTGAGGGTCCGAAACTTCCTCACCTGCGGGGTAATGAAGGGCCACAAAAGTGAACAGGCTGCGCAGGGGGCAGGGCAGATCCCCGCTCGGCACTGAGCCACGCTCGGCACAGCATAAACCCACAGGGTTTTGTAATGCCACCGCGCAAACGACCCGACCCAGCGCCTCCGAAGGCTTTGCAACGCCGACGGCAGCGGGATGGTGCTGGCACTAAGAGCCGAGGACTCGGGGTGCTGAACTCGAGCGTTTCAAATAGCCCTGGGAGGTCGCCGGGACGCTCGGTCCCTCTCGCGGAGACACCTCTGAGCCCCGTGTGGCTGTCAGTTACCTCGTTCGAAATCTCCATCCACTTCATCTTGCACATCTCCCCCGAGAAGTCCTTGAAAGCCACTTTCTCCCAATCCAGGTGGGACTCGGTGGTTTTGAACTTGCTCCCGTCGTTGGAGGGCAGGTTATTCTTCATGCACTCCAGCAGAGTCAGCATGTCCTCCTGAGACCAGCGGTCTGAGCAGCAAAGAAACAGGCTTAGCAGCAGCGACGGGCAGGCAGCCTTCCCGGCAGGACACAGGGACTACAGCTCCCAGCGTGCAGCTCCGGACCGCACGCCGGGACACGTAATCTCCACATGCTGCCTCTCGAGATTAAAGATCAAAGGGACGTGGCTGTTTCCATCACCCTCGAGCAACTTTCTACAGGCCAAAACAATCTGGGCAAAGCTAGAAAATCCACTCAGTGCAAACCAGAGAGACTCGATCATCCCAGTACACCATCAGATAAGGCGACGGCTCTGCCGCACGGGAGCGGAGGGCTATTTCCTATGCACGGGAGCGAAGCCCTGCGGAGCAAGATGGGAGCGATGCGCTCTCCAGCCAAAGAGAAACCCACTTTCTAAGTGGAAAAGATGTGTCCAGAGCAATGGGAAACGCCTCAGTGCTGCTTTTCCTTCAACTCGGAAAGCCTTGCCATCACCTGGGACCTAGCTCCACGTTGACCTCTGCCAAGGTCAAAGCTCAGAGATCACAAAGCCGGGAGGGTGCCAGAGCCCAGCACAGCCCCCGCCTCACAGCGGGGTCCCTGACGGCACAGGGGTGATGGTTACGCCACCCCAACATCCCCCGAGCTGCCGGGAGGAGCATCCCCAACTCCCATACGAACAAGCTGCTGGGACAGTGGGACAGACAGACGGCAAAGCCAGGGAGCCTGGAACAACTAGGATGCATCGATGGGCGGCAGTGCCAGACAGGACAGGCAGCAGGCAGGATATCCCAGCACCAAATGCCCCATCCAGCACCGACTCTGGGGCTGCTTCCTCACCAGGGGAATTCCTCTGCAGGGCTCTCTGGCCCAAGCTTCCGTGCCGGCTGCGGAGAGGAGCCCTGGGTGTTGTGCAAAGATGGGTGGCCCTGGGGAAAAGCTGCAAGCCCTGGGAGCGGAAAGAGAGGTCCCTGGGGACAGGCTGGAGGAGGAGCAGAGCCCCAAGCCGCACGCACACGCAGCCCTGCCTGCTTCAGCCTGGGAAGGACGCCCCAACCCAAGGGCTCCCCGGGTGCAGGACTGGCTCTCCATGGTGTCCCCAGCCCCACATCACTGCCGGACGAAGACTGGGGTGTTCGGAGCTGCCGAAGGGACACAGAGCATCCCGGTGAGACAGGGACAGTGCAGCCGGCCATAGATTTGAAGGGAGCATTTCCCTCCCCCTCCATCCCCAGGAATGAAAACAAGCCCCCAGAAATACCCGGCTGCAGCTCTCCCTCTGCTCGAACTCCACAGGTGCGAAAGCACCACCTCCGCCTCCTGCCTGCCTCCCTGTCCTGCCTCTGCATCAGTCCGGCAAAGGGGAAACCCCCCTTGAGCCCCAAATCTGAGGGATGTTAAACAACACATGGGACCCAGAGCCAGGTGCGGGGAGCACAGCCAGGACCTGCCCTCCCACCCCACTTCGCCTCCTGGACCTGTCAGGTTGGGCGGTCGAGGCAGGAACAGTTTGGGATCTGGCCAGTCTCCATAGTTGCCTCATCAGGTCCATTAGGGATTAATTTGAGGGGGAAAGATGGAAAGAGCCCCCCCATAAAGCAGGGAGCCCAGCAGCTCAGGACGCATCTCCACAGTCCCGGATTCAGAGCCCCAAAACGGGGCGCCCCAAAAAGGGGGAAAAGAGATGGGAAAAGCCCGTCCCCTGCAGTGCCTCTGGGGGGGATCAGAGCTGGGGGGGGGACACCGAGCCCAAAATTTTGTCTTCCTCTTTTTCCCGTCTGCTTTCCAGATCCCCCCAGGCAAGGACCAACGAGGCAGAAACAGGCCGTGAAGCTGGTGGCAACTTTACTTGCAGAAATCAGGAGAAATAACCCAAAGCAGCACAGCCATGAAAATTAAGTGGGGAGGGAGGAGACAAGACCCCCCCCAACCCTGCCCCCATCAACAAGCCCCCTGCCTCAGTTTCCCCACACACACACAACGCAGGAACGCCTCAAGACCTTTGGCCGTGCATGACCCCCCCCACCAGCAGACGGCCGGAATGACCACAGCTCACAGGGATGTGTAACAAACTGCGGAAACCTCCCAAAACCCTCGCCGGCAGCAGGGTGGGGACAACGGGGACCCCACACTCGGCCCCCCCATCCCTCCATCCCCCTTCCCTCGGGCTGGGGTTTGCTGAAAAACGCCAGAATTGTGGAGTTCACCCGCCAAGATGAATGGGGTTGTCTGTGCCCTGGGACCGATTTATCCCCGGCTCTCCTGGCATCGGCCGGGCCGGGTCTATATTAGGAAAGCTGCCCCGGTGTAATTAAATCCATCTAAAGACCCAGCGAAGGACACGTGCTCCAGCCGGGTTCGCTCGGGGCAACAAACCGACTGCGGCAAGGCAGGAAAAACGGGGGAACCAGGCGGGCGAGGGGGGCTGGACCGCACTCCCTGGGGTTTCGGGGGAGACCCAGGGAGTTTTTGGGTGGTGTGGTAGCAGAGCCCCGCTGCCCAGGTGGACTGCCCCAAATAAAAACGCCCCTATTTTTCTTGTTTTCCTCCCTCTTTTCCAATAAAAGCTGAACCTCTGATGTCATCCCAGGGTCTGGAAGCCGGAGGCCCAAGGTAACGGCTCGGCTTTTAATGCAGCCCAGATGTGAACGGTGAAGGCAGCACCTCTTTGTGCCAGCCCCCCACCCCCCCCACCCCCACCCCAGCCGAAACACCAGCCGCCCAAAAAGAGCATCCCCGACGCCGCGAGCCGGTGGCCACCTTCCACCGGGGGGGCTGACGGTGCACCGGCGCGTGCATCCGCACACTCGCATGCGTGTGTGTGCTCCCCCGTGGCGGAGCCGGCATCGGGAGAGCCAAATCCCCCCGGCACTGTTGGGATTTGCTGGTGCCCGTGCGGCTCCCCCATCCCTTGGGCAGAAGGGCTGCCCCGAGGGTTTTTTTAATTATTATTTTTTTTAAAAAAAAAGCGGCAGCGGTGGCATTCCTGTGGGACCTGCAGCGTGGGGCGGGGGGCTCTGGGGGGTGGCCTCACCTTGGTTTTTGGGAGCTGTCATTTCCAAGTCTGCAGGGCACTCGGCTTCGCCGTTCATCCTCCACCTGCCTGCGCCCAGGACGGTCCCCGCCGGCTCCCTCGCGCGCTACCGGAGATCACTCCCGCTCGGCTCTGCAAGGAAAGAGAGACCCCTGCTAGGCACCCCCCCAGGCTGGGGGGACCCCCAACCCCTGATGGGGAACGGGGGGCCTGACGCAGGTTTCTGTGTGTGTCCCCCCCCACTCCCAGATGATTGAGGTGCTGGGATCCCCCCTCTCCCCAGCCCTTCGAGGTTTGGGGGGGCCCTGGAGAGGGGTGCGGGGCAGAGGTAATAAGGGAGGAGAAGGTGGGTGCAAGGGGGGGGTCCCAGAGATCCTGGGGGGGGGTTGGAGAGGGGGGATCCTGAACGGTGGCATGACCCCCCACCCTGGTGGGGAGGGAAAGAACAGGGGTGCGTGGGCAGGGGCATGATCCGGGGGGATCCCCACGGATCCAAGGGGAGAAGGGCTCAGGGTATCTGCGGTGGGGTCAGGGGGACCTGAGCCAACAGGGCTCCAAGGGATCTCCTGGAGGGGGGTCACCCCCCCAAAACAGGGGTCTCAAAGAAAGGGGCACCACAGATCCAGTGCGATCCTCCCTGGGGTGGGGGGGCCACAACCCAAGATCCAAGGGTGCTCGGGGGGGTCACCCATTTGGGGAGCTCTGGGGAAAGACCTCCACACGCCTGGGAGGGGGTCGGGGCTCCCCTGAGGGAGAAGGACATTTTAACTCTAGGGGAAGGGTCCCCCCCCAGATCCCGGGTGGGTGAGCCAGTGAGAGGCCTTGGTGGGGGGACTCCAGAGCCTGGGGGGGGTGGGGGCAGGGGGGAACAGGACGCCAGCCTGTGGGGGGATCCCTAGGGGGGATCCCGTGGCAGAGGGAGCCAGGCCTCATCACCCCGAGGGGAGAGGCCGAGGGCCCTGGGGAGGAGGGGGGGCCCTGGGGAGGCAGGCCCCAGGCCTGTGGGGGGCCCCAGGGGGAGCCAGGCACCCGAAGGGGGATCCTGGGGGGGGTCTAGGAGAAACCTGGGCCTTGGGAGGGGTGCTGGGGGGATCCAGGCCGAGGGCCAGAGAGAGGATCGCCCTGGGGGGACATTGAGGATTGGCCCTGTGGGGGTGCAGGACCCACCAGGCCCTGGGGGATCGCTGTGTGGGGCAGATCCACCCCGGGGAGGGGGGGGGGGCGATCTGGGACCGCCTCGGGGGGGGATCAGTCCCCAGGGGGGTGGATGGGGGATCCCCCGGGGGGTGGGGGATGAGCCCTCGGGGTGGGGGGTGGATCGCTCCAGCGTTGGATCGGCCCCCGCGGGGGGCGGATCTGGGACCACTTCGGGGGTTGGATGCGGGATCGCCCCGGGGTGGGATCAGCCCAGCCCCCCCGGGGGTGGGTGGGGGGGGGACCAGGGATCGCCCCGGGGGTGGGGAAGGCGGGATCGTGGCAGGGGGAGGGATCCATCGGATCATCGCGGGGCGTGGCGGGGGGCGATCGCGCTGCGCGCGCAGAGGGATCCCCGTGGGGGGGGGGGTGGTGGGGGGATGGGGGTGCGGGATCCCCCTGGGGGGCGGGGGGGGGGGGGAACCGGATCCCGCGCCGGGGGGGGGGTGGAGGAGGAGGAGGAGGAGGAGGCGGGGGAGGAAGGGGCCGGGCCGTCGGGCGGAGGCGGGGAGCCCGCACATGCCCTGCGCCGCCGGCCAGCTCCAGTCTCCTCCTCCGCCAGGCAGCAGGAACCGGGTGGGACCGAGCGCGGGCGGCCCCGGCGGCGCCTCCCCGGTCCCCTCCCGCCCCCGGTTCCCACCCGGGCGCCAGCGAGCCGCGCTCCGCGCCTTCCCCCCCCACCCCCTCCCGCCACCACCCGGGCGGACAATGGAGGCGAGTCCGGGGAGGGGGGGGGGGGTCCGGGGGAGCGGAGAGGGGGAGCCCCCTCCCCGGCCCCCTCTCCGCTCCCCCGGCCCCCCGGAGCGATGCGATGCACCGCGGCTTCCCCCCCCCGCCCGCCCTGGCTTCCCCATCCGCCATCCCCCCCGTCGTTACCGGCCGGCGCGGCCGCTCTCCGCCGCGGCACACAATGGCCGGGCTGCGCCCGCCTCCGCCCGCCGCTCCTTCCCCTCCACCCGTGCAGCCGGCGCGGTTATAAAGCCGAGACAAACCCACCTCTCCGGGCTGCAAAGGGGGGAGGAGGAGGAGAGGAGAGAAGGAGGAGGAGGAGGTGGAAGGAGGAGGAGGAGGAGGGGGGGAGCTCTAGCCGAGCCGCCGCAGCCCCAGCCCCGCGCCGGAGCCGCTGGGGGAAGAAGAAGAAGAAGGAGGAGGAGGAGGAGGGGGAAGGGGGGGCGGGGATGCCCGGCTGGGGGCGGCCGGGCAGCTGCAGCGAGCCGGGCGAGGGCAGCGCGACCTCCCCGCACCGACCCCCGGGGAGCGGCTCCTACCCAATCCATCCCCCCCCTCCTTTCCCACCACCACCACCGCCGCCCCCTCATCCCCCCCCCCGCCTTTACCCCCCCCCTTCGCGACCCCTCCTCGAGCCCAGAAACACCCACCCACCCAGCGGGGGGCTGGAGCCCCGCTCCCGGTCCGGAGGGAAGAAAGGAAGAAAGAAGGGGGGAAGAAAGGCGGAAAAAAAAAAAAAAAAAAAAAAAGGAAGGGGGTGGAAAATATAAAAAGAGAATAAGGGGGGGGGAAAAAAAAAAATAAAGCGCGGGGAGGGGGTGGGGGAGAAGCGGACGAGCCCGGGCACGCACCCGGCGGAGCGCGGCGCCGAGCTCCCCGCCGCGGCGCGGGACTCACCCGGGCTGGGGAAAAACAACCGCCCAGCGCTGGAAGCCTGCCCCCGAAATCCAGCTGCGGCAGCCGGGGAGGGAGGGAGGGCGAGCGGGAAGGAGGGAGGGGAGCGAGGAGGAGGAGAGGGAAGGGAAAAGGAGGGAGAGAAGGGGGGGGGGGGCACACCGAGGCCGCCGAGCCCCGCGCTCCCCCCCGCCCCGAGCCCCAGCGCGGTGCCCCCCGCCGGCGCGGAGCGGGCCGGAGCGGGCGGGCGAGCCCCGGCGGCGGCTTCCTGCCCGCGGGGCCTGCGCGGAGCCCGGCCTTTTCTCTTTCCTTTATATATATAAAAAAAATATTTCCCTCCCCCTGCAAAAACAAAAAAAAACCCGACCCCCCCTAAAAAAAAACCAACCCCTAATCCCCCCGTTTTCGGCGGGTGCGGAGCCCCCCTTCCCGGCGGAGCGGCGGCGCCTTACCGAGCCCGGTGCGCGGCGGCAGCGGGAGCCCGGGGAGGAACAAAGCGCCTCCTCCAGCCCCGCCGGCGGAGCGGCGCGGCGGCGAATGGCGAGCCCGGGCGGCGCGGCACGGTCACGGCGCGGCGCGGCTCCGCTCCCCCGGCGCAGGCACGTACCTGCGGCCCGGCGGCTTTGGGGGGCCGGGGCTCGGCGGGGCCGGGGCTCGCTCGGCGGGGCCGGGGCGGGGAAGCGGCGGTTGAACGGCGGCCAGCTCTGCAGCGCTGGCCCCGGGCGTGGACGCGCTCCAGTCCCCGCAGAGACGATCGCGCTTTCCCCCGCCTCCATGGCGCTGCGTTTTCTCTTCCAATCAGCCGGGCTCTGAGCGCCGGGGTCCGCCGCCAGCCTCCGCCGCTCCCCAAGCGGCACCGCCGGCCGCCGCCGCCGCCCCGCGCTCCCGCCGCTTTCGCCGTGTTTTTTATTGCTCTTTGCTTTTGCAACACTGTGGCGAGAAGAAAAAGAGGAGGAGGAGGAGGAGGAAGGAGAGAGGAGGGAAGGGGGGGGGAAAGGGAAAGAAAAAAAAAAAAAATCTCCTTACATGTGCAACAATCCTCGCCCGGCGTTTGCATAAAAAAAAAAAAAAAAAAAAAGGAGAGAGGGAAAAAAAAAAGGGGGGGGGAAGCGGAGGGGGGGGGAGCGGAGGGGGGGGAAGCCGAGCCGAGCCGCCTCCCGCCCCGGTGGGTCCCCTCCGCCGCGGCGGGGCCGCGCTCCCTGCCCGCCCCGCGGCCCCGGGCAGCCCCGGGACACGGCCGCGGTGGGGGGTTTCCCCGGCGGGGCGGGCGAGGGGCAGTTTCCTCCCCTCCCTCCGCTCCCCTCTCCCTTTCTCCTCTCTCTCTCTCTTAATTTTTTTTAATGCAATTTCTCCAACTCCACCTTTGTTGTGCTGGGCGTCATTCCCCGCAGCCAATCCCGGCCGGGCAGCTGCCTGCAAATTACCGGCCATCCCAAGCTGCCTGCAAATTACGGGGCCATCCCAGGCTGCCTGCACGCCACCGGCCACCCCGGGCTGCCTGCACGGCACCGGCCGCCCCGCCGCCGCTCGCACGCTACCGGCCGGCCGGGGCTGGCTGCGCTATGGCCGCAGGCCGCCCGTACGCCACGGCTGCTCCAGGCCGCCGCCGCGTTCCCGGCCGCCCGCGCGCTACCGGCGAGCTCCGGCCATCTGCGCGCTATCGGCCGCCCGCGCGCTACCGGCGAGCTTTGGCCATCTGCGCGCTACCGGCGAGCTTTGGCCATCTGCGCGCTACCGGCCGCCCGCATGCTACCGGCGAGCTCCGGCCATCTGCACGCTACCGGCTGCCCGCGCACTACCAGCGAGCTCCGGCCATCTGCACGCTACCGGCCAGGCCGGTGCAGGCAGCTCTGGCAGGCACCTGCTGCAAGGCAGCGGGGAGCGGGAGGCAGTGGGGACCCCCCCTTCCCCTCCAAGGGATGTGGGATGATGCCTGGAAATGCGGGGTCAGGCCTTGGAGCTGCCCGGCTTGGCTGGCTGCAGGCACCTCCCAGGCCAGCTGCGCCGGAGTGGCCAAGACCCAAGGGATTTTCACCCCTGTTTATATGGCAAAGGAAAAAAAAAAAAGTCCCCAATCTGGGTGCAGTTGGCCCCCCCAGGCTGATTTGAGGGTGTGGAGTGGCGATGAGAAAAAGCCCGGCTGTGCAAGTGGCTTATTTGGGCCTTATTCCCAAGCAAAGGATCAGACAGACAGGCGGACGGCCCCTCCGCCACGTCCCGCGGGCCTGCCTCCAGCAGGCACGGCCGCCAAGGTGTGCCAAGCTGTGCCAGCCAGCTTCAGCACTGAGCAGTTAATCCCTCCAGTGAAAGCTTAAAAAAAATTATATATATATTTATTCCGCATGGAAAAGGCCCTGGGCTGAGCTGTTTTTCCTGGTCCGAATTAGGTGAAATGTCACTGTTTTGCAAGAGGGAAGAATCGCAAAAGAAAAAAATACAACAAAACAAGCCACCACAGAATCTTTGGCGACATTCAGGCCAAACACGTGAAAAAATCAACATTTTTAATTTTTAACTTTTTTTTTTTTTTAAACCAAAAAGCCATGTTGGATGGCGGCGCAGATCCTCCCCCGCACCGTGCGGTTGTGTGGCTTTTGCCACCAAGGAGGGGCACTGGAGCCCTGGAAATCAGCCACAAACCCTGCAGCAGGTAGGCCAGAAGCCGGGGCTCCTCAAATACGTGCCCAAAACACCCCCCTCCTTGCTCTGTGCCCTCCCCAGCACTTGCTTCTTACCAAGGGAAATTTTTTAATTAGTTATTTGTGTAGATGAGTATTTTTTGCAAATAAAGGCACAGTGAGAGCACAACTGCGGCATTTTGGGGGGTGGGTTTATTTGCATTTTCACTTGTTCAGCGTACAAACATACCAGAAAGCTTTCTGCTGCACGCCCCGAGGAGATCCAGGGCTGTCGCAGACACGCTGTGGCCCTGCCTGCATCGGCAGAGGTACAGGCAGCACAGCCAAGGGCAGCTCGGCCGCCCGATGCACCACCCAGTGATGCTGTGGGCACCCCGTGCCCCACCAGCACCAGGGCTCCCCCGTTCCAGGGGTGATGCTACGACAGGACCCAGCTCTGTGCTCCCCCCTCCCCGTTAGCAACCCTATTAACCAGTATTTTTGTCTCCCCCTTGCAGCTCGCACCCTGCCACGAGCCACTGCCGCAGGTCCCCACCACAAATCACCCCCCAACCACATTTCACCAGGTTAAGTCAAGCTCAAACAAGAACCTGACCTAAATCCCCACCCCCCCCAAACCGGGCTGGATCCCATGGCAGCGACCTCACTGACATCTCCCAGGGAACAAAAATCTCTTCCCGGGTGCGAAGGATGGGGTGCAGGCACGCCGCCCCGGCTGCAGGCAGGTGGCTTCCTCCATCACCGGCATGGCAGCGCCGGGTTTCGGAGGCAGGGATCAGAGCAGCGGGCCTGGCGGGCAGCAGCAGCTCGTGAAGCCCTCCTGGTGGGACCCGGCGTGGCTTGCCCACGTGAGGCTGGCAGAAGGACAGGCGGCTGCCAGATCTGCAGGCCTCGGGCTGAAAAACACAGGCCGTGTACCTCCATCTCCAGAAAATAAGGGCTAGCGGCTATGCCGGGCTCAGAAAAAGCCGGAGGCCGCAATGGGATTTATCCCAGCCCCATGGAGAGCCTTTGGGGGTCATGGGCAGGAGCAGTCACAGATGCTGACCCCAATGTCTGCCCCATAGAAAGGCTTGGGGCAAATGGGCACATCCCATCCCACGGCCCTATTTACAGAGCTGGGGCACGGGCAGGTGTCTTCCATGGGGGCAGCAGCCCTGCTGATTGCTCTCGTTAATGAGATTATGGGTAATCAGGCTCCAATTGGTGTCGGTGTGGTTGGGGGCTGCTCTGCATTGTGTTACAACATCACCGGGCAGGGGGCTCAGTGTGTGTCCCCCCCCTGGAGTGGGGGCAGCCATGGCTGTGTGGCCGGGAGCGATAGGGCAGCACCCTGGGGTGCAGGGGGGCACTGAGCATCCCAGGATGGCCACAGGGAGCATCCTGCGATACCGGGATGCAGCGGGCATCCGGGGGTGGCTGTGGGGGGGCATCCCAGGATGACTATGGGAAGCAACCTGGGATGGCTGCGGTGAGCACCCCGGGATGCAGCAAGCATCCTGAATGCCGTGGCACACATCTTGGTACAGCTGCACTGGGCATCCCAGGGCGGTGGGGGTGGACACCCCCGAAGGATGCTGCTGCCCTTTGAGGGGGGATCAATTAAATAAAGCAACCCCCCAGCAAATGCTCAACTGGAAAGAAAAATCCCATTTCCTTTCTGATTTTATGCATTTATTTATTAAAGCCTGATACAGAGGTGGATTGGGAAGGGAAGAATAAAAAACCCCAAAGCTCACAACATTATTTATTTTGGACACATAATTAATAAAACTAAACCCACCCAAACATGACGCAGCACCAGGCACGGCTGCCCCCCCTCCGCTGTCCCCCATGCTGATTTTGGGGTCTCCCCTGGTCTGATTTATGCAAAAAGGAGCAAATTTGCAGCCTGATGGGGTGCACTGCCCCTGGCTGGATCTGGCCCTTGCGTCTGACCAGGGCAGGATCAGCCCCAGCAGAAGCAGGGGGATGCTCGGCCAGTTTGGGAGCAATCCCAGCAGAAATGGGGCAAGATGTGGTCAGCAAGCAAGGGAAAAATCGAGGAAAAACTACATGGGTTTAACTGAAATGCTACAAAAATAAAGAGGATTCATACTAATACTAATTCGTGAGTTAAACGACACTGCTGGACTGGTCTGTAGAGTTTAGGCCCTGACCAGGATCCTTTAAAAATAAGCCTTTCTAGAAAAATTGTAAATTTTTATATAGTTTCTCTCTAGTATATACACACACACACGCACACGGCCCCTGCTGCAGGCGGGAGCACAATCAGCCTTTAGAAATAAATTACAAACTCCCCCAGTCACTAGCATCAAATATACAGATCACTTCTTGCAGCTGCTTTTTTTTTTTTTCCTTCTTGATTTTTCTTTTTTTTTAAGGTGCTTTTTCAGGGTTTTTGGGAATTTTTGTTTGGTTCTGAGTCAATCCTACCTGCGGAAGCGTTGGCGTAAGTTTGTTTCGGTGTTTTTAGCGTGATTATCTTCATTGCAAATATATAAACCCCCCCTCTGGACTATTTACACCCTGACCCCGGGAGATGCTGAGAGCGCTCATTAGCACTGGAAGTTCGTCTGGGGAAGAGGGGTCAGGCAGGGGGGCTCCATGGCGGGGGAAGGCAGCGGGACTGGGGGGACCCCATCCCACTGCGTCTCCATCCCCGCTGCGTTGCCCAGGCCCTGCCTTCCTCCTCCCTCCAGGCTCCGGTGTCTTCCTCTGGCTCCTTCGTGTGCTCGGTGCCCCGTCACAGCCCCGGGACGGGACAGTGACACGGAGCACGGGCCATCCCGTCCTGCCACAGGGTGGGGGGCGGCCCATGGGACACCCCCCCCAGCCCGGGCAGCCTCTTCCCCAGCCGGTAGCAAAGTGCAGGCGAGATCACACCATCCAAAATATTTTTTAAAAAGGGAAAAAAGGGGTGGGGGGAACAACTCCATTCGCAGAGTGTGCAGGTGGGGACTGGGGCTCTGGGGCCGTGACCCCAAGTTCCCCCACCGTCGCCCAGTGCCCTGGGATGGCAGCAAGGGGAGCTACAAGTGGGTGGGTGTGGGGGGCTGGGGGACACGGGGCCATCGGGGGGGCAGGGGGCAGCGAGCCCTTAGCTGGGCATCTGCACCTCGTCGTAAACATCCCTGCCCTCCGTCTCTTCGAAGGTCACCACCACGTCGTCCGCGTCCAGCTGGAGGGACAGGTGAGGGCGTTAGGTGGGATGGGGACAGGGGTGGGGATGGGGATGGGGACAGGGGTGGGGATGGGGATGGGGACAGGGACAGGGGTGACGATGGGGACAGGGATGTGGAGGACAGGGATGGGGTTGGGGACAGTGATGGAGACGAGGACAGGGTGGGGATGGGGAGGGGTCAGGATTGGGGACAGGATTGAGGGCAGGGATAGTGATGGGGATGGAGACGGGGATGGGAACAGGGGCAGGGATGGGGATGGGGATGAGGACACAGATGGGGATGAGGATGAGGATGGGGACAGAGATGGGGATGGACACAGGCACGGGCACAGGGACAGGACAGCACCGTAGCGGCTCCCAGCCCGTGCCGGCACTACGTACGCATTTGAGCTCGACATCCCGGAAGATCCTGGGCAGTAGGAAGCGCCGCAGGGGCACGGTGAGTATGAGGATGAAGGGCAGCGCCAGCGAGGCCTGGGTGGACTTCACCACCCACAGCAGCACGAGGACGATGATCTGGGTGAAGGTGAAGAGGTGCATCCGCCAAGTCTTCACCTGTGGGATGAAGAGCCCAGGGGGGTCAGGGTGGTGGGTCCAGCACCCCACACCCTTCCTGGGGTGCTAGGTACTGGGGGGGGACAGGACCAGTGGCCCAAAGAGCCCAGCGAAGGTCAGCGCTGAAGGAAGAGGCTCTTTGGGGAGCCCCAAGCAATTGCAGGCAGCACCGTGGAGTGCCACAGCCCAGGACACCCCAAAGCCCACGGCCACCTGGCCCGGTGACATAGGGCTCACTCACCCGGGTGACGTAGGGCTCTTTGGGGTGGTACTTGGGTGGCATCAGCAAGAGCAGGATGCGGTCGAAGAGCTGGATGCCGAAGAGGGAGGTGATGCCCATGTAGAGGAAGATGCCGAAGAGCACGGCCAGCGGGACATGCTTCAGGACGGGCTCCAGGAGGATGGAAACACCTGCGGTGGAGAAGGAGAGCTCAGGGAGAGCCTCTGGGGGCATCCAGCCCTCGCCGCCTGGGGTGGGAGGCACCTCCCCAGCTCACCGATGAGCATGGCCACCAAAAGGCCACTGATGCGTTGTTCCTTGACCTCCAAGATCTGGGATTTCTCGCCGGGACCGGAGGTCTTGCTCATGATGGTGAGGGCATTGACGTGGGTGATGGTGCGGACGGTGGCGGCGGTGAGCCAGGGCATGCCGAAAAGGGCGACCAGCCCCCCCATGGCCACAATCAGCAGCAGGTCCAGGTGGAAGCCAGAGCCCTTTACCAGCTTCCTCTCGGGCTTGCTGACGATGAGGCTGCCGGGGACAGAGGGGATGAGTTGGTGACACAGCACCCCGGGAACGTCCCCTCCATCTCCATCCCACTGGGAACCCCATAGACCTCCCCTCCCCATAGCCCCCCCATCCTCACGTGGTGATCTGCGTCTCAAGGAAGATGAGGATGAAGACCAGGAGGGCAGGCACAACGGCAGCGAACATCATCCAGGTGGGGAAGGTGGTCTTCTCCCCCATGGGGTTGATAAACCAGCCCCGGGCAGACGAGTTGGTGACATCCAGCCCTTCGGGGACCTTCAGTTTCTGGATGGGAGCAGAGATGGGGGAGTGAGGGGACAGGGACAGGGCACAGGGACGAACACCCAGTTCCACGTCCCTTTGTTGGGGATGCCCGCCCCCCCAGCCCCCTCCTCCCACTGCTGCCAGACCTGCGTGTATGTGTCCTCGATCGAGAAGTCGACCAGCGCCATGACCAAGATGGAAATGGGCACCCCGAAGTCCCCGATCAAGCGCCGGGCCTGTGGGGACATTGTGATTGTGTTAAACCTGCTCATGTCCCCACCTAACTGGGGGGGTCCCCCTCGCCGCGTCCCCACCGGCGATGAGCTCTGGCAAAGATCTCTGGAGGAGCGTGCAATGAGTTTGCACAGTCTCAGCCAGCCCCTTTTGGGAAACCGCACCCACTGAGCTCCCATTTTGCTGCTAGCGCTGCCCCCGCCGAGGGTCCAGTGGGGTGTGGGGGATGCCACCGTGCCCCCGCCCCCCCCCAGTCCTCACCCTGCCAGGCAGGAAAGCGCTGTTCTTGAACTTGCGGAGGAAAAAGGCCAGGAAGAACGTGCCGGCCATGAGGATGAAGGACAGCAGCGCTGTGTTGGGCTCCGGCACACCGGACGTGACCGTGGGCTGCACGTTGTAATGCCGCTTCAGCGGGTTTTCCTTGAAGATCTGGGAGGGAAGGAGAGAAGGTCAGGGAGGATGGGAGACCTCCTAGCAGGTGAGGGATGGGGGATCCGCCTGCACCCGTCCTGCCACACTGGGAGCCCGGGGGCACCGTCCTGGCGGGTGTGTGGGTGCAGGGTGCGCGCCAGGGTGACCAGCGAGGCTGGGAGCTTGGCACATGGTGAGCGGGGGGGTTATTTTTAGGCTCAGTTCGGAACTTCCACAGTCCTTTGGAAATGGGGCCGGAGCAGGGGCTAGGTGGCATGGTGGGGACAGAAGAGCATGGCCCCGCTGCGGACCATGCGTCACCCAGGGTGTTTGGGGCTGCGCTGAGCTTGTAGAGGGGTGCACGGGGGTGCCTTGGTGTGACGGGGGTCCAGGGTGTGATGGGGCATGTGCCTGCCTCCTCTCCAGCACCAGAGATGTCCCTGGGAGCACCCAGTGCGCGGGGTGACACCACCCCATTGCTACCAGCCACCCGGGAAAGGTCTGAGCCAGGGGATGGGGGAAGAAATCGGGACTCTCTGGGCAGTTCCTGGGCAAGGACTATGTTTGTGGCAGCCCAGGTGGGACACCTGCCTGGGCTTCACCTCCCTGCCCCAAAATGCCCCTACAGAGAGAAGCACGAGTTGGGAAACACCTGGGAAGAGGGAGAAAACGCTGGGAGATGGGCTCTATCCCTGCCTGCATCCCTCGCCCGACTCCCACCATTTCTACAGAAACCTGGGTGATGACAACAATCTGCAGCCCCCCCCCCGCCCCTTTCCCCACCACGGGACACACGCACCCCTCACCTTGACGAGCTTGGAGAAGGTCTCATAGATGAAGATGAGGGAGATGAGGAAGGAGAAGATCTCCTGGGTGTAGCGGGACAGGTAGCGCACCAAGAAGCTGCCCTCGCAGGCCACCACCACCAGCACCAGCAGGATCAGCCAGAAACCGATCCAGACCCGTCCCACGATGTACTCTAGGTGATGGTTATTGCAGAACTGGGGAGCCAGAGGGAACAGCTCCGGTCAGCCCCCCGGAGCCCTGGGCATGGGCACCCAGGTGGGCAGGACCTCAGGGTCCCATGGTGGCCCTGTGCCTCCTACCTGGGGCCTGGGGGGTGCCAGGATGGGATAGTGGTACCCCAGTGTGGCAGGACCCCTGTGAGCTCACCCGCCTGGCAGCACCCCAAGGGCAGCACCTGCCTGGCATCACCCACCTCGCGTCACCCCTATGCCATCACCCGATGGCTCCTGCCTGCATGATATCACCCACATGCCATCCCCCCTGTGCCATCACCCGCATGGCAGCACCCCGTGCCTCTGCCAAGGCTGGTGCAGATGCCACAAGCCCCCCTGTGGGGACTGTCAGCGGTGGGTGGGGGGCACCCAGAGGTGTGGGGTGGCACCCACCGAGTAGAAGGCTTCCTCGAAGACGAGTAGGGGCCCAGAGAAGCCGACGACGAGCAGGGGCTGGGCGCTGAAGATGCTGAAGACGATGCACTGCACGCAGGTGGAGAGGAGCAGCTCCGGCACCCCCATTATGCCGTTGGTCTTCTCACCTGGGGGCGGAGGGGTAGAGCTGGTGGGTGCTGGGGGGCACAGCGCTGTGTCCCCCCCATCCCAAACTCCTTGGCACCAGGATTAGGGGGTGCGATAATGACCCCAGGAGCATTATCCCAGGGGATGGTGCTGCAGGCAGCGGCACCCAACACCCCTAGCCCCCAGCCCCATGCCCAGCAGGGGGATGTCCCTGTCCCCCAGCGTGTCCCCGGCCTGTCCCCTCCATTACTCAGCAAGCCTCCGAAGGTGATAGCAGGTGTCAGTGCCGCAAAATAGATGAAGATGACGGCAGCAAGGCACTGGGGGTTGAGGGCATCCTTGATGTCGCTGAGGTATTTGGGGTACCGGCGGCGGATGTCCTGCACCAGCCCCCCAAAAGGTCGCTTCGTCCTGCGCAGGGGGTCGTCATCCTCCGGCGCCGGCGCCTCCAGCCCTGGGTGCACAGTTGGGTGGTCATGGGGAGTCTTCGCGTGCAAAGCGGGATTTCCACCACCCATGGGGATGGGGGGTCCCGGGGGGGGACTGGGATGGTCCCTGTCATACCCAGGCCTTTTAGGAAGTCCTTGTCCATGTCCTTCATGGGGGGCTGGTAGCGGTGGCGGAGCAGCTTGTGCTGCAGCGGCACCAGGCTCTGGAGGAGCTGCTCGCTCAGGGTCTCGGTGGGTGGCACGACGATGCTGGCCTCCAGGAATTCCTCCACCCCCTGCAGCAGGTCCTGGCGGCCCTTGGCCAGGTAGGCATCCCGGCGAAAGACCTGCGGGGTGCCCCGGGGACAGGCGCTCAGCCATCTCCAGCACCCTTGGGTGCTGCTGGGCACCTGCCTGGCCCCTGAGAATCCCCGGAGGGGTGGGGCATTGTGGGGACACGGGGGCAACAGGGCATGGGGGCATGAGGGTGAGTGGGGCATGGAGACACTTGGGGACAGGGAGCATTGGGACCACAGGGGCATGAGGGGATGGGGATAAGGGGGGACATAGAGACATGGGGGATTTTGGACAACAGGAGCATGGGGACGTGGTTGCTTTGGCACATGGGGACAAGGGGACATTTGACCTGTGTGGCATGGACACAGGAGCATGGGGAGATGGGAGCGTGGGGCTACAGAAGTGTGGGGACAGGGATGCACACGGACAGACATCAGGACAGGGGGGCATGTGGAGGCGGGGACATGGGAACAGGGGCGCACGGGGACATGGACACCCAGAGGGAGGAGGACACAGGTGCGTGGGGACAAGGGGACACAGTGGCACGGGGACACAGGTAATGAGCACAGAGGGGAATGTGGCACAGGTGGACGAGCTATTAGATGGTGCAGCTGAGGACTTTGGGGTGCTCAGGGGGGCTGGCACCCAGGGCGGCGGTGCCAGTGCCGGTACTGGTGGCGGTGCCGGTGCCGGTGGCGGTGCCGGTGCTGGCGGTGGATGAGCGTACCCTCTCGGACATCATGGTGGCGATGGCGCGGCCGATCTCATGATAGCTGACGTGGGGGGTGTTGGGGCCCAGGACCACGAAGAGGAAGCGGACGGGCAGGGGCACTTCGAGGACGGCGTCCAGGTTCACCGCGGCCTTGAGGCGCACGAAGGCCAGCGTTGGCTGCTCCAGGAAGGCTGCGCAGCCTGGAGGGAGGACGGGACGGGAGGGGGATCACGGGGGGCCGGGCATAGGCACATGGGGACACAGGAGAATGGGGACATGGGGACATTGGGATATGGAGACAAGGGGACACAGGGGTACAGGGACAGAGTTATTTGGAGGCAAGATGACACAGAGGCATGGGGACATGGGGGGACAAAGGGGATGAGACAGGGCGCACAAAGACATGAGGACACAGAGACAGAGGGACACAATGACACGGGAGCATGGGGACATCAGGACATGGGGACACAGGTGTAGGTGGGCGTGGGAGCACAGGGACATCAGGACATGGGGACACAGGGGGACGGAGACACATGAGGACATGGGGGCAGAGGGGAGTGGAGAAATGGGACATGAGGGCAAGGGACATGGGGACACGTGGCCCAGAGAGCAGCGCTGAGCGGCAGCAGGCGGTGGCGAGGGCTGACGACGGGGAGAGTCACAAAAGGTGCAAGAAAAGCAGCGAGTGAGCGAGCAGGCAGACACCAAAGCTCCCACTGCACACCCTGGCCCTGCACCCACCGCCCCGACCCTGCACCCACCGCCCCGACCCTGCACCCGCAGCCCCGACCCTGCACCCGCAGCCCCGCTGACCACTCACCCACAAGGACCAGCGTGGCTTCAGCATCCTCGGGGATCTTCTCGGGGAGCTGGGGTCTATCGGACGTGCTCTGGCTCTGTGGCGAGCAAAACAATGGCAGGAGTCATCTGGCTGTCCTTGGTGGCCGTCTCCTGCACGGCCCCCTCTGTCCCCCTCCATCCCAAGCGTGTCCCCCTCCATCCCCTACATGTCCCCTTTGGTCCCTGCAAGCCCAGCTCCCTTGCTACCACCTCCACACCATCCCATGGCATGCCTCCCCTGCTTGCATGTGCGCTCATGTATGTGCACATGTGTGCAGCCATGTGTGCGTGCACGTGCCCGCAAGTGCGCCTGCACACGCGTGCATGCGTGTGTGTGCAAGTGCATGTGTGCACATACGCGTGAGGGCGAGAGAAAGCGGTGTGTGTGGTAGTTTGGGGGGCGCTTGTGCTCGTGCACTTGCGTGCGCTCGTGCCTGTGTGAGTGTGTGTGGATAGGTGTGCAAGCATGCACGAGTGGGTACGTGCACTCCCCGGGGATGCACAGCACGGGGGCGGGGGGGCGGGCTGCACGAAAGCCTGTATACCTCCTGCGTGTGCCTAAGTGAGTGTGTGCATGCACCGGGGTGCACACGTGCATCTCCCAGCAGCCCTCCACGCACCCCGGCTGGACCCAGCAACCCCGACCCCTGCCCCGCGCTGCCCCGTTGCCCCCCGCCGCAGCCCCGTTCCCACTTGCCGGCCGGGGCCCGGACAGCCTGTGCATCTCCAGGGGCTGCTGCTCCTGCAGCAGCGGCTGCTGCGTCTCTGCCTGGCCCGTGCCCGAGCGCTGCAGCTGTGCCAGTGGCAGGGTCCTGACCGAATGGCCCTCGCTGGGGTGTCTAGAACAGTGTGGGGGGGGGTGTCAGATGGGCCAGCACCACTGATCCCCCTAAAACCCCACAAGACACCCCCAGCCCCAGGGTGTGTGTGGGGACCCCCAAACTGGGTTGGAAGGCAAAGCCAAACAGCAGAAGGGCTTTTCCACCCTATGCCAGGCTCCAGCAGGTCTTTCTGGAGGCAGCCCCAGCCCAGACATTGGGTTCCGCCCCCACGGGACCATCAGCCCCGGCCGTACTTGTGCTGCAGCAGCAGCGTCCTCAGGATGGCCTCCTGGTCCTGTGGCTTGATCTGCCCCTCGTAGATCATCTGGTCAATGAGGATGTGGGCGATGGCCGCCAGCGAGGTGGCCGCCACATCAAAGAGCACGGCGCCTGCAGGGACAGCACTGTCACCGGCCGGCCAGTGTGGGGGTCCCCGCCGCCATCCCAGCCCCAGCTGGTATCCCCACCTTTGGCCAAAGCCCGGCGGATCTCCAGGAGGCTGTGGTAGGTCAGGAAGGAGAGATGGGGCTGGCCCCAGTGCTCGTCTTCCTTGAAGTCCTCCTCCAGCTTGAGCCAGTGGCCAGCCTCCATCCAGCACAGCTCGTTCGTGGTGTCCATGACCAGCTCGTGCAGCTCCACGTAGACCTACAGCCAGAGCCGAGGGGGGGTCAGGGTTCCCCTGGCCACACCGGGGACCCCAGGAGCCCCAAAGCTGCAGCTGCTTGTGCCAGCACACACCCCCCGCCCCATGCCCCAGCGTCTCCAGGGGCCAGCATGGGGTTGGTCCATGGGTGGCCACAGCCTGCCCAGCCCTGGGAATGGGGAGGGAATGGGGGTCCATGGGGCAGCACCCACCTCATGGGTGTCCTGCCGGGACACAAGCCTCCTGCTCCCTGCCGCCTCCAGGTCCACATCAGTGTCCGACGGAGCTGCGAGCGGAGCCACTGCTGTGTTAGCTGGTCCCTGCCCTGACCCGGAGGTCTGTTGGAGGTGTCTCCCCCATCGCCCTCATCCCAGCCGCAGCTGGGGTTGCCTGGATGTGTCCCCTGCTCCATTACCCCCACCCCAGACCTGACTGGGACTCACTGGACATGTCCCCCACCCACTACCCCATCCCAGACCCAACTGGGCTCTGCTGGATGTGTCCCCACCTCTACAACCTCCATCCCTAAACCCAGTTAGGGTTTGCTGGATGTGTCCCTCCATCGCCCCCCGCCCTGCCAGTCCCCAGCTCCGGCCCCTCACACCCCTGTAGCCCAGCTCTGAGGGGAGGGTGACAGTCTGGGGACATCCCCGGGGCCAGGGTGAGGGCAGAGCTCGTGGCCACACTCTGCCTCACCACCCTGCCACCAGCACAACCCTGACCCCAGCGCCAAGCACTGCCCCTTGGACTGGGACAGGGATGGGGACAGTGCATCCCTGGCCAGCCAGACCCCAGGAGCCAGACACGTCCCTGTCCCCATCCCCTGCCTACCTGCTGCCCCCCCTGCGCTACCCACAGCCCCGCAGGCTTCAGCCCTATAAAGCGGGGGCTGAGCCCCACGCCCCGCGGCCGCCCTGTGTGCACCGTAAATCCCAGAGCACTTTGCCTTTGCTGACAGTAAACACCAGCGCGGCTCCTGCCTGCCCGCTGCCACCCCGGTGCCAGGGACAGGCTCACCCCGTCCCCCCCCGCCCTTGCTGGGGACCACCGCGGTCCCCACCGCTGCCCCCGGCCAGGTCACCCGGAGGGGTGATGCTGCAAGAGCCGCATCCCGCTCCGCTGGCTGCAGGATGCCGTGCCCACGGGAGCGGGGACAGGGTGCGTCCCCCCTGCCCGGTGTCCCCGATGGCGTTGGTTGTGGCACGTGGGCACGAGCCTGTCCTCGTCCCGGCCCGCTGCCGCCGCTGCCGAGCTGCCCGGCGCCAGCCGGCGTTCAGCCCCAAGTGGTTCTTGTCCTCACCCCAAACAAAGACTTTATTTATCCTCAATCAGCGGGCGATTACGGGCAAGCAACAGCGGTCACCCTGCGGTGTGCCCTGACGCCCGGGGGACGGTTACCCCGCGGAGCACGGGGCTGGGGGGGGCGGCAAAGCCGGGGTGGGCGGCATGGCGGAGGGCTGGGGGGGGGAAAATGCCAGGGCTGGGCTACGTCCCCCAGTGCCCCCCGCGGTCACTCACGCTGCCCTCCACCACGGCGGCTCGCCTGTCCCGGGGGGACCCCGGCCGCACGCCTCCTCCCGTCCACGTCATAGCATCCCCGCCGGTTGGGCAAATACTGGCTGCAAAACACACACCGCCGGGACAGGGGGGTCAGCGCCGGGCACCCATGGGTGCCCAAGCCTCCCCTTGCCGATGGCAGGCAGGGCAACATCCGGCCCCCTCCCCAATTTAGGGGACTCACCGCAGGGGCGTCAGCTCCTCGGCTCTGGCCCTCCACGCGTGCAAGGACCCGGTGCCAGCGCCGGCCCCTGTGCAGAACAGGCGGCAGCGTTATCCCCCTGACCTGTGTCACCCCAAACGGGCACCCGAGGGTCTGGATGCCGGGGGCCAGCGCGGCCCAAGCATCCCCTCAGGGCGGCAGCCTGGGATCAACCAGGCTTTGGGCAAGGGGATGCTCTGGGGCACACAGACCCCCCCAAACTCCCCTCGCCTCCCTCCCCTGGGGGTCTCAGTCATGGCCTCAAGCACCCTGGGTGTCCCTGAGCTTGGCCCCCTCTCAGGTACCCGCAGCCCTGGTGCTGGCACCTCGCTGGCTCTGGGGCTTTGGCAAAGGGCGTTGCTGCCTTTGGGCGATGTGATCCCGAGGGCTGCGCGTCCCTGCCTGACCACCCTGGGCTGCGAGCAAGCCCCGCTGCCCATGCAACACCAGCACCTCTGCAACACATCTGTGCAACGCTGGCACCTCTGCCATGCTGGCACCCATGCAACGCTGGTGCCTCTGCCATGCTGGCACCCATGCAACGCTGGTGCCTCTGCAACACATCTGTGCAACGCTGGTGCCTCTGCCGTGCTGGCACCCATGCATCGCTGGTGCCCCTGCCATGCTGGCACCCATGCATCGCTGGCACCTCTGCCATGCTAGCACCCATGCAACGCTGGTGCCTCTGCAACACATCTGTGCAACGCTGGTGCCTCTGCCATGCTGGCACCCATGCAACGCTGGTGCCTCTGCCATGCTGGCACCCATGCAACGCTGGCGCCTCTGCAACATTGACACCCATGCAACATGTCTGTGCAACACTGGCACCCATGCAATTCTGGCACCCATGCAACTCTGATGTCCCTGCAACACTGGCACTCGTTCAACATGTCTGTGCAATGCTAGTGCCCATGCAACACATCTGTGCCATGCTGGCACCCGTGAAACATGATGCCAATTCAACATGGGTGCCCATGCAATGCTGGCACCTATACAACGCCAGCACCCATGCAGTGCTGGTGCCCATGCAACACGCCTGCACCATGCTGGTACCCACGCATAGGTGGCACCCACAGAACTCTGGCACCCGTGCCACATGCACCCTTGAACCACTGGTGCCCCTGCAATGCCGGCACCCACCCGGTGCCAGTTCCTGTGCACTGCTGGTGCCCACGTGGCACCATCGCTCCTGCAACGCCATCACCCATGCAACGCCATCGCCTCTGCAACGCTGGCGCCTGTACGACACTGGTGCCCATGCAATGCCATCCCCACGCAATGCTGGTGCCCACGCGTGCCCAGTGTCCCCCAGCACCCGGGGGAACCACTCACTGTTCGTCTCCTCCATTGATAGGCGAGAGCCCTCTATGCCAGGGTCCTCATAGCCTTCGGGGTCCAAGCTCCTCCTCATCCTCTCCTCGTAGGCCTCCTGCGGGACAGAAAGAAGGGGCTCAGTGGGGACCGGCACCCCCAGTACCTCGCCGGGGCCATGCCGGGGGTGGGAGCTGGCAGGGGCGCAGCGGCAGAGCCAGGGCTTGGGGCCGGGTCTCCCTACCTGGCCGGGCCCCTCCATGGCTCCGGGCTCGGCCCCCGCCGCTGCCTCGCTGTGTCCCGGCAATCAGCCCGGCGGCACCATAACCCGGCGCTCTGCGGCGTCGGGGCGGGCGCGGGGGGAAAAGGGAGAGAAAACATGTTAGCAGAGGCCAGGGCAGCACTCGGTGCCCCCCGGGACGTGGGGTTTGTCCCCTGGGATCGGGCTGGGGCCGGATGCCGAGGCTGTTCCCGCAGCCTCCACCCGCATAACCCACTCCCTGTGGGTCGGGAGGTCCCGGGGCTGGGGGTCCCCGGGGACGCGGTGCCCTGCCCTGCTGCCATCTGGGATGGGAACCGACGTCAGGTGACGGCAGAGCCCCGGCAGCTTCCCACCAGGGACACGGCATCCCGCCCCGGCCCACCCGTGCCCACGCATGCTGGCCAGTCCTGCTGCGTCCTGTGCCTGGGGGTCAGGTCCCCTATGGCCCCACGCCCACAGGTCACGTCCCATATGGACCCACACACATGGGCTGGGACCTACACGACCCCTCGCATGTGGTTGGGGTCCCATAGAGACCCACGCACATAGGTGGGGTCCCACACTGCAGTGCCCAGAGCCCCCAGCAAGCCCCCTCAGCCCCTTGGCAGAGCGCTGGGGTGAGAATGGGGAAACTGAGGCACAGCTGGGCTCACGGGGACCTGCCGCAACCCAGGGTGCGCAGCCGGGGGGGACGCGCCCTGCAGCCCCCCCCCCCCGCTCAGCACCCAAAGCCCCTACAGCCCCCTGGGCGGTGGGTGGGTGCCTGGAGGGGGGAAGGCACAGCTTGTGCCTGCATCCCCCCCGCACCCCACTGCCTCCCCCCACCCCGAGCTGCCCCCCCCACCCCGCAGCTGCCCCGGGGCCGTGCCGGGGGACAACCGCCAGGGGGCGCCCTCCCCCCCCCGCACGCCGCCCCACCCCCACCCCCGGGCACCCCCGGTGGGACCCAGGCGTCCGGGCCCCCCAGCCCCACAGCCCCCATGACCCCCCACCTGCCACCCAGCCCAGAGCCTCCAGGGGAGGGGTGGTCCTGCCCTGGGACCCCCAGCGCCCCCGCCCCAGCCCCCCATGGGGATTCCCCAAGTTGGGGGACGGGGGTGGACGGGGATCCCAGCTGTCTTCCGCCACCCAGCCCAGGGATCCCACATGGGGGGCTCACGGAGGGGGGCTGCAAGGTCAGGGGGGCTTTACGGGGGGACCAGCCCCCCTAGATCTCACCAGGGTGATGCAGGAGCTCGCTCCCGGCCGGGGGCGGCGGGAGCCAGAGTGGGGTCACGGAGACCCCGCTGGGGCCATGGGATCCCCGATGGGGCGCGGGAGCCGTGGCGGGGCCACGGGAACCACGGCCGGCTCCGGACACGGCCTCCTCCTTCCTGCCCCGCCTGGCCCCGCAGTGCCGGTGGCCCCCGGCCCCCCGCACCGGCCTGTCCCGGGGCCCCCCGGGCCCCCCAAGCCCCACCAGTGGCTCTTGCATCAGCCCGGTGCACTGGGCTGCACCCCGCTGATAACGCCCAGCCGGTGTCGGCCCCCGCCCCGCTCCCCCCGCTGCCCCCTGTGCTGCCCTGGGACCCAGGCAGCGCCCCGAGGCTGGGGTGAGGGGCTGGGGGACTGCAGCACACGGGGCACCCCATGCCCAGGTCACCCAGACCCGCCAAATCCACCCCCATGCCACCCTGCACTGTATAGAGCCCATACGTTCTACACGGTGTGCGCGGTACAGAGCCCACGTTTCCTACGGCAGGTATCATGTGTGCAGTCTAGAGCCCATGCCTCCCACACCTTGTGCATGGTATGGAGCCTATACCTCCTACGCCATGCACCCCGCGTGCGCAGTATAGAGCTCGTATCTCCTGCACCACATAGCCAACATGCTCAGTATAGAGCCCATACCTCCCACACCATGCAGCTAGCATGACTCAGGACTGGACTCATGCCTCCTACGCGATATATCCAGTGCAGCTCAGTATAGAGCCCATACCTCCCAAAGCACACATTGCATGTGCTCAGCATGGAGCCCATACGTCCCACGCCATCCACGCAGCGTGGCTGGGATCCCTCATGCAGCAGGTACTCAGTATGGAGCCCATACATCCCACGCCATCCACGCAGCGTGGCTGGGATCCCTCATGCAGCAGGTACTCAGTATGGAGCCCATACATCCCACGCCATCCACGCAGCGTGGCTGGGATCCCTCATGCAGCAGGTACTCAGTATGGAGCCCATACGTCCCACGCCATGCAGGCAGCGTGGCTGGGATCCCTCATGCAGCAGGTACTCAGTATGGAGCCCATACATCCCACACCATCCACGCAGCATGGCTGGGATCCCTCATGCAGCAGGTACTTGGTATGGAGCCCATACATCCCACGCCATGCACATGGTGCAGCTGCGCTCCGTCCTGCTGTGGGTACCACCATGGCTCAGTATGGAGCCCATATGTCCCACACCATCCACGCAGTGTGGCTCAGCTCCCCGCCACAGCAGGTACCACCACGGCTCAGCATGGAGCCCATACACCCCTGGCCCACAGCACCTCCCACCCCAGCACACCCCGCTGACACCCCTACAGACCCCACCCCATGCCGGGGGCACCCAGGGGTGGTCCCCCACCCTGCCCTCCCCCACCGCCCCCCCCCGCACCCTGTCCCCCCGCTCCCAGCACCCAGGGACACTCCCAGGTGCTGCCGCCACCCGCGACCCCACACCTACCCCCGGGGTGGCTCTGCGACGCCCCTGCCCTCGCCACCAGCCCCTGCCCGGGCTCTGCTTGCTGCTGCCCGCGGGGAAAGAGCCGTGCAGCGCTGGGGAGGGTGGCCAAATGCCCTGAGTCACGCTTACCTCCCTAATCTCCCCCCCCTCGGGCTCACCCGGCCCCCCTGGGGCCCCCCATAAACAAGGTTATCGGGGCGCAACAGCTTGCGGCGTCGAGGCTGCGCCCTGCCTGCCTCCTGCCTGCTGCCTGCCTGCGCCCCACAGCCCTCCCCAGCCGCTCGCCCTGCCTTGGCTCGGCCGTGCCACGCTCCCAGTGCCCCCCCGCTATCTTGTTTACGAGGTTCCGTGTTTCCCTGTGGGGAATCCCCGGGAACCCTCTGGCTGTCCCCCACCTTCCCAGGGGCTTGGGGTTTCCTCTTTTTTTTAAAAAAAAAAAAAAAAAGGAAAAAAAAAGGGGGTTCCTGGCGAGGTTCCCCCAGGGGAGGAGGCGCGAGGTGCTGGGGGCGACGGGGGATGTGGCCAGGCTTCTGTCTGTCCCCTGGGATCGCCGTCCCCGGGGTGCTCTGCAGAGAGGTGGTGGGACGGGAGTAGCTGCTTCGGTGCAGGGCGAGGGGTGGTGTGAGCGCACGTGTGTGCGTGCGTGTGCATGCGTGAGAGCGCGTCTGTGCACGTCTGGGTGTGCGTGCAAGTGCGCGCATGCATGGGTGTGCATGCTCAAGTCTGCGTGTATGCGTGCATGTGCGCATGCATTCGCATCTATGCATAGACATATATGCACGTATGTGCATGCATGTGCGTGTCTCTCTACATTTAGAGCCTCCCTGAAGGGCTCCGAGCCCCCAGACCCAAATCCCAGGATGCACGGACGGGGAGAAGCGTGAGCTGGGCAAGCTTTGCGCACACATGCACACATGTAGACACACCTGCACACATGCAGACACACATGCAGACATGCAGACACACAGACATGCTCATGCAGACACACACCAGCCACCCCAGTGCTCGGGGACAGCTGCAGGGACATCTCGGCTGCTGGGGCATCGCTCATGCCCCAGGTTGAGGGGTCAGGGTGGTGCTGCCCCCCCCGCGCCTGCCGCGGGCTGCTCGCCTGTCCCACACATTGGGGACCCGGTGGCACTTGCTGCAGGGCCGTGGGGCCGGGAGGTGCGATAGCTGTGGGCTGGGTGCTCTGATAATGGCCCCCAGCGTTATCTGGGTGCTGCCAAGGGCTCCCCTCCCTGCAGCAGCCCTGCGGATTTTGGGGGTCCCTCCCTGACAGGGCACCCTGCTGCCCCCTGACTGGGTGCTATGGGCTGAGTCCCCTTTGTAGGGGCAGAGGAGGGCGTGGGGCACCCCAGGGGGCACAGAGGGGGGACATGTGTTCCCACGGGTCATGGAGGGGCAGGGGGGATTGCCTCTCTGCTCAGGGTGACTTTGATTTATTTGGGTGCTGCAGGGGGAGAACGAGGTATTCACACCACCACCCACCCCCCAATTTCCCTGTCACATCACTGGGGAAGCAGAGGCATGGCACAGAAGTAGGGTGCTGAGAGCATTTCGGGGCTCCCCCCCGGCACAGCCAGCTCCCCTGGGGGCTCACACCCCACAGCCACCCCTGCTCAGGGGGTCTCATGCACCCCACAGACCCCACGGGGAGGGGTGATGCTCAGCATGCCCCCAAAGCAGGGAACCGAGGTGGGGCAGGGGGGCAGCCATACTCAGCCCTGGGGGAGGCAAAGGGCCCCCCCGATTACTCCGGGGGCTGCCCCGGGTCTGGACAGAGCCGGGGTCCCCCCCCGTGGCTCTGCCCACGGGGTCCCCACTGGTGGCACGTCATGGCGAGGGGCTGGGCCCTGCAGGGAGGAGGGCCCCCCCTCCTCTGGGGACCGCTGCCCCCCACCTTTACTCCCCCCATCCCCTCCCTCCCCAGGGAGACATTTGGGGGGGCCGGAGGTGGGGAGAGGACCAGGCCCCGCATCCCTTTTGTCTTTTTTTTTTTTGGGGGGGGGGGGGGGGCGGCGCACGGCCTGTTGGCGTGGGCATCGTGGCGGGGCGGGGGGGGGGGCGGCGGAGCAAAGCCTGCGCGGTGCGGGGGGCCGTGGCGGTGGCGCGGGGGGGAGGCCCACGGGAGAAGGGGCATCGCCCGTGGCCGTGGCCCTGCCGGCTCGCCCCGCTCTGGATGGAAGCGAGCTGCGTGCAGGCTGCCATGGCTCTGGGGCTCTCCTCCAAGAAAGCCTCCTCCAGGAACATCGCCGTGGAGAGGAAAAACCTCATCACCGTCTGCAGGTGGGGGCTGGCCTGGCTCGGGGGGGGGCACCCCAAAATAGCGGCGGGGTGTGGGGTGGGAAGAGGGGGGAAAGAGAGGACCACCGCTGCTGGGGATGGAGGGATGGGGGGGAGGGGGATGGGGAGGAGGGTGGGGAGGAGGGATGGGGGGGTTCGTACCACCACCCACACACCACACACACCCCCCCGGCGGCCTCTTCACCCGGGGGTGGGGGGGGATGTTTTGTTGTTGTTGCAGCCGCTTTTTGGGGGGGAATTTTTGTTTTGGAGGAGTGGGAGGAGGAGGAGGAGGAGGATGGGGATGCGGGGGAGGGGGGGGCGGGGGGCTGCGGGCGGTGAGGCCGGGGCGGTGGGACTGGGGAGGCTGCGGGGGGGCGATGGGGGGGGCCGGGGGTACAACGAGAACATGGAGGGTCCCGGTGCCGGCGATGCCGGGGGCAGCCGGGGAGGGCGGGGGCGGGGCGGGAGTGCAGGTGGAGCGGGGGGGGTGGGCTGGGGGTTGGGGGCAGCGGGGCCCGGGGTGGGGGGGTTGGGGACGGGGACCCCCCCCTGTGAGCGGGGGGCCGAGGAAGTGACGTCAGGGCCCCGCTCCGGGCGGCGGGGATGGAGGGATGAAGGCGGCGGGGATGGAGGATGAGGGTTGTCATGGCGACGCCCGGCTGGACCGGAGGGGTGGGGGGGATGGATGAGGGGACAGGGATGGGGTGGTGGTGACAGGGCGGGGGGACAGGGGTGGTGGGGCTGGTGGTCCCTGCCTCTCCCCAGACCCCCAGCATGGGGATGGGGTGATGCGCTCACCCTCCTCTCCCCCAGCCCCTGGTTGTTAAGGGCTGCTTGTGCTGGGCTATGACCGGAGCCTGGCCCCGGGGCTGCTGCCGGGGATGTGGGGGGCACTGAGCATTGGGGTCACCGTGCCAGGGACCTGCAGGTCCTGCTGTTGGGGACTGCAGGACCACAGGGCTTCTCACCATGGCATGGGGCACTTCCAGACCCCACTGGCATGACATGGGGACCCCCTGGATCTCCTCGCCTTGGCATGGGGCACTTCCAGACCCCACTGGCATGACATGGGGACCCCCTGGATCTCCTCACCATGGCATGGGGTACCTCCTGACCCTGCTGTCATGACATGGGGACCCCCAGGACTCCTCACCATGGTATGGGGCACCTCCAGACCCCTCACCCTGACACCAGGATGTCTCCAGGCCCCACTGCCATGACGAGGCACCCTTCACCTGCCATCTTGGGGATCCCCAGCCTCACCCCCTCCCCCATGTGGCCATGACCCCTAGTCAGGGCGATCCCCACCCATGCCAACACCTGCCCCGGCCCCTGCCAGGCACAGCAAGTTTCATGTCTTCAACGTCTCTCTCCGCCGAGCACGAGTGGCTGGGCGGAAGGGGAAGCCATCACCGCCCGCGCACGGCCAGGGAGGAAGGGGGCCTTTGTTCGCCCTTCCTGGCCACTCGCACAGCGGGGGAGCGGCGGCCGCCCCTGCGGTCTCCCCGGGGACGCGGGGGTCAGCGAGCCGCAGCCTGCAGCTCAGCCTGCCGCCCTCTTCCCCTTGCCGGGCTCGAAAGCCAACATCTGCAAAAGCATTTTGCACTGTTGCTAAAACCTAATGTGTGCTGAGTGCTGGGTGGTGGGTGCCAGTCCCCTCCCACCCTTGACACCCGTCCCACCGCCAGGTTCTCAGTGAAGACCCTGCTGGAGAAATACACGGCGGAGCCCATCGACGACTCCTCCGAGGAGTTCGTTAACTTTGCTGCCATCCTCGAGCAGATCCTCAGCCACCGCTTTAAAGGTAGCGGTGGCCCGTGGGGACAGGCGCCTGTGCAGCCCCTGGCGTGTCCCTGTCCCCACCCCTGTGCTGCATGCTGGATGGGGATGCATGCACGCCACCATGCATGGCACCAGGGAGCATGTCCGGGCTCTGGCCTGGGGTTTCCAGGTTGTTAGGGTTTGCCAGCATGGCAGTCCCCAACCGCAGCCCCTCGGTCCCCGCAGGCCCCGTCAGCTGGTTCACCTCAGATGGGCAGCGCGGGTTTTGGGACTACATCCGCCTGGCCTGCAGCAAGGTCCCCAACAACTGCGTCAGCAGCATCGAGAATATGGAGAACATCAGTACCTCCAGGGCCAAGGTCAGGAAGGTGCCAGCCCCGGTCTCTATCCCTGTCTCCATTCCCTGTTCCTATTCCTGCCATTGTTTCTGTTCACACCCTGTCCATGGCACATGGACCCATCCCCATCTCATCCCATCCCATCCATTCCCATCCCCATCACCATCCCCATCCCCATCCCAATCCCCATCCCCATCCCCATCCCCACCCCATCCCATCCCCATCCCCATCCCCATCCCCACCCCATCCCATCCCCATCCCCACCCCATCCCCATCCAATCCCATCCCCATCCCCATCCCCATCCCCATCCCATCCCCATCCCCATCCCCATCCCATCCCATCCCAATCCCCATTCCCATTCCCATCCCATCCAATCCCATCCCCATCCCCATCCCATTCCCATCCTATCCCATTCCCATCCCCATCCCATCCCCATTCCCATCCCATCCAATCCCATCCCCATCCCCATCCCATTCCCATCCTATCCCCATCCCCATCGCATCCCCATCTGCATCCCATCCCATTCCCATCCCCATCCCTATTGCCATCCTACCTCTGCCTCCATCCCCTCTGCCCTGCCCTCCTGCAGCCCCATCTCACCCCATAGGATCCCACAGGGTCACTGGGGTGAAACAGGAGCTGTGGGTCCCCATGGGGGGATAACAGGGCCAAAAGCAGCTCCTGGGTGCAGACCACCCGCCTGCCAGTGCCCAGAGCCCCGGGCAAAGGCAGGAGCATGGCAGGGGGCAGCTGACGGTGGCACCCGATGAGCAGCCGATGGTGGCACCCGTCCTCAGGGCTGCCCCGCGGGGCCGTGCCTTGCAGGGCCGTGCCTGGATCCGTGTGGCGCTGATGGAGAAGCGCATGTCGGAGTACATCTCCACGGCGCTGCGGGACACACGGACCACGAGGTGAGCAGCCCGCGGCACGGCTGGCCACGGCCACGCGCATGCCTGTGCCACCCCAGGAGCGCTAAGGGTGCGCCGGTGCACCAGGGTGGGCACCGCGGTGTGTTTTGGGGCGCCGCCGGGTGCATGTGCAGCCACATTTTTCCCTGTAGGCGGTTTTACGATGACGGGGCCATCATGCTGCGGGAGGAGTCCACGGTGCTCACGGGGATGCTCATCGGGCTCAGCGCCATCGACTTCAGGTAGGGGTGGGTGGCACGGTGGGACACAGGTGGCCCCGACTGGCCACCCCACCGGGCCCCCAGGGCTGCCCTGATCCTCTGCTCCTTCTGCTGCCGCTCAGCTTCTGCCTGAAGGGCGAGGTGATGGATGGTAAAACGCCCGTGGTCATCGACTACACGCCCTACCTGAAGTTCACACAGAGGTAAGAGCCGCGGTGCCCTGCCTGGGGTGGGAACCGCACTGTCTCTCCCCCAGCACCCCACTGGGGCTCAGCCGGGCTCCCCTCATGTGTGCCAGCCCCCCGCCGCGGTGCTGTCCCCGCTGAGCCCCTGTACCCCCCAGCTACGACTACCTGAGTGAGGAGGAGGAGCGGGGCAGCGTGGAGAGCAGCACAAGCGAGGACAGCTCCCCTGAGCACCCCTACCTGCCCCTGGTCACCGACGAGGACAGCTGGTACAACAAGTGGCGCAAGATGGAGCAGAAATTTCGCATTGTTTATGCCCAAAAGGTACGGGGAGCTGGGATGGGGGTGGCTGGGCACCTACCCCCGGGGATGCTCCAGCCCGCAGCATCCCCTTGCTGCTCCTGCAGCCCGGTGGTACCCACAGCCCTTCATCCCACTGCTGCGGTGACCCAGCCCACTCCTCGTCACCGTGGGTGGCCCTGGGGATGTGGGGGGGGTCTGGTGGGGGCAGAGGCACACTGCTGATGGCGGCCTCATGCAGGGGTACCTGGAGGAGTTGGTGCGGCTGCGGGAGTCGCAGCTGAAGGACCTGGAGGCGGAGAACAAGCGGCTGAAGCT
Source organism: Phalacrocorax carbo (assembly GCF_963921805.1). Classification (NCBI taxonomy): domain Eukaryota; kingdom Metazoa; phylum Chordata; class Aves; order Suliformes; family Phalacrocoracidae; genus Phalacrocorax; species Phalacrocorax carbo. The sequence goes on from NC_087537.1 coordinate 3,748,894, forward strand.
GCGCCTGGAGGAGGTGATGGTGCAGAACCAGCTGGAGAAGAGGGAGCTGGAGGGCGTCATCCTGGAGCTGCAGGAGCAGCTGTGAGTGGGGACCCACCGCTGCTGCTGGGCCTGGCCGGGTGCCGTGGGTGGGGAGTCCCTGGTGCCTGGGTGCCCCAGGGGCTCTGGGGGGGTGGTGGGTCCCCAGTGCAAACTGACCCTGAGGGGCAAGGTGAGCGGTGGTCCCCAGCACCCCATACGCCCTGCAGGGTGTGATGGGTGGTGCATTCCCAGTGCCTGGGTGCCCCACATGCCCTGTGGGACACAGCAGATCCCCAATGTCCCACGTGCCCCATGGGATGTGACAGGGGCAGGTCCCCCGGTCCCCCGGTGCCCCATATGTGCTGTAAGACCCCTGTGTCCCATGTGACCTCTGGGATGTGGTGGGTCCCCAGGTCCCTGGCACTCACTGCTGTGCTGGGTGCTGAGCACCCACCTTTACCGCAGGACGGGGCTGATCCCCTGCGAGAACCCGCAGCTGGCCCAGCTCTCCAAGGATATGGTGACACCCCTGGTGAACCAGTGGCCCTCCCTGGGGACCCTCAACGGCAACGAGAGTGGCTCGGACAGCAAGCTCTACAGGAGGTAAACCCTTGGCAGAGTCAGAGCCGCCCCGACCCATGCCCAGAGCCCCATCCCGCCCCAGGGGGGTCTGCCCCGGGCAGGGGACGGGGAGAAGGGCTGGCCCTGGGTGGCAGGGCTATCCTGGCCCTGGGGGCTGCGGCGCGGAGGGGCTCAGCGCCGTCCCTCCGCAGGCACAGCTTCGTGAGCACCGACCAGCTCTCGGCCGAGAACAGCCTCAGCTCCGACTCCCAGCGCCTGGGCGAGGGCAAGCGCGAAGGCGAGCCCTGGGGGCCCTTGGGTAAGACCCACACACACACTGTAGGGTGCCCTGCAGAGATCAGCATGTCCCCCAACACACACCCAGGCGCCTGGATCCCCCCCAGCAGCCCCCTCCTCACGCCAGGGATGCTGTCACATCAGTGCAAGAACACCCAGGCCCCCCCCGGAGAGGTGGTGCCCATCCCCGTCCCCCCGCGGCAGGGTTGGGGTGCGAGGCTGCAGCCCCCCGCGACGCCGGCGCCCCGCTCTGTGTCCGCAGGGAAGGACCCCACGCCCTCCATGCTGGGGCTCTGCGGCTCCCTGGCCTCCCTGCCCAGCTGCAAGTCCCTGGCCAGCCTCAAGTCCAACGAGTGCCTGGTGAGCGACAGCACCGAAGCCAGCCCGACCCGCAGCCCCAGCTGAGACCCCCAGCCCCCTCGCCGCCCCACGGCCCAGCCGCCCAGCCCAGCGTCGCGGCGGAGGACTGACCTCGTCCCCCACCTCGCTGCCCTGGGACCGACGAGGGACTCGCCGAACCCACCGGGGAGGCGGGGGACGGGCATCCCCCTCCCCATCTTGACACCCCACCCCGGCTGCGCCTTGGACCCCCAGCCCAGTGCCTGGCTGGAGACACGGACCCGTTGGGATGGGGGATGCCGGATCAGGACCGACGCGAGTTGGAGGAGGGGGAAACACACGACACACACAAACTGTGCCGTGGGGGGGGACACTGGAAACGACTGCTGCTGGGGAAGCAAGGGAGGGGGTCAGGGCCAAAGCCCCCCCCAGGGGCGAGGGTCTGGGCACAGCCCCGGTGTCCATCCCACGGGCATTGCTCTTCCCACCCGGGCTTTGCCTGCCCTCTAGTGCCCAGCCTTCCCCCGGCCCCCCTCGCACCCCGGCGCTGCAGGGGGGGCTGGCCTGTCCCTCCCTTTGGGGACCTGCTGTCCCTCCGTGCAGCATCATTATCCCCACGACAGGGATAGGCTCCCCCCTCCCTCCCATCTTCCCCCGGGTTTCAGATTGTTTTGGGTGATTTTGGTTTTTAATTCAGCCCCATCTGCCTTGTTGGAGCAAAAGGAATCAATAAACGCAGCAAGCTGAGCTGGCCTCCGTGAACTCCACCCCCCCCACAAGGGGGTAAAAGACCCCTTGTCCCCCCAGCCAAGACATCCTGACCCAAGCAGGGATGCTGGGGGGGGGGGAAGGGGGGGGGATAGTGAGCCTCCTCCAGCCCCCACAGACCACCAGGGCAGTGATAGGACCTTTGGGACACAGCAAGTTACCCAAGCATGGGGTAGCCCCTGCCCCATCCACAGCAGATTGCTGCTGGGGGTAGCAGGGGAGGCCCTGGGGTTTCCTTACCCCCCATAAAAGCCTAGCAAGGACCTGGTGCCACCCCAATGCAGCAGAGACATGGCTGTCCCCCATTTGGGCTGCCTTCGGCAGTCCCAGCATGCAGGGAGCAGGCAAAGAAATCCTTGCCCTAAGAGACAAATATTTTATTTAAGAAAATAAGAGGAATTTGCCCCTGGAGTCCCAGGGCAACCTGGGGCAGCACCCACACCAGGCACGATGCTGGGGCAGGCCCTCGTAGTGAAGGGACGAGGCACGGGCAGAGGTTTGGTGCCAGGATGCCTGCCAGCGCCCCCGGAGCAGCAGCGAGGTCTGTCCCCACACAGGATCCAAGCCCAGGGTCTGCCAGGGGACAGGGACACCCTAAGTGGGAGGGAGAGGTCTGGAGGCAGGGAAGAGGGTCCCAATGCGTCCCAGTGCTATGCAGAGCCAGCAAGGGGACACTGTGCGTGACTGATGGTGAGGAGGGGCAGATTCCCAGCTGGAGCAGGGCTGGGGGGCCTAGGAAGGCCCACAGAGAAGCCCCCAATGGTTTGGTCCTTGCCAGAGCCCCAGCTCCCATCTCCTGCCCTGCCAAGGCTCCTGAGGCACCCCATCCTCGCCAGAGCGTCCGTGAATCCAGCAGCAGCATCTGTCCAGCCTCAAAGGATGAGTGTGGGGCAACTCCACATCCCCCCCCAGTGTCACAGCAGCAGGGACAGATGTCCCCCAGCGTGGCTGGGGATGGAGAGCAGGGCCAGGCTGGCCCTGCCTCTGTGCGCACGCAGCGGGAGGCAGAGCGCAGCACGAAGGCACTTGGGCTTTGCACAGCCGAGTGTGGTTCGCTGCTCCTGGGGCACCTCGCCGGGAGCAGCGGGGTTGGCAGCATCCCCCGACCGCATCCAGCCCTGCCCCAGCTCACAACCCGCGCAGCTGCCGCTCCTGGTTCAGCTTCTGGAAGAAGGTCTTGCCAAATTCGTAGGTGCTGATCATGATGGCGCAGGCGGGTGCCACCTTAATGACGCGGGGCAGGAAGCCTGCAAGGACAACCCCGTTAGCCCCTCAGTGACACCAGGGCACCAGTAAACCCCAGCCTGGGGTGGGGGGCACGGCCTTACCTGCAAACAGCCCCCGGGTGCCAGACTCAGCACGGATGCGCCGCATGAGTAACCAGGTGGAGGAAGGCTTGGAGGCTGCAACTGCAGGGAGAGGGGAGCAGATGCGGGTTGGGGGATGCTCATGGACCATCAGGGGGTCCTGGCTGCCCCCCAGGCATCCACCCACAGCCCAGCCCCTCACCTGGGTGCACCTCGCTGCCTCCCAGCTCGATCTGCCGCTGGGTCTTCACCACGTCGAAGGGCAGCGTCAGCACTGCAGCCACCTGCGAGGCCAGCAGCCAGGTGGTGAGCTGGGACCTCGCCATCCCCACTCAGTCCCGGCTCTGCCATCACCTCCCAGTGCCATCCCAGCCCCATCCCTTGCTCCCCATGGGGGCCATTCCCCCTGCTCACAGCTGAGAGAACCCCTGCACGATGCAGGCCGCAGGGCCCCAAACTCACCGTCCCAGAGATGGCCCCAGATGCGAAGCTGATCATGAACGTGGCCTCGTCGAGCCGCGCCTGCCTGCAGAGCCATTCCCTCACCAGCTCATAGTTAAACCAGTAGAGAGCTGGGAAGAGACAGGAAACACCAGTGCTGCAACGAGGCACCCCGGACACGCCAACCTCCCCGCTCCCCACGCACAGGGCTGCCCTGCCCTGTGCTCGTTCCCCCAGTGCCACCGCTCACCCTGTCCCAGCCATACCCGAGAAGGGGACGTCGCGCAGCACGGTGGGTCCCCAGCCCCTCCAGAGGGACAGCCAGCCATCCTGAGCCACCGCCGACTGGATGCAGACGCCCAGCTCCCGGTAGCTGAGCTGCCGGGATTGCATCTTGGTGCGGATGAGCTCCAAGGGGCTGATGACCGTCACGGCACCCACTGCAATGGAGGGGACATCAGGCATCAGCCCTGTCCGCTCCAGCAGCCGCCCCAGAGCCATCAGAGCACCATGCCAGGAGGGCCAGGCACCGAACACAGGCACCAACAGCCAAGAGACCTGCCATGCTCTCCAGCAAGGCCACAGAATGGGCACGGTGGGACCCCTGGGGAGGAGGGGTACTCACGCCTGGCAAGGGCCCCGGCCAGCAAGGGGATGTGGTGCCCCCGGCTTCCCGTCCGAGCGTTCAGGTAGTCCCGGAGCTGGTCATAGGTGGTGAAATAAATGACGGTGGCTGGCACGGCCATGACCCTGCCGAGGAGGAGGGGTGTGAGGGGCATGCGTGGCCCCCCCAGGGGCTGGCAGGAGGCTTGGGGCAGATGCCTACGTGCCCCGGCAGGCATTTGCACCCAGACTGCCCCCCTCCCCCGGCAGGGTCCAAACTCACAGGGTGGGGGGCAAGCCGCTCCAGAGAGACCTGATGCCTTCGTAGCGTGTGATCTTCACAAAGGCATCCTAGGGAGAGCAGAGCACAAGGAGAGGGGTCAGAGGGGCAAACACCCTGACCCCCTCCCTGGGACAGGGAGACCCCTGCCCACCCTGCCTGCACCTGCAGCACCTACCAGAGTGCCAGTGAAGTGGGTGGGGGCCTTGTACCAGGCAGTGCAGCCATTGCCATTCTGGCAGACGTACAGATGGTCCATGAGCCCGTTGCAGTAGAGGAAACACTTCCCTGGGGCAGGAGGCAACAGCATCACCATTAGACAGGGGACTTTTCCCCTCTGCCCTGTGCCCAGCTTGTTTGATCCCCAAAACCGTAATCTCTCCCAGAAGGGAGCCAAACCCCCATGCCTGAGCCCAGCCCCAGACCAAGGCCAGGCAAGGGATAACCCTCCAGCAAGGGTCCAACCAGAGCCAGACATAGAGGGTGGGGGGCATCTGGCCCCACCATGGGGATGGGGGCATGGCAGGAGCCATCGCCAGCAGCAGGAGAGGTTTACGCCTCGCTTGCCGTCAGATCTGCTGCCCTGGCACGGTGGGGGTGCCATTGCAGGGAGCCAGCACGGCTCCCCCCACTGTGTCCATGGGGCCAGCACCCCAGGCGCAGGGATGCCAGGCTGCGGGGAGCAAGCAGGGCAGCGGAGATCCAAGGGGACTTTGACATAGTGACAGGACAGGGTGACAAGACAGGGCAAGAACAGGGGGACTGCAGACAGCCAGGCCTGTTGCACAACAGAACCCCAGCAGACCCCCCCGGGCAAGGACCCAGCAGGGACGTTGCACGGACAGCCCCAAAGCAGGGCTGCAGGAGCTGCTGCAGGGCTGGGGACAGTCGCAGCCCCCACACCAGAGCAGGACATCCTCCTGGCCAGAGGAGCTTGAGCTGCCACCAGCGGGGAAGAAAACCAGGGGTCAAGGTTTGGGAAAGCAAAGCTGCTGGCGGCAGGAGCTGCCCGGAGCCCCCGGGCATACTCACATGTGGCCTGCCGAGCACCCCAGGGCACAGACCACGCTGGCAATGCTGAAACACACAATGGGGACACGCTGAGCAATGACATGGGGGATGTGCCACCTCCCGGGGCTGGGACACACGCGTGTCCTGCAGCTCCGAGCCGGGCAGTGGGAGAGCTCTGTGGGTGAAGGGGCTGGATGCCCCAGCAGCCACTTCCCATACAGTCCCTATTGTCACCAAACCAGTCCCTTGGGACCAGCCCCAGCCCACCGCCCCCACAGGGAGCAGAGCAGAGCCCACAGAGCCTCTCCTGCCTGGTGGGAGCTGCAGGGAGCAGCATGGAGATGGACACAAGGGCAGCAAGGATAAGAGCAAGCGGCTGGAGCAGGCTGAGCCCTTCCACCCTGCTCTGCGGCGGGCAGGGGGTGCCAGGCACAGCACTGACCCTGCTTCGCATCACGGGGCCACGGAGGGGGAAGGACGGAGCCGAGCATCAGCCTGGCTCCCCCAGCGGGGCCCCCCGAGCCTGTCAGGACGAGGGGCCCATGGTAACCTGCCACCTCACGCTGGCCCCACGCTCAGGACTGAGGAATCCCTGCCACCAGCTCTGCCAACCGAGACATCCACGTGGGCTGCTCGTTGGCCGGAGACCCCCGCCCTGCCCCAAGCGGGGTTACCTTTGGAGAAGGGGGTCCTCTGGGCCTGCAGCCGGATCTTCACCACATCCAGCGGCGTCACTGAAACGACACCATCCTTTAGCACAGCTGCACCGCACCAGCCCCCAGTGCTCACCCACTCCCCAGAGTCCTCACCGAAGAGCGAGGTGAGGATGGCCCCCGTCCCCGAGGCCAGCATCTGCTGCAGCGGCGTGATGCCCCCGCCGGGGCTCGGTGATGTCTTCTCGGCCATGGCGCTGGCCCCCTGCAACACACGGCCGGGGGATGCTCGAGGCTGGGGGTGCTCCTGGGGGGGTCCCAGCCCGGGGACGAGCGACGGGTCCCCGGGGAACCCCCCCAGCATCCCTGCTCCGCTGGTGCGAGGACAGGCGTCCCACCTCCGGCTGCGCTATCGTCATGGTGCAGGGCAGGCACGGCCTCCCCCTTGTAATCGTGCTGCCCATGGTGGGGGGGAGGACAGGGACCACTCCTGGGGCTGGCCCAGCCACGATAACACCCCCTGGCCCCACCGCTGGCAGCGGGCCCAGCCTCGCTGGAGAGATCGGGATGGTCCAGGCCACCCTTCCGTGTCCTTGGGGAGGGAGGACCGTCCCCTCCCCACACCTAGAAAATTAAGTGACAGGAAGGAGCACAGTCCAAAGCCCAGAGGTGCTGTGACAGCCCCTCCAGTCCCAGCTGAGAAGACAGCAGAGCCCAATGCAGCCACGGAGGGTCCCCCTGGGGGGATCCCTCCTGCACAGGGGGTACAAGCTTGCAACAAGCACCCCAAAAAGGGTTTGCACGCCCAAAAACTTCTGCATGCCTCCCCCACCCCGAGGCTTGGCAAGGCTGACTCTGCCCTCGGGAAGCGGGGGATATCGCACCCTTCCTGCGGGAGGAGGGTGCGGAGAAGCGAGCCTGAGCGCTTCATCCACGCTCAGGACCAGCTGCTCCCCCTCGCCGCAGCCTGGGGAGAGTCCTCGTGCTGGGATGGGGCCGTGGCAAGAGAGCTTCCAGGCTTTGGGAGCTCTTTTTTTTTTTTTTTTTAAAGCCAGGGAATGCAGCAGAACAACAACAAAAAAGACCAACCAAAAACCAAGCCACCCTTCGCCATCTGACTCAGCAATTTTGCAAGGTCAGAGCAGCCATAAATCTCTCAGCTACAGGCTTCGGACTTGTTTGGTGCCCGAGGCTGCGCGCAGGGATGAGTCCGTCCCGGAGCCGCACACACCAGCCCCACCACGAGAGCCGGGTGCTGTTTGCAGGGTGGGCGCGGGTCCCGCTGTGCCCGTCACGGGACGGCGGCGAGGCGGCGCAGCGCCCTGGCACGCCGCCCGCAGAGCACGCGGCCGTTGCAAAACCTTCCCTCCGATCCGGCCCTTCGTGTAAACCCTTACGCAAGCAGGAGGAAAATCTCCCGCTCACAGCGCCGCAACACCCGAAGGGCTTACAACGTGCTATTTGTGCGTGCCACAACACGGCCCTCCGCCGCTCTGTAGGGGTGAGCCGAGCACCCCCAGGGCACCAGCCGCACCCCAGCTCCCTTCTCAGCTGGGAGCTGCTCCCTTTTCCATCCAGGAAAAAAATAAAGCCTCTAAAACCATGACCCAGACCCCACACCTGGGTCCGGAGCACCGGTGGCTCTGGGTACATCGCTGCAATGCTCAGTGCAAAGGAGAGAAAACACAAATGCATGTTAAGATGATAAAGGCACGAAATTCCAGGGATGTGAGGAGCTCAGCGCCTCTTCCCGCGCAGGAAGGGCCCAGTGGGGCGTTCGAGCCCGGAGCGAGGGGGAACACCGACGGCAACCCCTCGGGTAGGTCCCTCCGGCGCTTCCCAGCGTGAGGCTGCTCCAGCCCGGGGCTGCAAAGCTGCTGTCCCCCCGCCGCACCCCTGGAAGTGCCCGGACAGCACCAGGGGCCTCATCCTGCCCGGGCAGGACCCGGGCGCTGCCCGAACAGGCAGGGACGGCTGCCCCGCGCTGCTGGGGAGAGCTGGAGCGTGGGACCCCCGCGGGTGGGCCGGGGTCAAACACCACCCCCCCCACCCACCCAAGGAGCAGGGGGACAGGTGCTGTGGTGTCCCCCAGCGTGCAGAGGCACCCAGCCTGGCCCACTGCCCCGGGGACCCCCCCCCCATCCGGGAGCCTGCACCCCTACCTGGGGTCTGCAGCCCCTCCTCCAAGGTTTGCACACCCTCCCCCGAGGCTCATAGCCCCCAGCCCAAGGCTGTACCCCCTCTCTCGGGGTCTGCAGCCCCCCCAGGCATTCGACGCCCCCTCAGGCTTTGCACCCCCTATCCTGGAGTCTGCAGCCCCCCTCCAAGGTTTGCACCCTCTCCCTGGAGACTTGTAGCCCCCAGCCCCGGTCTGCACCCCCTCCGCCGGGGTTTGCAGCCCCCCAAGCACTTGACCCCCCCCCCCAGGTGCTGCACCCCCTCTCTCGGGGTCTGCCGCCCCGCAAGCACGTAACACCCCCCTCAGGGTTTGCCCCCCCCCCGAACTTTGAAGCCCCCCCGGCCCCGCTCCCCCCGCACCCTCCCGGCAAGGCGGGGAGCCCGGGGGGCTCCGCCGCCGCCTCTGTCCCCGGGGCACGCCCCCACCCCCGCTAGCGGGGGAAACTGAGGCAACGGCCGCCAGCGGCGGGTCACGGGTGGGGTCACCGGGGGGCCCCGCCCCACCTGCTCATTCCAGCCACGCGCGGCGTTTCCCTCCGCCGGCACCGGGAGGGGGGCGGGCGGCGGCACCTTTAAGGAGCCCCATGGGCGCCCCGCGCCCCACCGCCGCGCGCCGGCCCGCGCGACACTTCCGCCCCGCGCCGGCAGCCCACGCATGCGCCCTGCGGCCCGCGCGCCCCTGCGCCCCCTGCCGGGCCGGGAGGGGCGGCACCGCGCGGGTACCCGCGCTCCGGGAAGGGCGTGCCTTGCACACTCACCGTGATGGGACAGGTGTGCCTTGCACACTCACACGCACCGTGCTGGGACACACCTGGCACACTCACCGTGCTGGGAGGGGCGTGCCTTGCATACTCACCATGCGGGGGGGTGTGCCTTGCACACGCTCACCTTGCTGGGGCACGCCTTGCACACTTATAATCACCCTGCTGGCAGAGGGGTGCCTTGCACACTCATCTTCACTGTGCTGGCAGAGGTGCACCTTGCTTGCTCACCCTCTCCATGCTGGCAGGTGTGCACCTTGCACGCTCACTGTGCTGGAAGCCTTGCGGCTGGCACGCTCACCATCCCAGGGCCACCATGTTTCGCACACTTGGCACGCTGGAGGCAGCGGGGTTTGCACGCTCGCTGTGCTGGAGGCCGGCAGCACTCGGCGCTCCCCCCGGCACCGCTGCCTGCGGCACAGCGAAGCGTGCCGGGGCAGGTCGGGACATCGGACTCATCCAGGGCCCAACGTGCAGGAGCTGCCCCGTTACGTGCACGGTGCCGTGCTGCTTCCCGCGGCACGGAGCCAGGGCCTGCGCTGCTCCACTGCCTGCTAACGAGCAACAAAGCCCATTAGTTCCCTCCCAGGGAAAGCTGGCCCAGGGACAGCAAGCACACAATGTCTACCCCTTCCTTTCGCAGCCTCTCACTTCAGCTCTGCCGCAACCCAGGGAAGCGGGTGGGTGTTGTTCAGCACTGGAGGTTGGAGAAGCCGGACCCCTGTGCACACAGCGCGAGTGCCAGAGCTGGCTGCGGAGGCTTTGGAGATTGCCTGAGCAAGGGCAGCGGCGTGGCTGGCGCAGCACAAACCTCACCCCGTGAGCTGGCGAGCAGAGAGGCAGCTTCTGCCTGTGCAGCAGCCACGGCTGGGACTGCAGCGAGGGCACTGCAGGGCCCGTGCTTCCCCGGCCCCGTCTCACTAGCACCAGGACCAGCAGAGGAGAACCAGCTCCTCTAAGGTGCGACTGCAGGGAGCGTGAGGCACCAAGAGCCTGCTCCCACCCGGGGCCTAGGGGAGGAGGTGGGGGCCAGCTGAGGCCTTTTCACCTGAAGCAGGCTGAGGCGGAGGCGGCATTGGGCCGATATCATGCTGGCTGCAAGAGCCCCCAGGGAGATGGGCTGCGGGTTGGTGTGGGCTTTGAGGGGAGGGAGAGCTATGGCCTAAAGAAGGGAAATGTGGGCTGTTCAGAGGTGCTTTTCCTGCATAATAGAATTACTGAGTTTGAAAAAGACCTCTCAGAACACCAAGCTCCACTTTCAACCCAGCACCCCCAAGCCTCCTAAACCTTGTCCCCAAGGGCCACGTCTACAGGTTTTCTGAACCCCCCCAGGGACGGTGACTCCCCCACCTCTCTGGGCAGCCTGTGCCAGGGCCTGACCGCTCTGGCAGGGAAGGCATTTCCCTCATCTCCAACCTAAACCTCCCCTGACGCAGCTTGAGGCCGTTCCCTCTCGTCCTGTCCCTGGTGACTTGGGAGCAGAGACCGACCCCCCCCTCACTCCAGCCCCTCTCAGGCAGCTGCAGAGAGCGAGAAGGGCTCCCCTCAGCCTCCCCTTCTCCAGGCTAAACCCCCCCAGCCCCCTCAGCCGCCCCCCAGCACACTTGTGCTCCAGACCCTGCCCCAGCCCCGCTGCCCTTCTCTGGACACGCTCCAGCCCCTCCAGGCCCTTCTTGTCCCGAGGGGCCCAAACCTGAGCCCAGCATTCGAGGTGTAACTCAAGGTACCTGGTACCTTGGTATGTGTGAGTCAGCTAGAAAACCTCTTTTGTTTGGAGGGTTACAGGTTGTCCTTTGAATTTCTAGCTCTTTCACTTAAGAGTGGCTTTATTCATGAATAAGGGTGAGGAAGGGGCTCTTAAGTCTCTTCTCTGGCATTGAGGGAAAGATGCAGTTAAAAATGTGCTCTTGCACTTATGGGTGCAGCCCTCAAAATGGGCTGCTTTAGCAGCTGGTGTCTCTGTTAGTAGGTGTGAGCATTGGAGCCCTCTCTCTTACTTCTACCTGGTGCTGTAGCTTTACCTGGGGACTTGCCTGCGAGGCTAAAATATTATTTCTGCTGAATATAGCTGCTCAAATTTACTCTCTGTACTGTATTGGAAGTGCCTGTGTTTGCTGTGGAGAGTCCTGAGTCCTTCTGCGCAAAGAAGTGAGCTCTCTGAGGAGGTCTTATTTCTGTTTGCATTTTAATGTCAGGAAGATGCTTTCAGCTTGCTTGTTCGTGGGCTGAAGGGAGAGCAGCAGAGCAGTGCTGAAGGGTGTCCTGTGCACCCTGCCGATGACGGTGCCGCCTGATGCTGTAGTGTGAGCTGATAACAGCAGATGGCTCTCAAAGCCCCTCTGAAACCTTGATGGACGCTGCCAGGGAGCACAAGCTCTGGCCTGACCCTGTACAGCCCCGCAGGCTGTAAGCAGGGGCTGACTGTGGGTGCCTGCGGCAGAACAACTGGGACTAGACCGAAGTGGTGCCCCAGCTGGTGTGTCCTCCTGATAACCTGCAGATTAGAGGTTTTCAGTGCCTCGGTGTTTGCGTGCATGTGATAACTTCACTGCAAAACGTGTTAGAGGTTCTGCATAATGCAATCCTCTACCTTACTTTAGAGTAGGATTGAACTCTTGCCCTCAAATTCAAGGCATAAAGTCCGCACTGGTGCCTGCACCCATCTCTGCTCCCCTGTGAGTGCCATCCTGTGGTAAGAACGCGAAAGACTTCAAGGACAGGAGTACTTTGAGGAGTCCTGCATCCAGCTGTGGAGCCCCCAGCACAGGAAGGACATGGACCTGCTGGAGCGGGGCCAGAGGGGGCACAGAAATGCTCCGAGGGCTGGAGCCCCTCTGCTGCGAGGCCGGGCTGGGAGAGCTGGGGTTGTTCAGCCTGGGGAAGAGAAGGCTGTGGGGAGACCTTATTGCAGCCCTTCAGTGCTTAAAGGGGGGCTGTGGGAAGGATGGGGACAACCTCTTTAGCAAGGCCTGTTGTGACAGGACAAGGGGCAATGGTTTTAAACTAAAGAAAGGTAGATTTAGACCAGATATAAGGAAAACATTTTTTACAATGAGGGTGATGAAACACTGGCACAGGTTGCCCAGAGAGGCTGTCGACGCCCCATCCCTAAAGACATCCAAGGTCAGGTCGGACAGGGCTGAGCCACCCGGTCTCGTTGAAGACATCCCTGCTCACTGCAGAGGGGTTGGACTAGATGACCTCTAAATGTCCTTTCCAACCAAACCGTTCTATGATTCTATGACAGACAATCTACAGACGTGCACCAGCAGACTGCCCAGGGCGAGCAGGAGCAGTTTAGGACGTCAGAGTCTGCAGACACAGTGGTATTTGGTAAATAGCCTGTTTCACCCCAGAGCGATGTTCCTTGTCTCTGCAGAACTGGCAGAGCCATAGTGGCTGCTTTCCTCCAGGAATAAAGGTCCTTCTGGCTGCTGGCATCTCTGAAGTTTGTCAACAACAGGAGGTATCAATGCCAGGAGCAGTAATCAGGCTTCAGCCCTGTGAGCTGCTGCTGGCATTTGGGTAGAGACTGTAAACACCCCGGCTTTGTCCTTGAGGAACTGTGGGGCTGTCAGCCTGGGTGTGCAGACACAAGGGGATCTTGAACTCTCTGCAAGCACTTGCTGCCGTGCCGTGATACCAAGGCCAAGTGAGTTTTGATTTTATGTGATGTGAGGCTGGGAACCTAATAATTCCCACAAGGTCACATAAGTGAATGCATCCTGTAACTCCCTGATGAGTCAATTCTGCTTCTTACAGATACACAGGGTTTAAATGATCTGGAAAGCCTCTTATAGCAGGTAACTTAGAAATGGAATAAATGAATAATTAAAGAAAAAGTCCATGGGGGTATTGGTTCTTATATCTTCTATTTGGAGCTGTTGGGCTCTGCAGGCCTCCCACACTGCTCGATTGGAAAGAAAAAGGACTAATCTTTTTCCATCTGGGGTGGGGCCAAGAGGGAAGCGTATAAGATGCTGTAAGTGCCTCAGTCTCAATTTGTCATGTCTCTCCATTTGCTTAAGTGATCAGAGGGAAAGGAATTTGTTTTCCCCGTGCTCAGCGCTGCTGAGAGGCGAGGACCTTGCTGGCTGGCTCTTTCTGCTGAGTCACAGCCTGCTCGCTGCCTGCGCTGTCCTAACACCGAGGGTGTTTCTGTCTCCGATTCACATCTTTACAGTGCCGCTGGCCTCAGCAGGGGTTATAGGGGTGCATCATGCTCCAATTGCCTGTGAAAATGAAATATAAGTTGACTTCAGTCGGAGAGAACTGTGTCTGAGTTGCAAATACGTGCATCTGGTTTCAACTTCTGAGGAACAGGGGCCAGATGAGCTCTAATCCCCTCTCGAGCTGCAAAGTTACATGCAGGGTCAGAGCTGCTGGGGAAGGTTTGCATGAGCCTTGTTCTGGCCTGCTCAGCGCAGGCCTGGGTAATGCCCGCCGCCCTGCTGTTAGGAACAGTGTCCAAGCATGGCTGGGAAAACCGCTTGTGTAACGCCCGGCTACCTGCTGCGATCTCCATGGAGAGGCTTCAAAGCATGGCGAGTTTATGAAACCCAGCTGCCTCCCTGGTCCGATGCCATGTCCGTGTTAGCAGCCGTGTCCAGGGAAGCAAGGCTGGGGGGCTGCATCTGCCTGGGGCTTCCTTATCAAGGAAGCGATCATCCTGCGGTCTGTCAGCATGCAATAGCATCTGGAATTCTTTCAGAAAGATCAATCCTGTCTCCTTGCTAGAAAACATTTTGAAAGCTATTAGCCCATTTCCTTTTTTTTAGGTGAACATTAACGGCCAGGTTGCAAAAGCGATCTCAGTAGTACTGTAATGGAATTAAGCTAGTGCAGAATTTGAGTATTTCTTTCAGCTAGGACCATTATGGTTTTACAAAAGCAATCCTTAATCTGAATTAATTGACTGAAATGAAGCAGCTTGCGGACAGATGAGGCCCTGGGGACATCAAACTTACAATAACTGTAATCCGGAATTCATCACACAGCTGCAGTTCTGCAGGTCACTTCCCACTGCAGGTGAGACCTGAGAAATCCTGTCCTACCTTCCATAGCACCTGCCATGGAAAACCTGAATACAGTTGTGAAACACATTGCAAAACTCACCTGTGAGGGAAATGAGCCCTGTCCTATGGATGAGGAAACAGATATAGAAGCTAAAGGCTTAATGCCTTCCTTCCTAAAGGTTTCCTTAAAAGTTGATTTTAAAAAGAGTGTCTTGTTTCCACCCAGCAGCAGTGTAGGCTGAAAGGAATGGAGGGGAAGAAAGAGCCTGGACTGAGATAGAATTGTAGGATAAATTCACAGATCCTTTTTCCCATAAACAAAAACACCCTATGAACAAGAATTGGCCAGAAGAGCTTTGTGAAGCAATGAAAGTCTATGCCAGCTGTCAGCCTGCTGTGTGTACAGGTAGGAAATCTGCCCACAGAGCATTTCTCTGCAGCTTCTCTTAGCTGGCGCAAGATGGGTTGATTACCGTGAGCTCATTCCACTTGGGGCTCGGACTGCTAATACCAGGTAACATCTCGGTATCGCTGCAGCAGCATCCTGCATCCATCCAGTACAAAACAGTGTGTGCCTACCAGTGCTGGGAGCAGAGGTGGAGGGTGGCTGTACAGTGGGGCTTTGCATCAAAGGGATGGATCTGCAATGAGCTAGAGATGCACATATTAAAACGTGGGGAGTGAGGGCACCTGGAAAAGGGAGCCTCCTCCCAGTTGCTGCCCCTCTGACATGGACATTCAGCCCATGTTTTTGGCCCTCCAGGGTTTTGGTGAGGAGGAGAAGCTGGATGTAGTTTTTGTTATTTCTTTGCAGTAATCTTGTTTACCAAGGACATCTGTGTGCTTCTATTTCTCTGAACACAGACAGAATTAAAGTGCAAGATGCTGAGTCTTTGCTCGTCATGCCTTAGATAGGACTGCTTATGATACTCTGAGCATTTTATTTTCAAATAGTGTACCACCAGGCTTCTGTGGCTGTGCCCTGGGCCAGGACAGGAAGGTGCTCACTCATGTAATTACGGTCTTGAGGGCTGACTATGGGGAATCATTGCTATTTTACTTGAGGCTGGCAGTACCGTGGTCCATCAGCTGATGCATTTAATTCTTGATCAGCCTTTGCCAACAGACCTTCTAAATGGCCAGAATGCGGTAAGAGTGGCTGTGCCTGAACATCAGCTGGGACTGGCTAATGATACTTCCCAGCCAGCAATTTCTTGGATCCAAAAGGGACTCAGCACCTGGTGAGCTGAGAACTCGGGCAGGCAAAGCTGAGCTTTGAGATGACTTCAGAAAGACAGGTGTTGTCATCCTGAGTACTTTGTGTTAAGAAATGAGGGCAGGGAGTCCCTTTCGATTTTGTCTTCTTTAGATGAAGAAATAGTCCTGTTAGAGGATGCTCTGCTGATTTGCAGTCAGTCTTGTGTTCCGCGTACATCTGTACCGCCTGTAGGAAGAGCTGCTGTTCCAGAATTGGACTCTAGCTGCTTGCAGAGTTCAAATTCAGCTTGTTTCCTGTTGTCTCACAAGCACGGATCCCCTCGTACCACTGGAATATTTATTTTACATTTCAAAAGCAGTGGTTTGTTTTTTTTTTTTCCAGAGATGTATCTACCCTGGGAAAATTCTCCAATTGATTTATAGTGAGTACTTTTTAGCCCGTTTAAAAATGGGCAGAAAAGAGCCATTCCCCCGGTTTTAGATGCGTCACCTGGTTCTGTTGACTTGGAAAAAAAATCAGTGTTGCATGTTCATAAATCCAAATCTTTTATTTTCCCCTCATGACTGTGTTTTGTACATCTGCAGTTACTGATGCTGCAGTACAAGAAGGGCTTTGACGCTCCATAGGACTACAAGATTCCCTAAGACCTTTATTCCAGACTGAGACAGACTATTCTCAACCCAGTCTGCTTTTAAAAACCTCTGGTGCTGCAGGTTCCACATCTTTGTCTTTTTCCCTTTCACAGCCTCTGCCCGAAGCCTGTTCTTGGACCGGATATTTGCCCTTAATTTGCACCCGAATGTTTTTCCAGAAAAACTGAAACCTGGAGCCTGTCTGACAGATGATCCCTCCTGCAGATTCTCCACTAAATCCAATTATCAGGGATAGTAACCCTGTCATACAAGGCAGTAATTCCATCAAGGGATCTCCACTGTGTCCATAATGCTCCTGAGCAGAGCCAGAGCATCTCGCTGCTTTTCTGGATGAAGCAGGCAAGGTGGAGAGGGATCTTTTGGGAGCATGACTTGTTTCTTCGGCCTCTCCCTCCACTTTCCAGTGCTTCAGGCTGGGTTGTGGGTTCTGTATGGGGTGGTGCAGGAACCCCAATGCTCCTTTACACCGCTGCCTGCCTCAACATGTCACCTGTTGACTCCTTCCCACAGGGGTCTGCTGAACCAGATGCTAAAGCTGCCCACCACTGTTCTTCCATGCCTGCTGTGGAATCCCAGTGCCTATCTGTTGTGCACATAGTTGGAGGTGTGTGGATAATGGCTGCAGAGCTGCCTGCCTTGGGTAGGAGAAGGCAGCTTTCTCTTTGTTAGTGTGGAACTTAAAGTGGATTAAATTAAACCTGGATAGCTGCATGCTGTAGCTCTTCTCACGGGCTGGAAGGAAGGTAAAGGGGTGCTGTTAGCAGCTAGCAAGCTGTTAGTATTTTCATCTCCTTGGATATTGAGGACAGTGGCTGACAGCACAATGAGACCTGAGGTGGTGAATCCAACCTGATGCAGGTGTCTGTGGGGGATGCTTGGCTAAACACAGGCTGTGCAGAAAACAGGAGCTGGGACTGGGAGAGGTGATGTCTCCCATCACCCCTGGGCTGTGACCCGCGGTGCCGGCCGGGTGGAGGCCAGTGTGGGGGCACAGGACACCCCGAACCGGCCCCAGCTACTCAGCACTGACCGCAAAATGGCGCCGGGGGCAGGTGTGGGGTGGTAGTGCGTGAGCCTGTTAGTGTAACAAGGCCAAGTGCCAGGTCCTGCCCTTGGGTCACACCAACCCCAGGCAGCGCCCCAGGCCCGGGGCAGAGGGGCTGGGAAGTGCCCGGCGGAGAAGGCCCTGGGGGTGCTGGCTGACAGCCGGCTGGGCATGAGCCAGCAGTGCCCAGGTGGCCAAGGAGGCCACCAGCCCCCAGGCTTGTGTCAGCCCTGGTGTGGCCAGCAGGAGCCGGGCAGGGATGGGGCCCCTGTGCTCGGCACTGGGGAGGCCCCACCTCGAATGCTGGGCTCAGGTTTGGGCCCCTCGGGACAAGAAGGGCCTGGAGGGGCTGGAGCGTGTCCAGAGAAGGGCAGCGGGGCTGGGGCAGGGTCTGGAGCACAAGTGTGCTGGGGGGCGGCTGAGGGAGCTGGGGGGGTTTAGCCTGGAGGAGGCTGAGGGGAGCCCTTCTCGCTCTCTGCAGCTGCCTGAGAGGGGCTGGAGTGAGGGGGGGTCGGTCTCTGCTCCCAAGTCACCAGTGACAGGACGAGAGGAACCGGCCTCAGGCTGCGTCAGGGGAGGTTTGGGTTGGGTGTGAGGGAAAATGCCTCATTCCCTGCCAGAGCGGTCAGGCCCTGGCACAGGCTGCCCAGAGAGGGGGGGGAGTCACCGTCCCTGGGGGGGTTCAGAAAACGTGTAAACGTGGCCCTTGGGGACAAGGTTTAGGAGGCCTGGGGGTGCTGGGCTGGTGGTTGGACTTGATGATCCGAGAGATCTTTTCCAACCTCAACGACTCCACGATTCTGCGATACTGCGACTCCCGCAGACAAAAGGCGACGCCCCGCCCTCCCTCCCGCCACGCACCGCGCATGCGCCGCCCTCGTCCGCGGAGAGCGCTCGGGCGGGGGAGCCGAGCCCTGCGGCGCATGCGTACTCCCACGGCGTCTCCCCCCCCCCCCCGCCGGCTCGGCGAAGGTTCCGGAGCTCGCGCGCGCCCCCCCCGCCCCGCCCCCGCCCCGCCCCGCCCGCGCCGCCGCTGTCACTCGCCGCCCGGCTCCGGTGCGGACACCCGTGCAGCGGCAGGTAGGGGCACGGCCTCCGGCCGGCGGGAGGGGGGCCTGCGGGAGGGGGTGCTGCACGGCCGGACACCCTTCTCCCCGGTCTACCGGCGTTGCGTTTCCCCGTCGTCACGCAGAAAGCGTGAGACGGGTGGAGAGGAGAAAAAAAAACCCCAAAACCCAAACCCAAAACCAGCCATTTCAGCCCCCAGAAAAACCCGCCGGTGCCGGTTTGCCCGGGGCGTCGCCTCGGCAGCCCGCTCGCTGCAGCAGTGCGAGGGGCGTCCCCTGCGGCAGCGCTGCCGCCCGGCTGCAGGTGCGCGGCGGGGCGGGGTGACCGGTAGGGAGGAAAGCAGGACGATTTTCGTTTCTGGCTTTTTTCTTTCTCTCCCTTTTTCGCCGTTTTTTTTTTTTTTCCCTGCGGCAGGTGGGGCCGGGGGCCGTGCCGGCGGGGCTGCGGCAGGAGGGGCGGGCAGCGCCTTCCCGCCCCGGCGCGGTGCCATCTTCTGCAGCCGCCCTCGGGGAGGGGGGGAGGCGGGGGCAGCTGTAATTAAAACAGGTAAATTAATCAATAATAGAAAACCATGAGGAAAAGGCGTTTCAGAAAACGGAGCTGTCCACGCCCAGCCTGAAATTTGGGGGTGGCAGGCGTTATCGAGGTCACGGCGCCCCGGAGTTGCCCTGCTTTGTTGTATCCCCCAGATGCCCAGCCGAGGGATTCCAATATTTAACGTTAACAGCGCGGTCCCTCAGGTGGGTTCCTCTGCTGTTAAACCCCGCGTGTTTTCCATCCGGGCTGGGGATGCTGGTGCCAAGCCCCGTGGGTTTGGGGCTGGGGTGGTGCTGCTTGGCGTAACTGGCGGTGTCAGCGGTCCCTGGATGTGCCTTGCACCTCGCTGGCATCCCCGTGTCATGCTGAAATTGCTCCCTTGCCCCTTTCATGCCTGTTCCCATGCTGCTCGTTCTTTCTTGTCCTAAAATCACTCCAGGCGGGGCATGGGGCTGCCGCCCCATTCCTGGAGTTTGTCTTTTTTCCTTTAGTTGCTGGGTATTTCTTTGTTTTAAGCCCAACTTCACAGATGTGAAAGGGAAGTTTTCTTGCCAGGTGTTTCCAGGTGTGCTGCGTGGCACACCTGCCCTCCTGGCTTGGAGCAATTAAACCTCTAAAGAGTAGAAACAGCTTACTTCAGGGGAGGCATGGAGATGTCTGCCTGCATCCCCGCCTGCCGTGTTAGCACAAGGGAGGATTTGGTTAGGAAAGATTTTTATTTTTTTTTTAACACCTAGAAATGCAATCCTGTTGTTCGTTCGCAGAGGGCAGCTGCCATCACTTTAAAGGGAGTTTCTCCTTCCATTTGCTGGTGGTACCACCATATGAGGTGCAGCTCCATTTGCAGCGAGAGGCTGGTCTTGCTTAGAAACAGGCTTGCTGGAACAAGCAGCTGAGATGAGCTAAGCTGTCACTTCAGCGATTTGTATGCGGTGTATTCCTGAGCTGCCCTGCGTTTATCTGCGTGGATCTGGGCAGATGTCTAACGCGTGTCTGAATGAGTGGTATAAAATTCACTACCGAGAATCGCTAATTTGTTCTTTTGAGTAATGGCTGCCCTCTTACATGCGATGAAGGGTTTTTGCCTTTGCTGCCAATACCGCAGATTTGGAGTGTTTAATGGTTTCCCTGTGCGGTTCAGATTTTTTGCATTTTTTTCTCAAGGAGGTCAATCAAAACAGCTCTCAGCTGGGTGCTTACAGGTTGCTCTTGACAGAATGTACGTTAAAATCTTATTCTCTCTAGAAATGAGAGATAGTCTAACCCAGTTACACTTTGTTCCATTTTGATATGCAAAATGCTTTTCCCCGAAGATGTGCAGCTAAAGAGAAAGGCAAGGTGCTGGCTGACTTAACTGTAGCGCATGCAGGTTTTCCAGGCAGATAATTCACACCTGATAGTATTGCATGTTCTTATTCTTGCTCTAGCTAGAATAATGGTGTTTGGAAGGAGGTGTATGGCTGTGGCATGCTTCCCTGTGCTATCCCCCAGTGTTAGCAGAGGTACCTCATGCTGTTGGATGCCCTTGGAGATGAAGGCTTGTGGAATGAAGCTGCAGGTGGGGTGTGGTTTTTGAGACCCAGCTCTCATGCTCTGGGGAAACATGATGCCTGTCCCACAGGTTCGTTGCTTGGATCTCCATCCTCCATAAGGCTTGATTGTAGCATGAGAGGATCTTGGGACAGTTGAATCTTGAACACATAGAGCTTAAAATGAAACAACTGGTAAGCGCTGGCTGGTTTAAGAGGTTATTAGGCCATTAGTGTGTGCATGGAGGAGTGCAGCGCTGTGGCTCTGTCTTCATCTCGCACAGCAAGATGGCCAGAAGTTGACCCTTGAGAAACATGAACTAAACCAGCTCTGCCTGGTTTAATGAGTGAAAGTGTGAAGCATAGTTGTTGTCATTTGAAGCCCTTAAACGTAGACTTTCTAAGAGGACCATTTGTTCAGCCCTTCTCTGGAACATCTCGCTGCTGATCTGCAGCTTTCAGGTGAACTTGTTGCAAAAGTCCCACCTGACATGAACATGAGACCCATCAAGATGTTGTGGTCTCCGCCTGGGAGAGCAGGGCTCTTGGCTACTCTGGAAGGGGCAGGTGGCATCACAGATGAGATATGGACGTTTATCCTTCATCAGCTGGGATTAGCAGAGATGAGGACAGAAGTGACAGGACCTCTGTGTGCTCTGTGGGGAGCTCCCATGGAGAGGTGCAGTCCGTTCAGGTGACAAGTGCAATAGTGTGGGGTTTGTGTCTCTCCCTCCCTCCCTCATTACTAGCCCTTTTCAAGTACTGTGTTAAGTTTTTACAGGTCAAGCTTCTAATTTAGTCTTCCTCACCCTGCATCAGTTCCTCTCTATCACCTTGCTGCCTTCTGCTTCCAGCCTCTTTCTTCCTATGACATTTAATTCAAACCGACCCATTCCCTCTGTGCTTAATAAATTCCAGTTTCAGCAGGACCAGCTGGACCAGGTAAACAAATTTATCTGACCTGAACAAATTTATCTGACCTGCAGCTTTCCTTCCCAAAAGCCCTGGGAAGTCTGCTCCCCTGGTCGGGAGAGCAGCCCTCATGGGATAAAAATGAGGGAAATGTGACACTGCAACTGCTCTTTCCACATGGAGGCTGAGCCTGGTGTGTCTAGCCAGGGGCACTTGTAGCATGCCAGTAAGGTGGGGGTTTTTCATGTTCCTCTGCTTCATTTCGAAGAACTGTGTTCTTCACTGCATGCTTGTTGATCTATGTTGCATCACTGTCTTTTTTTTTTTTTCAGGGTTTTGCCAGCCACGGGATTTGGAAGTGTTTGGGTACCACCTTGCTCCTTGCATATTTGCCAGGGCTTAGCTGTGCAGTTCTTACTGTGCAGTAGCGGGGAGTAGAGCAAATTGCTCCTTGGTGGTGTTTATATCTTGATTTGGAAGTTGGGCTTTGCAGCATGGGGCTGTTAGAAATGGCTGGGGAAAGCCATGCTGAAAACACTTTTGAGATGGTGTCTCTGCTGTTTCTTCTGAAAGCCTGTGTTCATCAGCATGCGAGTAATAAACTGTCCTGATGCTTACAGCAACACAGCTGTAAGGGCTTTGCCTGGTGGAGTGTCTGTGCTGGTATGGGTGTTTGGCACCGCCGTTTGAGGTGCGGGTGCTGGGGCGTGCCCGCGTCCAGACTTTCTGACAAATCCCTTTTGGTCTGTGAAGCGTTGAAAATTGGATCACGAAGGAGTGTCTGAGGGGGAAGTACTGAGGGTGGTCGTTCCCTTTTTTTCCCCAAGAGAAATGTTATTCAAAAGCCAGAGGAAAGCTGTAGATTTGAGTTTGTCTAGAGCAGAATAGGCTTATTTTGCTAGCCCAGAGTGCTGATGAGGCTTGGCTGTTGTCTCTGCATCTTTTGAGGGAGCGCTGCTAATTTAGCTATACCAATGCTCTGAAGCTTGATGGTTAGTCAAGAAAGAATTGGGGTGCTGGCTACCACCCAGCTCCCGGTATTTTCCAGTTTGCTTAGCCTGCTGGTTGATGAGGTCAGTCAGCTAGTAGGTTGGCTTATTGCTTCCTAGGATGTGTGCTGGCTGTATGTAGGTGTGGGGCTGGACTGTGAGAGTTGGAAGCTTGTAGTGAAGTGCCCTGGGCATGTGACACTCACGGGTCCTTCATCTGGGTGATGCTGAGAGGGTGTGTGGCGTATCAGGGTTGTCTCTGATGCTGCTGGACCGTGGCATAGGTTTAGGAGGGTGGTGGCTCTGTGTGCAGGTAAAGCAGCTGCCCCTGAACAGCAGGGTCCCATGTTGTGCTTTCGGGCTTCCTCAAAGGGCTGCAGACCTCTATAGTCTGTGGAGAACCGCTGTGAGCCCTTTCTTGCAAAAGCAAAATGGACCTCTCTAGCTGTGTGAGAACAGCTGAAACTGCTAAACAAAATCAGAGACGATCATTTCCCTTGTGTGCCTGCCCCTTAGCCAGCAGGAGCCCCAGACTCTGTCTTGGCTGTTCCCAGACCCTGTTCAGAGAAGCATCAGCTGATGTGTTGGGGGAAGGACAGCAGCTCTCAGGATCTCTCACTAGTACTGCAGTCGCATCAGAGCTGGGCTGGCTTTCTAGGTTTTTCTTCCCAGGCAGTGTAATCTCTGCTTTCTACCACAGGAGCTTTGCTTGCTTAACCGTGGTGTTTAGACTCCAGAGGTGGGCTGGCATGGTGTCCTGGGGCTCACCCCAAGCACCGAACCCCTTGCAGTTGGGGGTGCTCGTCAATAAAGTAGGCAGTGCTGTAATGCAGGGATTGCCGGGGGGGCTCTCCCTACCCACGGAAGCAGAAAAGAAAGGAGGTAATTGCAGAAGTAACTTGAGCTGTATTACTAATCCTTGTAGAGCAGCACGGAGATGTTCCCACTCATCTCAGACCAGTCCTGGGAAGAGAATTAGGGTGAGTGATCCTGGGCAGAGGTCAGTGGGCTGTTTGGTGGCACGCAGCCCTGCCAAAACCTTGCAGAGCACCAGGCTGGCTCAGCCTTGTCAGAGGTGCAGCCCTCAGTTTGGATCACTGCTTCTTCTTGAAGATGCACAAGTGGTGGAGTGCCTGCTCTGTGCAGCGTTGCTCCCGTCTGGCTTTTTAGTGTGAACAGCCCTCAGTTCCAAGCTGTCTTTGCAGATCACCCCAGGATGTGGTGGATATAGTGGGGGATTGTGGCCCTTGTGTGGTTTTTTTTTTTTGTGTGGGCACAGCTCTGCTGTGAGGGACTGAACGAATCTGTGAATCTCTTCTTGCAGCAGGATGGATCTCCTCCATCTGCAAGTTAGAGCTTTCACACTGGAATCTGCTGGTTGTAGGCTGTTTTTTAAAGTGCCTGTGGAAAGCAAATGCAGTTTACACTGGATTCTGGAGGAGATATACCTGTGTCTTTAGACTTGAGTGGATTTTCTTTGCCAGTCTAATGAGCCCTTCAGGCTCCTCAGAAATCAATCCACTGATTTTCCTCCCCCCCCTTCCAGGCAGTCTGATTAGTAAAGGCAGTCATTACATGTGGCATGGCTCCTGTTTTCAGTGTCTTTTCTTTAAATATCCAAGGAAAGGGAGCACCAGGGGATACCTTCTGTTAAGCTAAAAGGATTATCGCTGCAGTTGGGCTAATTATTTCCATCTTTGCAGCCTCCCCACTGTACCTGCCCTGACCTCGCTTCCTGGAGTAGATCGGCATTGCTGTCTGTCCGTGTTTGCCTCTGTGCCTTCCCTGAGTACTTCAGGAGGGCTTCAGCATGGTTGGTGGGATGGCACCGTTAGTGCCCCGGGAAGGCAGGTGGATTTGTCCCCAAGCTGTCCCCTTCGGCTGGTCAGCGCGCGTGTTACTTGGCTGTCTGTGGCGATGCTCTCGGGCATGTGGGAAGGATGAAGGCTGATGGGGTTATTGCGGGTTGAGGTGCAGTCTTAAGGGACAGACTATACAAGTCCATAGGAAGGACTGCATTAAACTTTGCTGTTCATGGAGAACTTCAGCACTTACAAGAGACGTGATGGAACCACTTGTATTCACGGTTTTGAATAGTGTGTGTGTGGCTTTGAATGCTGTGTGCTGCAGAGTTGTAGGGCTTCCTGCTGCTTATCAGTGTTTGGCTTTACGGCTCCCTGTCAGCTCCTGTCCCAGGCTGTCTGCCTGGAAGTGCCCGATGTAATTTCAGATGGATTTCATCAGTGTGCCAAGTCACTTGCTGCAGACTGAAATTCCTCGAGGTGTTTGTAAATGGCTAAAAAATTCTAAAGAAAGCATCTCCCATGATCCTTGAACATGTCCAGCTCAGCAATGTGTGTGTTTCTGATGGCCTGGAGATCTGTTTTTGAGATAAATCAACTGTCTTCCATACATTAGAAAGACTTGTTTGCTGGGATGCCCTTTTGTAGTTGAAATTGGAGAAGTAGGGGGGTGTTCAGAGTAGTGAAATTCTTCCCTGCCTAAGAAACATTTTATCTTTTATTTGATCAAAGCTTGACTTCTGTCCTGGATGTGTTGGCTTGGCCTTACCATGAACGTGTGTGTGTCTTACAAGCAGCTCTGCTCCTTCTTTCTCTCAAATGTCACTTCACGTGAGCTTCCTGGTGCAGGCAACACATCTGGCCAGCAGTGCACGTTCACAGTTGAGTTGAGGGCCGAGCAGGTCTGTCAAAATCAAGATGTGAGGCAAGGCGATGGGCAAGCAATGTTTTTCTTGGCTGGCTGCTGTGGCTTTGTATGTCCAGGTCACAGGGTGAGCCTTTGGCAGAGGATGAAGGGGATGGTTCCCCTGTGGTGGATGGCAAGCAAAGGGACCACGGGAGCTTTCATCAGGCTGCATCTTAGCAGTCTTCTCCTGGGGTCCCTGTCCTGGGAAGGGGCTGTTGGACATCGATGATGGGAGGTACAGTAGTGGGAGGGCTTCAGGAGTGGTGATCAGCAGCCTGTCTGCACGACAGCATCAGAACTGTGTGTCCGGGCTGAAAACTTGCTTGCACTGGGATTATAGGTGACAAGGTGTTCCTGTCCTGGTTTGCAGGGATCAAGGTGAGAGTGTTTATTGTGTGGGTAGTTTGAGGACACAGCAATGACAGAAGTGGTGCGCTGGAAGAGACTTTCCCAAGAGAAGGCATAATCCGGTGGGATGAGCTTCCTGGAGGTTGGCTTGTAGCTCCAGCCTTTTGTGAACCCTCAGGGTTGTGTGTCATTGCAGCTGGCCAGAGGAGCCTCTGTATAAAAATGCAACTTCCATCCAAAAGTGTACTTCACTTTGATGTGGTCAGAAGTAAAGGAGACCTGGGAGGTGTAAATGTGTCTCGTGTTCCCTTTCTAATGCTGACTTGCCTTGTACAAAGTGCTGACCAGCTCCATGCAGGTGCTGACTATTTTATTACTCTCCCACTGCAGATCCTGGATGTGATGGGCTAAGAGTTGCTGGGACTGAATTACCTTTGTGGTTTAAGGTGAGACCTGTGATGAAGCTGGTGTGTGTGGCTGTGTTATGGAAGTGGAGCTTCACGTGCTCTCCGCCAGTAGCCGTAGCTTGTGGTGTCAGACGTCAGGTGTTAGTGAGCCTAAAGCTGGGATTTAATCCAAAGTCTGAATTGCTTTTTGTGGTTCATTTTCAGCTCCTGCTTACTTTGAATTCAAGGGCAGACTTTACCCTAAGCAAATTCTGCCCTCTGAAATTATTTCTTCATATGTGGTTTTGCCTACTGCCTCATCAGCATGACAAATGATGCTGCCCTGGAGCTAGCTGGAGGGGTTTGCAGAAGTAGCTTTTAACAATGGACATCTCCAAATTGGACAGAAAACTGCATGCTTTTCCCTTGGCATCTTCTGGTGTAATAATGGAGAGCCTGGCAGGCATATATAAGAGAAGTAATAAATGTTGCTGTTGGGTACAAAAAGGAAAGCAGGTAAAAAGTCCAGCTAAAGATCGACTGATTGAGCTGCGGCGTTGGTTGTAGTCGCTGCACATGAGTAGGCAAGAGAACAGATTCAGGAAGGATGGGACTAAAATGAGGGTATTGGACCTGTCCTGTGGCAAAGGGAGTGACTCTGGGGCTTGCGAAAGGGAGACTTGCAGGGGTTGCAGTGGTTGGTGGGTGATCTGAAAAGGGCAGCTGTGAGCTGGAGAAAGGAGTTGACCACGATGCTCCCAGGTTTTGTTCTGGTCCTGCGTGGTGTGTGCATCTTGGGCACCTGCCAAATCCAAGCACCATGTGCACACGTGGCCATGCTGTCCTATCTCCTTTCCTTTCTCATCAATCTTTCTTGTTCCTGTCCTCTTTCCCTTCGATTTTAAATCTTGCCTGGCAGACCCAGGTCCGTGTTCTTCTGCAGTGCCCCTAGGAGCCTCTTTGCTGAGGCAGCCGGTGCTTGCCTCGCCCTTGCCAGGGCAAGAGCTTGGCAACCGGGCTTGCTGAGAGCAAGGCAGGACCCAGCTCCCCGCAGGATGTACTGGGCATCCAGCACTGGGAACCTCTCATCTACAGCACTGCTGAGCTGTCATCACTGCGTCCTTATTTTATGGCTTTGTAGCCTGCTTTGCATGAGTTTTGCCTTTCCCCTATTTTAGTGTTAGCTGAATTACCTTGCCAGCTCCTCCCTTCCGCCGGGTTCCTCTGGGCGAGAGGGGAAGAGAGACATGAATACTGTTTAATTTGAAGGCACTTATTAGTGCTTAATCTCTCAAATATGTCACTGCTTTTATTGTGTCTAATAATAGGGTTTATTGTCACGGCTGTCTGAGGTCCGTGCTCAGCTCCAAAGCATGTTTCATTAGTTATTGTTGCTCCTCTTATGGAGAGCACATAACTTTCATTAGGTACTTCCCTTATGGAGGGGTTTCTGACTCCATGACTTTATTTGCTCTGTCAACATCCAAGAGCCTCTTGGTGCTTAAGTTCTTGCATGGAAGAATCCTGTTCTGTGGTTGTAGCAGTGTTTGTGTGCAGATGGAAAGCACCTTATGAATGCTTCCTGCAAAATAGCTTGAAATGGCCTGGGTGAAATACTAGAAAGTCCTCACTAGCAAGAGGGAGCTGAGCACACCTGTCTGATGCTGAAGGGAGATGAGCGTGTGTAAAATGAGTTTTGGAACCAAGTAAGGATTGCAAGGCACTGAAGTCCTGTAGTCTATGGAGGGGGAAATGCACTGAACGCTTCCCATGTGTGAAAACAGTCCTGTAAGGGGGGTAAAACTGTCAGGCCGCAGTGGGGTTTGTTTTGCTGCTGCCCGATGTCAGTGTGAGAACAGAAGCCAGCATCTCCCACCGGCAGTAGACTGCTCTCTGCCTCCCTCGATAAGGAATGACAAAGCGCTGTGGCTCTAGGTGTGGTCAGAGCCTCTTCAAATAGTCTGTCTCTGTCCATGTACTGCAATAAAAAGAAGCACTACTGAAATACTGGCAACCCTGTTTATTCCAGCCTTTGTATTAGTGATTTAGAGAGAGCCTGTGACCTTACCGAACATGAATGGGTCCCTCGTAACCTGAGACCAGGAGCAATATTATTTTAAGCAAGAAGTAAGGCTCTGAAGCAGGCTGTCCTTTTATACATATCATACGTGTGACAGCAGAGCTGCATTTAGAGCTGAAAGGGGATAAAAATCCCTGAGGAGACTGACTGTACCTCATTTATTTTTAACAAATGTGTACTGGGGAAGATTGAGCCTGAATTCCTAGACTTGGGGCAGTCTTAAATTTGGACAATTTCCACTCTTCATCCCTGTGGAAAGGAAGATGGGCATCAACTGGGCTTCAGCTCATTCCTGGGGAGGGTGAAATGCACATGGATTCTGACCCTTTTTTTTTTTGTTTAAAAAAACCCACAACTTGCTCCTTCTTTAGCCTTTGGGGTGGGAGGGGAAATAATGGTTTTGCTACTCTTTGGCTGAATTTATGGTCAGGGTTCCCATGTGGATTGTCACTGTTCACGCTGCCTGCATCTGCTTTTGTTGCAAATCTGCTCATCAGCTTGATAAAACTAGACTCAAGGCAAGACAGATTGCTACCTGATTGTCATCCCGAGTGGCCCAAACTGGGGGAAGACCAGCTGGAGAGAGGCACCAGAGTGCTGAGTAGGGCTGTGTTTTGTGTATGAAGGTATTTATTTGCTGTTCATCCTTACTTGAAAAATCTTTGTTTGTCTTGTGCCTTAGCAAGGTTCAAACTGTGCTCCTTTGTTATGAAAAATAAAGGTACAAATGCAGCTTCTCTTGGGTTTTTGTTTTAGAAGCAAGAGCTTTGGCTCTCAAATTCTGCTGACTTGTGCCAGGTATCA
The DNA here is from genome assembly GCF_963921805.1 of Phalacrocorax carbo. Lineage (NCBI taxonomy): Eukaryota > Metazoa > Chordata > Aves > Suliformes > Phalacrocoracidae > Phalacrocorax > Phalacrocorax carbo. Next base: position 3,777,408 of record NC_087537.1, read on the forward strand.
GAAGACACTACTACTGTCTTCCACTGCACCTTTCTCTTGCTGTTTGTGGTGTGGTGTATGAAACTCGGAGCTAAAACAGGCACCAGAACCCCTGGTAGAACCGCGGCAGCCCACGAGCAGTCTGCTCAGCCACTCCCTGTGACTGGGACAGCAACTTCCCGGTGCTCGGTGAGGCGTGAGCCTGCTGGGGTGTGCACCCCTTACCCCATAGCTCACTGATGTGGTTGGTGTGTCCCAGTCCCTGCCCTCTCTGTCAGGAGTCAAATGGTGCACTCATCCCTAGGCTGTGCTCTCCTAGGTTGTGCTCTCCTGCTGATGTGTTTTGTTTTTTTTCTTGAGCTCCTCCAGATTAGGAATTTTTTTTCTGCATTTATCTTGTTACTGCACCTTCTGATACAGTTTTAATAAAATGCTGCGTTTAGTTTTTAATAAATACTGTTGTGGACATTTTGAGGGAACAGTATATTTTCTGCTGTTATACAATAAAATGACAAGGGATATGTAAGCGTAGCAGAAATGCTTAATGAATGTCCTGTTGTTTGTCTTTTGGCCTTAAATAAAAAAGGATGTTTAGGAAACACTGACTTTTGACCTCATCTGAAGTGTGTCTCAGTCAAGAAAAGCAAAAATAAAGCTAGACACAAGCTCAAATTGCCTTCCGAGCCCTGTGTTGTGCATAGCGACTGCTGGGGTGAGGACAAGTCCAGCTAAATCCCTGAAAGCTTGCGAGATCTGGCATGTTTTTTTCTTTCTAGGGTAAGAAACCAGTGTGTCAGGAATGCATGACTCTTTCCTTCCCCTGTATTTATAGAGACTGTCCCAAAAAGGCAACCTGCTGCAGTGCTGTCAGTCATCTTTGGGATGCTGGAACTGGATGCTGTGGGGCCACAGGGTATTGGTGCCCAGTTTGGGTATCAAGTGGCTAAAAGCAGTGGCTTGGTGAAACAAGCACTGTGGGCAAACTGTGCAGTGATGGTTTGTCACAGGAGTCTGTAGAGACCTGCGTTCCTACTGCAGTGGTAAGCTGTGGTTTTTCAGGCAAGTTGGTAACGCCTGTTCCTGCACGTGTGTGTCCGAGATGCTTACCCTGGGCTTCTTGGCACTGCTGAGGGCAGCGAGCATCGCTGCTTAAGCGGGCTGCTTGGACACCCTGCCCCTTCCCTCTCTGTTCTTGCACAGTATTGGAAGTTTCTCTGCTGTACCACGCTGTGGACCACTCCTGCAGTGGCAGTCTCTGCGGCCAGGAGCTCTGCAGGCTTGGCACTTGTAGAAGTAAAATAGTACTCCCTAAGAAAACTCCCCTGACTTGGCTTCTTCCCCAGGACAGGCTTTCTGTTGCTGCAAGAGCAACGCCAGCCACGGTGGTGTGGTAGTAGCTGGAGCAGATGGTGCTGTTGTCGTAGTTTTAATTTCTATCCATGTGTTGAAACAGCTCAAAATAACTTAAGAAATGAAGGCCCAATCTGAGAAGATGACTTGAATGCTTTCCTTCCCTTGAGAAAATCTCCTGCAACGTTAGTGTCCGCAGCACTTCCCTGGTTCTTTCCCATCCACTCTAACTAGGACCACTCACATTTGTAGGCTAGGGCAGTGGCATGAAGAATCTTTTAATATCTTCATTACTGTGGCAGCACTGAATATTCACAGAACCTCTGTCAGGGTGCAGCAAATGTTGTCAGCCCTGTGAAATCAAAGAAAAAGGAGCAGCTGAGATCAAAGTAAGCCATAAACACGTACCTTGTGTCTTGACAGCATCTTTTTCAGGCCTGAGGCAAAACCTGGAGGGGCTCAAGGTGTGCAGCTGGATGGTGGCTGGTGCTGGTGTCCCATGCTTTTCCCCTCTGCTATGTTGGTGCTCCAATGCCGGGTGAGATGACCCATGCCACTACTGTCACACGCAACTTCTGCTTGTGAGAGGCTCAGTTTCTGCTGGTTTAGTGCCTTGAACCACCTCCCAGTGGGGTATTGGAGCGGTGCTGTGGTGTAAGGAGTAAGGGTGGGACCAGGCAGTGTGGCCTGAGCCTGGCTTGTTGAATTGCCCAGTTTTGAGGTAGGGGCCTGGTTTTTCAGATCTCTCCACAATCAAAATGTTGCTCTGAGGCCAAGGTATCTGCTTTTTTCACCCCATATTTTGGGCCCTTCCCGTGGTGGTGTACTGCATGCACACATTATCAGCTTGGTCGAGGTGGAAGATGATAGCAAGTACCTGGATCTTCAAGTCCATTTACAGGTGTAAGTGAAGTTTCCTTCTCATTAAATTCTCTTTAATTTATGAGGCTTCTGGTTGCGCGATGATCTCCTCTTCTCGGTGTCAGCATCCTTTGAGCCTAGCACCAAATGGCAGCATCATCTACCTTTGCATGTAGAGAGGTAGGGGAAGGAAGCTGGTGTGCAGCCTGGTCACTGCTTGCGCCGAGGCCAGCTGGCTAGAGCAGCTCCTGGAAAGTGCAGGATGTGGCCCTTCCCTGTGCAGGAAGGCTTAATCCTGCTGCATGTCCTCAGGGGCCCTGGCTCTGTGCACTGCAGCAAAGGTGGATGGTGGCTGTTTTCTCCTGGAGCAAATAAAGAAAAGATTCATGGGACTGGGCAGGAAGGCAGCAGAGTACTGCAAGGTGTTTCCCTCCTTGCAGTGGACTCTGCAATTTTTGCACTTAAATGCAGAACATTCAACTTAAACTCTTCAATGCAGAGTGTGCCGATGGTGTGTGCACTCTGCAGATAGCTCAGGGCTTGTATTTGATCCCATGTTCGCACCAGACATTTCTTTAGCCTGTGGCTCAGGTGCACCAAATGGATGCCGTTGCATGTGTGCCACTACAAAAGCCTGCAAGAAAGGAAATTAGCAGAGCTCTGGTTCTTGCGCTGGAAGTTGTCTCTGCTGGGTCCTACAGCACACGGCTGTGCTGCAAAGCAGGAGGTTGTAAAATGGAGACGGTGCTGGAGAGCTCCTGTGAAGATGAACAGCAGAGCTGCTTTTAAGGAGTGGCTGCTAGAAATGCCTTTGCCTGGTGCTTTGGTTGATCACATCCCACACGGGCTAGGTGGGGTGAGCACCTGTCTGAGAGCTCGATTCTACGCTGTCTTATCAGCCAGCATGGGTGTTTTCACCCCACTTTTTATTTGAGGGTGTTTAGTGTCTGGCTGGCTAATAAAAAGCAACTTTTGGGATATTTTTCACCTCTTCAGTTGACTGAATTGTGTTTCAGGAGCTCTATCTGGGAACCCAAGATGGGTGTGACAGTGCTCAGTGCCCCCCCGAATTGGCTGCGTTCAGGAAAATGGGGGTGGTCCCCATATCTGTCAGCCTTTCCCTGCCCTGGGATGTGTTGTGGTACCCACTGGAGCATGAAATAAGTCCTGTCAGTTTGTTTCTGACCTCATATTAATGAAGAAAATTGTGATAATCATGAGAAACTGCTGGCCACACGAACAGTCCTGCTTGTGGTAGATTGCAAGTGTCCACAGACCAGATGAGCCCTGCTGGGCTCCTTTTGCCACCAGCTGCTGGGTGAAAGGGACCTTCCTCGACTGCTTACCATGGGAACATCCTTTGCAATTGTTCCACGTGAGCGACAGAGGAGTGTGGCAGCCGTCACTTAGTGGGAATGGATGTCTGTTTTTCTTTCTTTAGACAATGCAATCTTTCAGGAAAAGCAATTTCTTCCTCCTCACGGTGTGATTTGCCAGCCAAGGTAAAGGAGGTTTTTGTTGGGTCAGAACACTGTCGTGCCATCGATTGTCCTAATGCATTAAGACTCCAGCGGCATTTTTGGGAACTTTCCTTTCCTCTTTCCCTCTCTCCATCCAGGCACACGTTAGCGTTACTTTTCTGCTATTGCTGGAAGGTAACGTGCCAAGAATGCATTGACTTGTGTGCTGTATTTCCTTTCCCGCTGGATTCTTTTTGGTGGCAGCGGGCAGGCCGGGGGAGCAGCTCCCCCTTGCACCCAGCGAGGCTGCCCGAGGACTTTGCCGTACTGCCACGTGTAGCGATTCAGCCACATCTCAGCATGCAGCGTGGCATTTGAAAGGCAGCGCAGGGGAAATATTAAGCTTCCACCATTTTCTGTTAAGTGAATAATGACTGGTAGAAGCCTGAATGCTGGTGAGCCTGCCTTAAAACCTGCAGCAGCAGGGAAGATGCTCAGATTTCCAGTGGGTTGGGCTGAGCCTGGGATGGGAAGAGTCAAAGAGAATTAGCTGGTAAATAAGATCTCCTGCCTTCTCCTTGATCCGCTCTACATGTTCAACTGCTTAAAGGCTTCCCAAGCAAGCAGGATTTTGGGGGAGGAAGAAATTATCCACTCACAGAGCATCTTGTGGCTCTGTGAAATGCACAACTGCAAGATACTCTAGCAGGGGGCTGGGAAGAAATCCAAAGGTAGCCTAGCAAATCCCTGTTAAAGAGGCTTCTCTTCCCTCTATTCACAAAGAGCCTGCTGAACAGACAGGGCAAGCTTTAAAAGTACTGTTGCTTCCTTTTTTGCTGCCGTGTAAGCCCCTCTGATCAGAGCTTTAATCTAGCTAAAGTTAGTGGACTTAGAGACAGCTGATCTTTGCATCATAGTATGGAATGAGAAGGGTGATCCGGAGTGCTGCCACCTCCCTGGGCAGCGGTCGCCCTGCAATGCCCTCCTGTAAGTGCACAGAGAAAGCTGGGGGGGGGCGGGGGGGTCTGCTATAGTGGTGCTGCAAAAGGTTGGCTTGGACCTGCTCGGCTGAGCCAGGTAAAAAACGAAAAAGAAGGGTAAGGCAGCCTAAAAGGTCAAGGAAGGAAGATACTAATAGCGGCAGTAGGTGCTGCAGGTGGACATGGAGGTGCTCAGGTTTCAGGTGAGGTGAAGGTGGAGCCTTGCTGCCCCTGTGTCCCTGTAGGGTGCCTTAGGAGCTTCCTCCGGTTTCTCTGCTCAAGTGCTGCTCCAGAGCGCCCTGCCTGAAGGAGAGCAGTGTGGCTGGGAGCAGGCAGGTTGTATCTTGTGGGAGCCCAGCTTCTATGCTAGTTTGTCCCCAGCTGGCTCCGTGACAAGCCTTTTCACTTCTGTTCCTCGTGCAGGGAAGATGGGAGCAACAACGCCGTTGGTAAATCACCTTGTGCTTCTGTCAGTAGCAATTGATGCAAGATTTAGGGTTGATATTCCTGCATTGCAAAACACTTGTGTATGTTCCCTGAAGTGATTCCCAGCACATTCCTGTTCTTGGAATAGGCCACATTTGTGGTGCCTTTTTTATTTGGGCAGAGAAGAGACATGCAGATAAAAGCATTTCCCATCTCCCGAGTCCAGCTACTCTTGCAGCTTGCGCTATGGCCTGGAGTTGTGTGCCCGGATAATCCGGCCTCGTAATTGCCACCCTGCTTGGAGGCAGCTGCTGAACTGGACCTAAGCTGATTTGGGATGGCAAATTCTGTTAGTTTAATTCTCAGCAACACTGAGGAACTTGTCAGCACGTGAGCATCCCTCGGCTTTTCTCTAGCCACAAGCATGCCCTGGAGACCTTTGCCAGCTGGTGACCCCCAGCAGTTAGCTTCCAGAGCTCTTGGCTGTGGAGAGGTTAGATTTGTAAGGGATATTTACTGATGGTTCCCTGAGCTCTTACGTCTTTGAACCCAGCTTTTCTGTTCCCTTTTGATGCTGCTTGTACAGAATCATGGCATCTCACTGCTTGGGGCTTTTTAGCCCTCAGTGTTACCACTCTCCCTTTTCCCCATCTCCTTTCCAGACTTGGTAATATGTCATCAGCTGGTGTGGGAGTTGTTCATTGCCTGGTCTCAGTTACCTTCAGGTCCAGAAGGGGTGTGCATGAAGCCAGCGTGACCACCCTTGCTGTGATGAGGCTGCTGTGTCTCAAAGCTGTTCTGCTATGAACCCCACCTCACATCTGTGTGGAAGGTGTCCTGCCCCAGGGAAAGGTGCCAAAAGTTCCAGGCCTCCAAGGAGTCACTTGAACATAGAGAAAATGGGGGGGGGGGGAAGATGGTATTTGGAAATTAAATACTTTGGTGACTATTGAACTCCCTCCTGTTGTTCTAAAAGGCATTTGTCTGTCTTTGAATCAGAAGGAAGTTTTTCTAGCCTCTTGACTAGACAACTTGAAACTCCATGTAATTTCTCAGCTCACTGTATATTAGGCAGTGCCTGCGATTAATGAGATCACCGTCTATATCCCTTCCTCTGTCAGCTTCTCGGAAAAACTGCTTGGAAAAGTACACAAAGGAGATGAAAAGGAAGTTGCTTATGAATTATGAACAGCCTTTCAGGCTGATGTTATTCCACAGGGCTGTCACTCCATTTTAATTAAGTAATTCAAATGGAATGATGCTTTTTTCAAAACCCTGTTTGTGTTTGATCACCTTTCAGAGGTAACACTTAGATAGCTCATGTTTGTTGAATTTTCATTTTCAAGTAACAAGAGTGGGTACTTACTGCCCTTACTGATTAAGTAACAGAGAAGGAAGACACTGCTGTGGCTGAGCACAAGAGGCTTTACTCTGCCTGTATCCGGAAATTAGCTGGGTGATTGCCTGGACATTTTGTGACTGGTGTGAAAGATGGAGCTGCTGGGTAGGACCCCGTGATAAGTAACAGAGTGTGCAAATCCAGCTAGTATCTCTCAAAGCATTGCACTCGCCTTCTGCTGAAGTTTCTCTTTCCTCACTTTTCTTACAAGTGTGTGGCTAGTAGCCCCCGCACCCAGCCGCAAACAGATCTGCCAACGCCTAGTTTATTTTGGGATTTGTGTGTATGTAAATTGAGCCATTAGTTCCCAGACTCGTGATCCCTGGAGCTGCGCAGTTTGAATTGCTGCAGATCGAGACTCTACCTCTTCCTCTGTGATTGGGGGTAATCCTGTGGCCGTTCAGAAACGGTGGCTGTCAGATTGTGTCCCATTGATCCTTGGGCTGCATTTGTAGCCCTGCGTGTTGCTGGGCCCACGGGTGAGTGGGGTGCAGCTGCTGACCCACTTTCCTTGGACGGGCATCGTGGGAGCACTCATCTCCTGGCACCAGAAGGGTTGCGGGGATACGTTTTTGTGCTCCTTTGTGACAGTGCTAATGATGTCGTCTGGCACAGATTACGCAAGGCTGAGCGCCACCGAAGCACAGCTGTGTGGTCCCCGGCATCTGCTTTCTTCCCCCTCTGCCACTGGGCCACTCTCAATAGGGTATGTTGTTTTCAGCCCTGGTTTTATTTACCTTTCATTGCGGAGAAGCCTTTTGCCAAGGGATTAAGACTTAGGGCTGCCTGACTTAATTTGGGATCTAAATCTTCCCAGGCGGAGAGTGCTGGAGGCTTTGTGCGTGGTTTGCTTGGTGGTTAGCCTGAGCGGCAGCAGAATGAGGGCTCTGCTGTGTCTTTGTGCTGGTGGTGATGTGTCCTGACTGTGCTCCAGAAAGATGCCCAGGGTGCCTGTTTGCTGGCTGTGCTGGAATTTCTGTGGCAGACTGGGCATGGGGGCTGTGTGACACCATGTGGCCTCATTGGTGTGCAGTGCAGAGGGGTCACCAGGCAGGAGAAATGTGCTGCTTTACAAGAGAAGTTTCTTCCCAGCACCTGACGCTGGCTTATGGCCTATAAACAGGGCTTAAATGGTTCTATCCGGGAGCTTCTTACATATTTCGTTCATTTATTGATGTAATTATTTTTTAATCCTGGTTTGCATAGGCCTTCTCCATTCTCCTTCCATCTTTATGCAATAGTATTTGTAGCCGTTGTTACAGTTCCTCCTGGAGGAAGGATGCAGCAGTTGTTTCGTTTGGACCAGTTTTCACGTGTGTGGGTTGTGCTGGGGTGGGAGGTTGCCATGAATTGAGCAGTTGGCTTTACTCGAAACAGTGCCACCCCAGCTGCGCTCTAGTAGCTTTTACTTCTGCTGACAGACCAGACCAAGCCATTTTATTGATGCCTTCGAGCCTAACAAGCTATTCAGAAAACAAATTTGCAGAATAGGCAGTGGAAGAAGAGCAGTGCTTTCATTTCTGGCTCAGTTCTCCTGGGCACGAATGCAGGATGGTGTCAGGGATGTGGCTCTGGTGTCTCAACTCACGATCAGTGTATCTTGCAAACGAAGCAAAATCAGAAAGTCAGGCTGGCATGGAGACCTTTGTGGGTGTTGGACAAACGGCGGTGTGGGGTTTTGCAGGCACTGTGGGGAACCATCACAAAAGCTGATAGGCTTTATTGTCAGGTCTCTGCAACCTCCTCTGAGAAGAGTGATGTTGCTTTCAGTGTCCTTGCCAAAATCCACAAGGAAAATTATATTTATTTACTCTTTAAATGTCTTGCGGACCTTGAGCTGACTAATGGCTTTCACTTCCTGACCTAAACTTCAGTGCTGTCAATGGCTGTTAAAGGTTTGCATAATTTCATTTAAGGCTTTTCCTTACTGGCTGTGTGGTCCTGCATGCTTTGCGCACTTTGGGGTGTAAATTGCTATTTTGGCTTTTAGCCCCTAACATTTTGTACAGCGCAGGCCTACAGGGACTGCTCTGGGGCCAGGTTCAGCTGTGAAATGCTGTTCAAATGCTGTGAGAGTTGCTCCTGGTTACCGCAACAGTGTGCTTAGCTGGCTGAGCCGTGGCGAAGAGCATCCGGACTCGCCTGGTGGCCATGAGCCACCCTGTGCTCCCTCTGCTCTGCCGATGGATCCATGCACACCTCCAGCGCACTGTGGTTACAGCAAATTAGAATATCTGCTCCTGTCCAGGTTACACTGGTCTGAGGGTGGGGATGGTAATATTTCAACTCTCAAACCAGTTGGAGGCCACCGGTTGTAATCCTTTATCATTTCGAAAGCATCTCCAAGCCTAGAAGTGAAATATGCTGTGTGCCAGCCTGCATCTCGTCTTAACACTGATGCAAATGGCAAAGCAGTTGCATTTGGTGGCAGGAGGTGGCCAGGCTCTCACCAGCTAAACTCACCTCTCGGACAAACTGGGTTTATGCTCAGGGCCCTAACTAGGTTGCACGTACAGAGCCAACGGCAGACGTACTGGTGGGCTGAGTCTGCACTGCCAGAAATCAGCCTGTTTCTCCTGCTCCTGGCAACAAAAACTTTGCCCCCCTACTTGCTGCGTCGCGTGCCTGGTTGCGCGGCTCAAAATGACTGCTCAATACGCCTCTTCTCTCAAAAGGCGGGCTGCGGGTTTGAAAAATGTGAGGTTTGGAGAAGCTGTTAATTATGGGATAGGCTGTTGCTTTTTAGATAGTGTTCCTGGTTAACAAGAATAGTTCTGCTGGAAATGGATAAGATTCTTAGGAGGGTTTGTGCTTTATCTGTCATGCAGAGGGTGCTGCTGAAGTTTATCTCTGCACAGTTATCCTTGCTGTAATTATTCACTACTGAACCATTGCTTCAAGGTGGGGCTGGTTTTACAGTTTTTTAGAACAATTTTTCCCCTTAATGTTATGTTTTTCCCCAAAAGGGATTTCTCCTTCCCCCACTTGAAAAGTAAATGGGATTATCTTTATAGACTTCTTTCAAAATTCCAAGTAGTTTTTCAAATGTGCAATTTTCAAAGCATCTTTGTTTAAAAAGTCTAATCTAAAATATGCAGTTTTAATAAGGTTTAAATTCTCTTTACTCATATGAATTTATTACCTGAGTGAAAACCCGAAGCAAAGCTGAGACGTTCCCAAGCAGAATAAGAAGGGTTTTTGCATGTAGGCAGTTCGGTTTTGCTTCTCGGTTTCAACCAGACAGATCTGTCCCAAACTGTGTGGATCGTCAGTATGGTTTTGACTGAGTGGTGCTTTTAGCTGACATCTACAACGGGATGAGAAAGAAGGAGGGAGAGAATGAAGTTCGGCATCCATCGGAGAGGCATAAAATGTCTTTATGGATGACATTCCTGCTGAACAGGACTGTATGATTCCACGGCCTGTGTGTTTCAAATTCTGCTGGGAGAGCTTTGCAGCTTAGAGATAATGGTGGCGGCAGCTCACTTGTACTTACCCACTGAATTGCTTTGTGTGCTTAATGTTATTTATTTGCTTATCTGGTGCTGATGAAATTTCATCAGCCCTATTGTGATGGTTTTAAATCTCAGCCCTGCCAGGCCTTGGAGGGCAGGCTGCAGGGAGCGCTTGTGAGAAAGGCATCTGTTGAGTGGGCATTTCTTCAGCTAAAAGCTAGGTGCTGTGGGAACCATGTGGGAGCTGGATCCCTCTTCCTGCCCCTTTGCTCATGCCAGTTTGAGAAGTTTTTGTTCTTCTCCACCACCGACTGCTGCACAGAGTGGTTCAGGTGCAGAGTGACTCTGCTCCTCTGCCTGCCGTGCTGCAGACACAGTGGGAAGACATTGTGCTTCATCTGCTGGGAGATGCTTCTGCCCTCCATAGCAAACTGTGCATCAGCCCCCAGAATCACCATGTGCAAAAGAATGAGCATCCAGGGCGTTTCGTAAGCTGCAGCCAGGTTTCAGGTGCTCTCAGTGTCTCATTAAATGTTTGTTTTTATGGATCTTTGTATCTTTTGGTCATGCTTTTCCCCTTGTAACAGAAAAGCAGCTTTCTCTCTCTTGTCTCTAAAATTAATGGCTACATCCTCCTGAGCCCACCTTCAGTCCTTTAGCTCTGAGAGGGCTGAATCCTGCCGTGTGTGGAGCTCAGTGGGAGTGGGGGCTGCCTCTGCCTGGCTGTGAGCAGCACAGTGCTAAAGGCCTCCTTGCAAAGCTCAGACAGACGGTAAAGGTTGTCAACTTCTCTGAACCCCTGTCCGTTTCTCTTTGCTGAAAAGCCCTGGCACTGGCAGGTCAGAGGGTAGCGGGGCGACAGTCAGCCCTGTGACCAGGCAGCCCTGCGCGCCTGCCAGCAGATCCACCGGCCTTTGCTGAATCATGGCTCTCTGCTGCTGTGCCAGGGTTGCACAGATGCTAAATTCTCTATTCATAGGAAAAGTGGAAGACCTTCGGCTGTGTCGGATGCTGTCCATGGAGCCAGCAGATGAGCCTCTGGCGGGGTATGCGAGTTCACTAGCTGTCAAGCTAGGAGTCCTCTCTGGATGGTGTCCCAGGAAATTCTTGTCCAGAGGCGAGGAAGGACTAAATGTATCTTTCCAGGGAGATTGGGGGAGACACTAATTGCTCTTCTCCAAAAAACAGGTGGGAGGAATAGAGGAAAGGAGGCAGAATAAGGAAGCAGTAAGCCTCATTTAAATCCAGCACAGCAGATTTGTGAGTGCTTTGCCTCTGGGTCTGCAGTTGGGAAGCAAAGATGTTAATATCTGGAGATGTGCAGTGAACTGACCTGGGTTGGGAGGGTGGTTAGGGACCACCAGCTGGGAGTGGAGTAGGAACTGCTTCTCCCATCCACATTTTCCTACCAACAGACAGGGCAGTGCATGTGGAAAACTGCTGTACCCAGTGCCGTGCGGGTGTTTTGGGGCAGAGAGGTTGCTCTCCTGGACATGCACACACACACACACGAGCAGCACATTTGTGTGTCATTTTACATTCATATTCGTGCCCAAGTTGCTTTTGTGGCCTGTACGCTAGGTTAAAGTTATATTTTAGTATTTCCAGTGCTAAGTAGACCTGTAAATAATATCAAGCGGCAGCCAGATGAGACCAGCATATAATCAATACAATGCTTTAAGCTCTGGGAGGAGGGTAGCTATATACCAAATAATTAGGGGCCACCATTTTTGGGGGGCAAAAATTAGGTACTTCATTCTTTTCTATTTTATACTTCCATTTTTATGGGTGTTTTCAATTCAGGGCAAGTTCTCAAACTGACTTGGTACAGTTCTGTCAGATGGCTTTGTAGCTGTCTAAGGCAGAAATTAAATTGCATAGTCATCTTGCTAAGGCTTAAAAAGAGCTGGGTGAGAGATCTAGTTACTAGCACTGGAATTTCTCTTCTCTCTCCATATATCCAGTTAATTTATTGCCAGCAAACAAAACCACATGAGTTTGCTTCCTTGCTGCTGGTAACCTGAGCTTCATTGCTGGATTCATTCACTCCTGACGGTCATGGAAAGTGTGTGATTACACTAATAGCTGGTTATTAATCACTGCCAATGGCTGCAATTATATCAGCTATTAGGAAGTCAACTAAAAGCAATTTCTGTCCAACCACCATGGAGAACAAGGTGAAACACAGTCTCTGCTTCACAGAGGCAGATAATGTTTGTTGGTGACTTCATTTCCTTTTGCAGATAAATGCACGTTGGAAAAATAACTCTGAATTTTAGCACCTTTCTACTTCCACTCCAGCGTCCAGACCTGTTTGCTGTGCCTCACTCTACACCACAGTGTTGGCTTTCTGAGCACTGCAAGAAGGATTCAGGGTTAAGCAGCTTCTGTGCTGCCATCTCGGACCCACAACCAAGTGAGACCCTCTTCTCTAAGGGTGCCTGGTCCAGTTCCACCTCTGGAGAGTCCTGGTTTGCCCCTGTGTGTCACTTCTGGATTGCTTTTAAGACGATCAGTGTGTTGTTACAGCTGTGCATCCCTGCTGAGTGTATCTGCAGGGGTAGAAGGCATCCCTTCCTGCAACAGCGTCACACCTTGCCAGCAGGCACTTTTGTTGAGAGTGATTAAATTGGCAAATGCAGTGTTTGGCGCGTGCAGCGGAAGTATGGCTGTACTAAGCATGCTGCTCCCGGTGATCACCTGTGACAAAATGGTGGCCGAGCAGTGTCCTCTAGATGCTGATTTTTCTTGGGACTTTGTAAATACCTGTGGAATGTTGATGTTGCAGCTGGACAGAAGTTGCCTATATTCTTATTGTGATGGATGCAGTGACTGACACATGCTTTTGCTTGTGTAGGAATAATTAGACCTTCCCTTTGTTCACAAGGAACATTTGCTCCTTTTACATGTCTTTTATGCAAAATCCATGTTCTCATTTTGCTTCATGCCCGTAGGTGAACCTCTTCTGTCTTGAGTGTGGATCGCTGTGACCTCTTGGTGCAGCTCTGCTGAAGAATGGTCTGGCTTGGGCAGCCCTTTTAGATCCCAGTTTGACATATTAGTACTCCATTCCTGCTGTCCTCCTCCACTTCATGACTGCGGACAAAACATGCTCCTGGTGGATTTGGAGGCACTAACGTTAGATGCGGGAGTATTTCAGCACTGGTGTGAAAACCAATAGGTAACATAGATCTTGAGCTGTGAAATTCCCCGAGCACAATGGTGTGATTTCAGGGCTCATCAGGAAGAGGGAGTGAAGTAGGTATCTTCTTACGGTGGCTGAAAAGATGGTTGGCTGTTATTGGCTGGTTGCTTGCAATAGGATGTTTAATGCTGCTGGAAGTTGGCTGACAAACCAAACTTGCCTCGTGGAGCAGTAGATGGGAGCGTACCAGCTGGGCTCCAGGTGAAGGTGTGTTGTGTCAGGTTTTGCCTGATGGGTGTTTTGTTTTTACTCTCCAGGTAACTTTGCTGAGAGATGGCGGAGCAACGTCAGGACACGAGCATGATGGAGGATCATGCAGCTGGCCAGGAGAAGCACATCCCATCAGGTGAGCACCTCCAGGAGGAGATGGTGTAAAGGACCTGCCTTGCCCACTGCTGAGAGATGGACCTAAGTGGGGAGAGCAGGGCCAGCGTGCGAGGGGTCCTTGGGGACGGCCAGGAGGAGATGGTATGTGTCTCTGGAAGGTTACCGTGGATCAGCTGGATGCAGCCAGTGGACAGTGGGTAGCCCACAAGATGCTGTGATGTACATAGTCATAGGAAGATGCTGCTCTTTGATGTCGTTGCCCAGCAAGAGCAGGGCAACCCCCAGTATCCAGACTAGTGATGATCTTATTGCTGCAGCTTTGCAAATGTGTTTCTGTGTTCACTCCTCAGTTTGCTATAAAAATACAGCACTGCTTTTATTTGGAGACACAGCTCAAGGATGCTGCTTGCTGCCTGCTTTTCTCACCTGCACGGGGAGATGGGGAGAACTGAACAGAGGGATCTGGGAGCAGGGGCCATGTAAGAGTCTTTCGCCCCATATTTCAGACACACATTTCTCAAGAAGCCTTTCCTTTCTCATTCCACCATGCTCCACAGCTGAGCTTGGAAAGCCAGCAAACCTGGTGGGACTCGCTCCTGGCTAAGCTCCATATAAACATCATCTTAGTTTTCTTTTCTTGAGGTGCTTTGGACACAGCTTACACCAGATAAATGGGTTGTCTCTGTCCTGGAGACAATCCATGGCATCCATTCATCTTGGGTTCTGTAATGCATTTCAGTCTGATAGCTCCTCTCAGCTTGTAGCCTCAGCTTTGCACATCACAGGTTCCCAGGGATTTTGCTTATGTTAGTTTGAATCTTCTTTTCCAAGCCATTTTCTCCAGTTCTCATTATTTTATTTGCCTAGACTCCTTGCAGAGAGGAGACTTGTGCCTCTTGCCCTGCTCTTCCAAAAGATGACTTTTGCAACCAAGTCTTCACACAGTACGTTATGTGCTACACCCAGCCCTTTACAAAGACTTGCTGGTTTGCAATGATTAGAATTAACACATCATGGAAGCGTTCAGCAGCCTGCTCTGGGAGGGAGGCTAATGGCTCCAGAAATGGCAGAGAGGACAACTGTGACTCAGAAGTTGTACGTCTTTTCTGCTTACATTGCTACGGTCTCCTTTCCTGCTTGTGCCATGCTTTGCTGTTTCTAGCTCTCTGGTTCACTGGGCTTTTCTTTTGCTGATGGGTTTCCACTTGTTCCTTTTGGTGATGACACTGGTGCTTTTGGTTGGCTTTTTCACGCTTTGCTTGCTTATTAGTTCAGGTGTTCTATACACTCCGATTACCGTTTCTTGCTGCTGTGGATCTGGGCAATCAGAGTTCTTAACGCACAGGCCGTAATTCGTAGCCAAGGACTTGTTCTAAGTATTTGAATGTTTTCCAGGCTATCCCCTTCAGATACCAGTCGATGATGGATCGGATGAGCCTGTTTCTGAAACATCTGACGCTAAGAGCACCCCAACTACGGAAGGTGGGAGCTCTTTGACTTACTGCTTTGAAACCATGATGGATGGGGTCGTGGTAAACCTTGCCGAAAGACTCGCCGTGCCATGTTCTGGTGGGGTTTCTCAGGAAGAGTATCTGCACTCTTTGACAAATGCTCTTCATTAGACTCATCGCAAGTGATGTTTGCCACTCTGCAAAATGAGATAATGAGCTTTAAAGGTGGAGAGTGGGTTGGAAGGCAAGAGAAGGTGAAGGGTTTATTATAGTTCAGGAAGTTGCTTGCGGTTTGTTTCCTGAAGACTTTTTACACAGTGACTGCAAGGCCCCGTTAGCTCAGCGCAGCTGGGAGCGGTCCCATGTTGTGTGTTCCCAGGGCCAGAGGTTTGCATCACTGTGCTCTCCCGAGTTACTGACAGCACGGCCTGGTTGCTGTGCTCCCTTTCAGAGTTAGCTGTACCTCATAGCCCTTTTTTACCCCCTCGTATTTACATGTTCATTAGTACAGCATGATTCATGCTGGAATAATGAGATGGGCAGAGTTTTTACATAAAACAAAACTTTGTGCTGATGTAAAGGTTATATTGGTAGGACTCAGGGCACGTCTGTGCTGCTCCAGAGTGTTATCTGAATGCCACATTTGTAGAAAGAATCTAATTCGGAAGTGGTCTAGAGGCTTGTTCACCATTTTAATTGACTGCGTTTTTTTTTGTTCCTTTGGCTGCTTTAATCCCAAGTGTCTGCCTCTTGGAGACTTCAGGTAAAGGCATTAGTTTGCAAAATTTATCTAAAAGAAGGTGGACAGAGCTGCTGACCAAATCCGGCCCTGTCTCGCTGGAGGTGTGGGCCCAACTGATCATCTGTGAAGCGGCTCTGTTCCTGTGTATTTGGCTCAAGAAATCAGTATGTAAAAACTGGCTGGTGCAGAATGGGATGTTGTCCCTCTTTCCAGGTGGATCAGGTCTGTCACGATGAGCAGACATCCCTCTGGTAGACGGAGCCAGGTATCTGTCTGTCTCAGAGCTGCCCAGAGTGCGACACGGTCGCAGTGCTTGGCTGGTTTATGAAGGTATCTGATGGGAGCTGTTCTTTCCTGCTCCGGACCAGTGATGTCCCCATGCAGATGGCATTGCTGTGCATGCAGATCAGGCACCAGTAGCTGTCTTTACCTGTGCATTTTCAGCCAGCGTTTATGGTAAAGCCTTCAGTTGCATAATGCTGGAGATGTGTGGTTTGTGCGGCACAGGGGACAGCTCACGGTGTCCCTGCGACACTGGCTTTGCTATGTCATGCTTGGTTGTCTCCCTCCACAAGCTCTGCCTCAAGGGAGAGATTTGGGTGCTTTTCTGAGCAAAAAGTTCTTCAGGCGTGTCCTGGCCTCCGCAGGGTTTTGCCTCTCAATGGCTGTGTGAAAGCTGCGTTGTTTTTCAGATGCCACAGCACCTTTAGTGGAGGAAGGAGACCACGAGGATCAGGGTGGTGTCGAACAGCCCGGGGAGATCCCAGAAGGAACCACAGGTGAGGGAGACCAAGGTGCAGTTTCATCTCTTGATGCAGACAGAGCAGAGAGCTGGACTGGTTAATGCTTAAAAATAACGCTGCAAAACCTCCCGCAGGCATGCTTTGCTCCTGATGCGTGCTTCTTTCTTCTCCATGGCCTGCAGAAGTAATTCCTAGCTTACAATTGTCCTCTTGCCTTCCCCATTCTGGGAGAAGCTCGCAGCCTTTTCTTCTTTCTTTCTCAGCTCCACATCTGACAATCTTTCTATCTGTGTCTCTGCGGTGGCTTCGCCTCCCATCTCCAGGCTAAGCGCTTACCTGCGGATCCCAGTCATCTCTGCCCCTCTGCCAGTGGCCCCGCTTTGCTGGCGAGGCGAGGCGGTCACCACAGGACCTTGCTGCTTGTCTCACTGGTGCTCTCGCTCAGCCCAGCCCATGCGGTTGTCTTTGAAGTGGCAGGTGAAAACCAGGCCACTGCAGCAGTTCTGTGGCTGCCAGCGCGTTTTAAGGACAATGCAGAGGAAGTGAAGTGGCTAATTCAGCCTGAATGCTCTGTGGGGAACCACTGCACCTGGGCCTCCTTTTCCAGGGAGGAATGGGGGTCTTTCAGAGGCAGAGTAAGAAGGGAGTGAGCTATAGCAGTGCTGTGAGTAAAAGAGCGCAGGAGTTCCTGGGAGAGTCAGGTCTATATGTGAAAAAGGAGCGTGTGTCTGCTGTGTGGTAGCTGCTGGCTTTTCCTGGAAGCATCAGGCAGGACCCGAGAAAGGTGGTGGGTGGAAACAGGCTTCTGCCAATGCCTGAATGCTGAAACAAGTCTGCAGCACGCTCCCTCGGCAGGCAAATTGTCTGTCCTGCATCCAGTCCCTGGGCTGCTGATGGAGCCCTGGGCTGAAACGCAGAGTGCTCGTCTGCTAGTGAGGCTGCGCAGTCTCTGGTTCAAGATCTGACTGTAGCAGGGAGCCAGGAAGAAGCAGCGTGTCCTGAACTCTTTGGAAAAAAATGGGGAAAACAGAGAAGGTCCTAATGTGGCTGTAGAATTGTGACATACAAATATAATTGATTAAGCCGGTTTGAAAGTAGTCATATAATAAATTGAAAAAATCCCGACAGAGACAAATCATCATTGCTGTGAAGAAAATTGTGCTTCTCTAATGTACCTGTATTCCTGAAGTGTCAGATTTATATCAGGCTTGGATTTACTGGTGTCAGATAGCCTCAGCAGAGTTCATTACAGTAAGCTAGGCGGTAGACACCAAGAAGGTTGGGCTCAGGTAAGAGTTAGACATTCATGTGAGTGCTGCCGGCAATGTAAACGCTAGGTGGGGGTAGAAGAGGGGATAGAAATCCACAAGTTCCCCTGCTCCTTAACCGCCTGTTTTCTGCACCTCTGCCTGAAGGAGCTTGCACTAACCTGCCACCCAGGATGTGCGAGCTGGTGAAGCACTCCTCCAGTCTGGTGCAGCCCAGGCTGAGCAGATCTGCCTAGATCCATCGTCAGTGTGGGTTGATTGCCTTTCTGATACTGCCCTGCTCATAGTACAGCGCTGACGGGCAGAATCAGCAGGGAGATAAATAAATTCTCCAGACACACGCTTAAACTTAATTCTTGTTTTGATCGTGTTTTTCCCCTTCTTTCTCTAACTGGAACCAGCTGAAGAGGCAGGCGTAGGAGCCACTCCCAACCTGGAGGACCATGCTGCAGGAGATGCTGCGCAAGGTTAGTGAATCACCTGTCACTGGGGTCCAGTTGTTGCTGCCCAGATATGTGGCTGGTTGCTGGTGGCTCAGGAATTTTCTTCTGTAATGCAAATGCTCTGCACCCTGTGAGCAGTTGCGCAGTTCTCCCTGTTCCTGACAGGGGGAGGGTCATACATGCTTTGAATGTTCCGACATACTCATTTCAGGGAACTGCAGCTTTTCATGCACTGAATTTCTCCCTCAGATGGCTGAAGGCCTGGTGCTTGTTTGTCCACTTGCAAAACAGGGCATCCTTCAGGCTAGAAAAGGTAATAAACAGAGCTGTGATGGAGCAGTTAGCCTGGAGGAACTGCTCAGCGTTGAATAGTCAGTTCTGGGCCCTGTATGTCACCCATGAAAGAAGTGAATTGTTTAACTCTAATTACTGTGTCTCTTTCTAACATAAAACATCTCAAACCTACTCACTGATGCCCTGACTTTAAGGGTGTTTTTTTCTCATCCCAGTCTTAGGGAATGTGACTGACAAAGCCAGGCACGATGGGCAGTGAGTGTTTTAGAGCATTAATTGTGCATCTGCTCAGATGAGCCAAGAAATTATGAGCCAAGGGACCTCTTGGTTATCTGGCAAGCCTCTCTTGACTCTGCTCAGTCAGACTTGATGGAAACCTTCAGGATGTGATTTTCCCAGAGCACCCAGTGCTAGCTTTATTCTGTGCCCACTGGGGCAGACTTATGGGTTCAAACTCACTTTGATATTGCTGTCTTGCTATTGGTGTGCTGTTTAAAATCTTAGTTAAACCCCATTTTGTAAGGTAGTTTTCTGCGCAGTGGACAGAACAGATTCCTCCAGTTGCTTGGGCAGCGTCTTTCCTCCTCGTGGCTGCATTAGTGCATTTACAGACATTCATGTCTTTTAAAGAAGTAAATAGGTCTTTGCCTTCTCAGCTCAGGGCAGAATTCAGGTCGTCTTTGCTTTCCACACACAGATGAGCAGAGTTATGTGCAGTCTGCTCCCTGCAATTAAAATAAAACCTTTGCTTGCCTATCCAGTGGTTCTTGGACTAGAAACTCTTCTGTATTTGAAATAGTGGCACCAGTACAAAAAAGAAATCAACTGTTAGCAGGAGGGGGGTGAAGTTCTCTCTTCTGTCTCCCTCTTCTAGCTGCTGTTTCTCACCAGGTTTTTAAGAAGGACCTTTCTGTACTGTCCTGGGATCTTTCAGCTGTCAGATGTGGGGACATGCAGCTAGCTGGAGCTCTGATATAACCTATATGTGACGTTTCTAGGTTCTTATGTAAATTGTTACTTCTCTGAAAGTGGACCTGTAATAATGGTTCTCTTTGATTCAGAGGAAAATTTGACTATTGATACATACAGAGCCTTGGAGATCTTGTTACTAGCTACCTTCATTTTTTGTATTGTGGCGTTTTAAAAAATGATCTTTGCAGTGAAGATGGAGTGTGTTAAAATGCTTTTCGAGTCTCAGGTGGAGAAGTGTCTTCTGATTCACAGTTTCTGCCACGCTGGCATTCTGCCAGCCCGTGACCTTGTGCTGCACGTTTGCCTCAGAGCCCCCGGCAGGTCCTGGAGTGTGGAATTACAGTTCGTGAACACATCTCTGCTCTGGCGGTCGTTAATGGTCATGCTGTTCATTTGCAGAAGAAATGAGCCAGGACTGTCTGCTGGCTGCTGCATAAACACCCTTCAGATCCCTGTGGTTATAAAAGGTGTTTCTTGATGCCACTTTTCAGATATTACCTGCCAATTTAAGATTCCTCTTAAACCACAGTTTCGGAGGTCTTTGTGTGGTGGTTTCATTTAACCATTATATTATCTTAAAATGGGAAGAACATTGATTGAATGGGTGGAACCAAGTCAGTCCTGACTGCTTCTTTTCTTCTTTTAATCTTGATTGTTAATCCAACAAAGCAACGATTGAAACCTTGGTATTGAAGTGCTCTGATCTAGGCTCTTTAATTTACCTGATCGGTGCTCAAAAAGGCCAAAGAGTATTTGAAGCAGGACAAATTCGTAATATAAGATGCACAATTTTACTAGGGTGGTTGACTTTAAAGCGGTTCAGGGTGAATTCTCCATTGCTCAGTGCATCTTTGCTTCAGCTGAATGAATTTCTAACAGGAAAAGCTCCAGCTCAACTGGAACATATGGCTTAATGCAGCAATTGTTGGGTGAAATTGTAAATGTCTGTGTCATGCATGAGATCAGCGATAGAACAGAATTCTCTCTTCTACCCCCTCAAAAAAAAAAAAAAAAGAGCGTGCTGTGTCTCTGTGACCTTAAGTTTGGGTTTATAAATGTCACACTTTCTACTCTGCCCAAATGGTGGCAGCAGTGCTGGAGCTCTGGTTGGCCTGAGTGGGTGCACACTCCAAAATTGCTGTGGCCATGTGGCTACAGCCACATTTTTACTTACAGTCTTTTCCACTGAGGCTCTATGCTCCACTGGCTGTTGGACTACACAGCAATGAGAGAGAGGCATAGGAGTGCCTTTCCCCAAGCTCATTAGCAGTAGAAATGATCTGGTGAACAAAGTGGAGATGGTTTGAGCTCAGAGAGGATGTAACTGGTGCCACGTCTGCATGGCACTGGTGCCTCCCGCTGCACGGGAGGAAAGGACCGCAGGGCTTTTGTAAACCCGTGAAGGAGGGGAGGGTGTCTGGCCTGTTTGTTCAGGCCATTGAGGCAAGAAGAGGTGGCCACTGACCAGCAAACTGGTGGTCCAGTGGTGGTGTTAGATTAGAAAATGGGTGTGTTCTTGGCTTCTCAAAACCTCTACGACTAAACCAGCTCATTGAGCACGGGTGCGGCAGGCATTGGTTGGATACCCTGGCCACCTCTGAGACTGGGTCCAGGGAGGAGTCTGCTCTCCCACACGCTGTGGCTGTCACTGCTCCTGATTTCCATGCGGATCAGAGTTTCTTCAAAGGCAAAAGCCACTGTAGAAGTGACTTGTCTGTTCAGTGGGGCAGTGTGGGACTTGCTTTTATCCTCTAGATTGAGAGTAGAAATCCTTAGTCTCTCTTCAGCATTATGTCACTGACTACCTATTTGACATGCCTGTGCTAATTGTTTGCCCCTGCTTCATACTCTGCGTCTTCAACTCCAGGGGAGCCAAGCTCTCCAAAGCTACAGCCTGGCCCTCAGGAGCATGTGGGAGATGCAGTAAAAGGAGAAAGCCAGCCCACAAGGCAGGTAGCTGGGGTTCTTCAGCAGCCTCTTGTGTCGCATGAAACGAAGGCTACGACAGCAGCTCCCACCAGAATCGAGGTCACCATCCCAATACCCCTGGATATGTACCAAGACTCCAGAGCCCCTGAAGACAACAATGAGTTGTGGGATCATCGGGGCAGAGAAGGCATTGGTGTGGATCCAGCGCTGGGGGCAGAGCTAGGTCGCGATGTGCGCACTGAGGGGTTGGCAGGAGCAGGTGGCACAGATGACTCCCATATTAAAGATGGGCCGTCTCCCGTATCTACCAGAGCTCCATTAAAAGAAGATGCCAGTGGATGGGAAAGAGATGAGGACCGTGATATTGATGAAACTTCTGAACCAGATTTGCTTTCACTGGTGGGACAACATGTTTCACCAGCACCTGAAATGGACCTGTGTCCAGCAACAGCCAAGGCATCTCATGAAGAATACGCCTTTGAAGAAAACAAGTCCAAAGATGTCCTCAGAGACTTACCAAGAGAGGTGCTTTGTGTCGAAACCAAACCACATAAAGCAGGAGAGGGCCAAGAGGAGAGGAGACAGCCGGTGAGGGGGGAAGAAGACACAGATGTCACCCCATCAGAGCCTTCTGAAATCACCTCTCAAAAAGAAATGGAGCCTGTGGAGGGAGAAGATTCTAGACCTGTGCTAGAAACAGCCAAACTCCCCGTTGAGTTAAAAGATGACATGGGAGATGAAGACACTCCTTTGGAAGAGGCTGTGCCGGATACAGGAGAACGCCGGACACCCAAGAAGAAACCCTGTGCCCATGTTGCAGATAAAGCTGTCAGTCGTGTCCCTCTCCTGAAAGGTGTGTGCAACGTTTGCCTGCCCTGGGCTCGCATTGCCAGTGGCTTGCTCATGACAAGGCTGCCTGAACCAGCACTTCAGCTTGCTGCCACCTCTCGAATCCTGCCGCTTGGGAAATGGCCTGGACCTTTGCTGTGAACTGACCTACAAAGCACCGCTGCTTCTCCCTCCCCCTCCTTCCCCCTTTAGTTTAATCCTGGATGTTAATCCTGGCATACTTGCCAGACCCTTAACGCTTCGGTTTTGCGTCCCTTGCATGGTGCTGGCGTGTCCCCAATCATGCTTTGTTCACCTGTTTTTGTTTTGATTTCCTTGGACTTGTGGGGTGGGCACCTTAACTCACACCTGGCACGTTCCCGGAGAAGACGAAGACCGGATGGACGTTGTTCTGGCATGTTGGAGTGGGGCTAACCCGGCGCACGCTGCAGCTTGTTCCAGCAAGACGCGTGCCATCTGGTTTGCATGTGTCCACTGCCCGGTTCAATAACTCTTTGTATTGGCTTTCCTAAAGAGGAGGGAGGAGACAAAAGGCAGGTGAAATGGCAGGTATAACTGTGGAAAAAGCCCCACATTGGTCCTGTTTCTTTTCCCTTAAATATTCACTACTGACTGCTGTTGGAGGCAAGGTCTGCAGCTAGGTGGACTTCTGCCCACCACAAGGCATGTCCGATGCTCTTACATAGCATTGTGCTCCGATCCCAGGCCTGGACGGTGTGTCCCTGGGTGGTCCAATGCGATGGCTGTATTTGCGGTGTTGTGTGGAGCTGCCTCTGTGTGTGTGTAGGCCTGGCTCTTGGGTGCATCTAACAGCGTGTGTGTCCCTAGGCTGGGAGGGCAGTCAGACCCTGGAGCTGCTGTGTTCATGCGGCAATCTCAGTTCTGGCTGTCTGAGGTGAGGGTCTGAGTTCACCACTCAATGCATGAGCATCCCTGCCAGCAGAGCAGCTCTTAGACTTTTTCTTTCTCCAAGAGCTATTTTCTACCTTTACTGGGGGTCAGAGGGGTGTCACTAGGGGCCCTGCTCAGTGGGCAAATGCAGGTTTTGCAGTGAATTGCATTAATAGGCTGGGGCAGCAGGACACGCATTAAAACCCAGTGGTGTCTCATCGTGTTGTACCTCAGCTCTGGCTGTCCAGGGCCTGGCCTGGGGGAAGCTCTGCCTTTCATCCTAGTGCCGCATCCCAAAAGCTGTCTTGGCTGCTTCTGTTAGCCTGGAAACGCTGCTCTGGATTGAGGCAGAGCAAGCGTGCTCTTTGCTGCGTGGGGTTCGTGAAGAAATTGTTGATGTAGCTTTTTCCATTGGAGCTAAAGCTCATAACATATTTCTCGTTGTTCACTACCTAATAAGCCAGCGGGAAGCTTCGCACATGTGCTGCAGGGCATTGGCATGGCTTGCTATCGCTAGCATTGGAGCCTGAAAATGATGGAGGGTTGGGGATGCATTGCCCAGTCTCAACCAGTTTCTGACTCAATAGGAGGAATTTCTTTAATTATTTAATGGTCTTTTCCTTCACGGACAGATATACTTTGCGGCCTTTCAGCTCCAGCTTTGCTCCAGTCTGTAGTTTAGCTGAATTAGGGAAGGGTAGTGCATGCCAGCAGCTCCAGGAGTGGCTGCTGGGATGGGTCAGGGTCCTCAGTGCTGGATTAACAACATTGTTCAAGTTACTGGGAAGGAGCTGATGCCCCAGGGCAAGTTTCCAAAACACTGGGGAGAATATCAGCAGCTTTTCCTCCCAAATTAGGGAGGAATTAGCTGCAGACTGGGAAAAGGGTCTTCTGTTGAGTGCCTTATAGTACAAACATTACTTCCTCCCTGTTTCTAATCTCCTAATTAGCAATACTGCAGTCTGTTGTGCTTATAGACTAATGGGGCAAAACATTGAAATATTGTCAGAGTCACTGTAAGCTTGATACGAATCAAGTAGGACAGCCGCTAAAACCTTAAGACCCTGCAGGGTCTGGCCCAGGTCAGAGGCGCACTGTGCTGGGGAGGCAGAAAGCAGCGTGTCAGGAGAGATGGGACGTAACAACAGGCAGGTGTAAAAATGCTTTGCAAAGCTAGCACACTGAACAACAACTTTAAATGATATCATGGGCAACCTGGTGCTGCTAGGATTGGGACATCCTTTAATTTTAGTCTTTATTTATGTGGTTGTTAGAACCAATGGGTGCTTTAGAGAGGGAGACTCATGTTTAGGGTTGAAGAGAACTGTTCTGTCCTGAACTGAACAGATGCTACTGGAACTGAGTGCAAAGCTGGGCAAAATGGTCTCATACAGACCTTGCTCTGTGTGTCTGATGCTCCAGTGATGACTAAAGCACTGTTGCCTATGCACAGGATGATCTGTTAACCCAGAAAGAATGTGTTTATGATGTGGAAGTATTTCTGCGAGAAATGAGTGACTTTGTAATATTTCTAAGAATAGTATTTAATTTAAAGGAGAGCAGGAACATGGAACACCCACCGAGCCTGCATGTTGCTGTAGCACAAGCGTTTTCATCTCTCTAGAGTTTAATGACCAGTCCCAAGAAGTGGAACTGTGTGTGTTTCCATTTGTCAGGTCGTATTGACAGCAAAGACAAAGAAGGGACTGAAGCTGAGGAAAAGAAGCCGAAGGTAAGCTAAAAAACAAAACCAGAGGTGACGTCAACCCATGAAGTGCTGTGCGTGTTCCTGACTCTGTCTCCCGCTCTCCTGGTGTGTGGTTGTGCCTCGCAGGAAACCTCGCCATTATCTTCCATTCTTCCGTCTGTCTTTCAAGAGTGTTTTTATTTTTTCTTCCCTCACCCTGGTTTGGAGGGTGCAATCTATGGTAATCTTTCAGGGCGAGGAAGTGAACCAGATCTAAAACAAACATGTGGCTCATGGGGTTGGGTGGGTGGTTAGACAAGTAATTTTCTCAGCCTGAGACCGGAAAGCAGCCGGCTGGCTTTGCTGGGGCAAACTGGTGCAAAAGCAGACTCAAAACTGCATTGGGCTGTATTGGGGACAAGCACTTGTAACAGTGAAAAGAGCAAGACATGTAATTAAAGAAATGAAATCAAATAATGTAGGTCTTGCAGATGCTGTGTTCTGGGTGAGGAACAGAGTTCAGTAGTGAGTAAATTCCAGAAGTTTAAAGGTATCTGTCACACTGCTAATTTGGAGGAGGTTTAGTACAGCTGGCCATTAGCCTGGCTAGTGCCTCCGTGAGATAATGGACACGCTGATGGGCAGCTCAGTAGGTGAAGAATTAAAGGTGAGGAATAGAATTATTTTCAGACAATGTGAAATTGGGTCTTTCTCTAGTGAGGTTTGGCAGGGTTGTATCATTTTACATGATACCAAGCAGATGTCTAGATAAAACCCGTCAATCCATTATTGATAAAGCAGGTATGATGGGGTTGAGAGACCTGGGAGCAGAAATGTTGGTGTTGATAGTGCTGTTCCTGCAGCGTCTTTGCCAGTGGAGCATATAGAGGGTTTGGGAGTAAATAGAGCAGTTCAGATGGTAAAACATGCCACTGGTGTGGAGGGTGGTGACAGGGGCAGGCTGTCACGGGGTGATGCTTTCCCCGGAAAGGGGCTTGGGTGTTGCTGCACCCTGTGGGAGGAATGGAGCTGAGGTATCCCGTGCTTGCCGGTGCAGCTGTGGGCCCCCAGCAGTGCCCTGGGCCCCGCAGCCCTTGCCCAGCTCTGTGCTGCAGGGAGAGGGCAATACCAGCCATCGCCTGTCCCACACCCAGCTCTGCATTGCACCTTCTAATCCTGTTTAATGTCAGCGATCCCCTTTTGTTTCCCTCCCATACTGATTTTTTTTGTTCCAATTTTATTTTGTTTCCATGTTTAAGAAATCCTCACCTTCCACTGCCAAACCCCCAGGCGATAGACCCTCCATCCCCCCCCAACGACACACCTCCTCTAGCACAACCCCTTCGAAAACACCCTCCAGCCCTGCTTCCACCTTTAAACGAGTCTCTTCTGTCACATCCCGACCTGCCAGTACAGGAACGCAAGAAGTGAAAGCCAAGGTAAGGAAATGGGATGTGAGAGGCAAAGCTGCCTTGGGGAATACCTTAAGGCATCCCTGGCAGGTCTGGCAGTGCTTGGCTGGGCAGTCTGTCCATGTCCCATTCAGCAGAGAGGGTGGGATGTGCTTCCCCTTTACCTTCCAGCGGCCATGGCCAGGCTTGGCTCCAGTTTTGGGGTTTGAAGCAACTGGGTCTATCTCACTGGCACATAGGCCCTTTGCTCTGCGCACAGCAAAAATACCTCATCACTGCAGAGGGTTACCTGGTCTCCCTGAGGCATTTCCAGGTCCCTTTATGCTCTTTCATGCTCTTCTTTGTTTTACAGCTTTATGCTGTGTTTTATGGGTGCGTTGGCTGTAAACAGCAGATGTATTTGAGATGTGCTGGAGCCAGATCTGCCAGGTGCTACAGAAAAAATAGGAAACGCACACACATCCGCGGCTTGTTCTGCAGTGCGAAAAGTAGCTTGGAGTTTCCTTTTGTGGTGTTTAGTCATACAGATATACCCGTGGCGAGGGAAGGAGCGGAGATAGCAGGTTGCAGACAATGGGATATGGTTGTACCACGATAGAGATTGCGATGGCTCTGCTCTGGTTCCCTGCTGCCTCGGGACCAGCCAGCCTGTAAATTTTCACTTGCTTGTTTTTCATGAGCTTTTGTGCACAGACCAGCGTTAGAAATTCGTCAGAAAGAGGATGCGTTTATAGATTCGGGGAGGCTTTTCTGCAGCATCAGAAGACAATAAATAGCATATTACTATTTACATGCCATTACAGATTTTGTACGTGTTACAGCGGTGTATTGCAGGTGGGGATAAAGGAGGTGCTTCTCTGTGTTTGGAGCCTGGCACTGCACTCCTGAATGGAGCCTCTTGTCTACTCATGGATTTATTTATCTTCTGTACAAAATTTTAGCAGAACGGGGAAAACAAAATGATGACATTTAGAGAACAGACAAAGCAGTTGAACATACTTTTTAACCAGGCCTGAGTGTGCAGTGAATAACGTAGCTGGAGCTTGGGCTCACATGGGAAGGTGGTGCAGCCACTGTGCCAGCCCAGGAGTGACTGTGCAGCGGTTGTGGCAGGCACCGTGATGGGAAGTGGGGTGTGAAAAGACACGTTGCAGATGCCTGCATGTGGGGAAACCCATGGGAGCTCCTGCAGGCTGTCAGGGTAGGAAGCAGGAGGGTCTTGTGTGGCTCTGATCCATGAGGGGTGATAGCCCATCTCCAGGCAGATCCCCCTACATCAGCCTTTCCCCCTTGCATCCCCAGGGCTCGGAGATGAGAGGTGGCACGAAGACGGCCACACCACGGTCTGCGGCTGGGCAGGCTCAGAGGAACTCGACCAATGCCACGCGCATCCCAGCAAAGACACCCACGGCCCCCAAGACACCTCCCAGCTCCGGTAGGTGATGGCTAGAGCAGCATGCAGCCACCTCCCTGTGGTGTCTCTGACGCTAGAGGCTCTGATTTGGTGGTACTCCCAGGCTCTCCATGCGATTATGTGGGGGTAGTGAACAAATTTGCCACAGTGCAGGCTGGGGTAATGCACAGCGCTAAGCAAGGGCACGGCCAGCAGGTTGAGGTGTGCGTGGTGATCCGGAGCTGCTCAGCCGTGTTGTGGGACTGTGGGTGCAGAGCTAGGGACGATTCCTCTGAAGTGAGCCTTTCTTAATGCTGCTTTATCTGCTCTGTTCTTGTAGTGGCTGATGCGTAGGAGAGGGCAGTTGCTTTATGCCTTTGGGATTTCCTCCAGTTTGGAAGATTTAGGCAGCTCCATTTTTTAAATCCATCTATTCCTTTTCTCTTGACAATATTTACCAAAGACCAGGGGCAAGAGGATCAATTCTTCGAATGCAGGAATGGAGATTAACCCGATATTCTTAGAGAAGAAAACCCCAGAAAGCATCAGGCATTGTGAATTTCTGCTAAAACAGTGCATTTCACTGAATATATATGTTTTTCATACTTAACCAGAGCTGCATAAAACCTTAAATCAATTACATTTCCAGCTTTATTATGTTTAAGCATCTTTCTCATTCATTAAACAGGCAGAAAGGAGCAGAAAAAACCACCTCCTGCAGCAGCAAAGTCTGAGAAAGGTGATGTTTAAGGGTTTTCTTTTCTTCTTCCATTTCTTTTCAGACTGGGGACTGTTCTAAGCTGCTCAGTGATCAGCCTTATTTAATTACATAAAGTAATTTTGTAAAAATGCTTCCAAATTTCTAATAGAAAAGTGGTTTTGTTTGAGTATCTTTTGTCTGAAATTTCTCATGCATGCTAATGTCACACTCGGGTTGGGGAGCCTTACCAATGATCTGGACAATGAAGACCATCTTCCTCTGAGATACTAGGAAATTGCCTTCAATCACAGTTTTCACCTCAAACTGAAGCAGAGGAAAGTGCATCCATCTCCCTGCTGCTGATGGTCTGCACTAGGATTAGCGGGTGGGCCCGGGGACCAGGCAGATGAGTCCCACAAAGGCAGGCAGTGTGTGGGGAAGGGCTTGCATACCCAGATTGCTTATCCTGTGCTTGCTTTCCTCTGTCTGCAAACTCCAGGTGAGCAGCCAAAGTCTGGAGACAGAAGCGGTTACAGCAGTCCTGGCTCCCCCGGGACTCCAGGCAGCCGTTCCCGCACTCCCTCTCTGCCCACCCCACCAGCCAGGGAGCCCAAGAAGGTGGCAGTGGTTCGCACACCACCAAAATCTCCTGCCTCTGCCAAGAGCCGCATCCAGCCGTCGGCTGCACCCATGCCTGATCTGAAAAATGTGAAGTCTAAAATTGGCTCAACTGAAAACCTGAAGCACCAGCCCGGAGGTGGCAAGGTAAATGTGGACTCTGCTTTCCAGGGGCATGTCTGTAGGGACAGCGGGTGCTTGATGCTGTATCTGGGAGGGGAGAGCCCTCCCTGGAGCAGCAGCAGCCCAGCCGGGGCCAGAGACACAGCAGTGGGCAGCCAAGCTTCAGCTGATCTCCAGCCTGATTCTGATTTTAAAGTTTTTTGGGTTGATTGGGTTGGGTGCTTGCCCTGAAATTGCTTGCCTGGCTTAGCGCAGTACAGTGGTCCTGCAGAGAGGACTGCAGAGAGCTTGTGATGTGGCTTTCATGGGGTGGCATGTCAACGTATGGACTGGCAGCCAGGGGAATGACAGTCCCTCGTGGTGTCCAGTTAGGGAGAGCACGTTGTGACCTGCAGCCCTAAAGAGTCACAGGATCAAGGTTGCGTTTGTGGATCCTACACTGTGTGATCTGGAGCAGTCCCTTCAACGCTGCCTCCGTTTCTGCCCTAGTGAGCAGACAGGATGGTCTCCTCCCTGCGAGGGTCCCAAGCTTGGCGTGTTTTTCAGAACGTTGTGATTTTGGATCTCACTCTGTTGGCAAGGTTTTGGATTGCATTCTGCAATCAGGCACTGTCGTGCTGCATGACGCAGTGTGGCATGGCCAGAACTGGTGGCACTGTTATCCTTTCAACCACTAGTACTTCTCGCTCCCAGAGAGGCGGTTTCATGAGCGGCAGAGTGAACTCCATTTTCCAGGTGCTTGGGAACAAGGGTCTCATGTTAAATTTTGCAAACCTACCAGAGGAGAGTTTGGGTGAGGGAGTGGTGTGAGCTAATTCATCCGTGCAGCCCCAAGAGCAGCAGTGTGTGGTTACGCGGCTCCAGCTGTGGTGTTGGCTGCTCAGCACCCATCTGAGCCTGTCTGCACTGCTCCGTTGCACTGTGTGGCCATGTTCTGTGGCTTTTATTAAATCCTCCTTGCTGCATGGGTGAAGGCATGAAAGTTCCTCTGACTGGTGAAGGTCTGGTGGCTCTTATCAGATGTTAAATGACAGAACTGCGAGTCCCTGTGTGCTTGTGCTTGCCTGCCCCGGGCGGGGGACGCTGCCTTGCAGACCTTGCTCTGCGGCTCCTAATGCAACAGAGCCGTGCTGAATCTTCCCCGAGCACGGTGCGTGCCATTTTGTGTGACTAGGTAACTCCGTGGCTCTGAGCATTCGACTTCGGCATGGGGGGAGGCTTTGAGATGGCTCCTCTTCACCATCTTAAATAGTAGCGTGCTTTTCCAATTCCGATGTGCATTTTTTGCCGTGGATGGCAATTTACTAGACAATGCACATTTTGCTTTGTACTACAATCCAGGGGGCCTGGGCAGGGCTGCTTTGGCCACTGCTCATGAGCAGAGCAGCATGAGTCCTCCCAGCTCCCCACATCCCGGGGCCTCAGCCCTCCTGCCTGCTTAGCACAAGGTGGAAGTTTTTCCTGCTACCCCCACAAAACACTGCTTTTCAGTGATTTTAGAAGGAACCCTTCCGTTTACTGTAAATTGGTTAAATTGTTCACTTGTTCTTTTTAATCCAGCTTTTACAAGTTTTTTTTTTCTCTCTGTCAGCTTCTCTCTCAGGCAACATGTTGTTTATTGTTGTCACTGAAAGAGTAAGAACAGCTGAATTTGGGACAATTCATTGCTCTTTGCAGGGAAGAATGGCTGCATGCTCTGCTGGGGATTTTGTAGGACACGAGGCTGCTCTTAGCGGAATGGTTCCAGCTGGGACAGAAGGGGCTTATCCAATGAGTTTGGTTTTAGGGTGGCCAGAAGATGAGTCTGGAGCCAGCTCTCCATGCAGATTTCAGACCCCCAGACTAGGGAAGCAAAGGTACATGGGGCACCGCACCAGGAGTCAGCCAGGCCAGATCTCTTCCAGTACTTCTGCATTGTCTGAGCACTCTGGTTGTTGCTGGCTCACTGAGTACTGCTCTGGCAAAGCCTGGTCTAGCAGAACTGGATCTTGATCTGCAGGATTAGTTGATGTGAACTTGGAAAAATGATGCTGGAGGCACGTGGCAGCCTTGGTGCTCTCACGCCAAAGAGCCAGGGCGTAGCGAGGAGCTCTCCTTGCAGCAGCAGGCCGGGGACATGCTGAAACGGTGGGCGAGGCTGCCTGGTCAGCCAGCTTTGTGGATGCTGTTGTCCAGGGGACTGCATGTGCAGTGTGATGCAACGCTGCTTTCTTGCAGGAAGCTGCGTCTCTTCTCCTCTCATGAGGGTTGTGCTTCAGATGGCTTTCTCCTGAGGGAGCAGAGTCCTGTGTGCCTGCTGGTTTTTACTTGCATTTACCTCTGGTTTATATTGCATAGGTTGTAAAGCCACTCCAGTCCATGTAGGGGAAGGAGCAGGGACTATCTTCATCTTTGTCTTGTCTGGAATATCTGCTCCTATGCATGGGGTCACTCCAGCATAGCTGCCCTTATAAAACCCAAATAGGGAAAACAAGCCTTAAAGGGGAGTAGCTTAATTAACTAGTGCAAAAGTCTGCGTGTGGGGGGAGAGGGCAGACAGGCCTTGGGACTGGAGGGTGAAGTCAGCACGGCATGTGGTTCCCCTGTGGCACTGAGCCGTTTCCAGCCTCTCTCCCACCCGAGATGGCATTAGGAATATGCAAGAGGGCAGCTGCCTTTGAGGTTGGTCTGTGCTGCCCCTTTCATCTCATCTCTACAGCAATTAAGAAAACTGCAGGCATGGGATTGCATCCCTGGCACCATTTGCTTTTTTCCTTTGTAACTGTAGAGGGAGTTTGAGCCCTGCACAGAGCAGAGCTCAGGCGTCCTCTCCCAGGCAGTGCTGGACACATAGCTCCTCCTCTCCAGCCTGCTGCCCCGGCCGGCTGCATCCGTTTGCCCAGTTTGCTCAAGCTGCTGAAACGTGAGGCCGAGAGGGAGATGGGGCTGAGCAGGCATTTTCTCTCAGCTCCATCCTTCCTTCTTCCACTGGCTCTGCAGAAGCTGCGTCTCAGACCGCCGGTGCCTTCCAGCATGTTTGCTGCCCAGCAAGTTCCCCGTTTTGTTCAGTGAAAGAAAATGGGGTGAAGTGGCTTTTTTAGCTAGTGTTTCTGGCCTGGAAACCAGAGCTGCCTTGCCAGCCAGACTTATCCAATCTCTAGCTATAACCTGCCCA
This sequence comes from Phalacrocorax carbo, assembly GCF_963921805.1. Taxonomy (NCBI): domain Eukaryota; kingdom Metazoa; phylum Chordata; class Aves; order Suliformes; family Phalacrocoracidae; genus Phalacrocorax; species Phalacrocorax carbo. The sequence goes on from NC_087537.1 coordinate 3,809,519, forward strand.
CCTCCACCTTCCGTTTCCAACCCATGAGCAGACAAATCTACGCAGGAAGTCAGAGATTCTACTTTGCTTTTGGCACTGGAAGGCAGGTTCCTGGTTTTAGTGATGAAACGCATGGTCAAGCTGCAGATGGTCATGTTCTTTCTCACACTCTTTTCTGGCTACCAAAGGTGCAGATTATTAATAAGAAGCTGGACTTTAGCAGCGTTCAATCCAAGTGTGGCTCAAAGGATAATATCAAACACATCCCAGGAGGAGGCAGTGTGAGTACTTTCACACTTTCAATGCACTATAATAGTTCTTATTATAAGTGGCATGTTGTGTACACTAAACTGCCAATGCTATCTGCAGCGACCCTGCCGTCAGATAGCTATTGGTGACGTGCAATGACTCTTTTCTGGCTACCAAAGGTGCAGATTGTTAATAAGAAGTTGGACTTTAGCAGCGTTCAATCCAGGTGTGGCTCAAAGGATAATATCAAACACATCCCAGGAGGAGGCAGTGTGAGTACCATCACACTTTGAATGCACTGTAATAATCCTTACTATTAGTGGCATGTCGTATACACTAAACCGCCAATGCCATCTGCGGCGACCCTGCTGTCAGATGGCCATTGGTGACGTGCTGTCATTTAACCTCATTAACCCAGAAGACATGGTTAGATGAACCCTAACAAGTTCTGTACATGCCTGACATGGACAGAACTAACTGACCCGTGTAGAAACCATGTCTGTAACAAAACATCCTGTTAACCCAAAGGTTTTACACTACCTGGAAGGCTTAATGCCTCATTGTCTGCAGGATGGGTGGCCTCTAGCAGACAGTGACGTAGTTGCTGATGCAGTAGATGGATAGATTCTTAAGCAAACGCAGTCCTCGTTGCTTAATGTACTGCTAAATTGCACGTGACTCTGCACAACCTGTGAAAGCGCAGGTTCCTGCCCATTCCCATCAGGCAAGTATGATCCATCAAATACTAAGCTTCTCCGTGCTAATGAATGTGTCTGGTGTATGTTAGGCAGCGCCCATGGAGGCTGAGCCTGAAGCGATACTGGGTTAATTGATCGGAATGCCGGCATTTCCAGCCATTCTCCGATAAATAGCCAGAGTCAGCTTTCAGTTACTGTGCCAGAAACCTGGAGAGACTCCACAGAGGTTGGTGGATTTACACCAGTCTCTCTGGAGACAGAGTTTGGGTCCAGGAAAGATGACGGACCAACAAAGGAACATCACTGAGACCCCAGACAGTGCGACCTGGGCTCTGTGGTTGCCTGGTCTGCAGCCACCTGAGGAAGCTATCTGGTGCCCCTCAGATGTAGCCGATGCATTTTCTTTGTGCTGTTCTTGATCTCCGTGGGCGCCCTCCCTGAGAAACTGAGCATTGCAGAGGGCTTGGCATGTGAGCATTGGGACATAACTGGGTTTGCAAACTCCGTCTTAAATTTGATGTCATTCTGCATGTATTTAATGAGCCAGAGGAGCTGCTTTGCGGAGGTCAGACCTCTGCGAAGCAGATTTCGTGCTGGTTCTGCTCTTCCTTGCCCCAGGGTCCTGCACTGGCTGGATTGCCTGGTGCGTGGCGGACCACTTGTTACACCAGGAGTTAGTGTTCATCACCAGTCGTCTGTGCTGTGGCTGGTAATTAGTTTCAGCAAAGGGTAGTGAGCTCATCCTTTTCTCCACTGAGAGCTCACACCATGGGCGAGCATTCGCAGCTGCAGTGTGGCTGCAGTGGGTTAAGAATTATCTGGATTTTTGGTTGGAGGTTGTCATCCCTCCCCAGGCTCTGCCAGCAGTGAAAATCGCGTGATCACTGCCGGCTGCGTTGACACAGAAGGCAGCAGCTTAGCTCCGAGTGCGGGTGCTCGGAGCAAAGCCATGTGCTGACATGGCCAGAGCGTGGCTGCACAGGCTGTCCTGGTGGCAGAGCTGTGCCTTGGGGCTCCTCCGATAGAGGGGCAACAAGACACCACCAGGGCCCGATGGCCGTCATCTCTTAATCCTCCACGACGCTGTCAGCGGCGCCTGCCTGCCCAGCCATTGCTGCTTCAAGAAGAATGAACTGTTGCTACAGTAACCTGGGTTGGTATCTATTTTTTAAGCCAGTGGATGCTCTGACAAGGTGATGCATTAGGCAGAAGTTGACTCTAAGCATTGCTGCTGCTGAGATGTGGCATCCTCAGGTCTCTGGCACTGGTTTCCCAGGCAAGCAACTCTGTGCCCCTTTTCCTTTCTTGCTAAAATGGGGAGGACCCTTCTCTGCTCCTCAGCAAGGATGGTAAGGGTTAATGGAGTCTTGTCTGTAAAAAAAGGGAGCTGGAATGAGAGCAGAAAGTGTTTCAGTTGCTGATTGCTTGCTCTGGAAATGGGAGGTCTTTCAGTCCCAGGTCCCAGTGGTGCCCAAATTGCTCATAAACCCTTCGGGGTCATGGCTGGGTTGAGAAAGGCGCCAGCTGTCCTTTTGGGGTCTGCTTCCTGCCTCCCGACTGAATCTAGCTCTCCTCCTGCCCAGTGCGCTAAACATGTGATCTTTCCCCAGCGCTGTCTTTGTGTCTGTGTCTGCGATGTGCTTCCAGACCCTAGGGTTGCTTTTCTCCCCTCTCTCTGTCTCCTCTCTCTGTCAAATGTGCCTTTTGGTGTGTGTGAGCATCGGAGACAAGGCAGGCCCGTGTGCACGGTGCTCTGACCCCGTGCTGGTGGGATGGTGGCATTGAGCCGCTGTTCCCCACTCCTTTTGGAGGGGGGGGAGCATCCTCATCCTGTGTGATGGAGGGGGGGAGTGTTTCTCAGTGGCATGCACACCCACGGTCCAACACCTAGCTCTGAGGGCGATGGGGCCAGTGGATGTGGGGCCAACATGAAGGAACTGAAGGATGGACCTTCATCCTAGGGCTTTTGAGTCAGCACAGGGCGCTCAGGTTGATGCAGAGCAGTGGCTACAGCGAATCCTTCATGCTGGCTTTTGACCACATTGGTCCAGAGGCTGCCTGGAGGAGCCAGCTCCTCTGCAAAGGTCCCTTTGGTGCTGGCATGTCCTTCCTGAGGTGAGAGCAGTACCCCTGCTGTGGCGCTTGGTGAAAGCCCAGAGAGCAGCGTATGCTCGCCTTGAAATCCAGGCTATTACCGAGAGCCAAACACTTCCCAGTGAGTAGGAACCAGCCTTGAGGTGTTGGTGATCCGACTTCTGCACAGCCCCACTAACTACATCAATAGCTGATTCACACACAGGTGTGAGTCCAAAACCAGGGTCCAAGGTAACTTCTGGGGGTATGGGGATGTTTTCTCACCCCCTTGTCTCCTGCTCCTGATGTGGCTGGTGTGTACGTGCTGTGGTTTGTCGTCCCTGACGCGCCTGGTGGTCCCCGACCTCTCCAGTCATTGGTGTTTTCCAGCGTGGTGTTTAACCGCTAATATAACGACTAAACAGCTTCACGTTAACCGTTCCTCATGTGTGCGTCCCGTGTAACCCGGTTGTCCGTGCGCAAGAGGCCGCCGGCCCCAGGCCCAGGCACGCCACAGCGCCGTGGCCGGGCTTCGAATGGGGCGGTTTAAGTGGAATTGCTGGAGCCTGTGTTCAGAGATGTAATGGGTGAAGCAAATAAAAACCAGAGCACGATGTCATGAAATAATGTTGTGGTTCAATATAGTATAATTGCCATTTTAATTTATGTTATGTGAACTCCTGCCAGATATTTAGACTTTGCTTTGTCTCTTTTTTTTTTTTTTTAACCCTTATTTCCGTTACAGCATTTTTCAGAAATGCATATTTTGGTCACTCTTTTTAAAGTTCTGTGCACATTGATCATTTCTGTTCTTTCAGTTTTTGTGGACATAAGCTTTATGTTTTACACCAGAAAAGGTATTTATTTTTTACGTTTTCTCTCTGGTATATCTCCTCCTTTTGGATGATGTGTATGCAAATCTTAATTAATTACCACTCCACTTTCTCTCTCACTTAAGCACTTTAAAATTGCCTCTACTTCCCCCCTCTGTGGAGAGGTGATCTTGTGCATGCTGACATGTTAAGAGAGGCTACTGCACACGGGCATTAATGATCTCCCGTTTCTGATGACAGTTTCTTTGGTATTATTAATCTTACTGGGGTTTAAGCTGTCCTTTCCCTTGAATCCAGATCAGGTGCCGGTGTGTGTTGTGCCTCCCCCTCCCCAGGCTGCCCGCGGTGGCAATAAACTCATCGCCTTTTCATTTCTTGTACGGACAGGTTCAAATCGTTTACAAGCCAGTCGACCTGAGCCACGTGACATCCAAATGTGGTTCCCTGGGCAACATCCATCACAAACCAGGTACCCTCTGACTCCGCAGCATCCACCAGCGCTGGGTGCCGGTCCCTGAGAGCTACCGGCTGCGTCGTGGCGTGCAGCTGGAGATGGGGAGAGGGTTGGGATAGTGCAGGGAGCGAGGGGAGGCATGTGGGATCTGGTCTGGTCCATGGACACCTGTGTCCGTGCCAACGTGTTGCTGTAACGGGAACTATTCAGGAATAAATAGGGGGAACTACTGGTGTTCAGGGGAGTACAGTTAGCTCCCTTCCCTTGGCTCTCTAAACATTGGGAAGTCTGTCAGCTCCGCAGTATGCTTTGGAAAGTCTCTTTACCCTGGTTCCCACTTGCCCTGGCTCCTGGGTTTCCCAAATCACCCTCTTGCTGCTGTGTTCCTGGTCCTCAGCCTCAGCAGTGCTTTGGTTGAGCCGCCTCGGAGGGGCAGCTCGGACCTGAGCCCTTTCTCTCCAGCCTGCACTGGCTGGCACAGGAGCTAACCCCGCTCGTGCTCTTCTCTTCCAGGTGGTGGCCAGGTGGAGGTGAAATCTGAGAAACTGGACTTCAAAGATAAGGTGCAATCGAAAATCGGGTCCTTAGATAACATCAGCCACGTCCCTGGAGGAGGAAATAAAAAGGTAAAGCGGCACTGGGTCGAGAGCAGGCACGCTGGTTCTGCTGCAAGTGTGTGTCTGCCCTGTGAGCAGGATGCAAGCAAAGAGTGGTTGAAGTCTGGACTCGGAGAAGGTCCTGCTCACCCAGCCCATCTTTAGCCCGCGTGGCCTCTCCTCTCTGCTTACCAGGCAGCGCTTCTTCCCAGTGCTTGAAGCCGTTTGCTGCCCATGTTCTAGCGTGGGGTGGTCTGTGCACACTTGTCCTTCCGAGGGCAAAAGGTGCCCTGCCCAGGGCCAGGCCGCTCAGCCGCTGCCCAAACAGCCGGCTCGTCGTGCTGCAGGCGGGCAGAGCCCAGGGCTCCGGGGCTGCCTTTGCAACCTGGAGGACATTTGCTGGAGCACAGCTGTGGCAGAGCTGCGAGGGTGGCAGTCTCTGTCCTCTTCTGGCCCGTGGCCACCTGAATGAGTGTGAATGTAAGTGACACCTTCTCCTATGGTTTCCCGCTCTTTCTCGTTCTCTGAAGTTTGTGTGGAAATGTGTTTGTGTCTCAAACCTTTCGCGTTAAGGGGTGCCACCGTCGGCGACTGCCTTTGTGCTCCGCGTTGCCAGTTACTCCCAGCATCGTGGCACAAAGATGGCAGCTCAGGGTGCTGCGTGGGTGTTGGTTCCCCAGTGAAAGCGGAGCATCAAAGGCTTAGCTTTATTTAGAACAGGTGACTTTGCAGTAGGCCATCACTTCAGAAGAAAGGTGATCTCTTCTTACTTCAAGTCTTAGTCTCTGAGGACTCTGTGTAGGGTGTGGTGCGCGTCTTGGGGGGATTTAAATTGAAAGACAAAAGCCGACCAGGTCAGGTGAGATACTGAACTCGGGGTGAGCCGGTCCTGCCGCAGGCTTTGATGGTTACTTCACAGTAAGTCTTAGCTAAGTAAAACACCTCTACAGCCTCGCTCCAAGGACAGCCACGGCCCTTGCAGGCAGGGGAGCAGGGAGATCAGGTAAGCACAAGAGCTGAGACTCCAGCCTGGTCACATGCATAGTTGAATTTCTCCAGCGAAAAATGGATTTTATCTTGCATGTTTTTCAAACACTTTTTTCTCAATGGAAGGGGAATATTCTGCTTCGGCTCCTGTATTTTGGCACTTTGTTCTTGGCCACGTTTTCTCTGTGCACCTCCCAGCTCTTCATCTCCCAGCTGGCCTCTGACTGAGGGATCACTTGACTTCCTTACCCTTCTCTCACTGCTGCTACGCATCAGACTGCCCTGTGCTTCACTAAGCCCATTTTCATCGTTTTTATCAGTACAGTGATGATTCTTTCATATCCTGGCACATTCACTGGGCCATAGTTTGAAGAACTTCCCTTTTGGAGGGGCTATTTATTTGCAAAGGTGTGACCCAGCAGCGGCATCACCTGCCTCAGCCTTCCTGCGTGGCAGTTGCCCATAAACTGCCTAAATCCACACCTGGAGGAGGTGGTTGGTGTAACTTGAGTTCAGATGCTGGCGCAGATGCTTCCCTTGTCCAGCTTGTTCCCATTCTCACCTTGGCACCAGGGACCATCCTCGGGCAGTGCTGCTCTGAGGTGGGACGCTGCTCACAGGGAGGGGACAGGACACGGCTGAGCCCCGTCAGCCCGCCACATAGAGTGGCTGTGGGTGGCTCCGCTGCCCCTTCCCCAGCCTTTCCCACATCCCCAGTCCCCTCGTTGCTCTGTGACACAAACGATCCAGATTAGGGCGCATAGTCCGCAGCTCTCCAGGCTGAACGCTGGCTCATGCGCCACTCCCTGTTGGGTCTCCCGTGGGGAGCTGGGGTGCTCTGTGCTCTGCCAAAGTACCTGTGCCAGCAGCGTCCGCTCTCCTTTGCTGAACACAGAAAGCTTTCCTCCCCGTCTCCAAACGCAGTCACTATTCTTCCTGTGAGCCAGTGAATGTCCCTGTTTTTCAGATCTTTTTCTCCCCAATTTTCTATTTCTTTTATTTTTTTTGTCTTTTTCCTTCTGGTTGACATTTATTGGATCTTGTTTTTCGTTGCTGATGCGTTTTTTGCACCCCACCGCCCTGGGCGGGTTTCTTCACCTGTAGAGAGAGAAAGGCAAGGAAGACAAGACCCGTCCCCAGGCTGCTCGGACCCCGAGCCCAGACCCTGCTGGGCTCCAGGCCCTGGTGCTGGAGCCACCCGCCCCCCCGGAGAGCCAGCTCCCAGCCTTGCACTCGGCTGGGGAGGGCACCAGTAAGTAGCAAACCTGATCCACTTCACCTCCCCTCCCTGGCCCTCGCGCTCGCCGGGAGAGAGGGGTTTGGCTCATGGGAGCAGCGTTTTGAGCCCAGCTGGGCCGTGGGTTAAGGGGAAGGTTTATGCGCCGTATGGGGATCCCACCCCCTCTGTAAATCTCTGCCGGGGGAGTGGGAGCAGCCCAGGTTGTGCCGTCTGAGTCCTGTGCCCTGGACCCACCGCCACACCGGGCCAGGGCGCTTGGGGAGGGTTTGGCAGCGTCCCGAGATGCTCCAGGCCTGCCGTCCCCTCCGGCTGCGCCCGTTCCCTTTGTGGGCTACTGGAAGGGACGTGCCTGGGGACTGGGGGCACTGGGGGCATCAGGCCAATGAACTGTGCTTTCCTCCCAGCTGCACGACGGCAGTGGCCGAGTGGACGGTTTGCAGGTAAAAACGGCCTCTCCGGATGGTGTCCCGCATCCTCCCCGCTCACCGCCCTCTCCTCTCGTTGCAGATCGAGACTCATAAGCTGACTTTCCGCGAGAACGCCAAAGCCAAGACCGACCACGGCGCCGAAATCGTCTACAAGTCCCCCACCATCTCCGGAGATGCCTCCCCGCGCCGCCTTAGCAACGTCTCCTCCACCGGCAGCATCAATATGGTGGACTCCCCCCAGCTCGCCACGCTAGCCGACGAAGTGTCCGCTTCGCTGGCCAAGCAGGGCTTGTGATCGGGGCATGGCGGGCAAAGATGAGAGAAGACAAGGGGAAAAAAGAAAAAAAAGAAAGAAAAGAAACAAAAATAATAATCTGGCCTTCTTCCTCTGTTCCTTTTACAGCTGCTTCCCCATCCCCTAACTGGTTAATGATTTAACCTGCTTTTACTGTTCATTCAGCTCTAGCTCCAGGACTTCAAAATCAGTGACACTATGAGGTACAAAACCTCCTCTCCCCCTGCTCCTCGGAGCGCACAGCCCGTCCCCGGCCCCCGCTCCCTCTCCCCGGCCCCGCGCGAGGTCCCCCACCGTCCCGGGAGGGCGGGGAGGGGGATGGAGGGGGCAGCCACGGCAGGACGCTGCCCCGAGCGCCGCAGCGCAGGGCCGGCTGCGGGAAGGGGACGTGACCTTCCCACGCTCGTTCCCCTAGCGGTGCCTGGGCCCGAGGCCTGGCGTGCAGGCGGCACAGGCAGCGGGCGCTGCAGCCAGGGACTGCAGGGAGGTGCCCTCCCTTTCTGCATTAAATTTGCCTGCTGATTTGGAAGAAACCTTTTGTTTTTACCTCCGAAAGCCGAGATGTGTATGAAGGTAACTGCCAGGTATCCCCTAAACCCGCTCTCAGCTCCGGCAGCTGGAGTGCTGGCGACGCCGGGGTGTCCCACTGCGGAAGGGGCCCTGGACGGCTGTTCCCCTCTCCGTGGCTGTGCTGGAACCGCTGAGTGGATGAGTAGAGGCTTTTCCCCATTCCTTTGGCAGCCCCTCGTGTCGTAGAATAGATTTGTCTGTATATGCTTGGACCGTGCCAGGGTGATTGTTTTCATAAATGAGCATGTGTTTAAAAAAAAAGGATATGCTGTAAGTAGTTTTGAGCTGCCCCGCGCCGGCTCTGCTGCAACCCAAGGGGGAGCTTTGCTGAGCTCCGGGTTGTGCCCAGACCGGGCGCCCATGGGCGGCCCAGCACCGCATGTCTGCTGGGCCCGTGGGTGGGCGCAGAGCCCCTGCCCCGCTCCCTGGGGAGGGCCGGGGGCTGTGGCGGGGCTCCCTGGCGCCGTCACCTCCCGGGGACGCTGCACGAGGGGCGCGCGCAGCTCCAGGGCTGAGATGGCCCCTGGATTTGGGTGCAGCTTGTAACATTTTTTGGGTTGTTGTTTTGTTTTTTTTCCCCTGCAAGGTCAGCTAAGAGATCACGGAGGCGGCAGCTCCATGGCTCTGCTGTTCTCGTGCCACTGGCAGCGGTAGGAGACAACTGGGAGGACGCGAGGGGAAGGCGCGAGGGGGGCTTCAGCTGCTGCATGTAGGCAGCTCCCCCCGGCCCCAGCCTGTGCTCGGGGGGGGCCGCTCCCTGGCGCTGACCCCCAGCGCGCTCGCCTGGTTTCAGTCTGCAGCGTGTCCCCCCCTCGGGGGGGGGGTGTGTGGTTGTGTGTCTCCTCCACCCAGCACTGGCACCCCCAGCCCCACACCGGGGGGGGGGAGATTCAGGTCTTCTGCTGCTTTTGTTCCTGTGGCAACCCAGGGAGTGTGAGGGGGTGACTGGGGCCGTGCTGCGCCCTTGGCTGGCCCTGCGCGCCCCTTCCTTCCACAACCAAAGAGGCTGAGGTGCCATCGGTGCAGCTCAGCGCGCGTCCCCCCGCCCCACGTCCTCCCCAGGAGACACCCGCTGGCCTGGTGGGGTAGAGCCGGGGACGGCAGAGGGGCCACAGACCGTGCCCACCCAGGTGCCTGCGGCAGGGAAAGCCATGCTTTCCCAGGGAGGGGCCAAAATCCTGGTGTGACTGGCATGGCGAGGGGTCCGGGGGGCTGGGTGCCACCGAGGCTGCGCTGGCCGCTGCAGTGCGGGCAGGCAGCGTGTCCCCCCCGGGCAGGACCCGCTCCAGCCTTAGCAGGAGCTGCTGGACCTGCCATGCTGCTGCGGCCATCGCACACCCCGCACGGGCGCTGCAGCGTTGTCCTGCCCGGCGCTGAGGAGGAGGGGTGGGTTGGGGGGATGGTGGTCGTTTTCGGGGGGGGGGGTCCAACCATTGTCTCCGCAGCCCCAGGCGCTGCTCTACTGCTGGGAGAGGCTGGGCCAGCACGAACAAACAGGTCACACGAAAGCCCACGTCCCGCTTGTCACTCGCTCCGTTTCAGTTGACGCGCTGATTGTAAGAGGCTGTACGCCGGCCTGTGACTGTATCGGTGTCGGCTGTAGGAGCCGCTGCGGTTATTTTTGTCCTTTGTAAAATGAGCAAGTGGGAGAACCACCGACCGCCCGGCACCCCTCTGCCCCTTTCCAGCTGCAGGAGGGCGCGTAGCTGAGCTCGCCCACCCCCAGCGCCCGAGGGACACCAACACCCAGGGCCGGGGTGGCCTTAGTGCGCCAGGGAGCGGCGTCTTCCCGCTGCGCCTGTCCTCGGCTGAGACACCCCCAACCCTGTCTGCCGCCGGGGGTCCCGGGGCAGCCCTTACACCCACCACGGTGCCCGCTGTCCCCTTCCAGCGGCCCGAGCCACGGCCCCGACCCCGCGTTCAGACCCGGGCCGGTGGGTTACCACGAGCAGCTGCGCAGACTGACCCGTGGCTTTTCCTTTACTCCACACACATCTTGGTCTGAAAAGGGTTAAAACTGGCACTGATTAAAAAAACACCCCATATTTCTGCACTCAAAAAAAAAAAAAGAAAAAAAAGAAAAAAAAAAGTTATTAACTGAGTTTCCGGTGCCCGACTGCCGGTGGTGCTGGCAGCCCCGCGTCCCTGCGCCGCGCCGGGGCGGGGAGGGAAGGTTTGATCTCAGTGTATCATTCTAGCTTAGCTTCTGTCTGTGGGTGTCCATAGTGTATCGTGCGTTTTAACAACTGGTTTACACTGTTGCCGTAAAAGTGAATTTGGAAATAAAGTCATTACTACAATAGCGGCCGCCTCTGTTGGGGCGGGGGGGGTGGGGTGCGGGGGGAGCCGGGATCCGCACGCGGTGGCGGGGGGGCTGCTCCTGCGGTCGGGCGCAGGCTCCGGCCGGGGTTTGGCCGTGCCGGGAGGGCCGTGGTCTCCCCTCGGCCGTGGGGCCCGGGCTGGGATGGCCCTGCCAGCACCAGGGCTGCAGGACCCGCTCCAGGGGCGTAAGGGTGGGCCGGGGCGGCTGCGCTCTGCTCTTCTACCCTTCTGAGTTACCAGCCACCGCCACAGCCCGGGCCGGAGCTTCACCAGCTCCCCTTCCCTGCTGGGGTGCGGGCCGGGGAGCCCCTGCCCGGTGGGCTCTGCGGGCCACGAGGGCAGCGCGGACACCCTGGGCCTGGGAGCCCGAGGTCTACTTCAGCCTCATCGCGGGACCCCGGACAGGGCAGCTTCTGGGCTGCGAAGCAGGACTAAGCACAGCCCTGTCCCTGCAGCCCCGCCTCGCTCCCCGTCCCCACATCCAGCCCGCTCTCGCGTCCCCACGCCCCGGCAGCCACAGCTGGGCACCCGCAGCCCTTCGCTCCGCACCTTCGCCAGGGCTCGGGCGCCTCAGGCCGGGCAGCGGCTCCCAGCGCCGTTTGCTTGTCAGATTGGCGCTTTCCTCCCGTTAATTACGCGTCACGAACCCGGCGATGCCCAGGTTGCTGCCTCCTACTTCTTTGAGCACCCGGCTAATCATCCCCAGGCCCCTTCCTCTTTCCCAGCCCCTCCGTAACGAGGCTCAAAGTCTAATTCTCTTATCTTGGGAATCTGGGAGCACCCAAGGAAGTCGCCTCCCACCCCTCGCCTCTTGCAAACATCCCCCGCGAACAGCAAACCGCGCCGCGAGGGCGGGCGATTTGCGCAAACCCCACCCGGCTGCGAAATGCCCCCCGCGCCCCCCGCGCCCGGCTCCCGCTCGCCCCCGCAGCCCCGTGCCAAGCCCAAACCCGCCGCCAACTGCTGGGGAATAACGTTATCGAGGGAAAACGAGGGGCCCTTGAGCGCGCGGCGGGAGGGAAGCGGCTGACCCCCAGCGCGCGGAAGGGCCCCTCCCGCTTCCCCGCCCAGCGGGTCACAAACGCACGTTTGCATAGAACAGTCTCGTTTTAATTTTTTTTTTAATATTTTCTTCTTTTTTTTTTTTATAAGCACATTTGTGCTTTGCCAACAGAATCAAGACATTAACAAAGATCAGCTTCTCGGAAGAAAAGCATTTCTATATAACAAGGACATTACACAGCTCAAAGCAGGAAAAGAAAATATTTACAAAATACAATGTGGGTTTTTTTTTTTTTTGTGGTTTTTATAATGCTAAAAGGGTTATTCAGAATTTTCAACCTTATAAATAGAAAAGCACTTATGCAGAGGGATATGGTAGCGTTTTTTTTTTTTTTTTAAAGAAACGATGACAAATCCTTTAAACTATAACAGAACCAAAAACACTAGATAATGTTGAAAATTGTGAAAACCCCAACCATTAAGCAGTTTAGCTACTATTTCTTTACGATTACAAAATGGAGAAAAAAAAAAATATGTCCTTTGTACTTTTTTTTTCCTTTTTTTTTGGTGATGTGATTATACATAAGACAGGCACAATGCTAGCAACAGGACAGGGACCAATAGCCACACCGTCGGGATCAGAAAGCGTTACGGATGGGAACGGTGTGCGGGATCCGGGAGTCACTGCGGGTGCGGAAGGGCCGGGGAGGGAGAGGAGGAACAACAGCAAACTCGGTTTCCAAATAAAATACCTGTCAGGAGGCGGCACGTCGGGCCAACGACTGGGAAATGAAACGGAATCGACGCCTGTTCTGGGACCGTGTGCGGAAGTGGAGCGAAGCAGCGGTGATGGATCCCGGCCCCCCCCCGGCGCCCCCCGGCAGCTGCAGCCGCCCGCTCACCCCGGCCCTCCTTCCCGCTCCTTTATTTCCCCTTCTCTGAGACCGAACCCACCTACCGGGACCACCCCGGCGCCTCGGCCGCGCAACCCGGCCCTGCCACGGGACGCTCCCTCCGCCGCTGCCCTCACCCCAACGTTCCAGCCCTACGGGGCGGGGGGCGCGAGGGCAGAGCTCAAGCGTCGGCCGCAGACCCGCGTTTCCCAGCTGAAAGCTGCTGCTGGCCTGGGCCGGCCGCCGCGTCCCCAGAGGGCGTCCCCTTAAGCGCGTCGTGACTTCTGCTCCTGCTCGACGCGCCTGACCGCAGCGGGCCGGGGTCTCTCCCCTCCCTGCCTTCGAGCCGAGAGAAACACGCGGGGGGTGAACAAGGCTGCTTCCGAAACCCCACCCCTCCCACGCAGAGCTGTGCGTGAAGCGGCTACGAGGGTCCTTCCTTCTCCCCCGACGGACAGGGCGGCAGCCAGACCCCGGCGCAGCAAACGGCTGCTCCCACACCAGGAGAGAAGGAAGGAGGAGGTGGCGGGTGGCCCCGGGGGTAGAGGGGAGATCGGGGTGGGGGGGGCAGAGTCACCCCTCGGGATACCTGGAACTACAACCTGCGGGAGGGAAAACGCCGGAGGGTGGAAGTGCAGTGTGGGCACTCTGCACGTGAGGACAGACGGACAGCCAGTGAAGGTTGCAATCCCAAGACATCACTTTTCACCACTAATTTCACTCCACTAAAACCTTTCAGGGAGGGGTGGGGGGAGCGGGTTAAGAGAAAAAGACACCCTTTTGCTTGAGAAAAACTATCCCCGAAGTCTGCTAGTCAGCTAAATCCTGTGCTCTAGTTTTATACACCTAAGAAGGGAGGGGAGGAGAGAGGGGAGGGGGGTCTGGTGGGCTGCTCCCCTCCCGAGGCTTCACTCCGCTGGGGGCAATCTGGGGGCTCTCATTTGTGTGACAAGGAAACATGGAGAAGGAAAAAAAAAAAAAGAAAACAAAAAAAAAAGAAAACAAAAAACAGTTTCTAAACTCCTTAAATTCACTAAAAACTGTGAAAATTCCCGGCAGGATGTTTGAATATCAAACGCAGATTTTGGAAGCTTTAATGCCAAGAGTTAGTTCTGTGTGTTGGTTTTGCTCATGTCTTCCCGTATGTCTCTATCTGTGCGCTGGCCGCTGAACTGCTGCGGAGGAAGAGGAGGAGGAGGGTGTCGCCAGGGGGGTTCGGCTCTTGAGGCTGGCCAGGTTGGGCAAAGCAGAAGTGCCATCGGTCTCCCGGGAGGATTTGCTGCCCGACGTGCGCCGGGTGCAGCGCGACAACCGGTCTTGGGGGTCAGATTGGTCCTCGCACTCTGTCCTGGGATCGTACGAGAGCGGGAAGGTGCGTCGCTCCCAGGGCTGCACGGCCTAAAGGGAAGAGACACCAGGCTATGGAAAATCCTCCGCAAAAGCTATTCTGCTCCCGCCTCCATGCGTGACTCCGGCTGCCCGCGGCGGCGGTCGGGGCAGGCAGCTCCACGGCGCCGTGCCAGCCACGGCCGTAGCCTCGCCGCGTTAGCAGCGCGCGGACAGCTTCGGCACGTGTGGCGAGGACGCGGCAGCCTCCAAACCGAAGCAACCGCTGGAAAAGCGTCCCGCTGCCGATGCGGAACGGCACCGCGCTCCACATCCCGTCCGGCCGAGCGCTTGGGCAGAATTTCCCACGTGCAGGTTTCCACGGCGTGTCCCCACAGCGAGGAGGATAAAACAGCCAAGTGCGAGCATCACGTTTACCTCTGTACCCATCTGCAGCAGTCGCTGCGGCGACACAGCGACAGGCAGCCCTCGGACCTTCCCGCCAGCCTCCGGGAACGAAACTAGAGCGAACGGCCGCAAGCAGAGCCAGCACCCACCTGCTCGTCAAGGCCGGCCTCGGGCGTGGAGCAACGGGTGTCCTCGCTGGACAGGAGCCGCATGGAGTCACGGGAGAGGGGAGTGAGGGGGGCAGAGAGCAGTTCGGGGCTGATGGGGCTGCGCGGTGAGTGGGTGTGGGACAGCTCCAAATGGGAGTGGCAGTTGCCCACGTCAGGGGATGCCGGCTGGGGAGTCGAGGGGTTCCCCAGCTGGGGGGTCGTCCGTCCGTCTGTCGATCTGTAGGACCTGAGATAGGAACACGTTTCAGAGCCTGGTTTCAGTCGCAGCTGCGCTCCCACCGGCGCAGGGGCCCGGGCCACTCACTGCCACCCCCCGACCCCTTCCACCGCCCCCCTCTGCGGGAGCGGCCGTACGACGGGGAATGCCGCGGGGATTTGGCGCACACACAGCAGGGAACGCCGCAGCCCGGACGTTAAAACTCATCCAGGCTCGTCTTTGTCCCATCTCCACTGTCTCGATGCAACACTGACGCTGCTCTCCTAAGGTCACGTGTCCCACACGTCTCCTACACCGCGAGCGCTGCATAAATGCCGCGATGAGAAGCCACCCTATGAAATCAGACGCTTCAAAATCGGTGTTTCCACCATCCACACGCCATGTGACGCCAGGCAGTTCGAGAACCAAGCGTAGTGAATCAGTAATGCTGAAAATGCAGCAAGTTCAACAGTTGGGCGTAGGAGGAGCACTGTAAAACCCCTAGACTTCAGGAGATTTAAACCAGAATTAAGAAAGTTTGCGCACCTACACAGATTCCCAGATAAAACACCCACAGGCTGCAAACCGAGAAACCTAACCGGCATCCCCACATCTGTGTGCAACTCTTCAAGACGAACTGCAACAGCAGCTGGCAATCAAGGGCTGCCAAGGATCAGATTCCAAAATCTACCTTGGCCAAAGCGTTCATCGGAACGTATAAACCCAGCCCCAATTAGGCTAATAAACCAGCTACACCTGCAGCAAGCTAGATGGAGTCCATGTGCTGAGACAAGATGCAATTTAAAAGCTGCTACAGGAAAAAACCCAAACCAATCTGTTACCTACGTGAGGCAAGAAGGCCACGAGACGCTCAGCAGATCTGCTGCAGCAGGTCACAAGGAGAGTGACATTTAAGGGAAACGAAGCGCGTTTACCCCGGTGTTTACTGGTCACTACCTGGCCCAGGTACTCCACGGGCAAGGAGCGAGGTAGCGGCTGAATCACAGCAACAAGAAGTTACCAGGCCACGAGGGGCTCCAACTATTTCTAACGAAAGACTAAAGCAGCTGCTGAGAACCATCCCCGCATCGGCCCCAGCTGGGAACTGAGGGACCGAGCACGGATCCTGCTGAGGAGGAGCTTGGGATGTGGCGGCCGCCAGCCGGACCGTGGCCAAGCCGCGCTCACGCAGCAAGCCACGTCCTGGGTTGCGCTGAGGAGCGTGGCCAGCGGAGCGGGGGCACTTACACCCCCATCCCACCCTGCTGGGGAGCTGCACTGGGAATACCAGCCCCGGCTCTGGGGGAATCCCCGTCCTTGGCAGCGTTCACACACCACGGCCAGACAAAGCCATGGCCAGCCTGGTCTGCTGCTGGCAGCAGTCCTGCAGGAGGCTGGACCAGAAACCTCTGGAAGCGCTTTCCCACCAGCATTTCTAAACCTACGCGGTGAAGCTTGAGTTCACCTCAACGGCCAAGCCAGGACCTCAACACAGCCCCTTTCACCAACGCCCTTAAAAAGGGTCTTTAGAGAAACAAAGTTATGGTGAGATGTTTGCAAAGAAACACCAAAATGTCCCACGCTCCACCAGCACCGGCAAATGCCGCTGCAGACGAAACGAGGCGGCAGCAGCATGGATGGAATTTGACACATGCTTCCTTCGCATTTGCAGAAGTTCTTGCAGAAACAACCTTACGCGACAGCACACACCCAGCAGGGCTGAACTGAAACCACAACCAGAGCAGGATGACCGGGTGCATGTCTGTAGCTCAGCACGTGTTCCTGCCCGAGAGCAGAGTGGTTCAAAACCAGACCAAGCATTGGAAATTGAACGGAGAAGAGCGAATCTCTTCTTATGCAGGTTTATGATGAGATCAACAGCTGGAAACTGTGAGTGGTTTTAGACACCCACTCACAAAAAGACGCTGCAGAATGGGAATCAAGTGTCAAGTGATCAGAGGAAGGTAAGGACACGGATATAAATGGAGCAGAGAAACAGCACTGCTGAAGCAACGGAGCGGAGATGCGACAGGCAGCCTAACGCCGAGAACAACCACTGTTCCTTGTTCTTGCATGAAGGATGCCCTGCTCAGCCCTTTTGTTTTCCTCTGGACTCCCAAGCTGGCGCACCAGCCTCCACACTTCCAGAGCGATGGAAGCGCCTGAGAAAGCAGAATCCAAACAGACGGTGCAAGAGTTGGTTGTCCGCAACTTAACTGGCGTGTAACTTTACCCCCACCTAAGCAAGGCTACGCCCCACCCCTACAAGGGCTCCTCAAGCTGCCTTTGCGGGTGGTGATCAAACCTCCCAATACCGGCACAAGCTTTTAACCATTTTCACGGACCAGCCAATCTAATAAAGCCTCCACAACGTGCATCCAAGAGCACCCCACTGTTGGGAACACCACCGTGGCCAAGCGCACCCCCTTTGCATCCGAGCGCCGCTGGTGAGCCGGGGCAGTGCTGCAGAACCGCGCCGGCAGGCGTACCTGCTGCCCCGCCGCTGCGGGGGCACGCTCGTGCTCCAGAGCCACCGGGCCCGCTCCATCTCTTCACACTTGCCATGCCGAGCAGCGAAGGCCGAATCAGACAAATCCTCGATCTGGAAAGGGAACGGTACAGGGCTTGGTCACAGCTTTCTTATATTAATCACGCATCTCTGTGCAGTTTTTTCAGCATTAGCTACAGCATGAATTTAAATAAACGTTTATGTCTGGAGGGAGGCAGATGCTATCAGTGAGTGCAAGAGCACCTTGTTAAACTGAGTCTGCATCGCTTAGGAAGAGATTAAGAACTAAAAACCAAAGGAAAACCACTTATCCGAGAATGAAAGTGCTCACAGAGGTTTAAGGAAATACCATCATTATCAGTTTAGTTAAAATAATAATTATAGTGGCGTGACTGGTCATGATTCCATAAAAAGACTGCTGCCCAGAGAGGTCTCCCAACAGCAATTAGACCTCAGATTCAGCAATACCCAGCCAGTTAATTCAACTTCTGCCTTATCACGCCTTTCCTGACAAGGAACCGACAGCAGGCCGGTTTCTGCAGGGCCAGCTGTGCAGTTTTGCTGCAAAAAAAGGAAGAGACTCCACGACTCCCTGCTGAGGTCCCTGCGTCCGCTCCCTTCCGGCATCCTCCGTGGACACTGTCCAGCTGCTGCCAACCCCATCCCACGCTAACACGGAAATAAAACTCTCCTTACCTCCTCACTGTCTTCATCAGGGTTCGCTCTGAGAGCGCCGATATCCACTTCACGCCAGCTGCAACACACGACATGAGAGGGCCGTCAATCAGGGGCACAGCCAAGCACGGCAGCACACGCCCTGCATGCACTAACAGTGTCTTTTGGGAAAGCAAAACTGCAAGCCTGACACCATAAGCAACACACTTAGGCTCAGTTTTAAGCCAAGCGGCCACATTTGTTTACCAAAATCCCTCCTGTGCTATCAGACGACAGTTTCTCCCCTTCCCGTTAGCCTGCCCCGTTTTGAGCACATCTTTTTGCAGTGGGTTCGCTCCCACTGAGCGCAACGCTGTGGGACAGGCAGGCGACGTCCTTCCCCACTGGGAGGGTCAGGAACGGAGAGCGAGGCCAGCAGCCTCCCCCCGCTGCAGCCCTTCCTTTCTGCCTCCCTGCCCAGCTCCTGGCGCTGGTCTGGCAGCGTGGCCGAAGCCTGCCAAAGGCAGAGGAAGCAGAGCAGATGCTGCAGCATTTCCTCCTCTTCCTCTGGCTCAGCAACAGGCTCCCTCCCTGCCCGCTCTGAACAGGGCCTGGGAAGAGCACGTAGGATGAGGAGGACGAAAGAGGTAAGCTGGGAAAAAGACCTGGAGAACCGGGAGGGAAAAGAAGGACTGGAAACTGGGCAGTTTGGATGATGCAGCTGCACCAGTGCTGCAGCAAGTCGGCACGCTCCCACCGAGCACTCAGGTGTGAAAACCACCAAAACTGATCTCATCCACAGTGTTAATCCAAGAACATGCAAACACGGGCCGACAGCTCACCTCCTTGCACTCAGCTTCGGCAGAGTGAACATCTGATCCCTACCGCTGCCCAGGCACAGGAGCGCTTCTGGGCCGGTGCGACCCAAGGCAGTGGCCCCCCGGCACTGCAGCGTCACCCCAGCCCCGGCACCCACCACCCAGCCCGGAGGCGTGCAGAGCTGGGAAACGACGAGGACCTTTGGCTCAGCTTACTCAGCAGCTTTGCAGCAGGACAGAGGACAACCAGGATGACTTTAGATCGCACAGAGAGACCCGAGCAGGGCAGCTGGCTTTCATGCACCGGGTACTCTCAGACACCACATTCCCTAACTCGGCAAGTCTGCGTCAATGGTATAATCAGAAGTTTTCCAAACTTTCTCCTACTTTCAAGGAAGAAGAAAGCCCCTTTCATCACCAGCATTAGCAGCCACTGGGAGCAAAGCCCTAGGCCAGGGCTGAACTCCTGACAGCACAGTTGCACCATAAAAGCCCGGGATGCGACAATCCCGCCGGAGCCAGGGATCAGGCACGTACCTGGGTGTGAGGATCTCTTTGTACTGCAGTTTCTCCACACGAGTCGTTGCAGCAACAGACATTGGGATGACGATGTTGTTAATATCAAATGAACTTTCGCCTCTCCTCCTCCTCGGCTGCTGTAATGTGAAGACAAGAACCACATGAGAAAGGGTTGTAGGTTTTATCATGTTAAACCGCTTTTAATCGCATGTTAAAAGGACATGGCCTCATATGAAATGGCAACGCGTGACCTATGGAGACTGGAGAACCAACGATATTTTCATCAGAATGGACTTCACCTACTGCTTGCTGGAAGTCCTCCTCCCAGCCAAAAAATCCTTAGTTTGTAGGGTACAAACAGGGCCAGGGGCTGCTGAGCTCCAGCCACCATCTCCACACTGGCACCAGCTGCCGCACAGCCAGGCGCATCAGGAGATTGATGCGGCTGATGAACTGACCCAGCAAGAAGAAAAGTCTCCCATATAATCCAGATCCCTACTGCCAACGTAAAGGAAGCTGTGAGGCCATCAGGAAAGAGGGAAGAACCATCCTGTTTGGAAACAGCCCCCCTGCTCATACCCCTGCAGGGGTGTGGACCCCCCCCGGGACACTGTGGCAGAGGAGGGATGTGAAGGACTCGGACGGGAGTTCATCTCAGGTGATGACAGCTGTACTAAGAGCCTAACAGCTTCCATCTGTATCGCGCTTTTGACTGGAATAGATTTTCTAAGACAGAAATAAGCTCCACACATATCTATTTAAACCTGGTTGAACGCTGGGTGCTCTCCTACCATCTGTCTATCCAAAAACCTCCCCCAAGCCTGTGACAGCAGCACTGCCGGTGCAGTGACATGAATGCTCGCGGATCAGCTTGATATGCAAACGGCCCCTCTTCCTAACAGTCACCTGCAATTTACCATGTTCTCCGTCTCCTTTGATCCCCGCGGCATTTAGTGCAGGAACATGCGGGAAGCCAAGTGCCAGGGACCCGCCGCAGCCAAACGGCAGGACTCGTGTGAAGCTGGGTGAGGGCGGAGTGGGTGGGCAACTATTGCCACGGCAGCAAGGAAATGCCAACGTGTCACTGGCAACAGCGAGGCCTGACCCACGGGCTGGGGAGCACGTACACGTGCCAGACCGCAATGCCTGAGCCCAGGACCCAGACCCTTGAGCCCAGAGACCTGAGCCCAGTGCCTGCGATGCTCTTGCAGGACCTGCCCACTGAAGGGAAGACACCGAATCTTGCTTTTCTGAACGCGCTTCTGGAAGAGCAGCAGAAAAAGCAGCAAGACCAAGATATGTGCGTGAAGCACAAAGAAACGCCATCTTGACACGCTAGATCTGCTGAGAAGAGCTGTCCTCTTCTCCAAAACACCTCGCTTGTTCAAGCCAAACTACCACCACTGCTTGTTGGGTTCTCTGACACGCTGTGCCATCACAAGGCGGTTCACTGACGTCACAGCTGATTACACAACAGCAACCCCTGCAGTGAGGGAACCCAACCGGGACCTGGCCGCACCAGAGCAACGAGCCTGGAGCTAGGACAAGGGCACACACAAGGTTGCGCTGGAAGCGGTGCCCTCAGCTTTGCCGTGGACAGATGACTCTTAAGCACCCTGGTTTCACTATCAGGGTTCGAGGAGACCTGCTCCATTATCCCTGGGTCACATCCAGCTTAGGCTGTGGCACAAACTACCAACTGGTGTGGCCAGAGAGAGGCCAGGTTCTTCACTGGGACACTTAGAGCTCAGCAGAATTCAGTCCTTTAATCCAGGGCTTCTGTTAACGTGGGCCAGGTGCTAGGAGGATGGGTGATGTCTGGCAGAGAAGCTGTGCTGTTGATCTGTCCCACAGCACAGTGGGAGGAAGTTATGTCCCTGCTCGCTGACGGCTTTTAGACACAGCTTCATAAAGGTCCCAAATCCTGTCATCCTTTAGCGTCCTGGGAGGCTGGATGTGCCTCAGGAGACAGTATGAGTTAAGCAAATGCAGAAGCTTTGCGTATAGGTGAAAGTTAAGATCTCAGCTACCACTGTTGTATCACCGCGCTGTGACTCAGCCCCTAACCCCATTTACAGCCCAGTGCCACCACGGCCATGAAGGGAAAGCTGTCCCAGTGCAGGCACCGTTGTACCAGCAGCAGCACACTGCTGGTGCTCAGCTCTTTTCTTCCTGGCATCCCCAGACAACTTAAGAAACCAAAACCTGGATGTGGAGCAAAGCCAGGGGCCTACTGAGAACAGGAACATTTATCAGCAGTTACTGAGCTGACAGCAAACCGGTAATTGCAGGTGACTGGCTCTCTACGCAGCCAACTTCAATCCAGGAGCCCCAGCAGGCTCAAAGTACAAAAAGAGGGCCAGCAACTCTACCATCAGCTGAACCAACGGGTCCAGCGTGGTAAGAAATACTAAGGACTCTCAAGCCTAAGATGCCCAAACTGCTCAAAAGCTGAGACCCCATGACGGAGGCCGAGCTCAGAGACCTCTCCAGAAAGGCACCAGATACTTACGGCTGTGCTGGAGGCGCCCTGTGAACTCGTGCTGGCAGGAGCGGAGCCTTCCGAGGAGGTGGACAGTTGCCGTGCTATAGGGCTGTGAGGTGGGGGGGTCGCAGCTGCTGAGAAGTAGCTTGGGCCACCGACGTCCGTGTGATGCTTCAACACTACGCAACACAAGGAGGGTGGGAGAGAATGAAGAATAACATGAGCAAAAAAACCCAAAGGCGGGGGGGTGGTGGTGGACAGAAAAAGACCGTGTGCACCAGAAATGGCCGGTGCTGAGGAGCACTTTGCATGAAAGAGAAGCACCTTCTGATGGCAGCTGCCAGCTTGAGAGGCCCTGGGGGAAGAAGCAGTTAGAGCACACGAGGCATCGCTGCGGTGGCGACAAGGCCCAGAAGCAGTGCGTTCCCCATCTATGAGGCTGAAGGGGGAGAGAGGCTGGATATGCAGCAAAGCCCAAGCTCCCCCCGAGAGACCTGGCCGTGGGAGCCTACCTTCACTCCTCTCAGATGAGCAGTCTCGCAATCGCTTTTTGTCACAGGCAGGAGGCTGGACAAGTGAGCGCTCTGGCGCTCTCTCGGCCTTGGACACGGCCGTAAAATCGTCTAAAGGCGGCCTGTGTGCCTTGTCTGGTTGGATTTTTTGATGTGAGCGCTCTGAGGAGGGGAACAGAGAAAGAGCTATGAAACGCCTGTTTTCACCTCTCTTTCTGTTGGCACGGGAGACTCGGGCAGAGTTTACTAGCTCTGTAAATCCACACAGGTCGGGCTCAACACCATCAGGGCGCTGGAGAGATGTGCTCAGAGCAGAACGAGCTGTAGTACTGCCCGTGCCGGCGTGAGCACAGCCTCAGACTGATCAAGAAGAGGGCCCTACGAACCGAAACCAGCCTGAACTTCTCAACCTGCACACACTTCACCTTCAGCCCTGGCCTGCAATACCACGGCTTCATCCCCGAGAGCTGAATTTGAAGGGTATCCTCCTCCTCGTCTCTCCTGCCAGACTGCACGGCTATCGGGAACAAGACTGGGCAATGTTCCTGCACACGGCGGAGGCAGGGAGGACACTTACTGGCTGCAGTGAAGAACGAATTCACCAGCTTGTGGCGGTCCTTGCGAGCAGGGTCAGACAGGCTGCTGGTAGGCATGGGGGCTCTGTGCTTGAGCGAGAGCTTTTTTGGAGGTTTAATTTTCTCGTAGGGTTTGTTCTGCCACTGAGATTTCAACATGCTCTGGAAGTGCAGGCTCGTCGGCACATCTGCAGAGGGATACAAAACATGGCGTTCAAATTAAGTAAATTATGCACCAGAAAGGTGTGGTACCATCATCCTCTCCCAGTCCCCCAGTAAGAACAGTCTTCGGCAAACATACAGGCATTGACTGCCTCTAAAACCTAGGCTTCCCTACACCTTCCTCGTGTTCAGAGAGGACCTGCAATGTTAGCACCCAACATTTCTAATCTGAAGCTTTTAAAGAGAAGCACATTCCTAGAAGATTCACAGCCCAAGTATAAACTGACAGGACAACGAAGACTTTGTCAGAAAAACCACGTGTCTTTACCACTGAAAGTATCTCATGTACTGCCACACTCCATTCTGCTATCTCAGATCTGACTTCCAAGAATCTGAGGCATCTCAGCATATCACATCTACAGAGGGATGGGCTGGAAGAGAGAAATTCAGCTTAAATCCTCAGTTTCAGGTCAAGGCAAAAGCCAACCAAGTACCGTATGACGTTAATCTGCCTGATGTGGCACCTGAATCATCTAACGAAAGTTGCGTAAGTGAGCACATTTCAGAGGCTCAAATTGCAGAGGTACCGCTGCTCGCCGGGGGCTCCCAGGCAGGGGACGGGTCACGCAGCCATCTGCGAGCAGGCAAACTCACGGGTAATTATCTGGGTAACCGATGCATTTCAAGCCTGAAGCTTCTGCGCATACCACAGACCACGGTAATCCAGAGTACCTGTCCCTGTTTAGTCCTACCGCCTCACGAGCACGAGTACGCCCTACTGCTGCGAAATTCGGCAGACACTACTTCTGCTCACATTCCTCAAGCTTCGATTCTCCCAAATCCCACACAGACGTGCACTCCTGACCTTAGCTGAAAGACAGAACACTAATGGGATTATTTGGTGTATTTCTTGTGCTAAAGTAGACTATAAAAACCATTAACTGGAGTAGCAAACTACTCCAGACTCAGGAGTCCCACAAATAAGCCTTCCTTTCATATTCATAGCTTCAAACTTCAGATTTGATCACCAAATACTGCTGCCTAACTCTCCTCCAAGACCCAGCTCGCTTTTATATGCCTGAGGGTCAAAATCCTAGTTCGGAA
The DNA here is from genome assembly GCF_963921805.1 of Phalacrocorax carbo. NCBI lineage: Eukaryota > Metazoa > Chordata > Aves > Suliformes > Phalacrocoracidae > Phalacrocorax > Phalacrocorax carbo. Next base: position 3,833,576 of record NC_087537.1, read on the forward strand.
AAGCATTAAAACCTTGAGGGTTAACAGGAGAACTGCTGAAACATTAATTTATCTTCTCCAGCTACACCCATAAGATCATTATACACCAGCCTTTGTGGTTTGACATGCCACCCATCTGCTCTCCTCCCCCAGTACAGACCAGCAGACCACTGCCAGCAGGACACGCAGCCCGATGCAAACTCACGCCGCCACAGCTAGGAGTTAAAAGCACTAAGATGAGCATCAGTAGTACAAACATCCCTCCCCCACATCTCTCAAGCTCACATGACATTTTCACAAGGACTCTGAAGCAACCCTGAGCAGAGATGAACCTTCCCAGGCCCTGCACAAGGAATAAAGCTCCTCACTCTGTGCCCGCAGAGGGGATGTGGAGGCAATTAGGAGCTGCCGTGGGATTTAGAAACTGCATCTACATAATCTCAGAGGGCAAGTGGCAGAGATTCGAGCCCTGTTGGTAGTTTCAATGGTTGATATCTGAATCCCTCCCCAATGCTTCCCCACCAATTCCAGGGACTGGAAAGCCCCAGTAGATCCAGGCAAGCAAACAGGATGGAGAGAGCTGGCAGAGCACGGGCTGGAGTCGGCTGTTATTCATAGGGGAAACTCGAGCCTCAGGAGGAAGCCAGGACAGCTCCATTTAAAGCACCTGGATGGTTTAAGGCTCTGGTTTAGCCCCATCTATTTGCTAAGGAAGGGCTATCACAGTGCGATGGCAGCTCTTCGGCCACCACTACTGGTTTGTGGAGACACGTCCCAAAGAACAGACAGGGGCCGAGCCAGTCCTTCAAGGACATTGCCAGTGAGGCTGCAACATCGCTGTGTTGAGCTGCTCTGCCTTTGGGAAAATGGCCTCTTCTGTGTTAATTGTTTGCCTTCTCCTGAAAATTCATCCCATCCCAGCAGCCCACACATCTGTGGAAGGAGGGGACAGGTCAGGCGGAGGGAAAAAATGCAAGACAAAACATTGTCAGCAGAAAATGAATGATCTGCTGGTTTGCCAGTGCCCTGCTGTCAGCACTGGTTGCACCAGAGTCCGTGCAGCAAGTGACACCATCACTCCTCCTCTTCCCCCCCCCCTCCTCCTCGGCCGAGCGGTGCAGGCCTCCCGGGGACCGGCAGATGGCAACCACACTGAGCCCGAGAGCCCCGGCTCTCATCCTCCCCAGCAAGGTTATTACATCATCTGAAAATTCCCAGCGAGAAATCAGATGAACCAGGGCGGGGGGGGGGGGGGGAAGAGACCACCCTGAAAGGAAGCGGACAAAGCGCTTACGAAGCGCAAGTGCAACGGGTTAAAAGCTGCGATGTCTGCGCCCCGCTTGCCAGAAGAATAAATGATCTTTTTTCCTCCTTGGCACCTGGCAATCTTGCCCTTGGCAACCTGCACCGGAGATCCCCAGCTGCTGGCACCCGGAGAGACAGGCTCAAAGTGAAAGTCAGCACATGCTCACAGCTCTAAGGCCAGGCTCCATCTAACAACCTCACAAGCTCCTCCAGAAAGTCTTAACTGAGCCTCTGACCATCGGCCCAGCCTGTCTGCTTTCACGGTGAGCCCCCAGAATAATCGTGGGGGAGCACCAAGAGCAACCTGGATCAATACTCACAGGCAGGGAGACACCTCGATGCAGATTAGCAACGTCAGGCAGAGCAATTTCCCTACCTGGACATGCTACCTGGCTTTATGTTTGGATAGAAGAGTATCCCCACCCCCAAAAAGCAACCCTAGCACAACTACCTTAAGCATTACTGAATAATCAAACTTAATCTCAGGGAGGGAGGGGGAATGGGTGTTCCTTTATAGGTGTTTTAAGCTTTACACCATACAGTTTTAAAACCAAAGTTTTTGATCCCAGAACAGATCTTTTACCACATGAGCTGGCTACAGCTGACCCTAAGAAAATGCAAAGTGAACACTGGTCAAGAAAATTTGCCAGGTGGCCACGCTGCAATACACACAACAGGTTTTCTCACCGCTTCCCAGGCTATTAGATTTAACACCACAGACAGAGGATTACAAGTGCTGTGAAATCAGGAAATAAATCTCTGCTTCAGGAATTCAGCTCCTTTAGAGTTCCTTAACAGAGATGTTTCTTTGGGGTGGGAGCGGGGATTTAGTTTTTAAAAATAGCACCAATTTACTATTTTAGTCTGTTTTAAACACAGTGCTAGTGAAAGACGCCAGATTAATTGTTCCCAGACACTCCATGCATTTCCTACTGTTGCACAAAGTCTGTGCAAGGCTGGAATTTAAACCCAAACACACACACTAGCCCAATGTCTTAACCGGGACCAACCATTTCACATCCTCATGAGAAGCAGGGACACACACCTTCCTCCCAGCATTACTACTGGTGTTTTACGCCTCGAGCAGCCAGGTGCTCCTACCGAGGAAAGGAACCGCTATGATCTATTTACTCCTTGGCTCTCCTAATAAAAGGACCAGTTCCTATCATTTGTGGTCCAGTATTTTGCTATCGGGAAAAAGATGACAGAGGGACACCAATCTATGCAAGCCAAGAGTTTTTCATCAAAGAACCAGCTTGTATTTAATCTGGCGTCTTTGGAAGGAAAAGGCTCTGGAAAGTACTTCCTTTCCCTTGGGAAAAGTCCCTACACACGAAATCTGTGAATACCCCACAGTCATGGTTGGTTAGTTATTCCTCTTAATGATGATAAATCCTAATACCATAACACAGGGAAATGAATGTCTTGACGGGGCCATCCCTTCTTACTGTACCCTCTGAACCATGGAAGATCACTTACAACTCCTTACAAGGGAAAAAAAATTTCCTGTGACTTAAACCAATCCACAAATAATTTTATAGAGATGAACGAACTCTGCAAAAGCAAATATTTCTCAAGTGGTTTATAGCAACAAAGACAAAGCCTGAGACCCAGGTCCCAGTACAGACTCCCAGGCACCGCTTGGTTTCCCCACCCTGAGGGGGCTCCAGGTCAGGTTCAGATAACAAACATGCGCATAACAGAACAGACTTCAGGTGTGACACATTCCCAAACGCTTCTGCTCCAGTAAATGCTCTGCTCCTAAAAATATTCGCGGATGATCAAGCAGATCTGTGCTTCCTTTGGGAGCCCCGATGGAGGAGCTGGCTCGGAGTGCGTCCAAGCATCCCCTGCAACCCCATCTCAGGACCCAGCCTGACAATACGCCGGCAGCTCCGTGGGTGCTGTGCTTACCATCTGGGAACGAGAGGACAGGATGAATACACGAGTCCAGCTGGGAGAGGCGCTCCAGCAAAGGGGCATCATACTGGATTTCCAGAGTCGTCGAGCTTCGAGTGCCACACAGAGCACACAAAGGGTTCACATCACAGCTATATCGCACCAGGCTATTACGATGAACCTGGGAAGGGAAGGGAGAATAGTGTCAACATATCAGAGGTCAACATGTCTAAGGGCTCTCTTCACACATTCCCCTTTGACAGCTCATGAATAACATCCTAAAGGCGCATTTTTTTTTTAAATACCTTGTATATAACCTGTTCATTTAGTCTTGACTCATAAAAGGACACTTTTACTTTACATAAACACAACTGAAAACTCCTGCTCACCAAAACAGACAGTTTAACATCTACTAAATTTGACTAGAAGTGTTTAGTTTTATCTAGGTTGAAACCGCATTTATAAAAACCATCAGGCAGCACAAATTCAGTTGTCAGAGAGGAAAAAAAAGCCTTTTTGAGACCAGATGGGTCAGAGAGCCGTCACTGTATGCCAAGAGCTGACACTTACAGGGGCATCTTTACAGAGTGAAAAAGGGTGGTTTTCAACCTTGTTTCCTAAACCAGGACAGGCTTCCAATTCACAGATTTATAGACTTTATATAAACTTCATTTGTATGAAACCACTGAAGGCAGATGCACAACTGGACGTAAATCCCACACGGAGACAGCAGTCTATGATTCCCCCTCAGAATGGAAGGATGTGTCAGACTAGATCCTGCAGAAGCCTGTTCTGAGTCTAGTATTATTCAAATAATTTCCATTAATGACTTGAACGATGGAAGAGAGAATACCCTTAAGCCTTAGCAAATAGCGCTAGAACTGGCAAGGGCTGCAAGCACCTTGAAGAGGTGGAACCCCACTCATGGTTACAAATTAAGAGAAATTATCTAAAATAATCAAATACAACAAGCAGATGCTTCAGTGGCCAGTGAAGAGGAGGAAGAGGTAACCGAGCAGCAGTTCTGCCCAGAGGACCTGGTGGTTGTTATGGGTCAGAAGATGAGCATGAATCACCAGTGTCGTACCACTACTGAGAATTAACACCCCACGGGGCTTTATAAACAGCATGGCTGTGCAAGACTCATGAGGCTCAGCACTGCTAGAGTGAGCTGGAGGGCTGCGCCCAGTTTGGGGCACGTATTTCAAGAAATGTGTGCACCAAATGCAGAGAAAAACAATAACAAAAAAAGACCAACCAAGATCAAAAGGTATGTCCTATGTGGCAAAAGAGAAGGACCCATGGAGTGTTTAGGGTAGAGGTGACCACATTAAGAGCTACCACATCAACTTTCACACTTCGGGGACAGCTTCTGAAGCGACACGGGGAGCTGACCAGTTTACACCAGGACTTGGACTACTGGTAATGACTTCAAATGGCAGCCAAGGCAGCTTGTATTAGAAAGCTTGGTTTGTTTGGTTTTGCTGTCTGAAAAACAAGACTAGCTAAGCACTCAAATAGCTTGCCTAAGGAGGTTTAGACAAACCGTCTGGCACGGTATGAGGATAAAGCAGTCTGCTCTGGGGCATGGGGGTGCTGTGGTGACTGCAGGAGGTCCCTTCCCGTCCTGTTTCACAAGACCACTCCTGTCTGCAACCCAAAGCAGGCTACAGACCCACTCAACCTTTAACCCCTTTTTCTTTCCTACAGGACATCTCCTGACTTAAAAACTTCAAGTGGTGATGTATTCAGATTTTGTAAAACACTAGGCACAGTTATGCGATAGAACGAGAGGAAACGGCTTCAAGCCGCATCAGGGGAGGTTCAGATTGGAGATCAGGAAAAATTTCTTTACTGAAAGAGCGGTCAGGCCCTGGCACAGGCTGCCCAGAGAGGTGGGGGAGTCACCAGCCCTGGAGGTATTTAAAAGACTTGTAAATGTGGCACTGCAGGGCATGGTTTAGGAGACATGGTAGTGTTGGGTTGACGGTTGGACTTGATGATCCTAGAGGTCTTTCCCAACCTTAATGATTCTATGATTCTATGGATGATCTCTGTTGTATAAACAGTGAACTCTCCGGTTGTATTTCCTGGTCACAGCGATCCACAATGACTTGGTGCTAGATGGAAGAGCGCAGTCAAATGGACATGGTATTTCTGGACCATGACCTTGCCGTCACTCAGCTTGCTTTCAGCTAACTGGGAGTCCACAGAAATCCTCTGCTATCTGGCATATCTTCTATCCTTTGGAACTTCTCTTCTGAACCATCTCTGATTATCAAATGTATTTGATGAATATAGTCAAAAACTAACACAGAATTAACAGATGCTTCTTCAAACACTGAGTGCACAAGTCAGCATCACCCACAGGACAGTTTATAAACTTCCAAATATCTGAAGATCCTGCAAGCAGTCACTGCAGAGGTCTACCAGAAATACCCCAGATAAATGTGCAAATGAGTAACCAGTTAAAGCTAACTCAACTGAACAAGAATCTATTTTTCTTAGAAAAATGTTGCTTTTTGAGCTTCTCCTTAAAACTCTAGCACCCACAGAGTGAAAACCCCCAAAGCCTTGAGGTAAAGTTTGATTTGAAACACTTTGACTCAAAGGTAAATGGATTTTTGCCATCTATGGTTCTGCAATCATGAGAGCTGCATGCACAAACAAGGTCCTTATTCCCTCAATTTCTAACTATCCTCCAGCTGACAGTTTATGGCATTCCTAAGAGAAACTAAAGAGAACGAAGCATGGCCTTTCCTCATTCAGGGAATAAACTGTATTTCCACTGAACTGAATTCTCCATAAGGCCAAGGGAAGACTACGTGGAGAGGAGCGTAAAATAAAATAATTTTTAAAATAAAATAAAATAAAAAAAACCAGGAAGAGAGTCACTGTGTTCAGAGATTTCCAAACTTAAGCAGCGGAAGCGAACACGATCACCTTGGCAGGCCTTTTGCAAGACATCCCACACATGGCTGGTCAGGCAACTGCAGTTTTCCTTTGAGCAAGTAGCAGCGAGCTCCTGGGGCTGTGTTAATTTCTGTGCCCACAGTTAAGGTTTCCTGATACTTGACTTTTCAGAGCTTCTTTTGATCGCTCAGGCTGTGCCATATTGAACTACCCGGCCTGAAGTTCACCTCAGGCTGGTTGGTTTTAGAAAAAACCCACATCAGAGTTCAGCATCTCCCCTCCCCAATGACAGCTAATGAAAGTCTCCAACAAATTAAAAGCTTCTCCTCTGTTTCTCCTTTGCTTCTCCAACAGCCTTTGAAGCCTCACTGTCCTCCTCTTCCTCACGATTTTCTTCCCCCTCTTAATAACCACAAACATCCCCAGAGCAGGGAGACAAACAAACAGCACTAACCTTTTTAGAAAGGGGCATAATGCTGCTCGGTCGAACAAGCCGTCGCTTCTTACAGCTCAGTACTGGGCGAGTGCGAGCTGCTACACACGTTCCATCCGAAGATGAAGAAACCATGTTCAGTCGTTGCTTTTTATGCAAGAGCTCCTCAGCTTCCTGGCCATCTCCCTGAGCATGTTCTGCCAGGCCAGGCTGAAGACTGCCCAAGAAGAGATGAGAATACAAAAGATACTGTTATTCATTCCACCGTCCCACATTACCCAGTGGTACCAGCCAGGTTCACCATTCAGACCTTAGCAAACACTCTAAGCTGAGTTTAAAGCATTGCAGTTTCACAACGCAGTAGCTTTTATTAAGCCAACTCTAATTTTTGCTTTTACTTCGTTACTTTTTCCGCTCTCTCCCACCACTGAACCTTTGACCAAATACCTTTGGAAGTTCTGAACAAAAAGTAGTACGTAAAGCCGGACACAGAGCAAGACCAAAAGCCACTCTAGACGTGAACGGCTTTAATCCTAGCATTCAGCTTCCCCCAGAACTGCAGTTCAGGGCATCTTAATACAACAGGTTCTCAGGCGTCTAAATGCCAGAGAGCTCAAGATAGAGGACATATAATTTTCCAGGAAAAATACTGAACCTCAATGTAAACTTGATTCTGATTAATATTTGAGAACTATGCCTCTAACAACTCTCAGCACTGACACCAGAAAGGTGCAATGTTAACACTGACCTTTCTGTTTTACGTACAAAGGACTTTCCTGTTCACACGCAGCAACCCTGCCCTACCATGGCATCAATACACCATGCCACCTACCAAATACCAGCACAGCTCCTCATCTACGGGACCTTTTGATGTATATTTTACAAGTGTTTCTTTTCTAAAAATGCAAAACATTAAAGCCCTATGGTCTAAGGCTCTGTAGTTCAAAGGCTACAGGCATATAAAGGGCTCTGTCATAGCCTGCAGTGTTTCAGCTGCAGCAATGACTTAGTTGATCAGTGCTTTCTACGCTTGCAGCATCCCCACCAAAGGTACTAAGCAAGCGCAATGGTGCTCGCAATGCTTCTCTAGCACTACCAGAGCTTCAAAGCACTGTATGTTCAAGGGTTTTCAAGTGGTTCAACTCTGAAATCATCCTGTAGCGTAGAAGAATTCTCTTCACTTGTTTTCATTTACCCACTTAAACACTTACTCAACAAAAACAGCCTGGAGAAACAAAGAAGTTAGAAAGTCTTACTCCCAAAATCAATGGGATTTGGGTTCCTCAGTATCTCCAGAAAAGTGGGCCAGTGGTTACAGACACTTCTGCAAAATAACTGCAAGTGGGCCACTAGTACCTCTGAATCATACAATTTGCAAGTGTATTAAAAATACCCATAAAGAAACAGTTTTGAACATGCTCATTACATGGTTGCCTTCAGGGCTCGTTCATGTAAACACAGCCCAGTTTAATACCATTTTCAGAAAAACAATGCAGCAGAAAACCTCAAGCAAACCATCGCCTCAAAAATGTTTCCAAGCATGATCTACTGCCATACTTTTTTCAAAGAGAGACCATTTATACCATTACCAACCCAGTTACTACCCGCCAGCATGTTACAGACTGGTTTCCAACGGGACTTGGTCAAGACCATAAATATCAAACTCCTCCCATACTATGCAAGCAGCTTACGTGTTAATAACTCCATTGACGGGTCTCGGTGCTCCACAGGGCTTGGCGGGATGGGATTCAGGAGTATTTGCAGCAGAAATACCCAAGTTCTCTAGTGGCTGGGATCCAGAAACGCTCTAAGGAAAGATGAGAAAGATCATAAATTAATTAAAAAAAGCTTCTTAAATAGCCACAACTGTCTTATTCCCAGTTTCTAGTTGAGGATTTTGCACTGTAGCCACGGGTTTCCACAAAGGATTTCAAAACAAGGGTTCAGAAGCGAACAGAGGCCGGAGACGGAAGGACTGCTTAGGGAGCAGCTGTGGCACGAGGATGGATACACATCCTTCAGTGCTTTCAAAGGACTTCAATTCCCCTCAGGCAACCACTAAGGAGCATGAAAGGCCAAGGTCTTTAAGGAGATTTTAGCGTTTTGTCTCAATAGTGCGAACAAGTTCATAACCACCTGTAAACCTCGCAGGCGCCTCCTGAAGTTTGATGATGTGCTCTAAGCCGCACGGCTGCAAGCCCTTGTCTAAGCACTTTGGGGGAAAATGGGAGAGGAGAACAGACTTGCAAAACTGAATTTGCAATTTAACTAAATACCTGCGCAAACATGGTCCAAATAGCACTTTAAAAAGTATTTTAAATGAGTGTGCAAACAAGCTGTGGTTTTTGGATGTAAGGAGGCCAACTCTATAAAGCTAAAGCTGCCCGATAAACACAGCGCTGGAAACACCTTTTTGGCAGAGCAAAGTAAAAACTAAGCTAAGGACACAGAGCTCCCCAATCCCTTCTGCCTTAGGTCTGAAATACAAACCCGCTCGCTCTGCAGCGAGCAGCAGTTACTGTGTGGCTGCAGCACTGAGCGTTGTACATCTAACACCGCCTTGCAAGTGGCCTCAGCGGGGAAGGGGACCGTCACCGCAGCTTCCAAGGACACAATGGCTTTGTACCTCCCGCCAGTGACATTCCTGCTCTCCACCCCAGCAGGTGCCAGGGTGGTCCAGCGCCTGTTCGTACCCCTGGCACTCATCGCCCTCAGTCTCACCCTTGCAGCCCCTGCTTTTTGTTGTCAGACACACTCCTCCTCCTCCCTGGGGTTAAACTTTTCTTCCTTTGTGCAGCACTTCCTACGCTCGCTGCCAGTGTCTCTCTAGCTGGGTTTCCCCCTTTGTGCACGCAAGGGTGTGGTGAAGTTCAAATGCTAGTGAAAAAGACAAAAGAAAAGGTCTGACTTATCTACATAGATGGCCGGCCGGCCAGCCTCCCTTCTTGCCACACACTCCATCTCAAAAGCATCAGTATTGCACTGATTAAGATCTTCCCTGCAATCACTCCCCCAACTCAATGAACAACTAAAACCAGGCTATGGCAGAGCTTGACTAACGGTTCAGAGACCTGACTCACCAAGGGAAGAGCAATTTTTAACACCACAGACAACTTCTGCCTGTTTGAGGAACTTTGCTGTGTCTTCTAGACTTCTGCTAAAAAAAGGCATTTCTCCCGGGGGGGGGAGCAGGGACGGGATCAGACCGATAGGCTGGGTCTGAGCGCACGGAGGTAGGGGCGAGATCAGATGGCACCAGAAGCATTACGCAAGCACAACGCAGCACCCTGGTGAGGTGAAGTCAGTGCAGGAGGTGAACGCTTTCCCCCTGGTTTCCAGAGGCTCAGCAAGGCTGAGCCTTCACATGACACCTCTGCTGGAGGCACCCACAGTTCAGGAGGGCGGGTACACATGACTCATAAGCTCTTTTGAAATAGGGTATTTATTTTTCTCTCCAGAAAGGGTCTTAAAGGAGGAACCTCTTCTCCAAGAGCTGTCTCTGGCTCGGTGGTTCAAGATAGGAATAGAGGGTGACCCCTCTGCTTCCTGCGGAGGAGCTGGAAAGCATCAATCTAAAGGCTATTTATCAGGAACAGCCCAGGCTCACCTTATCAGACTGAAGATGGGTGTACCCTAACAAGGCTCTGACATGAGCAACAGGGGAATGAGCAGGACTGCAAGAGCTGACATCTCCAGCGTTCAGAGCAGAGGCAGAGCTCTTGCATCAGCTCCTCCCGGATGCACCTCCCAACACCGTGCCTTCCTCCGGCGCTGGCTCGGCAGCCAGGCTAGGATCCAGAGGGGCATTCATCACACCAGGATCACATCAATGCTCCAGACCGAGCTCTTCTGTGTCTGGGTATGCCTGAGGTCTGGAAGTCCAGGTCTTTAGGATCCCCAGGACTCTTAGGCGGGTGTCAGAGATTCAGCTTTAGCCTACTTGGTTGGTTGCACACGAAACCAGGAGCCTGCAGAGTACCATGGGCTCTCATGGCAGCAAAGAAGCTGCGTGCTGGCAGGTAGTCATGACCCACCACCAGGAATGTCCCCTGTAGTCCCAAAAAACCCAACCAAAACCAGACGGGTTAAGACCTTCACCTGTCACTAGACACAAAGCCCTAATGAAGGGAAAAGCCTTACCCAGACACACTATCAATAATTTTTAATGGTAAATGGAAAAAGATAAGTGCATCCCCCTCGCTGCACTCGCAATGCAAGCAATGAACCAATACCAACAGCCGAGTTACTTCTTCAGGGCTTCGTGTTATTCCTGTCTTCAGGCAAAAATATTTATTCACATACTGAGCTTCCAGTTTCCAACAGACATTCCCAGGCCTTCTCTGCAAAGCCCTTCCCTCCTCTGACGACAGGATTAGTTCCTCCCAGGGATTATCAGCCACATCCCACATATCAAGCCAATGCCTGAGGACACGTATCCTGCATTCACGCCAGCCAAGGGAGGTACCCATGAGTGGACGAGATCCAAAGAGGAGCTGGGGATGAGACTGAATGGATTCCTCCTCTCGCTCCACATTGCAGACCTGCCTCTTACTCTGCCAGTTGCGGGTAGCGGGGTTGGGAGGAAGAGAAAAAAGAAAAAAAACCCTAATAATTCTAAAGAGTGCCAAAATGATAAGCAACTCTCCAGGAGAGGCCCAAGAGATACCCTTCCAGTTAGTGTCCTAATGCAACAGGAATGGTCTCTGGGCTAATCTCTGGCTTGGAGCAGATCAAGGCTCTGACTCAACACCCCACCCTTATGAGCAAGCCTAATTAAGCACAAACCCTCCAGCAGCCGGGTGTAGAAGCTGGGTGCCTGGAGGCAGCATTTCTGGTGGCTGACACCTCCAGCACTGCTGCAGAGAAGCTGGCAGCGTTGAGTGATATGCGCGTCCACCAGCAGCCAGGTGTGGAAGGGGAATAAAAAGTCCTTTTCAGGAGGAGTTACCCTCCAAAACAGCAAGCACAGCTGCAGGAAGCCCCGAGAAGGTGCTGAGTAGGAACCTACAGCCTGCTTTACACCAAAAATGTTGGTCTTCACTGCTGTCAGTATCTCATTATTCGTATCACTGTTACCTCCAAGACCTACAAGAGAGATCGGACCTCCATCGTGCAAGCACTGCAGTATTAAAAGTCTCTGTCTGAAGAGCTCACACCCAAGTGAAGGGGATGACAAAAGGGACAATGCAGGAAATGAGTAAACACAGCAACAGCGAGATGGCTGTGGGCAGCAAAACCAGACAGCACTGGCCAAGCAAGCGTTTTCTTTTCCATACATCAGAAATCTACAGACATTTACAACTCTATACATACAGAGATGATGTCTAAGACAACCTAAAAAAGGACAATGTGATGATTTTGTAAGTATATGGAAAATGTCTTTAATATGTAAGGACAAAGTCAGGTGGGACACAGTCCTTCTATCTGCAGGTTCCCAGGTTGGAAATATACTCATGTCAGATAAACATCCTGATTTAAACCGATGAGGAAGAAAATATGCTTCCTATCACTGCTAAATTTGATCGTTTGTCTCTGTTATCAGCCTGCCATTTACAGATTAGCTCCCAAATAACAGCCAATTCATCAGTGCAGGAGCATCCTATTTCTGAAGCGAATCAGAGCACGCTGTCACCGCGCCTGTTTATTATTCTCCAAGCGCTTTTTGGGCTAAAGCATGAAAACGGGGGGAACACACATGGTTGGACTAGATGATCTCTGAAGGTCCCTTGCAACCCAATTCTGTGATTCTGTGACAGGCGGACATCACTGTTCAAAACCAGACACTGTGTAATGCTTGTGATTCAATCATGATCCAGAGCAGCCCCGTCGTCCTTCCTGGCTCTCCAGGCTCTTGTTGCTCCTCCAGCCTGGCTGTGTTCAGCTGAAGCACCATCTACTATTTCAGCCACGAGCAAAACCTGTTCGCTGTACCAAATTACACAGCAGAGTTTTGGGCTCAGCTAATCTGCTAATTAAAGACTTAAATTCCAAATGCACATCTGAAAGCCAGTGTCAAGCGAGGAGACATTTTATTACAATCACTCGTAATAACCCCTTTGCGGTCCGGCGTTAATAAAAATATTTCACAGTATTTCAGATTATCATTCAGTATGAGGAAAACTCTGACAAGGTCTTGCCAGTGATAGGAGAAAACACTCGAAGTACAATTTTACAGTCACTTCTAATGAAGTTTTTAATCTGCACCAACTAGATTGAATATTGGTCTATGAAACTCAAGCACTCGCATTGCAGCGAAGCTCCGTTTCTCCCCAGATGCGGCATTAGGACAGAAAAGCAGCAGCGCTGCAGCTCGGTAGCAGGAGTTTGAACCACGCAGGGACAACCCTTCTCTTAGTACTACACCACAACTTCAAAATCCTCCATTTTAATACGTCAACGTGTCCCACAGGATCAAAAGTAATCACAGCCAGGCTGAACAGTACGATCAAGCCTTTAGTCTGTGGCCTACATTTCTGCATTAAATAATAAATACCTGGCACTCCGCATAGTTTCCAGTGCATCTCACTGAAATCATTAGTTCCCTTTCCAAGGGGTAACACTCAGGCAGATATTAATAGCCACATCTTCAGAAGCCTTTGCTAATTTTGCTGCTCAGTTGGAGGTACTTTTTTGCTAGAGGAAAAGGATTAGTTAGGATTTTTAAGCTTCGCAAAATGCTAATGCATATTACAAAGGTACCCCGAGGAACTCTGTTCTAAAAGGTGTTTAAATCCTATCGTTTATTAACCCCAGAATAGCCTGGGAAGGGGTGAGCTACACAGACCAAGAGATCAGCAATTCCCACATGAAGTCCCACACAGACGTGCTTCTGCAGGAGGCCACTCCCATGCCAGACACACGGTTCGAGCATCTCTCTCCACCACAGCTTAAAGGATGAAGCTTCCCTACCCAGAATTCATGAACATGAAGTATCTGGACCCAGTCACTTCTGCTGCTGGCACTTACCAGCCGGTCAGCCCCAGGCTCCAGCTTAACTTCAGCACTAACGGGACGGGACGCATCATCTACTGCAGGATCAGGGGGTGATGCTTCACCAAGAACTATCAGCCCCTGGAAGAGAGGGAAGGGAACAGGAATTAACTGCAGGTCCTTCAGTCTCAACAGGGAAACTGTGCATCTACCGTCCCCCAGCAACTACAACCGCTGCACAGCGAGGCTTGCATTCCCACCGCGTTTTTCAGACACGATGCCAAACCGAATCCCCTGCTGCCTGGATTTTCCTGACATCGAAGCTGAACTCGGAGGGGGAAGGACAGTGGCTGAAGCCAGATCACATGCCTTCAGCCCACTAATAGCAGACAGTTAGCTCCCTCTCGGGCAAAACTGCTGAAACACTGCTGCCGTCCTGCTTCCTACACCCCTTCCCCTCCTCCCGCACACGAGGAGGTTCAGCGAGCTGCACGCCAGCAAACCCAAGCAGAACATTTTGCTGTAGTGCAGAGCAGGAAACGACTGCTTTCATAGTACAAAGTGGAACTCGCCACCACAGCCAAGCAAACAATTTTGAGCGGGTGCCAAAAATCTACAGTCAAACTTGTTACTCTGAGCAGATTTTTTCAAAGAAGTGATATTCACAAAATTCGATAAGGAAAGACAAACACTGATAAACAAGCCATTGCTATAAACCTAGCGGGACAAAGCACAGTGGCAGAGCACTGTTTTATCAGGCTTAACATATGTTGTCCTGTTTATGTTTTACTCTAAGTGAAGCTTATTTTAAAGGCAGGACTGCCTTCTCTCTGAACAACATAGTGTAAAATAAAATTATTATTATGCATATCCTAAGCTGTATTATAACACAGCAGGCTAAAACATGCAAGGGATCAGAGAGTTGGTGGAACCTATAGGCCATGAATATAGTCCAGGACAAAGACAAGCCAGAACAAGTTTGCATTTGGTCAATGCAAGGAACTATGGAAATGGCTGCTCAGATTAAGAACCAGCAGATCAGTCATCTGAAAATCATTCTGGAGGTTGCACGGTGTGTCACAAGAAACTGAAGCTGGAAGGGAACTCGAACACCTTATTGGAGAGAGCTACAAGGCTTCCCTCAAAGTCCACAAAGTCAAATCTTACATGACCAATGCCATGGAAGTTTCATAAGGCTGATCTTATGCCTTGACACAATCTTCTATTTAACAGCGTGGTGGCTTTCCAGAAAGGTCGTGGTAGCCCATAGTTCAGGGGTACTTTATTTAAAAACAGTTCATAAACTAAATACAACTGTACGTAGGCTCTGACCAGCAATGTGGAAGTAGCTGGCTTCTAGAGTAAACATGATGACCGTTTTCTAGAGTTTTCTGACATCCCAGAAGGATGTTTACTGGACGAGAGAGGCTGGAAGTCTAAACTCAAACAAATACTCCTGTGCTTTTACTCTACTCTTGAAAGAACCCTTTCCAAAAGCAACCCAACACATGTTGCCATTGCTTCTAGAAACATCCTCAGGCATGCTTCAGCAAAGAGGTTGGTCATCTCCAGATGTCAGGTGTAGGAGACAGTGGACGTGAAAAAGGGAGAAACTGGGACTGAATGCAGAATTGGAACCAAGGAAACCGCTTCCCTTCGACGCTCTGGAAAGCACTGGGCTTCTCATTTGCTCAGTGAGAGGATGAGATGGGGAAGCATGGGCATCAGGAACAGAAACAGCCGTCAAGGCCTTCTGCCTTCAGTTTAAAGGAAGAGGATGAAGGGAGCTGCTCCATGCCTCAGGAAGGAGCAGTCATTAACTCTGTATACTGGGGTTATTTGTTTAGAAGTATGTTCCTTTACTGGTGACTTTGAAGCAGAGGCAACACCTAACACAGCCTTCCCTGTGACCATCACAGCTTTGGTTTTCGTCCCCTCGTACAGAAGCTGCACTGCCCGAACCTACCGTGCATGCCAGTCATCCTCCCCCAGCTCCTACCCCATGAGACAGCCTCTGCAGACCTACAGACCTGCAGGTTGGATGGCATCTTCCTGCTGAGGGCTCATGCTCTCTGCTTTGCTTTTAAGAGTTTTAAATCTCCATTATTTATACATTTCTGAATAATAGAGAGGAATTAGAAGGCAAACATCAAATTTCCAATTCTTCTCTCAGGAAAGGGAAAGGACCACCGCTTGTCAATTATTCCAGCATTCACCAAAACAAAGAAAAAAGGAAAAAAAAACCCCAATATTCATGGGCAAGTTTGATGCTTCTTTAATACCATAATTAGTGATAAAAATAGGAGTAATGAGAAGTTAATTGTACAGGTCTCAGAGCCACATACAGAGACAGATCTCATATCTCTCAGTCCTGCAATAGTCAGCTTCTGCCAATGGACTAATGGGTGAGGAAGAGGACTGACACACATTAAGACACATTAGAAAGAGACCGAGTGTCCTAAGCAGCCCTGCACAGAGACCGCAGCACCTCTATTCGTGCCCTAAGCCCGACATACCACTGCAGACATAGGAAACTCATGTGAGAGCTGCCAATTCCTCCAGCAAGAGGCTCCTCCTAACTCTCATCCCACCCTTATCATCACATGTTTCTCCTGACTCAGCAGCTCCGACCAGAGCACAGCCTTCCCCACAGGACAGGCTGCACAGAGATCAGACCAAAAGCTTGAAGGGAACTCAGCGAACCCATCTTGGATGGTCTGGGAACATGTTGAACCTGGGCCTGCAGAGAGGATATGCAAAACAACCCTGTCTTCAAGGAGTTTTGATCACTGTATTTCAACCAAGTCTGCCACTGCACAAAATTCCTGCAGGAGCCCTTCATCTTAATTTACCTCTTATTCCATCTAAAAGTGAAGCTCGTAAGAGACAGAAAAAAATGCTGTTTGTTCCTTTCTGAACGCAGAGCATCTGCCACCCACACACGCAGGGAGGTGCAAAGACTCTGCGTGGTGGGGGGAGCAGCACCATGCCACACCCCATCTCAAAAAGGCCCAACAAAGCACATTTGTGAAAAGAGACAAAACCACCTTGTTACCTTCACGGACATCCACTCCCTTAAATTAACTGTACACGCTCTTCAAAACCAACACAAAATCGAAGGCACAACAGCCCGCTATTTTTAAGCGCCAGAAAACACAGTACTTTACAACTAACTCTGAACACATGCTCACTGATTTGTTGTTTTCCTCCGCACCTCACCAGGCTCCGACCGAGCCGATCCAAATGTGCTGAAAACACAATTACTGCTGAGACACCCAGGCAGCAGTGTACCTTCAAAACGAAGGTTATTTTCGACTGCCTGGTCCTTCTCTTAGTTTGATTTGACAAAGCAATGCATCTCTCTTGAAGGGTACACTGGGAGGTAAACCTTAACATATAAAAGTAATTAACCTAAAAAAAGAATAAAACAGAACAGCCACTCTGAATTCCTGCAGCAGCTACATTTTAACCTCCTTATGGCCAAATAAGCCAGAGTTATGTTGATAGAAAAAACAAGGTGTCTCCGAATTCTTTACTCGCTGTCCTTGTACAATTTGGAGCCAAACCCATACCAACAAGGCTCTTGTATTACTGAAACATGCACTCATTTCTCTGGTCTCCTATCTTTGCACCAGGCTGCTTTTATGAACCTTACCCCGAGTTTTTCACTGATGAAAACAGAACACACTTTACAAGGCATCCTTGAGCTCAGTGGCACCAAGACAACGATAGGGGGTGCAAGCAGTGATCTACAAGAAGTGCTATCGGAAAGACGGGGTATGTGGTATTCACTTTGTTGTTCAGGCAGAAGAGCTACTACCAAATCCTCAACATCTGAACTCTTCTGCCGCCATAAGTGGCATGCTTTATCTTAAATTCATGTATTGGGTTATTGTAGTTGAGGAGTTTCTGTTTGAACAAATCAAAAAAGGTGACATCCTGTTTTCTGAAACCTCACATGTACTTTTCAACTCTGACACAACACCGTGATGTTCTCCTTTCAGACCTAGAGGCCGCAGCCCTAGACAAACACACATGGGATGCCTGTAGCCATTATCGGGCCGTTTCACAAGTCTGTCAAGCTGTTGTCACCTGGCGAAAGCACTGAATCTTCCACTTCATTAGATGAATTTTCTCATTCCTTCCATTACTTAACTTTTAGCATATAAATGTTTAGTTATTTTGTATTTTATACTTAGAAATGCTCTTGCATGATCAGCTTGTTTAAGACGGAAGATGATTCTTTCTGAAACTGGTTCATTAATTTGACATACAGTCCGCTTCCCAGAAGCCTTTTGCTCTAATCTCAGTAATGTATTCTGTTCAGCAAGCCATGCTCTTCCACCTAGTCATTTATAGCCCTCACTCACTCAATTAGCCTGTTTTTCTACATAGCTGCATAAAAGTCCAGTCTCCCTCCCCTGCCTGTGCTTTCTACCCGCCTGGACGCCTCTCTCCCCACCACCCGTCTTGGGAAAACTGCTTGCTGGACCCTGAATTCCTGAGGATCTGTAAGTTGATGCAATACCATGAGCCTTCTTGCCACAAACTCCAGACATTCCTCCCTCCAAGGCCTGACATTTAGACGTGCATGCCTGTACAAGTCTCGATAACAATTCCTTCCTCATCCCTTCTCTGCTCTCCCCCCATTCTCCTGCCATCTAAGAACAAGTCTGAAAAACAATAATTCCTTCCACAGAGAAAGGTCAGCACCTAGAAACAGTCTTTTTTTTTTTATGATACAGACTCAATTTTAAGCCTGTGCTATGTGATAACATCTGAAGCTAACTTCCTCCACAGTCCCCTCCCTTCCCCAGTAAGTCTCTTGTTAAATTGTTCCTTATCCCCATCTTAGCAACTCCCAAAATGAAAGAATAGGAAGTGGTTTTTGTTTTTTTTTTTGGAAAAAAAAAAATCAAATAAAGAAAAGAAAGTGCACAGGGAACAGCAACAGGCATGCAAAAGCAACAGTTTTGCTCAGTACCCAAAGACTGACTTTAAATAAGGTACTGCTCTCTTCATGTCACCCTGTTGAACCAGGGAAAAGAATTACACTCAGCCCATGCCAAATAGCATTGCAATTAGTCACAACTGTGCAATATGCTTTTTGAGAGGTACAGGGGGAAAAAAAGCTTCAGACTTCGTGTACGCACTCTCCACTGCATCAGAAGAGAAGAGCCATTAGGAGGCAGACAAAGCAAAATCACACGTATCCAAATGCACTCCTGGTCCTCACCTTATTGGCTCTAATCTGCTTGTAAATGTCCGTTTGCTGCCGGATTCGGTATTCCAGGTCCGAGACGTGGGCTTGGAGCCAATTCCAGCGACTGACGATGGCTGCACGGTCTGCTGCCCATCTCCACTCTGCCCTTCGCCTCCTGGAAAAACAGAGAGGGGAAGGGGGGATTATTTTGAGTGTGATTTTAATTATACAGTCCACAAAAAACCCCAGCAGAACTGACAGATAGATCAAAAGCTACATACTGAATGGCATGACTGATACCATCTAGCCACTGCTAATAATTACCAACCGAACTACAGACATGCTATAAAAGCCATGCCTCCGCAAAGCAGTATTAAAACAACTTTTGGTACTCAGTGATTGAAGTCCTGCCTATGCAAGCGTTAAGATTTTATTCCACGCTTAGCTGAACCGGCAGCTCCAGTCCTACCTGGCCACATCTGCCAGACCCACTTTTCCAAATCTTGCAGAAAACAAAACCCATCTGCCCTCCCTTCCTTGACATAGCCTCTTTAAAAAAAGACCTCTGTCATCAGTCACAAAATATGCCTGAACACCAGCGCATACCACGTGGCTGCAATTAAAACTCAGTGGCAAGTTTCACAACACACCATCATTCGGTTTTAAGAGTAACCACTGTTTGGAGACGAGTAACAGAGCTGACAGTGCCTTGCACAAGCTGCTCCCCTGCAACGAGGTGTTGCAAAGGAAAGCGGGCAACAGTAAACTTGATTTCTGCATCTGATGGCTTGACTGAGCAAACAAGAAGCCAGGAAAAAACATCAGAAAATTACCAAGTGAACAACTCCTCCTGATCTCGGGGCTCAGAGGCGTAATGTGAGAGAAGGCGAGCACACGTGGGTGCATGGGGGGAACCCACACACTTTGCAACTCTTGACTGATTTCCTACCTTCTTTATCCTGCTGCAAACACAAAGTACGATTCTGCAGGAGCATAAATATGCTTTCACGAGTGCACAGACCACACCATTACATTTTACGATCAACTGTTACAAAACCACCCTTACTCTCTTCTACTGCACTCCAGGGCAGAAAGGAACACGAAGACGGTAAGGTACGTATAAATCCACGGCTCTGCTCTTCCACGTTAAAAGACATAATATGAAAAGATACCCTAAGCATCCTGATTCTGGTGGATAAAAATTAAGGCTACCCAGAAAGGAAGAAAACCACCACATGGTGCAGGAACAAAGCAGCAGCAGAAACTGCATGGACAAATCCAGTGCCACTGCACAAAGCCTTTGCCACATCAGGATGTTTGGCAATTAAGAAATTCATCACAAAATAATTCCCTTTGCCCATCTCCCCCTCCTTCCATAGCATCTTTAAACCCAGCGACGGCATGCGGGGCAAGGGAGCCACAGCAATGTTCAGATTTTCCTTCCAAAATCTAAGCAAGAAGTCTTCTGCTGAGATTAACCCGTTCCAAAGCTGAAGCCAGCCGTTCTACCAAAAGCAGCACGTGGTAAATGAGATTTACTACTGAAGCACCTCCAGCTGCAGAGATGGTAAGCAACAGCAATAATCATGTTCTTAGAAGAATCTACACCTCCTGTGCATCTGCCCTTATTTAGGCGTACTGCTACCAAATGCACTTGCCTAAAAAAGAAATTAAAAAAGAAAAAGCACCAGGGTTATTACTAGTTTCAAATCGACTAATAGAAGTACCCTGAAAGGAGGAGTTGGTTCCTTCAAATTGCATGCGAAACCCACAAATGTAGAACAAGATGCATTCTCCATATTCTTGCTGGACCTCCCGGCTGCGTGGGCGCCGCTGCTTCAGTGCCAGTTCAGATGAGGCCAGATTTCCACCAAAACAGGCAATTGTGTCCGCTGCCTACAGCCCTCCCAGCCCTCTCTGAGACCATTTTCAAAGCACTTTTAGGAGCTTAAGTCCTCCTCTCTGGAATATTTCCCTGTGTAAAGCGACTGCTCTATTTTGATCAACGCTGACCTTGTGTTAGGTGGAAATTTTAATATTTATTGTAGATGGATGCCACAGCAAGGCCAGATCTTAATCCTCCATTAGTTACACCCAGGATACAGTCAGCAGAGCCCGAGACAAAAGGCGGCCAAGGCAGCTGAGCACCGGGGCTGGGTAAAGGTCTGACGTACCCCACCAGCAAGGCAGAGTGACCACAGGGTTAATCTGGTTTACAATGGGCTGAGCAGTTGCCAGCACCACCCCAGCATCACCCGATCATGCAGCTCTAATCCAGATCTCCGGCCCAGTCATGCTTTACTCTGTTCCAAGGATAACGCCTTCCAAGCCTTACGGTCCCTCCCCCCCCAAGGGATCTCCAGTCTGAGCCTAAATGGCACAAAATCCCCTCCACGACACCGGAGGGTGGAAAAGCAGAGGGTAGAAAAGCAGTGTTTGGGAAGCAGATCTCCCTTATCTTGCAGAGATTGCTGGAAAAGCGGCACCGCTCCGACTCAATCACCTGCAAAATTGACAGCGTTTTTATGTCGTAGTTTCCCACGTTACTTCTCTGCCTGCCAAGTTTCAGTGAAGTTCTGCCATACTCTCACTTCAGAAGCTAAGGACAACTTTACTGGAGAAGAGTTAACCTTTTTTTATAGCTTAAAAGAGGAAAGACCTCTGCAACGGCTGTGCCTACTTTTATGGCATCTTCAGCATCTGTGGATGCAGTAGACTATCCAGACCCCTAGAAAGTTTAGGACTCTAAGCCAGATCTGAGCAGGCTTCAGTTTGCTCTCTGGGGATCCACGTAGCACTGGGAATTGGTTTTAGAAATATCAAAAGCTGCTGAGAGCACCTCCAAACTTCAGCTCCTGTGCTTGCCTCTGCAACGCTATAAAGTGCCTAAGTCTGCTGCAACAGTACTGTTAAATACATGTCATTCTTTCGCTCAGATTACACAGGAATTGAGATTAAGTAGAAAAAACACCTTACGCCCATTTAGATTCCTAAGCAACAGGGCAGCGTAAGCAGCAGCAGCAGACCTACTCCTCGCCTTCAAATCAGGACACATCCTACCCCAGAAAAACCCAATGGATTTAAACCAAAAATAAACCAAGAAAGCGAAACACAGTAACATGTACTTCATCCCATGACACCCCGCAGCATAGGTGGAGGGGAAGATACATAATGATGGCTCAGCCACACTTTCCAAAACAGTACTGAGCGTAGTGTGGTCCTCTATATTTAGAATTGAGCCTTTTTCAGAGCCTGTTCAGCTGCACCCTTCGGGGTCAGCAACATGCATGCACTTTCCTCATGTAGATCACCTTCTGGGTAACAAGCTACGTAGCTTCTCTAGCTTTAATTTCTATACAAATATTGTGAAAGAATGGTTATTTTCTCGACTAGCTCTAGAAAGTAGCAACCACACACAAAATACAGCATCTGAAGTTGCTGCAGTCAGCACCGGCAGTCACCTGAAACCTCAGCCAGACACCCCGCTCCGGGAGGGGGGGGACCCCACTTCCTTTCTTTCTAAACATTAGGGACTTTAACGTGACAATTAATTAAAAATTTTATTGCACTTGCCCAGAACGGGTTTTGGATTAAGCCGAAGACGATGACTGAAGAGACGGCCAGATGGCTGCAGAGAGCAGTTTCGCTGCAAGCGGGCTGCACGGCTCGTCTTGAGAGCGGGTTTTGTGCTTCGAGAGGCAAAGCTGCTGCGGGGAGTAATGTCAGCAGCAGCAAAGCAGTTAAATCCCGCACCCTCCCAGGGAAGCCATTTATCATGCTGCTACGTGGGTGCGCTCTATGCAATTGCAAGCGCTTGCACACAATAGGCTACAGAGGATGGCACGGGACAGCCTCTCCAGCTGGGACAGGAGGGGAAGCTCATGAAACAGCATGGAAAATGAATTATTTAGGAGCCTGATCCTTTTAAAAAACGATTTCCCAGGTAGACTCAATCCCCTCGTGCAGGCACCGGCGTGCGCAGGAGAGCGGCCTCAGCAGACGACGCGACGGCAGCGACAGCCGCCCCGCGCCCAGCTGGCGTGGCACTCAGCTTGACCGACAAGGACAGCGTCCTGCAAACTTAAGCAGATGGTGCTTATTGTAAATAGTGCGCGCGTGCAGAATTAGCAGCCTTACGTCTCCTCGCATGGAGGGAACCCGCACATGCCCGGAAGGTGCCCAGGCGGGCCGGGAGGCTGGGTCGGAGGAGGAAGAACGAGCGGGAAGCTGAGCCAAGCTCAGGCCGCAGGGTTATAAATACCACGGGAGGCTGCAGGGCTTCACGGGAAGAGGGTGAAGGAAAAATGGGATCCTTCTCCCCATCCAGGGCAGAAGACCTCAAATGCCGCCCTTTGTCGCTGTAGCCTCCAACTGGTGCCGACAGCTCCTGTCCTGCGGCGCCAGGCTCCCCGATGCGGTGTGCTGCGCCCGCCTCTCCAGCAGGAATGCACAGCCTTTAGGAAACTACAGGGAGAAATTTCATCAACATGACAAATTCTCAGAGGTAAACACTTCTTCCTAAAAAACAACGGCCAGTTTAATATGACTGCAGAAGGGCAAGGGTGGGGGGAAAAAAAATCCTGTGGTACATCAGCCCAAGTCCTTGGGACGGGCTCCAGTCCTTCCCCAAGTAATAAATAGGCAACCATGGGATAAAACATTTTCATAAATGGCAAAGTCAACTCCAGAAAACAAAACCCACCAGCCAGGTGCTCCTGCTGGGCAGCAGCGTCCCTGTTTCAGAGGCAGAAGAGCCACCAGGACAGGAAGGTGGCTCGCTCCCGCCGGCCCAGCGAGGTGCCATGGGGCAGGGCAGCCAGCCCCGCACACCCCACGGCTTGGCTTCAGCTAGCTCAGAAAGGGGCGTGTGCTCTCATCTTATTTTTTATTTTTTTTTTTTCAATAAGCAATATAAGTACAGCCCTGCCAATGAACACAGCAACACCTCAGTCGATGCACTTCCATCGGTACAACCTGAGCTAGACCTGGTTCAGTCGTCTCAGCAGCCATGGTGCTGTAAAAGCTGGACAAGCTCCATAGAGATAAGCCCTCCCTAACACAACCTCCGCCTATGGTACGTGCTGAAACCAAGCCTATGTATAAAAATCAAGTCCAAGCTGTCCACAAAGCACTTCTGGGTGAAGATGCACAGGGATCTTTCCACTTCCAAGGAATGGCACGCCCGTGCCCTCCTCCCACGAGCAGCTTTTATATATTGCCTCAGAGGAAATTCAGGCCCATTGCAGTTCCCTGCTGCCGTCTGGGTTTGTACCAGCAAGTTGTACAAGACGCATGTTCATTTTGCTTCTTCTGGAGCTCAGAGAAGCTGTGTTTCCTCCCTCCACCACGCAACCGGTGGCGAGAAGCCCTTGCCGGCCGTCAGTCCGTCTTGCGTTCTGCCAAGTCCATGCAGCTGAATGCCAACGGGGCGGACTGAGACAGCACCCACAAACTGGGGGAATTACAGATTAGCAGAATTATTTTTCACCAGGAGACTGCCCCACTAAAGACCCAGCTGCAAAGTGAACAGAGCAGATCCACCAGCTGCTGCTAAACCATCCTGATAATGACACAGAGCAGTACAGAAAAATGAAGTTAAAAGATTTCAGATTGGAAAGTTACGGGCTGGAGGGGAACTACACACCAGAACCACTTCCAGGAGTCAGCAGTAATGGACGAGAAGCAGCCGCTGGGGGCTGGAGTGAGATTGTTTCCACCACCTAGAGTACTTGAGCAAACCCAAATCACCTTGATGTTAAATGAGGAACAACAGGTCACACTGGAAGAAAGAGCGTCGATGCCGAGAAAAGAAACGTGACACGCAGAAACACTGAAAAAAACTTTTCAGGCAGACAAGCGGGCTGCGCAGTGACACGGCAATGGAAGAGATTCACCGAGAACCAGAGAGCACTTTCGGCAACGGAGCACGAGCCCGCGGTGAGCTGCACCACAGCCGCCCCGCCGGCGCACTGGGCAGAGGGCAGGGGAGCCGGCACACCCCGGGCGTGCGGCTGATCTGAAAGTCCTCAGCCTCTGATGCCGCCGGCCTCTCCCTTGCAGCGCAGATACCGATTAATGCTGCAACACGAGGCAATAAGCTGCAGCTTTCCAGGCACTTTCCATATGGTTCCCCTCCTCTGCTATTTACTGGCATATTCCCAGTGGCTTTTCTGTCCCCTGAAACGCAGTCACCTACCAACACAGAGGCCACTCGATATTTACTCTCCCCCTTCCTACGTACCTTTTGATGGAAGAAATCACCAAAGACCACCAGGTCTGGTTCAAAGCCCCAGATTTTGAGACTATCTCCCAAAAGACACACAACCCCAGCCTCTCTCACCTGCCAGAGGCAAGCTGGGAAGGTGTTAGATGATTTCCTGTAGGAGGCTTACCGTGGCATTAGGACAGACCCCAAGAGGTACAGTAACAGGACATTTCTTGAATAAGACAATTAAGTACCTGTCCATCAAACGAGCCTTCAGTACTGGGAATCAGGAGGTGCTTGCCAGAAGACCCACAACTGGGGTCCTATTTGACAATCCTGAATGTGCCGTGCTGTGGGGAGAAGGATTTAGCCTCTAACATGCAGCTGAGACACAGCTGGGTCAACATTTCACTATCTGAGGGAGAAGGAAGGGAGTACAGATTGTAAAACAATGTCCCATGCAGCTTCCTCTGCAAGCCTGTCTGCATGGAGCTGGT
This sequence comes from Phalacrocorax carbo, assembly GCF_963921805.1. Classification (NCBI taxonomy): domain Eukaryota; kingdom Metazoa; phylum Chordata; class Aves; order Suliformes; family Phalacrocoracidae; genus Phalacrocorax; species Phalacrocorax carbo. The sequence continues at coordinate 3,858,940 of NC_087537.1, forward strand.
TCTTCACGGAGGTCTCCATCCTGCTCCACTCTTGTGCTATATGGCCCAATTCTCCTTTTCTGGGTTGTCCAATCCCACCCCCAGCACTGACTTGCTGGAGTCCCACCCCAGCACACCACATCCTTTCCCACCAAAAGCATGGCCCACACTGCAAACCTGGGATTGTTCCGGAGCCACTGGCCACATTCATCCCTTGTGAGTCTACCAGGCTTTGGATCTGTCTGGAGGGGTTGTCAAAAAAGCAGGCTGGGTGCTACTGTTTTGCCATGAACTGCTCCTAACGTGCCAGCTGGTTGGCTTTGGATTGATAACAACCGCTTTTGGCCTCATAAGGCCCTTCACACACTTGTCCTCTCCCCGAGGAAGCAAGAAGAAATACACGTGTGAGATCTCATCATCATTTACACACATCTCTCTGACTGCACCAGCCAATTTGCAACTGCAGGAAGCCACAGACCCATCCCAAATTTTGATTCTGCTCCAAAATCTCTGCACGAGCTGCCTTCCTCTTCCCAGCTCTGTACTCAACTCCGCATCCCACCACTGCCAGAATGCTGAGATGCACTTCGTGCCTTCCTGAGAGCCGCCCAAGTACCGGCACTCGATGCAATTCACTGTTCTTAACTAGAAGAGGGATCTTGCTGCCAGCTACAGCAAACAAAAACGGGGCACACCACAGCTAAGTTCCCATTTCCACCTGGGAACTTCAGCAGGGACAAAACCTGCCAACAGACCACAAAAGCTGTTTCAAATATGACAGTTTATGACATTCAGCTGTCAACTCTATTAAAGGGCAAATAATCTAAATTAATTCTGCATGCTTTCCTTGCATTACCTACCACAAGGCAGCAGCCCCAGGGCAAAATTTAGCCATGCAAATGCAATGCAATGTTTCGTGTCCCTACTGGTGCGATGCCCACTCCTGAACAATAGTGAGATGCCAAGAGAAATCTCATGGTTAAATCAACTCCTGTTGATTCACCGGGAAAAACATTAGCATTAAAATCAGGTTTTAAAAGTTTCCTATATCCCCTTTCTCTGCTCATCTCTTGAGGGGCTCCAATTCCAGTACTGAAAATAAAGTAAAATACTGGGATGCTTGCTGTTCGAGTCCATGCTAGGGACAGCATTACCAATGCTGATGCACCCTGGAAACCCGGGACATGCCCAAGTGAAAAATCCTTGTGCTCTGCTCACATACACAATTCTGTCAACAAAAATCTAAGCATCATCCCCCCAGCACTACACAAATGCAACTTTTTTTCAATTGCTCTCATGATCTTTAATTATGCTTCACTAAAGAAGAAAGAGATTTTGCATCCAATTCAGCTGCTATTTTCCAGTTTGCTCCTGTCCCCATATATTCTTCGAGTTCATTCCTCAGACCACTAAGCTTTTATACTTTTTTTTAAAAACCAGTGCAAAACCTGATCTATGGGTGGAGCAAGAGTTAAACTCTGCCAAATACTCTTGCATGACAACTCCAAGGGAGGAAGAGAAAACCCCACAAGCGCTCAAGAACAATCTCATTAGCTGATCATAACATTTCTGCCTGCGAAGAAGCCAAAGTGAACAATTTGTTCAGCTGAACACCCGCCCCCACCCTGTGGACAGAAACATCAGCTTCTGAAGGGCTCTTCTATTCACAGCATGTGCTCGGCACTAATCTAAATCTAGTTCAAACCTCAAGTCGCTTCATTCATTCCCGTATTCAGGAAAACTGAAGACCTCTAGAGGCTGGGAGTAAAGAGTTATTTCCACTGTTCCTCGCTGAAAATCTCCCACTGCTCGGGGGAAATTTGTGAGCACGAATCCTAGGGTATTTTGCTGCTGAGTAGGGCTAAGCAAGGATGCCAGGCTTCTGCCCAAGAGAGAGGGCAGCACTGGCCGGTGGCCAGCAACCCAGGGGCCATGCATAATTTGCATTCAAATAAAGCAGATCACAACTGCCCTCCTTTTTCATGATGAGGAACTATCCAAACCACTCCACCGGCCACAGCATGCAATGCTTTGTCTACAGAGCAACCATCACTCGGATCAGGATATGAAAGGTTTGTTTTGGCATCTCTAGTTCATTTCTATTAAAAAAGAAAAGAAAAAAATCTGGCCCAGGCCAGCCATTAAAAGATGCCTGAACTCCTGCATGGAAATTATGGCAGGACGAGACTGCACAGCCTGTGGCAACTGTGCACAGCAGAATCCAAACTTCTAATACGCCAGTTGCAGAAATGGCATCTAGCCCACAGCTCGATGCCGATACGGAGCCGTGGGCCCCGCAGCCCCTCAACCCAAGACCACGCTCCATGCTGCAGTTCGTTTCTTGCGTTCCCCCTACTTGCTGCTGCAGCCAAAGCCTTTGCCGCAGGCCACTCTGGCACGGTGGTTTCTCTCCTGCAAATATCCCCAAATCCCTTCCTAGGGGAAGGTAAGAGCAGCCCAAGGATCCAAGAAAACCCTTGGACAGGTACAAAACTCAATCCACAAATAGACCTAAAGGTGGGGAAACAAAAAGAGGGAAATTAAGAATACCAAAGTGAAACAACTGCTGGGGGCAGGGGGAGGTCAGGGACCTCCCCCGCTCCTGCTCATTGCACAGAAAAAAACCCAAGCTACCAAACCACCTTCAGAGCCCTTCCTGCCTACTAGTAAGTTTTACTGTGATTCAGGACAACTTTAACTACTTTAGAAGCTGCATAACAAAAATATACTTGAATCCACCCTTTGAGAAAGAAGTTTTCCTCCGAAATAAAATGTCAGGGGATTATTTATGTTGTTGAACAACATCATCACCATCTACATACCTCAGTAACAAGCTTATCTTAACAAGATTTATACTTCTGAAGTGCCAATGGTTTCAGAAAAGGAAGTAAAAATCAAGCCACCCTGCTAAACTACCCTTCGTCCCTTAAATGTAATGCTTTGAAGAAGAATGTGCGCCATGTAAGAGGAATCACAGCAAGCAGGCAGGGAACAAGCCAGCAAATTCCATGGAGATCCACACACAGCAAGCAAACTGTACTCCGTTTCTCGTAGGGAAACTGAAAACCATCATTTTATTTACCTCCTCTTTTTAGCTCAGAGCAACACTGCTGGTAGGTGAAACACCACCCGCATCACCTGCAGAAACTTGTAACTTTAGTTCTCGCACACCCCTGTGCCATGTTCAGTGTCTGGCTGTGCTGCAGAAATGGAGTTAACAGCCGAAACCAGAGCAGTTCAAAAACACTATCATCCGAAGGCAAAATGCCACGCTGCCCCAGGCACCACATGAGGTGCATCAGCTCGTGCGCTGATGACACAACATTTCATCCCGATGCGTAACAATTTGGAGCCCACCATCTCCCAGGTTTGGATCCTACAGGGCGAGCCGGCAGTGCGGTGGTGCGCAGCAGCGGTGACTCACGACGTGTCGGTGATGCTGAGTCACTCGCCTTGTCTGTGCTGGCCCTTTCTCAGTCCCATCTGGAGTCCCAATGGGAACCATGAACCTCGAGAGGAACACGTGGCAGCTTTCACCAAAGCCTGGAAATGGGAGAATGGTTGCTCAAAAAGGTTGAGTGGATGCCTTAATAGTTTTTGGTTTTAAGAACTGGAAGGATGCAATAAACGTCTTCTGTTTGGATATTGACCCTAAAATACTCATTAAGGCCATCAGCATGTGGGATTTCAGACACCAGCTCCCAAGCAGGGTCTACACGTAATGCCAACATGTTCTGCCCACACAACAGCAGCTCTGCTGTGCCCATCTCGCCTATAGCCAAGCCAACAGGAACCAAACCATGCAGGGCTCAACTCCATGCCAGCAGGTATCAGAATGAGTCCCGGGGAATTAATCCCAAGGGACAGAAATACACTCCTGTCCCCCGTGCCAACATGACTTACGTACTCACAACACGGTGACACAAAGAGAACGCCCTCCAAACAAGGACATGGGAACCGGTCACTCAGACAACAGGCAGAGAGTGGTAAGCAATAAGGGGTGATGTATTTAATGCTTTCCTGGCAGAGCTTCCCATCTCCCCTCGGTCCTGCCCAGCACAAAAACCCTTGCACAGCAGACCTCGCAGCAGCTTGGACTGTGCCGCAGCTGCTCGGAACAGGCATTTGGGCACCTTCCTACCATTTTTCAGAACTTACCTTCCTCTGCCTCAGCTGACCTGCAGCAAAAGCTGCAGTCGCTCCTTGCTCTTACCAGGCAAGGAAGTCAAGGCAGAGGCCACCAAAGATTCAGTGCAGATCTTCAGTAGGAGCCTCCTGCTAGCACTGCGTAGATGAAAAACATGCAACTCTACCTTGCCAACCTCTGCTCAGCTCCTTTCCATTAATGGGTGAATCTGCAGGGATATGGAAGTGTGAGGGGGAAATATGTAGACTAGAAACCACCACTTCAGCGCTGGAGAGCACTCCAAGCTTTTCCCAGTTCGGGTCTTTTGTTTCATTATTGTTTTTCATAAGCTTTAAGGCAAAACATTATGCCACCTTCCTAATGCTCATCTTAGCACCTCCACCTCATTCATTCCCAAAGACTACTGCAGAGAGGATCTTCCCAAAATGCTCCACTCCCCAAGCCAACGGGCATACACAGATGCTGCTCCAGCACTCTGCTCCCAAAAAGCTCACTTCACCGGTTCCCGTGAAGCTCTTACTCTCCTCCACTGCCATATCGCTACCCCCCAGGCTTGCCTAACTTCTTCAGCTATCTCAAGGTGTGACCTGTTTAAACAAAAGAAAAAAAGTCCTAATTTTCCACGAAGCCCAGGAAGACCCCTAGTCATAAGGGCTCTGGGACGAGGTGCACCCATTAACCATAAAGAGATTTCAACAAAATGACCGTCATAGCCCTATGATTTCACTTTCCGTTGAGTTCATGACCAAGGCATAAATTTGGCAGCACGTCGATCGTCAGAAGCAAAATAGCATGGCCCAGCAGGAGGCTCTGCTCAGACTCAGAACTGGAGGTTAGACGGGTTTTTTCTTTCTTAGTTTCCTGAATGCTTTTAAGATTTTTGCTGAAATTCTTCACGCTGGTTGCCACAGCTAGGTTTGAACTTTTGCGTATTTCAAAACCAAGTGCCCCAGATCTTTACGCTATGACATTTATGCAATGCCCCAAGCATTCATTCAGCTGACTGTCTGAAAAACAGCCATTCCAAGCTTTAGCTGCTCTTCAGCCCTTAACAGCAACAATTGTTCTGTGACAATAGCCTAAAATTCTGATTTTATTCTTTCAGCTATGCCAGTGCAAGTACTTTGGCCCATGTTTGAATCCTGTTTCAGCACCCAAGAACTATGGAGCAAGGTGTGGGGAGAGAAGGAGAAGATAGGGGAGCAAGCTGGGGACAGGAGGCCAGAATCAGCAAAGCGTGGACATGAAGAGCTGGCTGTTACGCCAGCAAAACCAACTCTCCAGATGCACAGCAGAGCAGCCAGCTGAAAAATACCACGTTTATAAGAGAATTTATTGGACCACTTTTCAATATAGTTCTCCACATGCTCACAAGCAACTATGCAGGCACAGCAGCCAGCAGAATATCTAATACTGCCAACGCAGAAAAGCTGCCTGATCATCATCGCACCAGAAAACACAAGGCAGTTTGTTACCCCCCACAGCTAAATCCGGGAACAAGAAGGTAATGCTATACCTTGCACAAAAGGTGTTTATAACTGAACAACAAAGTTTGCTCCAACTGCAATGCACTTTCAGTTCACTGAGAATTCTTCCCTTAAAGCTCTGATTAATACATCATTCTCAACAATATGAACTAAGTACCAGGATTGCTCAAGGTCACAACCAACTTCTTCCAGGAGTATATCCTCCTTTTTGGTGAGTAAGGCCCTTATCCACATTGTGATTTTGCTTACAACAGCTTCCTAACAGGTCGGGGTTGCACAGGACAGTACAATCATTACCTTTTTTAGACTCATGTTTTTCATTAGAAGTTATACTTCTTCCATTAGAAAGCAGAAAGTGGCAGAAGCACTAAGCCAATGGAAATTTTACTCTTCATCTTTTTTCTCCTCTTCACATTAAAGGTGGGATTTCATCAAGAGATTTACAACCTTCCTTTGGCAAAGTCAGTAGGTAGGGACCAGCGACCCCTGTTCACTAAGAGGATACAGTACATGATAACAGAGGCTGGTTTTACCATCTTCACTAATGCATCGTAAGCACAACCAGGAACAATTACAACAAGCCATTTCATTGAATTTCTTTCAAATAAGAGATCCTGAAATACTTGAAAAATTGCACATATTGCAACGCCATCCTAAAACTCTGCTTGCTGCCAAAGCACCAGAGAAGGGCACGCAGGCAGATATACTGGCAAAGACCAGAAGCCAAAGCACCCCCCAACATACGCCTGTAGAAAACCAGCATCCTCTCTAGGAAACACTATAAAGTAAATAAAAGCTCCTGGGACTTCCTCGGTCAAAAAACACCTCATGGGCTGGGACAGCCAGGGCTTGCAGCAGCAGTCACCACCTTCCAAGAAGTTATGCTTGAGCAAACAAGCCACTTCCCAGCTCCTGGTCTTCAACCAGCAACAAGACACCACCTCACACTTGGCAGCACGGGCTTTGACTTTTTGGATAGCTGTAAACCAAGCTTCCCTGAAACGAACGCAGTTAAAACACCAAAGAAGAAAAGGAAGCGGGTGTTCAGCATCTTAAATTCTTCAAGTGCGCAACAGAGAGGAGACAATTAGAGCACAGAGTAAACCGTTTGGAAAGTTATTACACTTGTTCAACAGCAAAGCCCTTTGTACGTGTGCGAATAGAGTAGTTTGGTGGCAAAGTGGGGGAGCGCTCACTATAGACCATTAGTGGCACAATCCCTGGAGAAGCAAGAATAGAGACTATGCAAATCAGGATCTATTGTTAAAAGGGAAAATTTATTTCACATTCCTGAGCAGCAGTGTTCCTGGAGCATAACAATTGGTGAGGCCCTTCTGCTGAGTACTGCACATTTTTATGCTCCACAGTAAATCAATATTCCATAATACAGAAACTATGTTAAATTATTGCCAGTGCGAGGACAGCAGCTCAGAGCTCCGGTTGGTGAACAGCATTAATACAACACCATGTCAGAACAGAACTTATTTGGGACATGCTTTTTATTGTTCAGAAGAGTTTACTGAAGGCAGAATTTACAGAATTATTCTCCAGGACGTTAAAACCTTCCAGCTCATGCCATGAAGAGAACAGCACCGGCAAAGGTGGTTTCCTGATCGTGCTGCCCTCAATTTGATCTAAACAGGTGCAACGAGCCATCTCGGTGTTGCAAAGCTTTCCACTCAGGCAGCACCAGCAAAACAATCGCATGATCAGATAGATACCCAAGAAAAACTATAGCCAATACTGAAGTGGAGAAGTCCTTGGATCCCCGTGCCCCAGCTCTCCTTGCAAGGGAACGTGACTACTCCCTCAGTATTCTCCAAACTTCCCAGCATGGAGCTGGTAAGGACTCACACGGGATGCAGGCATCTGCCCAAACTGTTTTCAGCTAAGCAACTTGTGATCCCCATCAATCCAAGCAGGACTGAAGTGAACAGTCCAATAAATGAAACATGCTTTCATTTTTCTCCTGGTTTAGCTTGCAGGAGATAAGGACCCTTCCTCTTCTCCACCACCCACTGCACCAAGTAAGTACTGACAGAGAGAAGGAGGGAGTAGCACCGGATACTCCAATCTTTCCAGGAATGAAAACGCAGCTTCAGTCTCTTCACTTTTTATTATGCAGCCGTTAAGACCTGAGGTCAAAGGGTGTTTTGTCATGGATCCTAGGGAGGGGGAGTGGTTTTGTTTAACTCCACAGGTTTTGCAGCCCAAGATCAAAACAAAACTTCAGGATAAGTGATTACACTGAAGCAGGCTTCTCCTCTAGGCCTGGGAAATTTCTGCACTGCTGAGATGACCTCACCCTCCTTATCTGCTCTTTCATGTCCTTTTCTGGGAGGGAAAGGAGAGCGCTTTGCAAACAGAGATCTCAAAATGCAGAATTCCCGCATGAAGTTTGTGTTCAGAAATTCAGCTCTGAGCATCACAAAATTAAGCTCAGCCCTGTACCTGAAACACAAAAGCCCTAAACCCTCTTCACAGAAGCCTCTTCTTATGAAGCGTTTTTCCCCCGTCTTCCTCACCGCTTATTACAGCAAGCAGGTTTTTAAGCTCACACAGCGGTTTAAGTCAAGAAAAAACACATTTGTTTGGACCATGTAGTGACATTAGGACAACACAGCTAGAAGCAAAGAAGGATTTCTAGCCGAAGCAGAAGTTATCATCAATGCCAAATCAGCTGAAATAGGCAGGGAGTAAGGACGAACTAATGGATTTTAGGGAACATTGAAAGAGCAAAGAGAGGCAGCATCGATACCTAACAGCGTCAGTGGTATGAATTCACCCATCAGGTGCAGTCCCAAGGCTCCCCAATTCCCCTGCCTTCCAGGGGAGAAGCAAGAAGCAATCTGCTTCCCAGCCCCATGTGGGACAGCTGTGCTGCAGGAGGCAGCGGGAGCACTCTGCAGTCACATCTCTCATGCCCACTTACTCACGGGCTTGCTCTGATTCCCAAGCCTTCAATATGAGTTGCTTCCGAGTTGTAGGAAAAATGAAAATATATTTTTTCTGGCTTGAAGCACAGGGAGTTCATCCCTGCTCAAAGTAATAGAAGTACCAGGCCTTTCAGGAAAAGAGAACACCCACTGAATAAAGGTGCAGATATTCCCTCTGTAGTTGCAGTGCTCTGCTGCTCCGCAGCTCACCGCGCAGAAGAGTTTGCAATAATACATGTGCCTACACAGGCATGCCCTAACGCAGTCCCCCAGCAGACAAAGATCACCTCTTTAGTCTAAAATAGAGCGAGGATAAAGCTACACATCAATATTAAATCTGAAGGTCATTTAGTCAAGGGAAGGGGCAGACGTGCTATTTCTGGCATCGATCCAAGAGAAGTTTCCTCTCTCATCCCAAAGAGCCCTCCCAGTTAACACAGAAATAATACATTTCTGGCATCCAAGCCCTTTATCTAAGAAATGGGATAAAATAATCCTGGCTAAGGGACTATACAGTACAGGATTGTGAAAAAGTCCAGAGGGAAATGGAAAGAGGAGAGAGGGAGAATGACAGGAGACTAATGTGAATCACACTATGTTCAGTGTTGCCTTAAGCCACAGGGAAACACGGCACAAAGCGGCCACGGAGCGTTGGGGTGCCATGGGCAGGGAGAAGGGCGGCTGCTTCTGGCCGCTAAACTGTGGGCAAGCAGCACTAGAGACAGCCGATCAGAAGGTATAAATTAAGGAATTAGCAATTACATTCCACAGCAAAGGACGCAGAAAGGTTTCACAACACTGTATGAAATCCAAGACCAGGATCCCAGTAAGGACACAGAGGTAGCTGCTGCGTTTTGGGTGGATAAACTGGGGGCACAAGAAGGAAGGAGCTTTGCGCAGAGCTCTCCTGGAGCGGTGGCTGAGGATGGCCAAAATGCAGCAGACTTGGAGGCTGTGAAAAACCGAGTTTTATTCCCACTAGAAGAAAGGCACAATCTGCATTGTTCAGCCACGTGAAACCCCTTTTATAACAGATGCTCCAGCATACAAAGGACTGAAGAAACACAGGATTCAAACATCAAATGGGAGACACAAAAGAGCATCTCTGCTTTCCAAGAAAGGACCGAGCTCTGACCAGGTCGAAGAATCTTCCAGAAGAGCAACTCTGGCCGCTAACGTATTTCACCTAATGAAGAGTTTTCAGGGAACTTCTCGTCTCATCTGCATGCAACAAACCGACACATCATGTCACTTCCCTCCGCTAGCGCTTGCCACAGCTTTCGCACCAGCGGACGTCTGTCAACACCCATGAATTTCTTGGGCATTCCTGGCTCCTTTATCAAGTTTTCCATCAAAAAGCTTATTTAAGGAATCCACAAGCCCCTCTGCATGGTCCCACAGAGCACAGTTTAAGAACCCTTACTATCTTCTGAACATGTTTGCCAGGAGCAATTAAAAACCAGTGATTTCTGCGAGAATAAATTACTTATTTAACTAGTACAAAAGTCTGCTTCAAGCCAGACCAAAGCCTGGCAGCGCCTTGAAGCTGTTTGGGCATCACACACCAAGGCGATGCAGCACCATACCATGGGAAGAAGCATCCCTGCCGAGCTGTGATCCGTCTTTTCCGTTTAAGTAACTATAAAACAGATTCATCACCAGCTTCAGTGGGAGTTCAGGAGAGCGGGTCATACTGGCGGTGCACACACCCAGCCAGTAACACATGCAGTCTGTGCCGGAGAAACTTTAATTTTGGCTCGCAAAGCTGTTTAGGGCAGCAGAGACAGCAGCGAGAAGGGGGTATTTGACTGAACGCAGACCTGAGTGCGGGATCAGACTCCCTCGCCCTGCGGCAGAGGTGGTGAGGGCTGTCCTGCACACCCTCAGCGAGTGGCGCCGCACAGATGAAAGGTGGCACGCACTTCAGCTGGAAAACAGAATCTGGATGATCTGCTAGGAAATGATCGAGACAAAAAAGGACCGAACGCTCCACTTGGCAAGCCATCTGAAGGCTGCGAACTGAGTCATGTCGGTCGACATCCTCTCCTCCGCTCTGGCTGTGCGTTCTGCGCTTCGGTACAAGGACAAAACGCACTCGGGACAAGCCACTGGGAATGAAAAGGGGGAAAAGGCTCGTTGCTGGAGCTCCACCTGTCCCCTGGACAGAGGACTTCAGTCTCAATGCTGTCAAGCCTCCACCCTTCAACACAACTCAATGCGCTGTAAAACGAGGACCTCCCCCCAAACATAGTTTTATCCACAGGAGGCCTCTGCTACTCGCTGTGGGCTGACAAAGGCCTTAATGTTTAAACTTACAGATACCCTATTTATTTTCCTGAAAAGAGTATGGGGTAATTCAAACCCTGAGAGAGCATGCATGCCTTAGAGGGGGAAGGAAGCAGGATCTGAATAAGTCCGCAGAGCTCTTTTCTGCGGGGCTCAGAGCTAGCGATGCTAACAAACGCTGGAATGCAAATCGCTGTTTGCTGAACGAGGCCCCCGAATCGCCGTGAGACCCTGCAGAGGAGAAACCTACCGCCGCTCCGCGGTGCCCCGTTCTCAAGGGCTCCTCGGTGTCGCATGTGCCAGCGGTGGCAGCTCGCTGGCCAAGCGCCCGCGGCGGCTGCGTGTGGCTCCAGCAGCAGCTACGAGGGCCGCGTCCACCCCGGTGAAAGGAGCAGTCAGGACATGCCAAATACACGCGGCCACGCTGGGCCAGTTCGGATGTATGTGGTTGGGCAGATCAGCAGCAAAGTGAGTAAGCGGGTTGCTCTTTAACCAGGTTGCTATTTAGATGGCCATGATATTAGCTTCAAAAGTAACATCCAGCTACAAGCCGCATGAGAATGAGCGGTTTATACAAGGTCTCTATTTTGCTGGATTATCCCAGAGTTGCACCAGATTTAAGTCTTCCTTTAGATAAAGGGAGAAGCTTGTGGGCACCCCCTTGCTCACATCAGATAGGAAGGGTAACGAAGCAAGTTCTTGAAACCAAAGAATCTCATGAAAACAATAAATCCTTAACTGCAGCATTTCGGCAATCATCATTTATAGCATGTTTACATCTTCAACAGAGACAGCCATTATGCAAAGGTTAGGGGAAAAAAAATGGCTACACAAGTTTCTTCAAGTGTCACCAAGGGCCGAGGCGGACATCAGTACAGACTTAAGCAGATGTGACACTTAAGCGCTACCTGTTCCCTCCCCAAACCTGCCTCTCACAATTATTAGAAAATCCCATTAGTTTCAAGCCAGTACTTCAGACAGAGGAATTCCATGATACGAGAGCTTCGGTTCAACAACTACAGTATAAATTCCCCCCACCCTTCTGTTCAGACCAGATACAGGTCGCATAGCCAGAGCAACACAGACCATCAGCGCATCCCAAACACCACAAAAAACAAAACACCCCGACATTTCTCCTAGCCTCCTTGCAGCTTTTTGTAAGACATTACCACACACACAAAAAAAAAAACCACCAAGCCACCCCACAGAGCTTTTAGCTTGGTATATATATATATATGAAACACAGCTTTCATTTCAGGTACATGCACACATGTACAAACCTTTAACTCGCTTCCACTCTGGAGTGCTCAGAAGGGCACAGAAATGAACAATGTAATTTTTGAGTGCCTCGAACACCAGCTTAAAAGTTAATGGGCTGGAGAATCAACTCCTGGGTTTTCTCTCCAGTTCTTCTGGTAAGGCATCAACATCCCAGTGTGTCCCACTAAATGTCGTATATATTTTTGCTACCACCTCCCTCGTAACTCCTGCTGTGCTGGGCAAGACTCTCTTTGATCCTAGATACCCAGACCACACACAATTATTCTGGTTACGGTGCACAGCTTCATGTACAAACCTCTTGCTTGCTGATGTGCAGTTTTCATCCAAACTCCTCAGATGTCACTCCCTCAATTCATGGCCTGTTTACATCTCTAAAAAATACCTTTCCTCTGTTACAAAATGGTTACTAGGTCTCTAGTCATGCTTTGCGCAGAGGAGACGGGCTTCAGATGAAAAACTCTGGATAACGCAGAGTGTCCAAATACATGAAGTCACAACTGCGCAGCCACATTTCTTCTACAGAACCAAAAGGTATCAGCTCACAAGATTTACAGAAGATGTGAACTACCACTGAGAGCAGAGACATGGAATCAACTCCAGGTAGGCTCCAAGGAGGAAACCACATCTGACCAGGAAAAAAGCAAAGGGCAGACAAGAAGTAGTATATGCCTGTATATCCATGGTGACCTATGAGGGACTCTAATACTTGAGCTTATTTACTGTATCACACAAGAAAAACTTCCCCTAGGGAGCAGGACATCACAGATGTACCACTGCAGAACCCTGACCGACAGCTGACATCCGTCTCCTGCAACGTGGCAGAGTGGTGGTGGGGAGGAAGAAGGTCTTATGGTTTAAGAGGCTCCAAGCTGGGACTCCAGTCCTGAATCTGCTAATTCGCTGCTCCATCACAGATTTGCCTTTTGATCCTGGACATGTTACTTGACATCTTTTTCTCATCTCTACCATGGCCAGAGGAGTTCTGGCTCACCTTCAAGAGTAGCTGTTATCTATGGTGTATTTATTGTCCCAGGCAGACGACTGCTTTAGACTGGAATGGATTTAGTATCAGAGATTCCACCGTAACCATCAATTTACTACCTTCTTTCCTTTAATTAATTAAGCACATGCCAAAAAAACTTCCCTCTGATCAAGACAGCGCACCCTCCCAAGCAGAGTGAAGGTTGGCGAGCAAAAGCTGAACAAAGGGAGGTTTTTCACCTTGTGTTGTGGCTAATCATACGGCCACCCTCTCCAACTGCAAGGGCTGGAGCTCACAGGCAAGCATTTTATGTATTTTATGTATTTTATATATACACACACAAATTTAGAAGTGATTATATGAACTTTATTTCATTTTTTGAGATCAAAGAAAAAGGGGGAGGGTCAGCAGCAGGTTAACAATCCACTCCTTGTAGTAACTCCAAGAGCTATTGTTTGGGTTTTTTATCAGTTCAGCTACAGGAGGCATCTTCTATGCAAATTTGGGGAGCAGGAATGTGCAGCCGTTTGTATGTCACAACTGGTTACGTGCTCTCGGACGCTTTCTCGTTCCCTCCCTGCAGCTCAGGTTCTTCCCAGAGAGACTTCCACTATTTCACAAAGCTGGGAAAAGACTTGTTCAGCAATTTTTTTTGTCCTGTTGTGCTCCATTTTCTTTCCTCAGTGTCTCAAGGGAAAAAAACACAAAACAACACACCTATAGCTATTCCTCCCCATGAGTAATCTTGAATATGTTCATTAGCATGCCTGATCTACAAAAGAAAACATACGATCTGATCTACAGCAGCCTACATCAAGAGGGTCCCCCCCAATCCCCCCCTCTTTTTTTTTTTTTTTTTCAATCCACCTCTCCCCGAAAGCTGATTTCACAGCGACCTTGCCAGCTTGTGCATCAGAGACTGGCCAATAATTAGTTTCAAAGGAAGTGGCAAGATTTCCTAGATACACGTGCTGTGAAAGCCCCTACGCAGCAGGGGCATGGAAGTCCAGTAAGCTTTCAAAATCCTGCCATCCCTTCACAGCCACCTCTGCCTGTGTAACATTCAATTATGGGGGAAAATAAACCCAAAACGACACATTATTTGGAAGCAAATGCACATGAATGTGTGAATGGAGATCCTTAACCTCAGATCCATCACAGGCAACACAGATCTCTTCCCCCCATGCAGGCAGGAAATTGAAAGGGAGCCGCCTTATCAGCACTGCTCTGCGTCCTCCTCCCTCTCCCTGTGTTTTCCTTTGCTCTCTTGAGCAGAAAAGCGTGGACAATACAATACCCTTCCCAGGACAAATCCAACCATACTGCATTGTTCCCTGTGTGTATGGCACCATCCAACTCCAGTCATATTAAGGGTTTTTTTCAACTATTTATACAAGGCATGAAAATACCCCAAACTCGAAAGCACTCCCGCCTGCTAGATAAGCTGCTAGGTGGGACCCAAGGTCCTGCACTGGAGCAGACCAAGCCCCCTACTTTACCATGAACTCTTATGGGGGGGATTTGGGGATTGTTGGCACTTCACTGTTTTTTCTGGACTATGCAAAGAGCAGCAAGAAAGGAGGCCCATCAACGTTGGTACTACCGCAGTGGCGTGTCTCATCACAGCGTTGTGTCCTGAAAGCAATCTTGCAGCTTCCAGAGCCCACTGCTGGGCTTCTGCAGAGTCTGAGACCAGCTGCAGCAGATCCGAGCCTTAATCCTTGAACGTGAGAAAGGCGAGAACCCCGATTGCAGGGGGCAACTGGCTGCTGCCGCCCACCGACAGGTGTGGACTCGGGAACCTGGACTCGTGACAGAGCCTCAATGCTCCCCTTCATGCCAGGCATTTCTGGGACAATGAAATCACTGTCCAAAGCTTCGTAAATAAAGTTCCTCTGTGAAAGCTGAACTCCGGCAAGCAAGCGCTGCAACCCAAACCCGACCCCACCTCCTGCAGACCTTGGGCAGCCAAATCCCAACCTCCAAGGCTTACGCTGCTGTCGTGTCCTGCCGTGCCACTACCAGAAAATTCTCTGCATGGACCTGGTTTGAAACCAACACCATGCAAATTTAAAACGAGACCAGAGATACCCACTAAATCTGACGGATAGTCATTGGACCCGACAAATCTGACAGAGGAAGTAAGTCTGGTCACAATTCACAGCCCTTTTCTGCAACCACTAGATAAAGGGGTTGTGCACACGTATTTCATAAATAGGTCAGAGAAATGAGAAAGCAAATGACAGACAGATGGCATGGCAAAAGGGGATGAGGAAGAGGAAGGGGGAAAGAGCATCCAAGCCAAGAAAAAAGCATCCAAGGAATTCTTCAATGAAATCCTGGTTTGGCTCCACAGCCCCATGCTCCAAAGTTGACAAGTAGTAAATGTGAAGCAGAAAGTCCGTTTTACTTTGGGCATGGATATCACATCTCCGAGCACAAGATGCTGTTCGCCTCCCAGCAACTCACATTCAGAGGTGTCAACGTCTTCCTGGGAACGAAGCCAAGGTGCACTTATAGTTACGGTCTAAGGGACAACATGAATTTAGGGCACACTGCTCCCAACCTTCAGCAAAATTCCTGCTGGTGTCAATATACCCTTTGTGCAAACTTTACAAGACAACCATCACCTGTGTGCACTGGAGGAAATTATTACGCCAGCACATTTAGCGCTCTGTCAGAAAGAGGGAGGCCTCAGTGCTTAATCTCATTTTCTGACATAATCCCAATACATCCCCTGTTACTGCAGAACCAACACCCATTTTAGTATCTTCTGCAAATGTTTATTTTTTGTAAAGTCTGAAGCTCCATATACGTAAAAAGAAATTCTTTTTCTTTTTTAATGTTTGTTTAAAGATTACTCTTTTTTGGGAAAAAAATAATCTTTGGTACTCCACAGCTTCTGGACCAAGCCATCAGCATGGTTCTCTCAAACACACAGAGCAAACCACATCCTAGATGATGAGCAACTGAAAGGGAAGACTAAGAGCAGAAGGCATTTTGAGTCATTTCTGCAGAAAAAAGAATTTAAATAAACCTTGATTGAAGGATCAAAAAGTAGTAAGATGCATCACTGAGCTGGATGGCTTACTTGTACCAACAGCAAATTAAAGCATGAAAACACACTTAGCACTTCTGACCATATTTAGCAGACACAAAAGAATATAGGCCAGAATTATAGTATTGGAGGGGTATTTTTTTTTTAAGGGGTAGGGGGGAAAAAGATGCTTTTAAAGGACTTTTTAATCACTCATGAAAGACACTGCTGGAATTTGAACACCATGATGAAGCCTTGCTAGAAAAAAAGGGGGAAATGATCCATCCACAAGAAAGCCAACTTTAAGTAAAGTTGCACTGACAACAGACTTAAAGCCATCACATCTCATATTCATATCTGAGCTCTCTTCAGGGGGCAAGAGGCAATGAGATCACGTCCACAGGTACTTATATTTGCTACACGGCTTCCCAGTCCAACAGGCAAGGGAGGAAACAAGAACTGATAGCTACAAGATTAAACTAAGCACACTCAAGCTAGAAGTAACAAGTGTTTTTGAAAATCCATTCTAGCTCAAGCAAACGGGAATTTACTCAGCTAAATCACACAGCCCCTGCGATGATCTCCTCTTACATAAATGATCTCATCTGGCCTTATGATCTAAGGGTACAGAAAGAAAAGTATTCTTGACACCATTTCTCTAAGCTTTCTTTCCTTCTTGTCCTGCCAGTTCTCTCAGTATCATTTTGCCTCCTTCCAGCAGCTTTTCTGTCCCACTGCCCGATGCATTGCACCGCTCTATCCACCTCAGTCTTGTCCTGCTCTTTAAGACCAGCCGCTGGAAGATCAAGACACATTGTCCACATACCCTGTGTGCTCATCCAGGGAGAGATTTTGAGCAGAAAATATTTTCAGTCCTAGCAATGTGTCCCAACCATCAGTACCCAGCAAGTACTAAGAGTATTAAAACATTCAGCTGCGCTAACTCTGACACGGTATTTTTGAGAGACAGAGCCAAGTGTTTGAATCACTTTGTGGAATCAGCTCCGTAGTGGAGGCTTCAATCCAAGATTTCGTGCTAGTTTCCATTAAATTCTCCCCCAAAAGATCCAGAAAGTGTTGAGATGCCCTCTCGACTGCTCGCTGCTGTGCACATCAATTAAATCAGAAGTTGAAAGCTGGCTGGACAAGGATCAAGAACTGCAGCTTCAGCAAATTTTGGTTGCCACTTTAGGCTGCCTAAAAGCATATATAGAAAATAAAAGCTACGCAGATGGCAAGGATCCAGCAGAAAGCACTGACATCAGATCCAATGCATGCCACCTTCTTCAAAGAAAGCCTATAAATGAAGAAAACCAGCACGCAAGACACTGTTCCTTCCACAGATTTACTACTTGCCTCAATTCCTACTCCATCACCCGTTTTCAGCAGCTAGCAGAGGGCAGAAGGGGATACCTCAGCCTGGCAAGTCAGTCTCAAAGCACAGCTCAGCTCTGCAGCAGTCATCACCCATGCACCTGGCAGCAAGGAAGGTTTGCTACCAGAATACCTACCCTTTAAGAAACGATGCTCAGGCACAGTCAGAAGGCGCATCTACCTCTCCAGGCTGGAAGGGGATGTGATCTGGGTGGAGCTTACACCTGTTTCACACACTATTAACAGGACAATAAAGAAACTAATCATGTCTGGGAAGTCAGTAGATATTTATAGAATGTTGGCAAGTGTGTTACCCAGACAGCTTCACGCAGGTCCCTAAGCTAGATGTCAGGGTTACACTCCTACAGCCACATGCATGGGGCACCCTAAAATGAGTTAGACTTGAAATGAGTTAGGCTGAGTGAGACTTGAAATACGAGAGAGCTCAAGCATAACTGGGTCCTTAAAAGCAATCCTCCAGCAGCTGACAGTTAAAAAAAAAAAAATCTTACTGGAAATGTCATTTTAAAGACCTGTATCAGCCCCTTCACAGAAGAGCCAGAGATCAGGGTCATGTAACCTGTGGGTGTCTGATTTATTACAGGTGATCTGAGCAGGGAGAAATTCAAATACGCAACTAGAAAACGGGGAGGCGGAACAGACTTGGAACAAGCATCTCTTCTTGCAGCTACCCCCATAAGCAATCCCAGTGCTTCACCACAGCTATAGTCATCCTCCCAAAGTCCCAGTCAAAACTAAATGAATCATATACCAAGAAAAGAGCAAACAACCGAAAGTGTCTCAGCTCCAATTCACTGGAGAATCTGATTACTCAGATTGTCCTGCAGCTAATGGAAATAGAGGCACAGCGTGACAGAGGTGACACCGCCAGACTATGCTGGACTCTTCCTACAACAAAAGCAGTGCTCATTTTTTCCTCAAGCACCCACAGAGGAACAACCTATTGCAAGCATCTGTCTCCCTTTCTGCTGCTCTGTTGACAAAACCAATTGCCTTTTAAAATGTATTTAGTAATAACAGAACATTTAAAAAAAAATACAAAAATTAAGCCTCTCTATTGATTTCATATAGCAGGAAAAGAACAGGCTGCACCCAGTTTCAAATGTTATTACAGAAAACATATGTAAAGCCAGAAAAAGCATTATCTAATTGCAGCAGTAGAGCATCCCTACATCTGCTCAACCAGACACTTTGGGTCAGGCTTTACTCAAAGGTACAGAAAGTGGGACAAAGGTGGAGGGGAAGGAGGGGGTTAATAAATGTGAAAATTCATTATGCAGCAATTCTGTTCAACCACCTACTATTCAAAGATGAAGAGTGCTGACCATGTTTATTTTCCAAGCCTTTGCAAGCTCCTACAAAACCTGTGCGTGTCTTGAGACAAAATGGATAAATCCTGGGGCAGTGAATAAAACCTGTGATCCTTCCTTCCACGTTTCAATGCTTCTCCTGGTTATATTCTTCTTTTATAGGACAACGTCCCCACTTCAAGTTCGAGAAACCGTAATTGCTTCAAAACAGCAAAGAATCCTGGAGTAACTATTCTAGGCTTCACAACACTGGTGGGAATACAGCCCTCAAGCGAATACAGCTTCAAAAAGCACCCTATGCCCTCTTCCTCTTTCAACTCTCTAAAATAAGGCTTAAGAGGAAATCTGCCAAGACACCAAAGAATAAGGCCACCTGTTCTGCTAAGTGAACTAAAGGAAGCAACAATAACCCACTAGCAAAAGCACAAAGATAAAGGTTTTTAAAGCTTCACTGCAATGCCAAGCGCACCAGGAACGGTTCTCAAGGACTTAACACACACACACCCACACACACACCCACACCCCCACACACACCCACCCACCCCCCACCCCCCCCCACCCCCCCTTTGGCTGGTTGAAATTAAGTAATTCCCAGATCTATGGCCAAGGTAGGACAGCATCATGGTTTCTGGAACGCGGTATTATGCATAAAGTAGTCAAATTTGGTCCTTGAGCAGAGCAAGTGGAAGAAAGAGCTCATTGCTGCCTCGTCATTTTACTAGAAATGACATCAGTTACATCGGCCCAATTAAGACCTATATGAAAATTTAAAGACTCTCGCAAGCAGAATCAATTTGGTGCCGCACTCGAAGCGGTAATGGTGATGCGATCACTGGGTTTCTGGTCAGATCAGTAAAGCGATTCATATTCAAAAGCGGTTTGAGTTTTCCTCCACTACCCAGAGGAACTATCAGCTGCTATTTTTAGCACCCTTTGCCAGCCCATGCTGCAACGTGCTTCCAGTCAACCTATATAACACTGTAAAGCCTGCACAGAGCACTAGAGATAGCAGCCTGCTTTCAAACCTAAGCAAACGTTAGCTAAAAGAAAGTTTAAACCTTAACTGCTAGGTTAGTTAATGTTTGTGTACTGCTTTCAAGACGAAAACACTACATGTGCTAAGCATTATCATCAAGTCTAAGGAGAGCAGACTTGGCTCTAGTAGAGATACTAGAATTACATACACACAAATTAAAACGTTTGGATCCTTTCCAGGGCAGATCATTCTGAATTTGTCTTTCTGCTTGTCAGAACACAGCTACACAAATGTCTGCTTTTTTGTAGACATAGTACAGAAATCCGCACAGCCAAGTTACAACCCTAAAACTAAATGAGATAATATCAAAACCCGTTCCTGCATGGCAGAAGATTATCCTTAAACCCGGCAAAAAAAGCAGCTTAGTCATAGGATACCTGCAGAGCTTGAAAAGTCTCAAATTTATGGCCCGTAAAGTTTTTCTGACCCCCACAGTGAGACAGCCCACTCCTTCCACACAAAACTTTAGTGGAAAAAAAACCTCTGAAAGGTTTAACTGAAATGTTACATATAAATACTAAATATTTACATAATTATTTTTGTACAGTAAGTTGCAAAAGGAGGTTCAGACAAGCACTCAAAGAAGCTTAGACAAAAAGCATGGCAGCTGATGGAAAGCCACAGCAAGGCAGCTTTCTTCAGCAGAACACCCAAGCCCAGGTCTCACTCCTTGTACCTGAAAAAGTCTCTAAGTATTGTGCAGGGAGTTTCTGGAACAGGGTTTATTCTTTAATCAAAAGTTTATTTTCCTCCAGATCTTGTAGTACGTTGTGAAGTACTCACATATCAAAAGCCTTTACAAAATTCCTACAACTTCACATTTTTTCTTACTCTTAATGAAAAACAGCCCGGCTGGAGTTGTGAATATTGTCCTTGTTACTGTGATTTGTTAAGTCTCAAGGTGCTGGGCTGCTGCTCGCCGTGCCTGGGAGCCGGACTGCCTACAGCGCTCGAGAGCATCCTGCGAACCAGACGCCGGCTGAGGCCGCTCGTGCAGTAACGCTTCGCCACTCCTGTTTTCCTGCGCATTTCGTGGAGGGGGGTAACAGAACAACTCTATCCCAGGGTACCAATGGGGAAGGCAGAAAGTAGCAGGAGGGATGCATTCGTCAGCTGGCACAAACAGGATGTTTCTGACAGGAATGCAAGGGGGTAGGAGGGGACTGCAAGTTTCAGGGAGAAAATAAAGAATCAGTAGCTTTGCTGCTATATGAGGGGAATTCTGCCCTCCCACCCCCCCGGCCCCCTTTTTCTTTTAAAATAAAGTGGGAAAGGAATTTCTTTAACAAAAGGTGCGGTATGACAATCACTTTGCCCCAGCATAGAGGGCCCCTCTCCGTTTGCTCCATCCTTATCAGACGCAGCAGGGCAGAGCTGAGTCTTAACTGCAACCACAGCCTTGCTGGGAAAATTCCCGCCACGAGCAGCAGAGCTCGGACCAACTTGCTGCAGAGAAGGGAGCACAAAAAGAAACCTGTTTGCTGACTAATGATGACCAGCTGGAGAAGCGAGGCAGCAGTCTGGGATGAGCTGGACTCCAAATGTCACCGAGGCTGGAGGCCTTGGAGAGCCCTTGGAGAGAGGCTGGGACTGCAGGTGGGCAGTGTTTGACCAGCTGTGCCGGGGCCAGCAGCACCGGGAGCACCAGGCGCGCCAGGTAAGTGTGGGCAGGTCTGGCTGGAGCAGACTGACAGACTGACAAGCTTAACACACCCGGCACCTACAGCTCTCCAAATAGCATACGATATGATCAAATCCAGAACTAACCTTGGTCTAAGGGTACAACGGTCAGAGCGTGAACACAAGGAGTGACACGTTAAACGAGACGAGCAAATGCAGGAACATATTCCAAACACTAGGTGAAAGAAAATCCAGAATAGAAAATGTGACTGTAAAGAGGAACCTTACTGAACTCTATCAATGAGAGTCTGCCTTATTTTGAACTATCTTTTCCAACAGGGAGGGACATTAATCAACTACCTCCCATGCTTTACTTTTCTTACAGTCTTCTCAGATATTTTTAATATGTATGGGAGATAAAGACATAATTGTAAGGTCCAGCAGAGCTAGCATATCTAAAATAACAAGTCCCTTAAGTTTCAACTTAAATTATCACAACACAGAAAACAGAAGGCCAATTTTAAGTGACAAGCATTTTGCTGGTTACAGAACCTTTTTAACATGCTCCCAGTTCTCAAACTAATCGCCAGACAATGCCCAGCAAGGCAGCTCGGAGCGGCTTCAGCCCTTGCCAGGACCGTGCAAGCAGTGCGAAGGGTGCACCGCAGGCACTGGAACAACAGCAGCGTCTCTCAAACAGAAGCTGAGCAGTTTTATCGGAACAACAGAGGCTGAAATCCACCATTAGGATTTATCTGTGCTAGGAGGACAACAGACAGCTGTGTGCAATTGCCCAGTGGTTTTATTTATTAATCTGTTCAAGAGAAGGATTATATTTAACATTAGAAAACAGCAGTTATCCGCACATCCTCATGCCAACTTGCAACCTCTGAAATTCCACTGCTCAGGCCAGCGCCTCTCACCTGCTCAGAGGAGCAGGGGAGCTCACACCCTCGAGTGACTCGGCATAGATGAAGCAAGGCAGAGCATGGCTTGCATTATGTGATGTACAGTACCTGCCTCTTGCACCCTCCCACCCTAAAGCAACGTAAAGACCTTATCCCTGCATGGAACATGCAACAGGGCAAGAACACACACCGCCACTACCGAGCAGCTGGCAGGCTGCAACTTATATTCCAATTTCCGCAAGCATTTCACATGTTTGAATCTGAAGCTCGTGATTCAGGGCTTTACTACTGACAGAAGGAGCCTTCCTTAATCTAATGAGAACAAGAAAATGTTGAAGTATTTGCAATCGCAACAAAAATAAGTAGTTGCTGAGGCCATAAACCACAGCTGCAAGAGTTACCGAGATATTAACACTCATTTTCCTGAAAAGGAGAAAAGTGTGTGTACTAGTGACAAACATAACAGCTCTTACACATTTCCATATACACCTCACTATACAGGACAGACTTAATGGTCTGAGCATCCAAGTGCTCACGATACTATTTAAGCATAACTCTACAGAAACAGCTTTCACCACAGACTCTTTGGTGTTTAAGAGGGGAAGAGCTGTGAAGTAAGATCTTCCCCAGGCAGTAAGAAAATGGATATCATGAAGTCTCTCCCCCATATGGATTCTCAACTGCCTAATAAGGAAATTAAAAAGTACCCATGAAAGCTTTTCTTCTTTTCTTTCAGAGTAACTGGAACAGAAACAGGGCACTGGCTGTACCCCACAGCTCCCAATACCGCCGAGGAAAGAAGGTGAGCACATAGCTTTAGGATATTTGGCAAGACGCGAGCAGGTAATAAAAGCAATTTCAAGAATAATCACAATCACTCTCAGCCATAAGAAAACATCTTCCCAATAGCAGCGCCCAAATCATGCGCTTCCAACTTCCTGCAGAAGACAAATTCACACTGTATGCATGAGCACGCTATTCCGCATAGAAAGGCTACGCTACAAGTTCAAGGGGTGTTTTAAATTAGCCATATACACATGATTTAAGGCTCACTTGAGAGGTTTTCCTAAAAGAACACAAACCACGGAGTTCACGACATTCTCAGAAACGAGCATCAGCTATTTGAAGTTCGCCGTGCAGCGCGACCACCAGAGGATCAGAGCAGCACTGGGACAGGCTCGCTGCTGGTTTAAATCTTCCCTGCTCTCTTGTTCTTATGCAATAGGGCTCCAAAGGGTCCCAGCCCCGAGGTCGGGAAGGAAGCCAACATGTGATCAAACAGCATATTAAGCCCCCTCCCTCTTCCAAAGGCTTTTATTTCCAACATAGGCTCAAAGAAGCGTCTTTTGGTACGTTCAGCTGTGCTGTTCCGCAGCACATGAGAACGCTATCGCTACTGCAGAGGAAGGACACTCCAAAACCAAGCTAAAATCTGACAAGAATCTTAAACGTACCAAAGTTGTTTCAGTTGTTTCAGTGACAAAACAGCCTGGGAATGCGGATAGCGGGAGTGCAAATCTGAGAGCGAAAGCAAAGGGAACCCCATGTACTCTTCTATAGGGGGGTGTGACACCATAAGGGTGTTCAGCTTCAGCATCGCGAGCCTTCGATACCCTTCCCCAAGGTGCTGTTCCTTCTCCTTCAGGAGGAGGAAAGTCAGACCCTAATCAAATGCAGAGGAGAGCCATAGCATCAAGTGAACGCTTCATCTGTGCCGGGGATTCTTAGGAGGTTTGGGTCTCGAGGAGGGGTTTGTTAAACTACATTCATTGCTGTTGGACTCGAGCAGCCCAACACACCACATACTTCCCAACTCCACCGTAAGCTCCTTTTTGAAAGGAGGAGATGGCAGAGGATCACATGCACAAACCCCCACGTGGAAACTCAACTGCTATAAAGCGAGACGATTGTTTGTTACATCTTCCAAGAATTCTGTCGCCCAAGACCTGTAATAAAAACCTTCATGAAACCACTCAACTGCCACTGACACCCTCCTCCCACAAACTCCCATGTGCAGAAACACCTCAGCCTTTCTCAACTACCAGCTGCACCAGATTCAGAGATTCCCAGGCAAAGGAATGGGTAAATTGTCAGCTTCAGCTGAACGCCCTCCAGAAAATACCACCTATGCAGTGGTTTTATTAACTCTGATTTTGACAGGCAACGTTTCTCTGCATCAAGATCTTAGCTTTGGTCTCCTAGGAATCAAAGAGATGTCCAGTCTTTAAGTGTCTTTCTGTCCAAAGTTAGAGCACAGGTATTTGGCAGAGATGCCATCTGAGACCAAGACGAGGGCTGACTAGCTGAATTTGTGTTTGTTATATGATTCCCAAAAGGCTGCAAAAGAACCAGTTCTCTCCCAAACGTGAGAGTAGTAACAGAAAAAGGATTTTTAAAATGGACAGAATTTCAGCAGAAGAAATTTTAGCAGAAGAATGTGTTACTAACTGGGACATATTTCAGTGACTGCAATAAAGAATTTCAGAGCAGTCCAGGTGATCTTATTTTAAAAAGTATACAACTTCAAAGCAGTGAGATATGTTCTGCCATGAAGCAGCTCTGAATTTGGCCAGCTTCCCTTCTCTCTCTAAACAGCAACAAAGCAATACTGTTCTTCACCAGCAGACAGAAAGTACTGGCACATATTTTCAGGGAGACACCTGTTAAGACTTGAAAAGCTCACACTGAGTACAGCAGAGGTGGGCACAGTGGCCCAATGAACCGCAGTGTTTCATGCGGTCAGGGGAAGAGGACAACACTGCGATCAGGGATCCAGATGCCACCATGTTTGCTTCTGTTTGATCCAAAGAGCTGCCTGCTCTTTCTCAACTCCATGGAAATAGTTACACAGACAGCATAGATGCTTCTTGTTCACCAGGGAAGTTACAAGAGGATGTTTAGCCACATTTCGTAGATAAAGTCTACCTCCCAGAGTAGTACTTTCCCCTTATTTCTCTAAGGAAAAAATAAAATGCTGCAAAGCCCACTTGGGCTTCAGTCAAGAATTATCTATACTAATTTTACTTCACAAAGAAATATCTGCAAGTAAACTATGGCAACTGTTCCTGCTAACAGACTGCAAAAGCCTCATCCTTGAAGAGCTCAGGCAATGGGCACACTTGTTACAATGGCAACTTGAGACAGAGGACACATACAGGCAATACATCCTCTTCTATTTAAAAGTGCAATACCATACACCTTCATAGTCTCTAGTTTGGAGGAAAAAAAAGGGGTGGGAGGGGAGGGTAAGGCCCACGGGAGCTAAAAAACAGCACTAATTTTGAGAAACGCTTTCCTCCTCAGAGTCACCAGTCCAGACTGATACATGGGGATCCAGACTTTGACCTTCATAAGGCAGCAAAGAACTCATTATTTATAGCCTTCGATATACAACCAGAACTTACAAAAAAAAAAGCTGCAAGAAGTCTATTTTATCTTATAAACAAAGTCCTAAAAAAACTAGTAACTGTACTCAGTTTAGTTTATTAAGAACATATTTATTTGCAACCCCTTAATTCCATGTGAAGGCTTACTAAGCAAAGCTTACAGGCTGTTTTCTTCTTATTGACAAGTCCCAGCTTTAAAAGCTACTCATATAACAGGCCTATGCTTTTGCCATAGCGAGTTATAAAAGATGAAATACTAGCAGTGCAGAAGCTAGACCGAGTCTCTATCACCTGCTGCAGAGGCTTGTCCCCAAAAGCAAGGCAACAAACTGACATTTGGAGCTACAAGATCCAATACTCAAATGCTGTAGGAATGGAAAGGACAAGTCCAAGAATAAGAGAATGAAAAAAGGTCATAATTGATTCCACCTTCAGCTTTTTCACAAATTTGACCAACAGCCAAATAGCTCCTATCCCCACATACACTAAACACAGAGCTGCTTCACTCTAACAGACATCGATGTTAAAAACCGTATGCAACGGTTAACGGGTTTTGGGGACAGCACGAAATACCAGTCCGTCAGCAGCTTTCCGTAGGGACTGCAAGTTCCAGGGGCTCTCTCGGACCAAGGCAAACGATCTTCAGGCCTGTTTGCAAAATGCTGCTGAAAAACTAACTCATGTAATACGAGATGCTCCACTGGCTAAGCAAGTTTTGGGTGAACTTGGTTTTGAGGTTGGGTTTTGTTTTTCTTGGGGGCCGGGGGCTGACGGGTCTATCTTCAACTTCAGGGCAAGATGAGAGGTGGCTTGGCTGAGATGCCAAGGCAGAACGAGCTGCAGCAGGGGTGTGTTTTATACCGTGCTAGTTCTGGTGGCAGCACTTATCAGACTATTACGAGAAACCTGAATGCATTTCTGAAAACTAGAAGTTACAAATATGAAACACCCAAAACATCTAAGACTACTGAACTCTCCTCCAGCAGGCTACCAAACAAACCAAGAGTTTAGCCATGTTTAAGTATTTTGCATAGTCACCCACATGAAGTTACAACAAGTCTTAGGAGAGATGTTAAACCTCACATTTCAAAACTTAAAACAATCTCTGACCAACATGGGTGAAACCTACCACAAAGCGCAGATCTTCCTACTCGGTTTTAATACTTTCTTTTTAAGCAAACAAAAATAGCTACAAGAACCGGCTGCAGTCCAGCCTAACTCCCTCCTCTGTGCAATGAAGTTATTGACATTTAAAGAAAGAGCAAGACACAGTTTTGGATTTGAAGAAAGCAAGCAGGGCGCATTTTTTGGTGAATCGGCTGTACTACAAGCAACTTGACATGCACATGGAGACTTCAGATTCAGATTCTCAAAACGCGCTTGCTTTTACGTATTAATGCATGCCTCACTTCCTGCTCTTCCTAAAACCTGCTTTAATAAAATTATATTCTGATTACATTGAAAAAGAAACTTCAGATTTCTTCCTCACAGGCAATGAACTTCGTGTCTCTATAACTAAGGAGGTCAGAGCAAGGACCTCAAGAGCAAACTGCTGGGATATAAGTGAATGCAGAGACTTCTTTTAAAAGAAGTTTCTTGCACGCTACACATACACTCTCCAAAATGCTTAAGCATCTTTCAGGGCTTTCACAACTCACTATAAATCCATACAAGTTATTCACCATTCCCTATAGCCTAAA
This sequence comes from Phalacrocorax carbo, assembly GCF_963921805.1. Classification (NCBI taxonomy): domain Eukaryota; kingdom Metazoa; phylum Chordata; class Aves; order Suliformes; family Phalacrocoracidae; genus Phalacrocorax; species Phalacrocorax carbo. The sequence goes on from NC_087537.1 coordinate 3,886,430, forward strand.
AAACACAAACAGCTAAAAAAGGATTGTACGTCAACACGTGCAAGAGAAAACAAGACCATTTTTACTTTAGAACAGTCTGATTCAGCTACTGTCTGGTAAACGTACTGGCAATCGCCTTTATTTCTGTGACTCAGGGTTTCCACCACCTGTTTCTGATCCCAGCGCTACCTGAATTATCCTTCAGAGCGTCTCAGCTTTTTGTTGGCCTGTTTACACGTCTTCATGCAGCCACACTACTTAAGTTGCTAATGATTAACACAATCCTGCAAGAGAGGAGGATGCTCTGATTCTTTGTAAAAAAAGCTACACAGAATGCAGTTTTAATTTAATCTCATTGAGATACAGAAAGATGTATCATTTCATTCTGCAAGTGCAAGATCTTTCTACTATGTCAAGGCAGCGAGCAAGAGATCAAAATAATGAGTTCACAGCCACATTTCTGGTTTTCACACAGACTGAAATTCCATACACTGAAGGAATAAACTGCCATCCTGAGCAATTAAGCAGCATTTCCCACCCACAAAAGTATATTCTCCTTTGGTGTCACTTAACATTGCACTGATTTCAAACAACTCAGCTGCTCTTAAAAAAAAAAATCCTCTTTCTTGCTGGCAAGGTGAATTACTGGAAGGCTCTTTTCCTTGTCAAGGACAATGCGGGTTTGTATCAAGCAGACGTGGCAGGTTTGCCACGGCTACGCTGCGCCTCCCTGTTGTTAATGCAAACAGGGGAGTCCCTAGTCACAACACAGGCAGCAAGGTGCTGGATGGGGAGAAAAGGCAACCACAGGCAAGCTGGAAGATATGACCCCAGTGCCACACTACCTGGGGAGAGGACGGGCAACAGCCATGGGGAAAAGTCCCTTTGTCACCACAGGCATGTTTTCCAGCTCTTCTCCCTCCCTAAACAAAGCCCTGTGAACTGTGCCTCTGCAAACTAATAACCCCATCAAGTTTTTACAGCCTTGGGAGTCCAGTGCCAGCAGCTCTATGAGGTTCATTTCCCAGCTGGAGCTTCGGGCGATGCACTCCCTCATGGGCAGGTGCCTGTATCACAATGTGAGCGATGATCCCCGTTCACCAGGCTCGGCAGATATCCGGCTCTGTGGCCTACAGAGCAGGAGGAAAGGGAGGTGCTTGTCTAAGATCTACAGAAGATTCGAAAATACAGGGTACAAGGTGGAAAGAGATACCACAGGAACAAGAACTGGTGAGAAAACACCAAGAACTGAATCATTCTAGGCTAAAAGAGAGGGTTATAGCTTAATTGTATCCTCCCATTTCACCCTTACTTCCCAGAGCCAAATCAAACCGCTGTATTTGTACCACCCCCATCCCTCCAAAAGCGGTTCATGTCACACACACTGTTGGCTGCTCCACCAGAAATTTATTTTTCTTGGATAGATTTTCCCCAGCCCTTTCAATCAGGTTCAGCCAAAACACACTCTCTTCTTCAGGACTTTTCAGAAGGACTAGATAATGTTTACTTCATGCCAAGACACCAGGCATGCGGCAGGAAAAAAAAGTCTCTGTAGAGAGAAGCCAGCCAGTTTCTACCTTCTGAGCAAACTCCCCTGCAGTTCAAGTACCACATTTTTGGAAGGATCCCATGCTCAGACTAATTTTATTTGCATCCTGTGTGAAGCCTGCAACAAATATCCAGGAATCTAATAAAGAGCTGGAAAGGGAGAGAGAGATGAATATTGGTCTGTTTCTTTAATTTGGAACCTTTGCAATCAACAGTATGTTATTTAATATTGGGCTCTGATTTGCAAGAATAGATCCTTCTAGAAGATGGGATATTTTTAGAAGATGTTTTGATCGGCAGCATTGAAACATCTCATACAAGAGGCAGAGCTTCCATCATTACCCCAACCCTCCTCAGTTTCTCAAAGAATCGTGAGATCGATCTCATCAGGAGATTTTAATCAAAGATGTGTTTAATTCAGGAGGGTTTTCTTACTCTTTTGGGGGAGAGGGAGGGGACATGAATGGAGCATTACTTACCTTGCAGTCACTACTTTTCAGAAGTTACGATTTTCTATAGAAGTGAATACTAATGGATTTTTAAATTTTGTTTTGCTTTTGCTTGTAAATAAAAAAGCATGTCCCATTCACATGTCTGGAAGCCAGGACAAGAGCCCAGAAGAAAAAAAAATTGAACTGTGGCAACTGTCAGTCAAGCAATCCATGAGCAAAGGCAGCAAATGAAAATAGTTTGTAGTACTACGTCATCTTCCAGACCTTAATGCTTGATAAAATGTAAAAACGTTCACACAAAGCAAAGAGCAGAATACAGACTGACTCTCAAACTACTGAGATTTTAGAAATCTGCTGCAAACGATGCTGTCAGGCTGATGGTGGAGTCAGCAACCCAAGGTCTGACGCAGGGTCACGCCACGAACATGATCGTTCACCATCGTGGCAAATTATATTGGGCTGAACCTGAGACTTTGCCGTTTTAGGACAACGCTCTTCTGACTCATGTCAACGTTATTTGCACATGTCAGAAGAAAGCATAAAACACATGGTACATTTTCAAATGCATTCAAAAACTTTGAAGCCAAGCATTTCACAACAAAAGCCAAACACAAAAGTAATTGTATCGGAAACAAAGAGCCATCACTGCAAGTCGATTACTACATAGCCTCAAAGGGTCCAAAGGGCCAAGCGGGCCGAACAGCCAAACTCTTAGGCATTTTCACTTCCCCAGACCTAGAGAATTCCCAGCTTTGGACGAGATACGACAAATTTTTTTAATTAGCATAGCTGGAACGAGCTGTAGTAAGAACCAGAACCATAATGCAGCCATTGTACTCCAGTACTGTCATCTCGCTCAAAGGGCAAGGAAGTTCACAACGAGTACTAGAGAGGATGGGATGTTTTCACCTAAAAAGATGACAGACAGACCGTGGTACAAAGGGAAAATGTCTCTCTGAAGTTATCGTACAATCTCTTGCATTAAATGCCAGGACTTTAAAAGCAATACTAGCCAGCACTAGGGTACCAGGCAATCACAATGATTAAAAAAAAAGGGGTGTATCTAAGCGAGATTTTTGCATGGTTTTATTACATTCTCCAAGACATTTCTGTGAAGCGAGAGACGACAATTTTCTGTTCAGCTCTCTGCCCTAATGTGTGTCAAAAACTGATCAGGGGTACAATAGAGATGATTAATCCTCAAGGAAGTCGGGCAGCTGCTGTTCTTTGCGGTAGAGAGGAGGAGGGGGGGTGCTACCTATTTGCTCCACTGCATTGTAGGAGACAACAGCATAAGCCACAGTTAAGTAGATAATCACAAATACTCAGAACCTCCTTTATGTCACCAAGCATCAGCTAAACAAATAACGCAAGATGCTTTCGGACAAGTTACTCTCAGAAATGAAGCGAAACACAGGAGAGCTCCATTACTTCAATTAATACTCTCGTTTGTACCAGGTCAGCGGTTCTCAAGGACAGCAAGGACAGCTGCACACACATCCCAGTATTTCTCAGCTGAAGAAAATCCCTGATTGCTGGGCAATGAGCATCCAACTCACTTTGAAACTCCAGTCAATCTCGGCAGGACCAGAGAGAAAAAAAAAAAAAAAAAAGAGAAAACACTTCACCAGATACATATTCTTGGAAATTTTACTTTCAGTCTCTCAAACTGGAAGGAAGATTACACAGTTTTCTCCTAGGCCTAATAAATTTAAGTGAAAACAAATATTTTTCTAGTAATACTACAGCAAGACCCAGAAGAGGACGATTACTTTATGTATGTTTGACTAGTTGGGAATTTCAAACACCTACATCAGACGACAACAACAACAAAATTCCTACTAGAAAGCTCCAAAGGGGGGTGGGGGAGAAGTTGCAATTAAATAAGGCAAACATTTAAAGTAGCCAAGTGCTCTGGATGGAGATGGCTGTTAACAAGCAGGCAAGAGCTAGATGAAAGCGATTTTGAGGAATGCCGCAACATCAGAGCGAAACAATAAAGAGAGGATTCCTACAGCAGATTCACCAAGTAACACTCAGCTACAGCAAGAGACTCATTAGTGGGGACCACTTCGTGACGAGAGACTGCGGAGGTTACCTTCTCGATGCCGACGTCTTGCAGTCAGGGCTTGCTCCAAGTATCACAACTAAAAGCTTCTGGGAATTTATAACCAAAGCCTTCACAGACACGACAACAATGAAGAAAAAAAAACCCACAAAGTTTTCTACGCATCTTATCCTCTCTAGAGTTGCATTGCTGAGAATCACGACATTTTCAGATACCATCTTTTTAAGTTGCGGGAAGGGCAGAAAAAGGAAGGAACAAAGAGGAAAGTGGGTGCAAGAAAACTAGAGTTCCTGTGTACCCCAGCCACTGACCCGAGTGGCGGGCAAAGCTTGGTCCAGAAGAAGCTCCGCTGCAGAAGTTACCGAATGACATAAAGCAGAGGAGACGTCAAACATGCAACTACTGCCCAGGGGGGAGAGGGAAAGAAATTCATAAACACACAGGGGAAAAATTCATATGCACGTACAGAATTCAAGTAAACTCAGTTGATAATTTTCACTAGTTCTTCATAAAGCCACCAGAAGTCTAAATTAAGCCACTTTTCCTTTAATTTATCATAGAAGAGTGCCTTGTCCTAGCACACAAATTCACTTGGTCAAGCACAAGAAAACACAGGTGAAATAAGCACGTCAATTTGCAGAGTGGCTAATCTGATTAGGGCTTACCTGTACCCAGCCTGAAGAGGCATTTGGTTTCATGAGTTTAACATAACCAAAGCATGCCTGGTAACAAGCAGCAAGGTGGGGGGGGGAGGCAGATCTGTGCCATGACAACTAGGATGGGTTATGAAAGCTTTCTCTCTACAGAAGGTACTATTTTGAAAATAAATACTACCTCAACAGCCCGCACACAGGAGAATTAGCTGAAAAATAACTAGAACTCCTGACGTTAAGAAGACCTGGACATCAGTACAAGAGGGAAGCTAACGCAGGAGTGAGAGGAGGGGCACTAGGGCACATTTGACAAGCCAAAGATTCACACAAAAGAGTTAACAAGTACAGAACCGCTGTAACTGGAGACAGATGTAATTTCAGCTTGTTAGTAAGAATTCAAAGAACGGCTCGTGTTCATAAAAAAAGCAGCTGAAAAACAAAAAAAACCACCCAGCAATGTTACATACTTCATAAGCCAGTTTAAGATCTAATACACAAGCCAATGTCAATCAAAGCCTTCAGGTAGATTTTTTCTACAAGTATCACTTCTTAAAAATAGGTTTAAAACACTAAGAGTTCAGTTGTTTTGGGCTTCTTGCCGATTTCCAGAGGTAGGGAGAAGGGGATGGTAGGGGGGAGTGAGCGAGGGCTGAGTATGGAAAGCTGTCTTTAGGCACTATGTGAATCATCACACTGAAGAATCTTCTTCAAGTGGCTGGCTACTACTCACATTTATTTTCTTTAAAACAGTAAGGCTTTGACCAATATATGAACAACAAGCCTCGGAGAAATCATTAGGTGACACTAAGGTGTGCATATTATGATTAATTTTCAAGTATTTTTAATCTGTATTAATTTAATCTGCCTTGACACAGGAAAAGTGGTTAATGGCTTGAAAGATTTCCTAATGTGGTTGTTTCTTCAAATTATTTTCTGCTGTCTCAATATAAACACTATCCTCCCTTTGACTTCCAGAAATTCCAGCAAACGGCAGGAGAGCTACCTATAACATAGAGGGAGCAGAGAGAATAATTTTCTTGTTTTAGTCTGAGACAGTAAAGAGCCAATACCACAAAATGTTGCATACATGGAGCAAGAGCCCTGCAAGTGTTCTGCATTCAAAATGCAGACCCACAGAAGGCTAATTGTCTCACTTTTTTGAAATAGCCAGCACTGGAATAGCAGAAGTCACATGGAGAAGGGCTCCGATTCACACAAAAATAGGCAGATTTAGCTGCTGCAACTTTTATTCATGCTACTGTCCCAGCCTAGGACTAGCGATGGCTGCTAAACAGAAATATTCTCCCCTTGGCCACCGGGATGTGAGCCTCCAGCAGAGGAAAAACAAAGCCACTAGGAACATGGAGAGCCATTACCTCTTCACATCAAAGCACGCACATCAGGAATTGGGACCGCAGGAGTCAAATCTTGTCAGAAGCTGCCAAAGCTGTGCAGAGCAGAGCTGAGCACCAAAGCACCTTCAAAGCCGCCCGTGCCTCACTCAGCTCTCACCTCCGGATCAGACCCCTGCCCGCTCCACATGCGGGCACACACGGGCGCTCTGTTTTCCTCTGGGCTGACACCCACAGCACCCGGGGCAGGACAGGACCCAAAGTAATGGCAGTGGGCAGAGAGACAGCAGGTGAACAAGCATCGTGCCCCAGCGGCCGAGCTGTTGCGCCATACCTTCTTAAGAGGGTGCAGGAAAAGTACACAAGGCATGCACAGGCCACCAGCAGCTGCCGCACCCACCTCAGAAGACATTAACCTCCTTCCCAAGCACTTCTAAGGCCAGTCACTGTGGGTGACAGCAGCACACAGTGCTTTTGCCACCTAGAATGCAGAGACAAGTCAGGAAAAAGGCCAGGGCGCAAAGCACTGAGCTTATTTACTATTTCGTATCTCTTCCTGCAATGCAATGTACCTTTACTCGGCATAACACAGTGAGAACCAGCTTCCACAGGCAGATACAGCCCCTGCAAGCGAAGCTGCTCATCGCTCTGCAAGCACAGAGTGCATGGGGGAGAAGGAGCAGCAATGTTTGCAACATCCAGAGGCCCAGGAGCGAACCAGGACCGTGTGCCGCAGCATTAAAAGGAGGCATCCTCTCCAAAGTTAAATGGGCAGAAGAAACCTGAACTACTAGCCAGCTTCTGATGCAGACAGAAGCCAAGGGCAGGGCAGAACCGGCTGTCACTATGCCCAAGCTTTGCTGTTACGACATATTAAAATCAGAAAGCGGCTACGCAGAGCCCAGCAAGGAACCGTTTGTAACCTCTGGCCAGCAGCCAGCTGCATCCAGAGGGCACTAACCCTCGCAGGGACCACGGCAGCTTCCTAGTCACAAGCTATCGGGGCAAGGCCAGAAGCTCAGAAGACTTAATACCTAACTTAGTAATAGAAAGATTAAATATCTAACTTGATAACAGAGCCACAGATAAGATACACGGAAGTGAGACATTCATGCACCGACGTTTAAGCTAATCTAGAAAGTAGGCATTTCTTGCCGGGTTCCTGCAAGTGACTTAATTGCAAAGTCATTTAAACCACAGTGCCTTTTACTGCCCTCCACTGCCTCTGCTCACCTAACTGGGCTGAAATACAGGGCTAGGTGGATGGCTGCTGACCCACAACTCAAACTTACACCCGCTTAAATACGTGCACACAAACATCCCTCTCAATCTTTTCCTGCCAGGAAATTGTATTTTTTTGTGTGATTTCTGCTTACAGCACCTACATAAAGCCCCTTTGCTGCTTACTGGATTGGATTTGATAATGCAATGTAACGTCACCAGCCCTGGAACAGCGAAAGCTCAATATTGGTCATTAAGCAGGAGCCGCCAGGGAATTCACTAAATGTAGATTGCCTGTAAAGCTGTATGCTTCGCTCTGCTACAAAGGCTTCTAAATGGAGACAGCCAGTTTTTAACCCACCTAAGCTCATGGAGACCCCCAAGGATGCAAACGGGGTAACAGCTCTGAACATTTAATCACGTATCATGAAAGAAGGAAGCAAGCTCCAATTGCACACAGGCTGGGACAAAAAGAACTTCCGAGATATAATAATTTTTACCTAGAATTGAAGAACAAGTGACAGCAGAACATTTCCAAAGCTTTACCTGTATTTCAGAGGCAACCGTTCCCCAAGACGACTGAAGTTCTCTTGTTTTCTATTTGCTGGCCAAGACGAGTTCAATCTACAGAGAGCTGCTCTGGACAATGCATCAAATCACTTTCCTCTACCAAGCATCAATATTTCTGCTCCCAACAGAACATACAATTAGACTTCCCTCCAATTCACATTGCCTTCCATTAATATTTTAAAGTCCTCACTTATACAAATAAAATCCCTGCAACATTTCTTAAAACATCGTTATGTGTTACTATGGAAACTGCTAAAATGTCACAATACAAAAGCCTAAAGCTCTGCTGCATATGGAGCACCTACCCCGATCCTCCTTATTTATTTCCCTCTTTTGGTAATGTGATGATCAAATGTTTTGAGCCTAATAAAAAAAGTCACCAATAGAGTGGGGGGTGGTTGTTCTGGGAGGTTTGGGGTTTTTTTGTGGGTTTTTTTGTTTGTTGGTTGGGGTTTTTTTCTTTTTTTTTTCCTCTCATTGCTTTAAGTTACTGAATATTTTATTAAGCAAGCAGCCAAATGAAGTCATATTTCACAAATTCACCCCGTCAGGAGGCACGTTTTAAGAAGTGAAACGACACTCAAAACTTATCTGACAAACTCAGTGCTGTACGGTGCTGCAAGGAGACACCTGGAACTGCAGAGAGATCCGTGTCAAAAACTAGCCCTTTCTCCCACTGTCCCTCACTCTTCCACTACCTGAGAGAGACGACTCAAAATACGTATTTTACACAGTAAGTATGCATGTTTTTAATGGATAAAGGGAGCTGTAACTCTTTGAAATCGGCTAAATATCTTTGAGAACTAAACAATTCTGAAAAGAGCATGCTTATGCTCATTCATAAGACAGCACAAACTAATCTGCTTCTTAATAAAGAAGCAGAAGCGTCACGAGACGTGCCAGCCGAACTCTGCCACCACTATCGCAGGGAACATCTCATTTTGCAGTTAAGACATCACGGTTGTACATGAGCACCAGGGAGAAAACAGCCATCTGCCAAGTTGTTCACCTTCACTAACCTGACGGCTTACAACTAACAGAAGAGCTTTAAATACATCACTGTGATGACCTCCCTGCTTGGGTACAGCAACCAGCCACGGACAACTGCTGGAACAAGTGTGTTTTGGCACAAAGCTGGAGGCTGGTTTTGGGGAGCTGCGAACAAGAGAGCAACCTTCAACATGACCAATTTGCAGCAAAATTTTTGAGACACCCCGTCTTCATAGTAAAACCCATGAATTTAAGCTCTCGACAGCACGAGTCTCTGACTTGTCCCCTTTTAAATACCCTCTTTCAAAGTATCATCCCTCTTATTGCTGATGTGATGCAATTAAATGAAAAAGCATGTTCTACACAGAAACACCAGGCACCATTAACCAAATCCTCAACTCGGCGCGCCCGTGCCAGGTACCCTTCCCATAAATAGCTTGTTCAGAGCTGAGGTCAAAGCTGGAGCAGGCATTCCAGAAAGTAACCTTATCACAGAGGAGGGCGGGGAGGGGAGAGCTGGATGTTACTTAAGCAAACCATGTCGTTATATCAATGACCAGCACATCAGCGAGTCTCAAATGGAGAGAGCCACAACCAGAGGATGTTAGAGACAGCTCCGGAGAATCAAACCATCCCCAGGTCCCATCTGACGCCAAAGAGAGGAAGGACAACTGCAACAGACTCAACTGCAATTCCCGTTTCTCTTTCCACTTCCCAGTTGCATTACTACTCAATACACAGGCCTTCACCTATTTGTATTTTTAAGTCCTTCCTTTCATTCAGAAATCCAGCAAGTAAACCCTAAGTCAATTTTTTTCAAGTTCTGTCTACCTAAAGCGTTTTACCCGAGGATGGCCCAGCAAAGCCGCCCAGCTCTCCAAGCCTCTGAAATGAGACACTTGCAAAACGCACCATATTCAGGGTGTGCCCAAAACACGCGCCGTGGAAAAATCTGTTGGGGTAGTGCCAGTTTAGCAAGGAAAACATTTTCCCCCAGCTGGAAGTCTAGCGCAGCGCTGCTGCCGAGCTAGTGCAACCAGAACGTATCTGCTGGAGGGAAGAACAAAGGAGGCGGAAAAAAAAAAAGCCCATGTTACTGCATAATGAAAGCCAAAATCTTTCAGGAAGAAAAGCACATCTGTGAAGTACACCCGCACAATCTCTTCAAGGAAGTCCACGTTTGCCATCGCTCCAGTTTTAATCTTAGCCATGTAGTCATTTTTTGTCTCATGTCAGTATTAGCAAGTATAAAAACACAGCTCTGAACTGTAGCTGCTTACAGATGCTGGCGTAATGTAATACAAAAGTCTTTTCCCCATCCCCCATACCCGTATATTAGACTTCAATATTAGAGATCAGCTCTAAATGGGGCCCCTTTCCCTTGCTGAAATGCTAACTGCAATTTCACATGCGATTGTAGGAAAACAGACGAGTTACCACACCAGGTAACTTCATGGTCTTTAGTGCCAGCTCACATTCAAAAACTTCAAACATTTTTTTTTCTGCTGCTTCAGACGCTGTGACAGGCTTTTCCCAATGAAAAGTCAATATTTATGCAACCCTACCCAAAGTGTCACCCACAAGTCCTAAAAAATCTGAACTAGAGCTGGTTCTTACTTGCTGCCCCACTGGGTAAGGGCTACAGAGACAAAGCATAGTTTATTGGTAGTGCCAGACACCAAATCATTCCCAGTCCTCCACATTATCCTTCATACTCCAGCCCAGCACAGCACCGCAGCCCAAGCAGCAGGCAGAGAAGATCTGACTCCAAACAGAACCACCCAAAACCCTGCAAGAGCACTAAAGGCATCTGCAAGAAAGATACTTTGGCTGCATTCAACACCCCACACCCCAAATTCAGACGCTTTCCAGGGCCATAGCACCTAACTCCACCGTTACTCTTTGCACACACGACCCAGCGCTGAGTGCTGGTTCCCTTCTGCTCCCCCCAAAACAACGGTGACTTCATCCCAGAAAGATAAATTTAAATGAATGCATTGAAACCCCTCTAGTACAAAAGCCAACAACGCTGCCTTAACCAAGTTGTGTGGGTGGCAATGAGAGTACCTACACCGAAAACACCTAACCTCTCCTCCACACTCCCACAAGGTCTGCATTAGGATCAAGGCTCAAATCAAAATCAGAAACAACTTACTAGACAGCCACTGTAACTATAAAACGTGTACTATAACCAACGTTTCTTGGAGAAATAACTGACTCGTTTTTCTTAAGATCCTTCTCAAGCAGCGTTCTCATTTGCCCTCTTTTTCTTAAAAGCAAGAGGGACTTGCAGAGTGTCCTACTTACCCTGGATACCTGATTAAGCATTTTTGAACAATGAACAGCTCTCTGCTCTTCTGCTTTCAAATGCAAAGAAGAACATGTTCAGGATTTGCTCTCTTTCTCTCTCTTCCAAAATGAAAGATCCTTGAGGGACATCTCTCTTCACCAACATATTGCTGCTGAGCAGCACATGGATTACAAGCCATTCAGATACAACATACACAAGTTTCCGTAAATCACTAAAAACTAGAAGGTCAGGCACTGTGCTGTAGTTGGTACCTACAATCACAGAATCGCATCATAGAAGTCAAGAGCAAAAAAAAACCACCACAAAAAGCCAAGCAGGTAACTGAAGGTCATAAAGAGCAGAGACAAACTTAAGATTGCTATGCATAAATCAGAGTTAGTGGAATGTGTTTGTGACCAGTAGGAAGAGCTTCCTTAGTCCCCACGGCATGGGATCTGCCACCTGAATTACAGCTCCATGAAGTCACAGATTTGAGAAATGCTATTTAACAGCCCTTGAGATACAGGCTTCCTTATCGTGCTCTCGCTTGAAAAATAATCAAGGGAGAAAAATCAGAATTTCTAAACCCTGTTTCTCAGCCAACTAATGCACAAACTGCAACTACCCCTTGAACAACCACTGATGCAAGTGCCACACGCATCCTTTTCCAACACAAGGCTTGGAAATTAGTGCTGACAAAAGCACGTATTAGTGAGAAATCTCCATTACTACTCCAAGTCCAGCAGTTCCGAAATCCGGGCAGCACAATGTGACGCAGCACAGGGAGGAGTCACCACACGGGCTCCAAGACTGTGAAATGATTCACGGCAACACCAAAGTGCGGAAGGTGCTCAGATTTCCCACCAGTAAATGGGGATAATTAAAGTGTGCTTAGGCATCATGGCCATAGGCATCGCAACAACCACAACTGAACATACTGTAGCTACTGTCTGACCCTTGTAAAAGGTGGTGCAAGGAGTTAGTCACTGGGAACTTCGGTTCACTCTCAGCGCCTTCACCTAACTGCCATCAAAAGTGATTTTCCAGATAAGAAACCTGAGCTAAAAGGTAAGTTCCAATTAAATATTTGTTTTCGCTACCTTTTCAGAAATTTTTTCCACAGTACACAGACTGAAGTTGGGGATTGCTGAGCCTAAATCACATACTACTCACCAGCTTAATGACTATGTCGCTGCTCAACACAGGTAACTAATCAGACAAAAATAAGTGACAAATTCCAATGAAACCAGTCTACAGTGAAATGCAAGACAACCAAAGAAACCAACCAGCCTGAGAAAAGCAACTCCTATAAATACGCACATGCCACATGAAATATTTCCTACTTCTACGTAGGAAACAAACACCAGGACTTTGATTACTTGCTAAAGCATCCCGTGGCCACATAAGCCAGAGCCCAGCCAGCAGCCCTCCAGCACTGGGAGGAATCCACATGCCCAGCTCCGTGCAACTTTCACAAACAGCAGTACCTGATCCTACCACGCTGACAACAGCATTTGGGCTCTTTCAAAGCAGCACAGGTTTTGCAGTCACAGACATACAGTCACACCCAGCCAAAGAAGTTCAGTACGATTCTCTACAGGGGAGGCTCCAACCTGCCTTCGCTGCCACCACCAAGCAAGGGCAAAGCTCCTCTAGGTCCTAACTCTGCCACCGCGTGCGCTTTTGAAGCAACATATAAGAGGATCTTAGCTGTGAAACAAAGAGTTGTCTATTATTAATCCGAGAGCAAATGGTGGTCCTTGATCCACATAAACCTAAGAATGCATCATGAACCAACTCTGCCTGCACGCACTGTCTTCCTCCATCAGCTGCCTAAGAATCAAGAGCGCCTTGTTAAACCAAGCCCATAGCTGGCAGGGCTTCCCAACAAAGGTGTAACAAATACCTCCCTGCTTTGTTTATGCATTACATGATGGCCTGGTTATGCGCCTGAATGACAGCACCTTCCTGGGCAGCAGGTTCATGAGTGCTTTAAAAAGGACCTACCAAGTTCTGATAGATCCCTAACGCTACTGGAAAGATGCAATTCCTCAGGGAGATGCTGCTTTATGGCTACGATCAGGCGGGCCAGAATGATACAAATGCTTCCAAGCCTGTCCTTGACCAGATTCTGAGTCTGGAATGCCACCATGCCAGAAAAACTCAAAGGTCAGCTCTTATCTAAACATGATGTAAACATGTCTTTGTTTCTTTTGCATGTTTCTTTTCCCTCTTGAATCCCAGAGGCAGTCAGTGACATGGCCACTTACTGCAAGCAAGCTACAGGACACGGGGTTTGTAGCATAACTCTCACTAAAGATCTAGAAGCAAGCAAGCAATTTCCTGGGGGAAGGCAGGGGCACCCAAGAGCAATATATAGCCAAGGGATGCTGACTGAGGGGTGAGACAGGCGTTTTTACACTCATTAAGATATTCCATCTCACTACAGAATTAAAATAAATCAGGGTAAAAGTCTTCCCTCTAATAAGTAAATTCAGCAAGCTGCAAAATCCAGCCATACTTGAGCAACCCTGCAAAGAGCGTTTGCTTTTCTGCACTCACACAAACATAAAACAACGGTTCTGTACAATAAGTTGGCCCAGGGCGGCTTCCCAGTGGAAAAGTCAGCTCTTCCCCTTCCTGTCTCTTAGCACTACTTTGAAAAGACTGATATTTAAAAGTACTCTAGTGCTTGTACCAGCTCTTAAGGTTGACTTTAGGAGTTTCACTAACAAGGACGAACGTGCATTCGGCCTCAACTTCAGTAATGCCAGAGCTCCTGAGACCCAATGTCAAAGCGCTGATGCCAACAGGACAGTCAATGCTGGGAAGGCTAATTACTAAATACCCACAGGCATAAACTTTAAACTAGGTTTGGTGGGCCTGGCCTAGATGCCAGTATGCATACACACCAGCTTCTGAACCTATGGACAATAGAAGAATCATTCTTTTTATTAGCTTTAAAATCTTTGGCTTTTTAAGAGTACTCGGGAGGTTGGGGAACGTAAAGGCATGACTAACACAAAGGGCAGAAAAGTCAGCAAAGAATTTCACGCATCATGTCTCTGAATACCGCACTTCCTCCTGGGATTAAGATGAGTCGCAAAGAAATATCACTTTGCGGGACAACACATCAATCTACGAAACCCACAACATGGGAAATTTAATATTACTTCGGATAGAATTTTCATCAAATGCTTCCTCTAATAACAATTACAATACTTATAAATGCTATTTTACTACTAATCCCAACAGTAAGTTCATGGACACTATAAAACAGGAATAAAGTCATTAAACACTCTTCCCTAACATCACAAGAACGCCTTTATGTCCAGCCAGCAGGGATCACATGCTCAGCTACTAGCTTTGCTCTGGGAGAAAGCCGAACCCATGCCACGTTTAAGACTTCCCATACATAAATTCATCCTGTGCTAGCATCCCAAAACATGATGTGACATTTAGCTGGAATTTAATATTCAAGAGCTGTAACATCTGTTTATCAGCACTCATCCATATGAGTGCCTTTTTGGAGGATGTTGAAGTTACCAAGCGCACACACTGTTCACATCCACCTACATGGTTCAGTAAAATCTGTGGCACGCAGTACTCGACCAGCCATGAACATTACTTTGGACAACAGGTATCAAAACATTCGGTTATTCCTCCACAGAGATCTGAACAAACCCGGAAAGGCGCAGGTATGCAAAAGTCCCGGTGACTATTTCCAGCCTTGGTCGGAAAGCCATCCGCATTCCAAACAGGACCCCTGTGACTGCTGCAGGGAGCTTTTTGTTGACTGTAGCTATACTTCACAGACTGAGGTTTAAGTTCAATAGGTCCATCAGGGTGGAAGAGATCATCTACTGATGCAAGCAAGAATTTACACAGACTAGACATAGAATATGGCCTTTTAAGAGATTTGTTCAAAATACTGCGACATGGAACTCCTACAGAAAATGCTCATCTTTGGAAGAAAAATTCCCCTTCTTCCTTGACCTATCTCAGGACCTCTTCCCTTGACGAGGATCTTCCTCCTCCACACACAGATTGACATCTAACACTTATGCAAACAGCATCCAGTTAACAACGTAATTATGAAGCTGTTGTCATCATTTAATAAAAGTCACAGACAAGGAGAAAATTCCCAAGAGTATTTCCCAGAGATGCAAGAAGAGAACATACTTGCTTCACACTTCCACTGGCACTTGGACCAAATCCTTTCAGAGGTTTGTTTTGGGTTTTGGTTTGTATTTTTTTTTTTTTCCCAGGCAGTTCATTTGAAAAAAAATTCCCCCAGTCACAACTATGCTGTCAGCTACAAAGATTCAGACTGGCCTTACTTTACATAACTGGTTTACAACAAAGATTCTCATTATAAAAGGACAAACATTTCATTTCAGGGGACAGGTCCAACACATCATGGAGAGAACCATTTATAGTATTTCAGGTTTGTAACTGCAGCGTGCTCGCACTGCTCCAGCCAGCCAGGATTTCCAGGACTTGCTGCTCCACAAGAACACCGACGACTACCACATGCACGTAGAATTTTATTTCAAGATTGCATGTGCTGCCTGAACTAGGAAGCGTGCTCAAATCACACCACACCAGTTTTAACAATTACTTCTTTGATCTAAGCCCACCAAGAGAAAAGCGTTCCTACAAAAACCAGATTTTTCATCTGCCCCCTTTCACCTCGCTCTCCCCCCATCAGAGGTAAGCAAAGCACGGCTGCTACTTACAGTGGTACGTGGGGTTGTTCTGGGTCTGCTTTGGTCAGTTCCTCCTCTTCAACGTCAGACTCTCCTCCTGAGCTGCTGTCAGTGACATCCGAGTCAAACGCTTGTTCACTGGATCTCAAGTTGGCCATACCACTGGCCGTGAATCTCTCCAGTTCTTCCGATATTGAATCGCTCTTCAAGAAGCTGCTTAGGCCTTCTGAAGTAGCTGTCTCACTCGCAGCTTTTCTTAGGGCCGCTTCTGCTTTCCTGGTCAACATCAGCTGGCTCCGATGCCTCAGGGGGTCCAAAGTTGGAAGCTTGCTCAGAGTTTTCTCCAAGAAGCCACCCAACTGCTGCTGGATGTGTCTCTCCACCTGCTTCGCCTGCACAACCTGCAAGCGTTTCTGCAGCCTGCGGGCACGGTTCTCAATGTCTGCCTGCCGTCGCAGCAATGCCCTCGTCCTCATCTCGGAGTCGAGAGCACTGTGGTGGCCGGCCAACAGAGGTGGTTTCTGCTCCTCCAACTTACTGCTCCCAAAGTCAGAGTGACTAGCAACACCAGGCAACCTAGTCTCTCCACTGCCACCCTCGAGCACCCGCTGTTGCTCCATGGAATTAAGGACAGATTTGTTTGCAGTGCTATTATTGCTAAATGGAGTTGTATGTTCTGCATCAAGGCTTCTATGTGGAAGAGTGCAATTGGTCAACCCGGTCTTCAAGTCCCCCAATTCAGAACCTCCCGCATTATAGTCAACACCCTGGAGGGCAGCAGCAGGAGGAGCACACTTCCCACCGTTCAGAGAACTAGAGTTTTCATGGTCTGAATTGGTACTTTTGGCCAATTTCTTGGCCAAGCCATTTACAGGCGCTTGCGGGAGAGGTGGCTGGCTATTAGTACTCATTGTTTTTAGATTCTCCAAAGTGAATTCCAACACTGGTTGCCTCCCCAACAGATCACTTGTTTTCAAGAAGGACTGAGATAAGAGAGAGTGAGATTTAAGGACTGTCTGCTTGTTGAAGACTCCTTGCAGCTTCAGAGGCTCTTTTGAAGAAACAGATGTTACATCCGAGCAGAGATAAGAGGCCACTAGTGGCTGCAGCTTGCCCAGCTCTTCCTTCGTAGGGTTGTTTCGGAAATCTAAACTGGGATCCTCCGGAGCAATGGCTTTCCTTTTGGTGCCGTTGGCAGCCAGGAGGATGTTGTTGGCGTTGCCGTTGCTCTCGGCACTGCCAGGTGACAAGGTGGAGGACGGGGGAGCCAGCTTGAATCGGATGTGGTGAGCTTCAGCTGCTGCGTCAGTGAGAGCGGGCGCCATCGCAGCCATTCAGCACAGAGAGACGGGAAGTCCAGCCTCTCCCGGTGCCGAGGCCAGCTCCACTGCCTCCCACTGCCTCTCCCGAGGGCAGCCTACAGAAGGGAAGGAAAAAGAGAAAGTTAGGCACTGCACTCATGGAAAATAGAATAAACAAGACTAACAGTAGCAGCGAGACTTATCGACTCCTGGTGAAGCCACGCAAGCTTCATGTTCAGCACACCATCCCCCCTCTGTGACTACCAGCCTCATGCTCGACAGAGCCATCCGGGCACCCGGCAGGTAAAAAGTGAAGTAGCAACACGCAAGCCAGCCCTCAGGATCTCCCACAGCAAGGGCCTGCCTCTCACTACTACCCTCATCTTTCAGTCCATCCACTCGGCACACCAGCATCCTCCCAGGCCTTTGTAAAAGGTCTGGCCCTGGTTACACCCATTCCTCCAGCAGCACACCAACTTCATCTTTAAAATCCTTGAATAACATCTATAAAACAGTTTTCACTGCTTCTACTGCCAGCTCAGGTGCATTAAAAAATGACAAATCAGAACTGTAACATGTAACAGAGACAGGGCTTGAAGGGAACAAATTTCCATATGCTTAAACTCCCAGTGGCTAAAGGCACCCCACACCCACTGGCAGCCCCACAGCTTCCCTGAAAGAAGCCTTGGATTTGAAGTCAGTCATTTCCCTGGTGCATATGAAACCTACTTTCCCAGAAGTACATTTCCGAATAAGCCAGGTGATTTCCAGGTTAGCAATTCCCATTTCTCTTTCAAGAACATGGATAAAGATTAACCCACATGCACACCATGACAGAGCAGTTCTAGGCTCTGACTGTAAAAGCAAGCCATGGCTTAACTCAACTAGATCAAACAAGTTAAGAGAAATAACCAAAGACCTTTCATTCATGTATATTGCAACCTTTCCCCCTCCATCACCTTCAAGTGTCTGGTCATTTACCTTTCTCTAGCACTAAGAGTCGGTATTTTCTAAAGCCTTTTTTTTTTTTTACCTGCATTCACATAACACACAGCACAGACTGCGCTACCAGTGCAACAGTTACTTTATTTTCCTTTTGCTGCAAAATTTATCTAGCACCTTCATAAGCTATTTCAATGTCAATTTAATAATAAGCAGCAGCTCTGATCTCTTGCCTGATATGCCAATCCTCTAATTTCACATAAATTTGCATAAGCTTGTTGTAGCTGTTCGTTAACGCACCCCAATGACCAAATTAATATACCACTTTACAAGAAAAGCGGGGGCTATCTAAAGTTTTATATGTTGAACGAGCAAAATTCAGCCGCCAGTTTTGTTTCCAGCCTCATTCAGCTGCACCACAGTTGCTCCCCAGCATCACACCAGGTGCTTCCCCGTAACAGGGACCACAGACAAACATTAGGGCTGAAAAACACTAAGTACTAAAAACTGAATTTTTGTTAAAAGTCAGAGATGAGTTAGAGAAACAAATCCACATCCCCACGGAGGGAAGGCCCACAGGGCAAGCTCAAAGTTATTTGCTCTGTTTGGTTTCCAGTGAGCGCGTACGTCGGCCAACTGGCAAGTCCCTCACCAGGGCTACGATTCAGACCATCTGCAGTCTTGCTAACTAACTCTCTTGCCAAACCCCATTAGGAGACAGAGAGAAAGAAGACAGGGAAGAAAGGATACACTCACAGGGGGACCAGTTAAAAAGAAAAACCTAAAAGCTCTCATAACAGAAGTACCAAGACACTCGAGGTGGGTTCAGACTTCAGAAGTCCCCTGCTGACAGAACCTGGCGTATTCTGTAACCAACTATACCTTGTCCTTACCAAAAAAAGGATAGCGCACGCCTAAAAATTTACTGTACCCTCACTGAAAATGGCTTTTAGTCACCACTTGGGCCCATAAATAAGGCTGAACATGACTATTCAGGGAGGAAAAAAAAAAAAAAAAGGAACTTGCAGGGAACTTTCCACTTGTAGCTAAGACACCCTTGGGAGAAGATGGAGGAAGGCTGTCAGAATAAAGGACTTCCCCCACTCCAGTTCTCCTACCAAGACCTTCACTACAGAGACACGTACACTTGGGATGACTGTTCCTAACGGGTGCTGTCAGTTCTGCAGAAACACACTGGTCTGTCTTCCAAAGGAAGACTCTTGGATCAGCGCTCTTCACCACAATTACCGCCACAGCACTGCAAGACACCGAGAGCAGCTTAGGAAATTCCCATATTGCAAAAACAGACCAAGCTGCACTTGGCGGTGAATGCAATGATTCTATATGAACATATTTGCATTGCACTGCAGCCGTTAAGGAGTTTACCTATGCTGAAGAGTATTTTAGAGTAAATTTGTAGGCCATCAACTTTAGTTAAATTAACAGAAGTAGAAAACGGAAGTGAAACTTTCATACTGCTTTTTCCTCCGGGTTAGCAAACTCACTTTAAAAAGAAAATCCTCCTACTAAGCTACTGCAACCCTCCTTGGCTTCACTTTTAGTTGGGTGGACAGCATTTCAAATACTTTGGAAGCCTGGAAAGCCTCCCTTAAGAATAAGGCTTTGTTCTAGTAGCTTAAAGATGACCTCCAAGAGTTATTGGGTGTATTTTTTTTATTTTATTTAGGGCCTTATGAACTATCTGCGTGCTAGACAGCACTGTTTTTTCTAACACTGAATTAGATCTCTACTCTTATGAACAACTCTTGGAAAAAACATTAAGGAATATTTGTAAGCATTTTCCCTCTCCTCCATTCCTAACTTCTGGTTGTTATTAAAGCCGTATTACACTTATCAGTAATTTCTTCTTAACCAGGAATTGGAGGGGAAAGAGTGCTAAGGCATCTGAGGTGATCACAGGGAGAAGGAATAAAGAGAAAGAAAGGTCATTCACACGGACAGTCTGAGGAACTTTCAGAGCGTTCTGACAATGCTGATAGTAATTCCAAGAACTATCCTGAACCTTGTGTCTGCCGCTGGGACTCAAACCATGCTGGCAAGTTCAACCCAAACCACTATCACCCACCACTATTAGTACATTGATGTGAGCACCCACGGGTCCCTTTTTTTGGTGTTTCTCCACCAAGGGTCCCTGACTCCAGCACTCGAGTTGACATGCATGTGACCAAGAGGCTTCTCCTCCTGCAGAAGTCCTGCTGGTAGACAACTGTCAGAGTAACTGGATATCTGCTCCGGTTCCACCACCACAGCGCGTGTGCTGCCGCACATGCTCCAGCCCTGCCTTCAACAGCCACGGCATGACACCTTGTGCTAGACTTCACTTGGGAAGATCCCAAAGGAGCTTCTTCTGGAAGGCCAACATGGCATTTACAACGTGTCTTAAGATAATACTCAAAATCCACAAGCACATTCTTGATTTCCACTTTAAAACTAGAGCACTGCCAGAGCAGTTAGCATTAATTAACAGAGGAAAGATGAAAGGCTCTAGTAAGCAGGTAAAAACAGGGTAATCGTAACTCGCCCATCTTCCCTCGCTTCAGGCAGTGCACGTGAGGCCACCAAGGGGGGAAAGTCACCAGGCCTACTCAGGTGGCTTCACCCACAGTCCCATGTCAACTACACCAACACTCAAACTCTTAATGCTTTTTAAACACAGAGCAGAGGGAAAAGCAGGAATAAGATCAAGGCAACGATGGGATGTTAGAAGAGGCACAAGGAACATGCCCAGTCACACTATATCCTGGAGCAGCTACCGGGTCACGACACCCCTGAACACAATCCTTCAGCATGCTGACTTATTCAAGACTGTCTGCTTTTAAAACCCAATTTTACAACCAGAGGTTGAAAGTAAAACTGGGTTTCTAAGTGCACGATTTTGTGCAACACCTCAGAAAATAAACCAAAAATGAACACAGGAAGTTTCTGCTCTCTGAAATCTTCGTGACAAGAGTTTCAGGGGGAGAAATCAGGCATCTGTGCTTCCAGTGAGGTTCACTAGAAGATCCAGGGAGCTCTGAATCCTGGACACAGGAGGTATCAACAGCCCCTCCTTTGCCCACCTGTCTAAACGCCCATTCCAGTTTCTCTCCTGAAGGGCTCTCCATGCCCTCATACCAGTGGGTCCCCTCGCAGACACGAGTGCCCCCATGGCCACCCTTCTCACCCCACCAAGCCCTGCACCCACCCGGCTGCACTACCTCTCCCTTTGACCCCTCCCAGCACCGCTGGGTGACACACACATCTACCTTGTGTATTTATATTCCGTGAATTACAGTTTAAACCCCTGACATTATATCCAAGTTCCTGCACCTACTGTCTAGTTTCATCACATGCCAAACCACACCGGGACTGCTCTTTAGAGTTGGTGCGAGGCCTCCTTACTTCCCCAGCTCTCCTCCTACGAGGCACTCGCCCAAACCCACCTGGGCACATTCCCTTTTCCCTACAACTTGCACAAGAAATGGAGACAGAAGAGGTGGACTTAAGTTCAACACATACATAAAGGACAAATAACCTCTGTGTTAGATGCAAGCCTCCCCTCAACTGACTACACAACTGTCTGCAAACTCCTTCACCTCCGAAGCTCTGTCCTACCCAACACACGGGTTTTGCAGAGGATACGCACACGAAGGTGCTCTTGAATTAGACGCAGTAAAGGCAAAGCTACCCTGAAGGAAGTGAGTATTATACCAATTCCCACTTCCCCTCTCCTCCCCCACTACGAGTGCAGCCAACTCTTGAATTCGTGTGGTTACAAATGTCTTTTAGAAAAAAAAAAAAAAGCACCACCACCACCCAATCTTGCTAGAATAAAATCCATATACATTTTGCAACTGAAATACATCATCTGTGTTTCTAACCTCAGCGGAGTAACTTAAAATGTAGGTACTCAACACACAGGCTAATACCCTGAGCCCTAGGAATATCTTCCATATCAAAAATGTACATCTACCAAAAGTGATAGCTATTATGCATAACAGACCCACCACATGCCTTTTGTTATCACCTTTCAACATTTTATAGTTGTAAGACAGATGTTTACCAATTTAGAAAGAGATTTACAGGAGAAGTAACTCTCAAAGCTTTAATTAAGGAAATGTGACAGGCAAGTACAGGACGATAAACTTCTTGATAAGCCAGCTCTTATGTGCAGTTTGGAAGACTGCATGCCTACGATGACCTACATTTGGGAAACAGGCGCTTTTTTTTAATATTAAGAAAAGGTTAAGAACATACATAAGAACCACAGATTTTTAAAATAGATACACGAGCACCTTCCACATATATTAATGCTACCGACTCACACCTAATCTCTTGGGGAAAAATAAGAATTTTAACATTAAAGAACATCCCAGCGAATGGTACTTATGCACTGGAACAAATAAGATATATTACTGAGCTCCACTGTTATAGCCTTTGTTTCCAGCCAGAAGCTCTCAAGATTAAAAGAAAAGCTGCCGTTTCCACTTGCTGGTCCCCACAAGTGGCAGGGTCTTTTGGTCAACTCTAAAAACAGCAACGTGAGGCCTCCTTCTTCAAGAAGGGTTTTCTCATAGGCCTGTGAATTCTCATTGGATATAAATAAACCAAATCAATTGCATACTCTGAGGTAGAGAAGGTTTTATCAATATGATGTCAGAAAGAAAAACAAAAGCCACAAAGCAAGATTAACCGTCATCTCCCCAGTCAAAAGTCTGGAAAGTTGAATAATTACAAGCAAGAATGCCTTCACCTGGAAAACAAAGCAGCTAGAGATAAAAATACCCATTACTGTTAAGTCACTCTTCAGAACAAAGTTGCTGTGTGCAGTCAAATAAAAAGAAATGTGGTTTAAAAAACAATAATGGGACATTTGCACAAAGAAGCAGTCTGACAGAGACAAAAAAAAAAAAGCTTTAATTGTGAAATCCGGGTCTCCCCCCATCCAGTATCAGAGAGATTTTGTTTTTCTTTCGCATAATCTGGGCAAGTTGCCCAGGAAATATGAAAACCTGAACTCAGGACTCAGGGAGCAAGTTAAACAAAAAACAGAATTGCCTTTTAATTTTAAAGACATATTTTCATTCACTAGGTGCAGTCATACAGCCTTTGCTCAAAAGCATATGATTGTTACTGAAACTTTTAACCCCCTCCCACCCCGTAAATGGCACCACCTTAATATTTTATCTTTTAAAACAAGGCATAGACTGTCACTACAGAAAGTCTTTTGGAGTGCCTTACATTAACTGGCCATGTCCTCAAGAGGAAATAACAGAATAGACGGGAGTAGAATTAAGTGTCTCCAATCACTAAATCCCTGCCCAGTCTGCCAGACTGGCCTGCGGATGAGTTTAAATACCTTATTTTGAATGGAGTTCTTCACACACTTCTCCAGGACGCGTGTGCTCAGCTCGCTACAGATCTCAGCTTTTATTGCTCCTCGGATCTCACAGGAGAGCGAGCGATCCATGACGACTGCCATGGCAGCGACCAAAAACAAGACGACGCGAACTCCAGAACAGAGGTGCTTGTTTAATAGAAGGTGATGTTCATTCACACATCACAGGTTCTTATTTATGGGCCATAATTACACTATGAACTCGGTTTGCTGTTTCTCATTTAGTATAAGGCAACTTCATGGTAACCTTTCCCATCATATATCCTCTGTCGCTGCAGACCTCAACAGGAAGTTATAGAGATTTTGGAGAGGGGACTCCTAACGTTTGATAGAGCTGAAAATGAGAAATATTTAGGGTCCATCTTCTGCTAACGTCTGAGGCCTGAAGTAGCTCCCGAAACAGAAGTATATATTTCAATTAAACTTTTTTTTAAAATAGCCAGGGTTTTTTTTAAACACTTGTCTTCTCCACCAAACCTGCAAAAAATAAGTTTGCAGCAAGAGATTAAGGAAGAGACGAAGATGCGGCCTGTTCAGGCTGACAGCTACTCCCATTTCCTCTCTTCAGATACGATTTTGTTACTCTTTTTTCTCGTATCATTAGATAAACAGCACAGTTTCATCATTAAATTCAGACACTGCGCTGTCAAAACTCTATCCTCCAGAATTAAGTCTTCGTGGCTATTAGCATATCCCATTTCACGATTTGTCTCATTCTCTAAACTGAGTTATACTTTGGCAGTCATCTGCTAACAGCAGGTCATGGCAGGGGGAGAAACACACTTATTTTTTAACTTTCTTTGAAACCTGAAGAGGGCCTTATCCAAGCTATCCTCTTCCAAAAACACAGGCCTGAACTCAGGCCGGAGAGGACACGCGCAGGGTTTAAGGGAATTATGTTTACTCAAGTCCTGCATCACCAGGACTCTTGCCGATTTGAGTATGACAACTCCTTGCCCAGCTGAGAAAAAAAAAAATGAAAGCCTTCGTTCTAATTTAAACGATTTGTTACAGAAAACTGCATCCTTGAAGAGGCAGCTAAACGGCTATTTACAAGGCTGGGAAGGACTCTCAACCCAAGCAGCGTGCTGAAGTCTTTGCTTCTTTTTCAACCCAGATAAAAATTGTATTCCTGGAAGTTATGAGCAGGGACATGGTATATTTATAAAATGCTGCAACAGAAATGGTGCTTTTCAGATCACCTGCCATTCTGACTGCCCAACCGCTAAGAGGCTCTTCTTAATGAAAAAATAAACACTTTGAACAGAGGCATGTGTGCAGAACTTAAAATATTATTTGGTCTAATCAGTATATGATCCACCTGAGACACTTACACTAAATTAAATTCCCATCTAGGCATACCTTGGCCCACCCCTTTCCCACACGGTCCAATAAAAAGCAAACAAAAAAAAAGCAAAATCAGGTGCTGTTAAATGGGGATGGGCAGAGAGATCACTGACCTACTCTCAAAAAATTGTTCCAGAAAAATATAATTTTCCAGAAGAGCAAAATTATATGGGGCCCACAAATCAAACCGTGCTGCTCGCCCTTTCTCCCCACTCCTCAAGCTTCACCCTTTCCCTGCCTTGGTAGGGCCCAAGAACTCCTCAGGCCTTACCTTTACTTCCCTATACATTAAGTCTTATCCTCCCTGGAAGAGTCTTTTGAGGTTCCTAAGGACAGGCACCACTCGCTGCCTGAGCAGAAAAAGGGTGGAGTGCTGAAACTCCAGAGACAAGTCTTTGTTCGGAGCGTTCATTAGATAATGGCAGTTGCGCTCACAAAAACAGTTATAAACAGAGCAAAAGGAAGTGACTTTGGTCAAAGAACTGCTCAGTTTTCACCCCTGACTTGGGTGATGTCAGAATTGCACCAGTTCTCCAGTTACCGGATGATCGCTGAGAGTAAATGAGACTTGAATACAGTGTTAAAAAATAAATAAATAAAAGGAAAAAAAGAGGGGGGGAAAAGCATAAAAGAAACACAGCCACATCTGCCTGGTCACCTGCCACTTTATCACCTCTGAAGAGGGAACACAAGTCATCCTCATTGCTAAATCATTACAAATCAGCTATAACAGTATCACAACCAAGTTCCACAATTAACTGCTCCTGCAGCATATCAATCCATTAAGCCCTACACAGCTGTGCTACCTTGGCAGTGCGGCTACAGGGGAAAAAAAAGAACCCAACCCCATACCCATCCCTCCCGCGCCAGAAAAACATGCCGCCCATATCTCATCTCTGACGGTGGCCGACAGCGGACACCCCGGGAAGGAGAAGCGAGCTGCCCCGGGATCCTGGTCCCATCGGCGGGTCGGGGCTTTCCCCAGCTTTGCCTTCGCAGCCCCTGGGTCGACGCCGCTTCATCTCCCCCTTCGCCGATTTAAAAGGCCGCTGCCTTCTCAATTAAAGAAATAATATAATCTCATTGAACGGCCTTGCTCCCCGCACCGTTCCCGAATGAAAATTGAAGAGGGCTACGCTAAAGCAGGGGAAGAGAGGTTCCTCCGTGAAAACAAAGGCTATAAAAAGGACAAATATGGATTTAAAGAGAAAACGCTTGTATACAAACAGATCACTGGATTCCTAAATGACGGCGGCGGTTCGGTCACCCAGACACATAACACCTTAACCACCACCACCATCCCCCCCAAGTGTTTTATATCCCTGTCGTCAGCGGGACCGTACCACGGCTGAAGTACTCTCCTACTTTCCTACCTCCGAGAAACGGGCTTTTACCTCGCCTTATTTTTAGAGGCACAAATCACACTGTGCACAACACATGACATGATGTAACCGCGAACACAGACATGGCCCAAACCAGTTCAAAATATAATGGTCAGTCAAAACAAATAAAAACCTGCAGTTCCTCCCATATCCTGACCGGTTTCATGGAAAACTACAGTTTGTCATTCAAGTGCATTTTACATAACAGGCAACATAATCTATATTTTGACCCACCTGTACGCAAATTTAACGAGAGGGGAGACAACACCTCGGTTTGTGAAAAGGATCTGCCTTTTTTTATATATTTTATCTTTTACACGACCCTCGTTTATACCCAAAAGGAGGCAAATTTCTCTGTAATCGAGCACTGGAAGATGCTAATCCCGTGATGTAAGTAAACACACGTACCGATCACGGAAAGCATTGCAGGATAGCCGTGCTCTTCCAGCTTGTTTTGAGAAAAATAAATCCGGATCGGCGGGGCCGGTTAGAAAAAATACAAAATAAAAATAAGCAGCCGGAAACTAAATACAGGAAAATGGCTTAGCAGCTCAAACCCACATGAAAAATTACGCTATTGTATATCCCCGGAGAAGAGGGAGAGTGCACCGTGACACATCCACGGCTCCCGCACGCCGGCACCGGTGACAGCGCCGGAGCCCACCGGGGCGCCGGGATTACCGGAGCCCGCTACGTTAATATTTTCCAGGCGGATTTAGGGACGGAGGAGCTGCTCCCCTCCACACGTCTTTGACAAGATTATGCAATTTTTTTTTTCTGTTTACTTTCTAAAGTTCCCGTGTGCCCTCCCTCCCCCCCCCCCGGTTACGGAATAGCGATATCCCCCCCCCCCCACCCCGTCCCTTCCCCGCCGCGGGGCCGGGCTCCGCCGCCGTGGGGCCGCCGGCCACGTGAGGGGCCCCGGCCGGGCCCGGCGGGACCCCGCCGCCCACCGGGCGCCTCCGGGCCGGGGATTTCAATTTAAAGTGGCGCCACCCCCCCACACCCCCGCCCGAGGGAACCGCAGCACCGGGGGCGGCGGGGAGGCGGGGGGGGGGGGGAGCGGGACGGCGGGTCAGCCCGCCCCCGGTTCCCCCGCCGCGACCCCCGCACTTTCCCCGGCAGCGGGAAGGGAGGGGAGGGAAAGGGGGGGGGGGTGGCGGGGGAGCCGCCTCCCGCCGGGCGGAGAAGTTGGGGCGCGGCGGCCGCCCCGCAGCGGGGCCCGGCGGGGCGCGGCGGCGGTAACAAAGGGGCGGCGGGGGAGGCGCGGGGCGGCGGGCGCGGAGCGGCGCGGGGCGAGCGGCACCTACCACGTGACGAGCGGCGAGCGCGGTCCGGGCGGGCTCGGCCCCCCACAAAATGGGCGCAGTTTGCAAACAAACCCCCGACCGAGGGGCGGCCGCGGTGCCGCAACCGGGGACGGGCGCCGCCAGCCCCGGCCGCAGCCCCGGCGCCCCCCCCCGCCCGCTCGGGCCCGCCCCGGCGGCAGGGGGGATGGGCTCGCCCGTCTCCCTCGGCGGGCGCAGAGCGGCGGCCGCAGTCCGGGCTGGGGCGGTGCGGTGCGGGGTTGCGGGGTGGGGGGGGGGGGGGGGAGCGGCCCCCCCACCCCCGGCTCGGAGCGCTGGGCGGCGGCGGCGGGGCGGGCCCGGCGGGCGGCGGGGCGCGGCGGAGCGGGCGCTGCGGTGCTTTTCTTCTCCCCCCGCTCCCCCCCGCTCCGGGCGAGCGCGGCAGCGGCGCGGCTCGGAAAATGGCGGCCGGGCTCCTTCTCTGCCCTCCCCCTCCCGTCAGCCGGAGAATGCACCGGGGGGGGGGGGGGAGGAGGAGGAGGAGGAGGGGGGAGAGCGCCACAGCGCCCCCGCCGGCAGTCGCGCGCACGGCGCCCGCCGCCCGCCCGCCCGCAGCCAGGGGGCCCCGCCGAGCTGCCGCCGCAGCGCCAGGCGCCCGCCGCGCGGAGGAGCTGCAGTGCGGGAGGGGCGGCCGCCGCCGGGGGAGCGGGGGGGTGAGTGGACGGACAGACAGACGGGGGGGGGCGGGGGCGGGGCGGCCCCGCCGCCTATTGTCCGGCCGCCGCGTCCGCCGCTGCGGGCGGCTGCTTCCCTGCCGCCGCCCACCAGGGGGCGCACGCCCGCCCCGCAGCGCGCAGGCGCGCTCGGCCCCGCTCAGGGGCGGGGTTCCGGCAGGACGCGCGGGGCATGCCGGGAGATGTAGTCCGATAGCCCCCCCGCAGCCCCGCCACGTGCCGCCGCGGGGTCCGGGCTCCCACAGCCTAGGACGGGGGCTCAGCCCTCTCCCTGCTGAAACTTTCACTGTTTTAAGGACACACACCCCCCAACAATACCCCCACCATTTCCCCTTTTTCCATCTCCGAGCTTGCTCCCCACAGAGAAACTTTCAGAGTTTTAAGCAGTTTCCCCCTCAAAACCAACACATCTACCTCTTCCATCTCCATCTGCAGCCCCGGGAGCTTTTTACTGGCTCACTTCACACTCCCCCTGCCAGGCTCTTCAGCTTTAGTCCCAAAAATTGTGCTTAAAAATTCCATTTAAACCTTTAAATCCAGAGCAGCTCTGGGAGGTGTCACCCGAAGCCAGCCAGGTTTAGAGGTGCTACTGCAAAATAGGGTCCCGGCTGCACAGGCACCTCCTCTGTCAGCCCCCCCGAAGGCTCCCAGTGTTGCCCGGTGAGCACCTGCACTCAGGGATGAAGGTCTGCACATGGGGATCCACAGCCCCTGATGTCAAGGGCTATGAACAGGCTTTAGAGCAAATGCCATAAGGAGACGTGGGGTTGGAAACTGCACGAGCACAATCTACAGCCGAGCAGAAGAGGGTCACTCATACTATGATAAGGATACTGCCTCCCCCTCCTTGACAAACTCCATCTCGCTACGTGCGCAGGTCACACCGAGAGGCTCGGAGCAGGAAAGAATTCATTTGGGACTGCAGAAACCATTTCACCTCTTTGACCTTCAGTTTTGCCATTTGCATGAGGGTGACGCCAGTCTGTCCGTCAGCACAGCTGGAGCCAAGGCGTGTACGTTCGCCTTACATTTGGGGTGCCACAAAACTGCTCAGCATTGCTGCCAGGCAAAGGCACTCTCCCCCCTCCGGTGGATCTACATGTTGATTTTGATTTGATATCTATTGCATTCAGCACACTACTTTCCCCTCGCTATAGCTATGCTGCCTCTACAGTAGAAATGCAGTTATGCCAATTAAAAAAAAAAAAAGTGCTTTATACCATCATTTGCCTGCAAAGGGGAAAAGCTACAGCAGTGCATGCTGTTATACACCAGAGAGGAGTGTTTGCCCTAGGGAGTTGGGTTTAGAGGAAAAAAAGTTGTACTGCCTCAACTGCAGAATTAGGTAAGACCTATGAATACTGTTTCCATAGCCAGTATGGGCAATCCTGATCTGTCTTATGCAGCACACAGACAAGTTTCTTTCTTCCTCTTGCTTCAAATCCCAGCACCGCACGAGGGGAAAATCAATGCTCCCCTCTGTTAAAAAGCATTTAGAGATACAGAGTCAAGATACTACCATTGCTCTTTAAAATCCAATATATCGCTTAACAAGTCACATGTGGAACTGTCATTACAGCTGGTTTTTTGGGGCCAGGAAATCCATGGGACAACACATTTCATAATTTTTTTTAAGGGCCTGCGTGGCCACCTACACTCACAGCCAGAACTACCCCAGAGGCCAGATGCTGTGTCCCTGCTGACCAACACAAATGCTCAAAACTTTGCTCATACTTAAGTGCTTTTAAAGAGACATGTCCTATTAAGGACAGCAGTTGCTGAATTTCATGCCCTAGGAGGGAGCTGCAGGCAGCCAGCTCTGCTCCTGTGCATGCCCCCTCTTGCAGCCACACTCCTCCCCTCCTAGATGGCCGTCCCCCATCCCAATGCACCCGTTACCCAGTTCTCAGCAATTCCATGCAGTACCTTGGAAAAAAATGAGCCTAGGGACCTTGAACTGGGCTTTATGTCAATGATGAAACAGTGCCAAGGAGGACATCAGGACAGTGTGTTATCAGCAACACTAAATCCAGCACACAACCGGGTCACGCGGAGAATATATTCTATTCTTAAAGGTAACAAAAATACTGTTCCTGAAAGACAGTCGCCTGATGAACTCAGACAGCGGCTTCACGCTTTCCCCTGATCTGTTTCTCTTCACCACACTTGGAGAGCTCTTTAGGAAGCCAGGACACAGGACCCTACAACAGCATGCATACCTCCGATTTCTTTTTCTCATCCTCATATCTACCTTGAATTCAGCCCAGCTAAAAAGCAGAAGTACCAACAAATGCTTTTTCATACAGGAACAGAAGAGGGAGGGCAATCTGTCGTGGAGGAAGTTAAAAGAAATTCCTGTGCAATAAAGTTTCTAATCTTTTGTTCCTTCTGCACTGCAGAATTTTCTGCTCATTGAGGCATGCCTAACCAAGAGGCGAGATCTCCAACTTGACAGTCTAGTACAGATCCGGACCTTCCTGCAGCACAGGCATATCTACAGCTTTCATCATTCAACCTGATCTGGAGATGATGTAGCAAAAATTGCTCTGCAGTCTAAAATAATACAACTTTTGCCCCTGACACATACCTTCTTACAGCCCTTCCAGTCTCCATTTTCCATTCAAAGTAGTGCCACAGCATCTCTTCCAGGTCACCTCGCTACTCCTGCGCTGACCGCCCTCACCCACGAGTCCTTCACACAGCTTCGTGACTGCTCTTGAGATGCCCCGCAGGAACAAGAAGGGCTCTCCCCAGTGAATCCACATTTTTAGGGCATCATCCCTTAAACCTTTCTTTGAAGTCACCCTCTTCCACAAAAGCATCAAGAACATAGGGTTCAATATATGGCGAGTGTTATGTACCCAACTACTCGTACCTGATTGTTACCTTGTCTTTCCCACACGCCTGTACCTAATGAATCCTTGTGCCTTGCTTTGATTGTACCTGCCTCAGAAATTTAACAGTCTCTATACAATAAGTATAGGCATAGCTGTACATATAGTTATATTGACAAATACACTATGACACATGATGGGAGACATCTGAGCCTGCAAAGACGCTAGATCAGTTTGATAAACACCCTGAAAGTAGAGAAGGCAATGGCCACTAAAGAACACAGTGATGAGCCTCCCTACAGATACAACAACTTGTGCGTCTTCATTTGCGACCCCATTAGATATCCTAACAAAAAGCAGCAAACTCAAATATCAGTGGCCACAGAGGCTTTGGAAGATGCGAGACTTGTCCGATTTAAAGCTAAATATAGATAAACTGTAGCAACAAGAGACCATTGCAGTGATCATTGCTCTTCTGATACTCTTACTCAACTTTAATGAACATGTCCGGTCAGGGTAAGAAAGGCATTTCTTAGCTGTGACAGACACAGCACATCCCAGCCAGCTATTCTGAAAATGCTCACTAAAAAGGAAAGAAAAAGAGCAAAGTCCTGAAAAAAACCCAGAAAGTAGAGCCACAGGAAGGTAAACAGTGCAGAGGCTGGCAGAGCTCAGCAACCCTGACACCTCCCTGATCAGGCAGGTACCTATTCTATTAATGCATCCTAAGGTCAAGCTACAAACCTGGATCTTCCCTGGGGACTTCCAGATCGAGGGATTAAGTTTTAGTTTGCTTGAGACAAACAGGAAATGAATACACAACTCGCTAAAAAAGCCGTGTGATCCACATAAGTAACACTCCTTGTTTGTAAACCCCCCTGATGTTTTAGACCAAGCCTTTTGATACAGACATTCATCATTTCAAGGACAACATGCATTGCTTGTCCTCATGTTGGAGAGTCTACTCCATAGAGCATCGGGACCTCTCACAGTCACAGCTCTCTTGTTACCCAGGCTAGGGCGGAAGCTATCATAATCTGCCACAAAGTTAAGTGGCATTTGTTATTATGACGTAGCAATAAGCTATATCGTATGACTCAATTACGGTTTCCACTACGAAATGTATTTCTATGGTTTCCATTTATATGGTTTCCACTGTGAAATGTATTTCTATGGTTTCCATATGGATGGGAGGCTGGGAATGTATGACTATTTAACAAAGGTAACAAGCAAACTTCACCACTGTGTTTCTCAACGCCTGCCAAAAGATGTTGGTCTTGTCATGCCATAACATACTTGAATACGCCACACTTGCATCACATCGATGCACATTGTACAGAAGGGCCTGATTTCCCAAAGGCCTCGTGGGAACTTCTATTTGTACCAGACTGGGGAATACAAAGCACCCTGAATTTTTAAGCTGTTAATCCACCTGGGGCCCGATAACCGGGTTTTATCAACTTGCAGAGGGTAAAGCATACAAATCTACATTTAGTCGCAACTCCTTATCATGTAGATCCCCATGAATTGCCAACAATATTATCATGTTGGCTTAGATCCATCCAAAACACATGCATGAAACATCACAAGAGGTGCAAGAGCAAGCCCCAGATCCCACCAGTTTTCTTGGGTATTTGGTTAAGAAACGCCATTAACGCAACACTTCTTTATGGAAATCAGTATGTTTTGTGCAGAGTACACTATACGATTCCAGACACTTAATGATGCAAGCCATAAAATAAAATACAAATTAATAGCGGAATAGGTAAGGGGGTGGCACACTTTAAAAGTCACATTCCTTCCATTTCAGGTTATAGGTAGTTATATCACGGGAGAGGAGGAAAAAAAAAGGAAAGTAGGAGAGGGAAATGCAATCCTGCACCAACCATGTAAAAGCCCTTGTCTTATAAAACTGTGAGACACAAGCTAACTGAGTTTTAAGCGACAACCCTTTAAAAGATCAACACTGAAACATACCTTAGGGGTTTTGTATAGTTACAGCATACACATTTCACACTTGTGTTCCCACTGCCAGGAGTAGCGTTCAGTTCCACCGTATGACAGACAAATTGATTAAGGAGTTTTCATGTCAATAAAAGTTAGAAGAATTAGTTAGGAACCCCGCAACTGGTAACAAGCACGGGTATGCTACCAGCAGCACAGAGCTGAGAGGGAGACCAGATTTATACCCTCTGCACAACTCAACCCTTCCTCTGTCTTCCAGTTGGAGAGTCTCGATCTACTTCCCTTTATCCTGGGAAAGGGAATCCACAAGCCATGGCTCATCGTCACAGAACATCTTCATGGATTTACCTTGCACCAAATCCTGCACCTCATGCTCCCTCTCATGAGTCAACAGCAAACCTGAGCCCTTGCAGGGCCAGCCTCCATCACTGCTGACACTGGAATGCAAAAGCTCTCCCTCCACCGCAAGCAAGATTAACACTGGTTTTAAGAGTCTCTGCTCATTAATTCATGTTATAGTCGCCTTTCTCAGATCCACTAACAGGAGTGTTAGTTTCTATTTCTGCTGTTGGGCACTTGCAACAAAATATCGCCCTATTGGTAGCAATGTGTAATTCAGTTTAATCCCAAACCGGAGCAGCAGTTTAACCAGACTGAACCATAGCCAATAACCAGGATATCAGATTATTCACCCTTTTGGTCATGCTCAAGAGTCATCTAACATCTTGATATCAAAGCTGTGCTCTGAGAACTTCTGTTCCAGAGATAACACAATCTGCAAGTCTCTGAGCCCCGAGTTTCAGGGCTTCACGCAAATGTCTCCGTCCCAGCCAAATCCACCTGACTTCAAACCCTCAGCAACGCAGGAAAACATCAGATACCATAGGTGGAAAGAGTCAAGCCCCTACACGCTCTCCTTGTTAACAATACTTCCTACGACAAGTCTAGCGCAGGAGAGCCGGTGCCCAGACGACCGCAGGGAAATGGCAGTGAGAGGAACAAGGCAGCGAGTGCCCCGTTTCTTGCAACCTCCACCACAGCACAGAGAGCTTTGGAGCAGCAGACTTCGTCCTGCGCATGTTATATGTGAAGGACCAGGCAGACCTTCCTGCTCCTCTGCTCCGAGAAACCCTCCCTCCCCTTTCAGCAGCTGCAGGTAAAGAGCTTTATAAAACTTAAGGGCTGTAATGGAGAAGCTCTCTTCTATGAGGAGAACGCACTGCAAACTGTGACAATAATATTAGGTGCTAGAGTTTGAACACAACTCAGGGATACAGGATACAAAAGCACTCACATACGTACTGACCGGAGGTTTACAGCAATTGGCGCAGGAACAGATGACACACTCATACACTTTAAAAAAAAAAACAAGGTCCAACTAGATCCTCGCCACAAGAGGCCAACGCCTCTGAGCAAAAATGCGGAGCGGACGTGACAGCCCGACACGACAAGAGCCTGCACATCCTCCTCGGTACACCCTCCCGCAGATGTACGCGGGACCCGCCGCCACCGGCGCGCCTCCTCGCCCTCGGCTCCTGCCAGCCCGTGGGAAGCAGAAAGGACCTGGCGTTATCCTCCCACGTGCCCATCCATGACCCGCTCTGTTGGAGGAAGCGGGTGTCTTCAGCACCCTCCCAAATCCAAAGCCAGGGCGCTCTCTCCAGCTGCCAGACACGGGTCCCAGCTGCAGGGCTCGGGCACTACCTGCGTATTTCCCAGCCATCAATACAACGATGACGCTGGCCCTCCATTTCAATGGCTTAAGTCCTCTTAAATTTTATTTTTAAAGCTCCAAGTTTTCCAGACTGAAGCATGAGGCTAACAAGCTCACGCTTGGAACTGGAATATTTTGTTAGACAGAGCAGCACCACTGTTGACTGCCGCAGACCCTCATTAGTTTGCGTACGCTCTGAAATCACAGGGCTGACAACACCCTAGGGCTACGGACAGACCCACCCGGGTGTTGAGCTTCACGCGGCCACGCACTAAACCCCTGTCTTTAGCCAATACATCAGCGTGTGGACTTTGGAAATAAGGACCAGTTTCCAGAGAAGCTATCTGCTGGCTTCCTACCGCTTTCAGCAGGAAAAGTAGGAACACTGACTTCCCAGAAATTTAGTAATAACCTCCAAAACCTATAACAGAAAGTTGTAATTCCTTTTTTAAAGCCCACACAACAACTTACTGTTATTATGTACACACAGAATAAGAGCCTTTACTGCGGTGTTAGCCAGCTGGAGATCAGATACCAGAGCAGATTTGTCTGAGGTCAGTGTGAAAAGACTGAGTAAAGATTTTTGGTTTTCCCATTACAAGAGAATTTGTCTAAATTCAGCCTCCATAATTGCCCTAAAGTCAGGCTGCTTTGGCTTGTAGATTTATGAAAAGAGGGAAATATCCTTCCCTTTAGCGCTTCCCTTTAGCTTTTATTCAGCTTCACAGAACTTGACCGCCGTACCTATGTGTTTACGACACAATTCTTAACCTGTAAGAACATCAGCAAGGTAAGAGGTGACTTTTCAAAACAAGCATCAGCAAATGCTTGCCGCCCTCCGCTCCAGACCCAGAAGCACTACAGCCACTTCACACATGGGGAAGCCAGAAGCATGGAAACGTGAGTGTGAAAACCCAGGTTTAAGCCTTCTGTCTTCATGGGATGGAGCAGAGACCACTCTGACAGGTATGCACAAAACTCTCTCAGTGTTATAAGCATATATATAAACCAATTTATAGCAGCAAGTAAAAAGAATCTGATTGATGTAAACCCATGGTTTAAGGATGCACGCAATAAGGGGGAAAAGAGAAGTAGGAAATCTCCTTTTCTGGGCAAGTCATACCTTAATGTCTCGACACTGTTGCATACACGGACAGGTAATACCTGGAAATACCTACGCACGCTCCCAAGAGAAGGCTGCGCATCTTTTCGCTACATACAGACATTAGAAGGGTTTTGGAGAGAAACACCACGCACACACGGGATTGAGACCACATTTCCAGCCGTATTCCCAAACCTCCATTTTAAAGTTACGCATTCACCACAAACCTACGTGCGGGGCTCCAGGCTCATCCCGCACCACCAGAAACCGCACCGCCGCCTCCAAACGCAACTCGGCGCATCCAACCCAGCCGGCGCCGCGGTTCGCGAAACCCAAGGGCCGGCCTCGCTACGCCGTCTGGGGAGAGGGGGAGACCGTACCTCGCCGGGCATCTTGGCCAGGCCCATCCTCGCCACCTGCGGTCCAGGCGGTCAGCCGGCGGCGCGGGGAGGGCCTCCGGATCCTTCCAGCCTCCGCCGACGCCTGGTAGGTCTGCAAGTTTCTTATTTATTTATTTGAGGAGGTGATAAAAAAATCCAGGACCTGGGGAAAGAAAGGGCTGTCAGCAGAGAGGGGCGGCACAGCCCGTGCGACCCCGGCCCTCCCGCAGCCCCCCCTCACCCCCATCCCGCCCCGGGCCGGCCGCGGGGCCCGGCAGCGCCCAGAGGCCGGGCCGGGGGTGCGGGGGGCTGCCACCCCCGGATCCTTCTAGAAACCCCCCCCCCGGGGCCCGGCCTCCCTTCTCCGGGCTAAAATGGAGGCCCGGGGCGGGAGGCGGGGGGGTCCCCGCTCCGCACGGAGCCGGCCGGGCCCGGCCCCCCGGGGCAGCGCGGCGGGGCGGAGCAATCCCCGGCGCCCCGGGCCCTGCGGCCGGACCACCCCCCTCCACGGCCCCGCCGGCCCCCAACTCCCAGAGCGGCCGCGGGAAGAGCCGTCGTCGTCCCCCCCCCCCCAACCCCACCGCGGCCCGACCCCCGCAGCCAAGTTGCGGGACGGCGGAGGCGGAGAAGGGGGGGGGCGGCCGCACGACTTAGCCTGGCGCTGCCCGCGAGCTGGGGGGGGGCGGGGTGGGGGGCTCCGCTCCGTGCCGGTCCCCCCTACGCCCCCCGGGCCCCCCCGCACCGCTCCGCACCAGCAGCACCGCGCCCCGCACCTACCTGCGCCGCTCAACCAGCCTTGAAGTGGGGACCTTCCGCCCTCCCCCGCCCCCATTGGCTGAGCGCGGGGCATGGGCTCGTCCCATTGGCCATCGACGCGTCAGTCAGCGCGGGAGGGGCGGGGCAGGCGGTGATTGATGCGGTGCCGCGGCTCGCCCCCTGCCCGGCACCCCCCGCACCCCGCACCCCCCCCGCGCCCCCGGGACCCCCGACCGGCGCCCCCCTCCTCCCCGCCCCGCGGTGCCCCCCCGCACCCACGGCTTGCCCCGGCCGGGAGGCCCCGGGCGCTGGGCCGCTTCTCGGGGCAGCCACGGGTCCGGCCGGGCCGCGGGACCGGCGGGGCGGGGGGCGCGGGGGTCCCGCCGCGGGGGCGGCTCGGGGTTGAGGAGGGGTGTCCGGAGGGCGACGGGGCGCGGCTGCCCCGCAGGTGGCAGCAGATCGTGACCCGCGGGGGAGCGCGGGGCGTCCCGCGGGCCACAGGCCACCCGTGACCCACGGGTGACACGGGGCTCACGTCCCACAAGCACCCGCCACGCAGGTGACAGCGGCTCCTGCCCCAGGGGTGACAAGGGTTCCTGCCCCCCGGGTGGCACTGGGCCCCTGTCCCTCAGATTACACCAGGCCCATATCCCACAGGTGACACAGGCCCTTGTCCCACAAGTGACACCAGGCCTGTGTTACACGGGTGACACAGGCTCCCATCCCAACGGGTGGCAGCAGGGTCCTGTCCCACAAGTGACACTGGGCCCATGTCCAACCTGGCCTCCTGTCCCACGAGCGACACCAGGCCTGTGTCCCACAGGTGACACAGGCTCCCATTCCATGCGTGACACTGGGCCCATGTCCCAGAGGTGACACGGGCTCCTAACCCATGGGTGACAGCAGGGTCCTGTCCCACAGTTGTCACCGGCCCCTGGTCCACGGGTGGCACTGAGGCTGCAGGAGGGCTGCCATCGCTGCCCCACGTCCCCCTGCCCGTGGCCGTCCCCGGGCTGGCCCCGAGCTGCGCTGTGGCTGCCACGGGCCAGCCGACTGACGCGACCCAGCCGTGGCTCCCCTGGCTCCCTCGTGAGCCTCACGCTGCCGAACGCAGGGTCCTCTTCAGAATCACCTTCTTCTCCCAGACAAGGAAAACCTTTCCACTGGCTCATGGGGGAAGACACAACGGTGGTGCGCTTCGTTCAATTGCTTCCACTGTTCCTTTTTTTTGTGTGTCTTTTAGTTTTCATCCCAGTGGCAAGCTGGGTTTAATTCAAACAAGAGGCACAACTCCACGTCCCGCAGGCCGAGAACGAGACAAGCTCCTTTGCTTTTTGCTGATGGTCCTTCTGTGCGACAAGAGTCCCCGCTTCCCTTTGGGACAGTGGAGCTGTGGAGCGGATGCTTGAGATAACTCCAAATATATGAGTGTCACTGACAACATCCTGATCCTCGATGCCCCGCTTCCCCCAGGAATCCCCAGGACTTTTGTACTACCATAAAATATCTGAGCAAAGGTGAGTCCTGCTGGATGGATCAAAGAAGGAAATCCCCATTTCTGGCTCCTTGGGCAAGCCAAGCTGTGGTGGGGTTTAGCTGTGATTTCTTGCCCCTGCACCTCCCCAAAGCCCAGGTCGGTCCATCCACCAGATGATGCCGATGGAGGGAGAGACACCGCTACACTGTACGGCTCCACACGGGATTCGCTGAACATTGGTAACTCATCCAGCACGGGGAGGCAGGAGACTCCCTTCTCCCTCAAAGCATTACCACACACGCGTTATTAGACACAGGCACTATTTTCTTCTTCAGCAGATATTTTCAGTTTTAGGACCAAAATGAATTTTTCACCACCGCATCTGGTGCGGGGAGGACACAGGGGGAACTTCTGGCCCTACTCAACGTAGCGGCCAAACTCCTCTATATTTAAAAAGTTCGTAGATGCCCTACCAACACCAGCCACACTCACCATCTCCCACACAGACACCCTCCTCTGCCTCTCCTTCCCCAGGGAAGGTGGTTTTTGTATGGTGGTTGCAACCAGGCTATTTTTCCTGG
This sequence comes from Phalacrocorax carbo, assembly GCF_963921805.1. Taxonomy (NCBI): domain Eukaryota; kingdom Metazoa; phylum Chordata; class Aves; order Suliformes; family Phalacrocoracidae; genus Phalacrocorax; species Phalacrocorax carbo. The sequence continues at coordinate 3,925,461 of NC_087537.1, forward strand.
TTATCCAGGAAAATCCAGAACATGGCCGTATTCTGCAGGTGATTGCCAGCGACGCAGCCTTAACGAAGTGCTTAAAAGCGAACGCAGCAGACGCTGCTCGCCCAGCACAATGGGTCTGAGAGAGAAACACATGACAGAAAGTACCTTTTCTAAATCTGTTGAGACACAAGAAACCAAAAAAGGCAGAAAGTAGCAAACTAATCCTCTTGTCTTAAGCTCACTTTCCAAATGTCCCGACAGCAAAGAATTTCTGTTGTTCCACACATGTGGATATGAACTCCCGGGTTTTGGAACAGCAGAAGGCTTTTAACTGATAAAATGTCTGAATGTACGGATTGTCAGAAAGGAACTTGTGGCTCCTTTCTGGATGTGGTTTTCTGGGGTACTTTGATGGAATTGACCTTTGAAAGTCTTTTTTTTTCCAATCTGGGAGGCATTTCTGACATATCCCTTACTGGTACCATCACGATACTTGCTCAAGAAGTCCAGCACAGAGCTACCAAGATGGTCAGGGGGCTGGAGCATCTCCCTTACGAGGAAAGGCTGAGAGACCTGGGTTTGTTCAGCCCGGAGAAGAGAAGGCTGAGGGGGGATCTCATCAATACCTATAAATATCTGAAGGGCGGGTGTCAGGAGGTTGGGGCTGGGCTCTTTTCAGCGGTGCCCAACGCCAGGCCAAGGGGCCACGGGCACAAGCTGGAACACGGGAAGTTCCCCCTGAACATGAGGACAAACCCCTTCCCTGTGCGGGTGCCAGAGCAGGGGCACAGGCTGCCCAGAGAGGCTGTGGGGTCCCTTCCCTGGAGACATTCACCCCCCGCCTGGACGCGGCCCTGTGCCCCTGCTCTGGGGGTGCCTGCTCCAGCAGGGGTGGGACGGGGTGAGCTCCAGAGGGCCCTGCCAACCCCTGCCATTCTGAGTCTGGGATTCTGTGAAATCCTTCCCATCCTTTAAGGCCAAATAAACCAGTGTGGGCCAGGAGAGCAGGTCCCAGATGAGAACGGGTCAGAGCATCACACCAGAGCCGTGGGCAGAACCACCAGTCCCCAACAGAAGGACCAGAAACACAGCCAGAGCCACAGGTGAGACTCACGGGTGCTGGCGGATGCAGAAGCCATCAGTGTCCGTGTTTGCCTGTGCCGCGAGGCTGCAGAGGCGCAGGGGGGTGGCCCTGCTGAGCATCGCTCCTGCTGAAGCCTGAGAAGCACAGAAAAGCCCCAAATTGGCCCAATCCCGGGTGAACGTGGCAGTTGGCTCTAGGGAGGGGACAGTCACCCAGCCGACACACATCACCTGACCGTGCCCGCTACCCTTGTTTCTCATTGATCTCACGTCTCTGTTGCACCTGCTACAGCAGCTACTCGGTCTCCTTTACCTTCATCTGTCCCGTTTCCACCTCCATGGGCTGTTCTGGGCCCGGCGTTCCCAGCCCGTCTTTGCTCCGTGACCCTGCCCAGCTGGATGCGAGGACACAGAGGCTGGAAAGGCGTTTGCTGCCTGGCTCCGGTGCTGCGACCCCAGCGAAGGGACCGGGTCCCCTCCTGTCCCTGCTTACCCGGCTGCCCGCCGCTGTGGGATTTCAGTGAGGAAAGTCTTCCAGGGTTTACACAGCAGCTAACTGAGAAATCAGGTGCTCCACAAACACAGATTTGAAAAGCAGATGGGCAAAAGAAACCGAGGAAAGCTTATTCTCTGTTAATATAATTTTAAACCCCACTCCTCTGAGGATCAGGAATACAGGGCTTCCTGCCTTAGAAACCCTGTTCTTCTGCTCCATTTTAAAAGAATTAACCAGTTCCTGCTCCTGGCTCAAATAAAGTCACTAACTTTGACAGAGGGACAGAAAATAGGGAGATGATGCAGCAGCAAAGTTACTGGTGAACAACAGAATGAAGCGCGATGTACCAGTAAGAAGCTGTAGGTGTTCATGAAGACCAGGTGCCAAAAACATCCCCAAACTGGAAATCCTGAGGTAATAACAACTCCTGGCATTTGCTGCATCGCTGTGGTTCAGACACAGAACGAAGTAGTGCAGCTTGCAAGTCAAACTTCATTAATGCTTTGCCTTTCTCTAGAGACATTTAAAGCTCAGCCTACCATTAACAAAGCTTCGTTTCACCGCTAGGAAGCGTGTAGCCTAAATCACCCGTATTTGAGCTGACACAGAAACTGCAGCTGAGACACAGGAAGAATAACCCGGCTCTCGCTGCCGTGCGTAAAGCAGGGCGGGAAGTCGGCTACGGAGCAGAGAATTTAACTACGGGACTGCATTTGTACGCACAATCCTAAAAGTCTGGGATTAAAAGAAACATTGGGAAAAAAAAGGGGGAGGCAACTAGGTGTAAGGAAGGCTTAACCTCAGTGTCACTTTTACAGCCAAACATGGATCTAAAAAAAATTACTGGATGAGGCTAATATAGTGAATGGAAATGAGTGCTAAAAGCTTTAATCTGAGATAACCCTATATGCAGCAAGAGGAATTCCTATACAGCCACGAGCCTCAGCCTTCCTGGCAAGCTTTTCCTCCAGGTCTGAAAGTAGAGCGAAGCCTGTAATCCTTTCTCTGCTGAGCTGACAACGGTTGCAGCCACAACCAATGTTCTGAGCTGCCGTGGAAGGCAGAGTAAAAATTAAAAAACCCCAAATGACACAGACTCCCAGAATGGTGGGGGCTGGAAGGGCCCCCTGGAGCTCACCCCGTCCCACCCCTGCTGGAGCAGGCACCCCCAGAGCAGGGGCACAGGGCCGCGTCCAGGCGGGGGGTGAATGTCTCCGGGGAAGGGACCCCACAGCCTCTCTGGGCAGCCTGTGCCCCTGCTCTGGCACCCGCACAGGGAAGGGGTTTGTCCTCATGTTCAGGGGGAACTTCCCGTGTTCCAGCTTGTGCCCGTGGCCCCTTGGCCTGGCGTTGGGCACCGCTGAAAAGAGTCCGGCCCCATCGCCCTGACACCCACCCTTCGGATATTGATAAGCATTGGTGAGATCCCCCCTCAGTCTCTCTTCTCCAGGCTGAACCTCCGTACCTGGGAGCGTATTGACTCTCCCATCGAGCTGCAGGATGCGAGCTGACGATAAAACATTTTTGGAAACCTTACTGCGTGCCCTGAACGCCGGGTGTAACACCCCACCCCTCACCCAAAACCCCAGCCCAGGAGGATACGCTGGGAGCCCGCGGCAGGTTCGCAGGTGACACCAGGATCACCAGCTACTGCGGGACAGAAACCAGCCCCCACGTACCCCAGGGCGCGTCCTGCGACCTCTCCAGCTCTGCCGCGCCTGCCCTACTCCTCAAGGACGAATCCCAATGCTGACCCAAAGGACCTGGGGCCAAGCCTGCTTTTAAAAGTAGTTTATTTGGATTTTCCACATCCTTTAATGAATCGCAAATATATTAACAGAAAAGACTTTTTTTTTTTTTTCCCCCTAGGACTGTACAATTTTTGAAATAAAAAGTCAGGAAAAGCAAAAAAAAAAAAAAAGGAAAAGAGACAAATTACATTGTTTCAATGCAAATAGTACACACCACACCCACACTTTGCATTTTTCCATAGTTTTGTTGTAAGAAAATGACAGTTCCCTAATTCTTTTCAGTGAACACACTTGCTCTAACCTGGCTGCCAGAGTGCCTTCATGCTCGCCCCCCCTTCTGCCTGCCCCTCCTCAAAGACAGCAAAGTTTTATTGATTAAATACTAATTTTGTGTATCTATTTAGGAGGTAAAATAGCAGCACGGTCTAAATATTACTTGAGATTCTTGGGAAAAAAAGTCAGTTTAAGATACGACGTACATATAAAGCAAGGGACCGTTTTAAGTATTAAATCTTCCAGGTAGCACGAATATCCTTGTAACATCCCAGCTGAAGTAAGAGCCCTCGCCAGGGTGTTGAAAATTTTACAATTGTTCACAATTTTTAGAGAACGCAAGAAAAGGGGAAAAGCCACCTAATTTCCTCGATCTCTGGTCCCCACTTGAACAGCAGCATTTGGTATGGAGACGTCTTCACGGTAGCACCTGCTTTTTGCTTACAAATTTACGGCGGGAACCCAAACGGAAGCCAATTAACGCGTTCATCGGTGGCGTTCCCACAAGTGCTGCCTCCAGACCTTACGCTGAGGTGCTGCCTGGACACTCCTCCGTGCGAGGGATGCACTGGGAAGCTGCAAGCGCTCGGCGGCGGGATGGGAAACCACGCCAGGACCGACGCGAGCCGTGCGCGAGCTCTGCCGTAGACACAGATCAGCTCTCGGGAGACCTGAACCCCGCGCCTTCCTCGGGGAGGACTCATCAGGAAAGGGAATCGCCCCGGAATATCTATCGCCACAAAAAGTGGTGCAAGATTCGGTACGCTCAAACCAGCCGAAACATGTCATGATTTTCCAGTCAATTTTCCAATCAACCTTCCAGACACAAGCTGATCAAGAAGTACATGGCAGAGGCACAAAGCTCCTTTAATATATTATCATTCCTCAGATTTTAGAAATTCCTTTTCACGCTATTAGGGGAGTTTAAGCCTATTTTTCACTGCTTATCCTCCTACTTAAAAAAAAAAAAATCAGAGAATTCTGGTTTTGCTCAGCACTTTGAGATTATTTTTCAAATGATAAAGGCGTCCGTGTGGCTCAGGACCAGAGAGGAGCTGCGACAGAAGACGTGCCTAGTGTAAGACGAGGACAGAATTTAAAAAATTGAAGCTCTAAAGGAAACTAAAAGACTCCTAAAAACCAATATATTAAAAAAAAATTAAGACTGATCACAACAACTATGTTGCTATGAAATTTATATCATTCCCAATTTATTATGCGTAAGTTGCTCTTTAAAACTGCTTATATCACACACTTTCTTTATCACCACTGCATAAAGGGCACCCGTTGTTGCTGCAGAAAGATCATTTTGGACTCGTAACGCGGTGTAGCTTTCTTCTCGCAGAAGCAGCCTCTGTAGAAGAGGAAAGCGTTCCTAGACCGAGAATCTTAAACAACTTTAAAAAAAAAGAAGGGAGAAAGAGATAATTGCACATTCTGCATCCTGCTTGGGCCACACTTCGCAAAACAGTTCTAACAATGACTATTGTTTGCTGCGTTTGACTAAGGTGTGATTGTATTAAGGCTTCCATGGTCTTCCCAGTCTGCCTGCTCAGAAACGTGCAGTCACTCTGGACTCAGGGTTTGACGTTTTCACACTACCGTTTTACCTACGTTTCTCTCTTGATTTTGCCCTTTATTAATTTTTATTCTTAAAATGGGAAAAACACGTTGAGGGGTATACGACAAGTGAAGCGAGGTGTTGCTGACTTGTTTCTTTGACGTACAAAGTAAACACGGACCTTTCGGAAACGAGGTAAATAAATTAATTTTCTTGGTTAGAACAGGAAAGCGTTTCATGAAAGCTTTGATTCTGCAATGTGATTCCCCTGCTACGTTTCCACTCCTGCAAGTTTGCACTCTAAGTAGGGACACTGGCTATTTTACGTCGTCTGACACACTCCCCGTCCTGAGCAGGCGGCGGCGTGTTTGTTCACTGGAGACACTGCAGCTTTAAGGTCATTTACATTCCCTGGTATTTAAGTTACACTACAATATGCAAAAAAGTCTTGAACAGCCCGCATTTGTCAACACTGTCCTCGAAGAATTGGAAATGAGGTTCAGCACTCCGCTTACCAAGAAAGAACCAAACTAAGACACATTTCTGGAAAAAGAACAAGACACTGCTTCATTAGTACTATCCCCACATCTACTGGCTTCGTTACAGCAAACCACAAGTCTGTCTTCCATGATATTTTTTTCCAGCAAAGGCGAGTCCAAAAATAGCATTTCCTCCTCAGTCACTTTCATAAACGTGTAAGAGCCAACAAGTCAGACCCAGTAGCAGCTGAATATTGCACTGCCATTAACTCTGCGTACAGTTTAAGTCTGAGTGGTGCACCCATGGTGTCGGTGGAGAATAACGACAATGCTGGCTCAGTGATGTGAAGACCCAGGATGCGAAGGAAGGGGAGAACACAACAGTACCAGTCACACACTCGAGCTCAGATACTGGCTTTTGGAGGTTAAAATTCATCACTTTCAACTGCGTGGAGCTGTGTGTCATCTGCGTCCGTCATGCTGCTCTCTTGGGATTCGTCTGTGCCAACTTGAAAGAAAAAGAAACACAAAGTAGTCAAACGCTACTGGGCTGCCTCTTGACAAAGGTTCCCCCACAATCGGCTCCAGCACGTCAAAAACACAGTGGCAACTGGTTTGGGCTTCCCTGCAAAACGCTTTAAAGCCATGTGCCTTTTCCCTTTCTCCCTTCTCACACGCCGACCCCTGCCAGCTTAACAAAGTCTAAATAAATGCATTTTGAAAGGAATTCTCACAAAGTACGTATTAATAAGACATGCTGCCTTAGCCATCTTCTGTTAAAAACATGAAATCTGACACCTGCTTCGGCAGGGATTGGTATGGAGGGGTCCGAAATTGCCTTAGGAGCAGTTTAACCTCCCCACTCCTTGAAAGCACACCAGCTCCCTGGAATGCTCACATGGACTCCCCAGCGCATAAGTGCATTGTGGCCACTCAGTCTACAATCAAACAATATTCCATTAGCAGTGTTGGGCAGCCTCTACTTGCTCCCTGCTTCCGTGACAAAGAATGCTGCATAAGCCACATGGTTAGACAACCGCTTGGAGTAAATGCGTGCAGATATTTCTGATGCTGTAGTTACTCTGCTCACTCAGCTCAGGCGACGGCTAGCCTAGAGCTTCCAGGAAAACTTGATTTCTACTGCTATTTGAACGAAGACAGAGTGCCACGCACGACCTTCAAGATAAATGTGTGCACACTGAGAGGCTACCCTTAAATATTTAACTTCTATACTTGTTGAAATTAGAATGAAAGTAAATATCTAATGATGGTTGTTCTTCACACACAGGAACGTGACTTGCGCCTGCTTTCTGTCGTACAAGTTAGCATATTAGTTGTAAATTCCTAACTACTCAAGTTGGTTCTTGGGGAGAAAAACAGACGCCTTTTATTGCTTTAATGCAGTTTACAGGTTTCTGTACAACGGACACAGCCAGGCCTGTGCTAGGTCATTTAAAGCACAGAATGGCTCATGGCAGCCTATAGATAAAAAACAATTCACCCCCGCACTATCTTAATTTACTTCAGCTTGTCTCTTGTGTCCTAAAAGAGTTATTCAGTTGAGACTGTGCAACTCTTCTACAGCATATCTGCACAGGCAAGGAAGGCGAATTGTTTATACACAGCCTAACACTTTTATTTTGTTTACATTTACTAGACAGATTAAGTTAGCTTTTTTCAAGTTTTGGGGTGGTGGTTGGAGGTTTTTTTGTGGGTGTGGTTTTGGTTTTTTGTTTGCTTTTGAGATGTGGGTGGTGTTTTTGTACTGCTCAGGTGCTGCGCAGCAGCTCAAGTACTCTGTCTCCATCTTCTGGTGGGAACCCTGCTCGGCCCCCGGCGAGCCAGCCTTCTGAGGCAGCCCAACTACACCAGCAGGCAGAGAAAAAGCCCTTGCTGCTTCGGGAAGTGCAGTGCAGTGCAAGTCTCCAGTATTAAAAAGCACACCGTACACAGGATCAATAAAAATCAATGTGATAGTAGGAAAACATGACAGCTTTTCAGTAGAAGATTTAGAATTACAGAACATAGGATACATCTGTTAACAAGAATCCAAAGCCTACTATATTTTCTTCGCTAGAGGAAAAGAGTTAAGTTGCTTATTAGTATTTGTTTTCTATCACTACTTCAGGCTGCAAAGAAGACAATACTTATGACTATCCGTGCTTCACAGAGCTACCCATGCTTCCCAGAATTTAAACTCATCGTAGAAAGTTAGAGAGAGGAGAAACCCAGGCCCTTTGTTTTTGTGGATGTCACGGTTATTCCCAAGTTCTATATATTGGGAGGGGTTTATTTTCTCTTTATTCAAATGAAACAGCTTATGACAAAAGTCATGGAAGCAATGCTTTGTTTAGCACACCAAATTTTTGCCCAACAATGTCTGAGTTTTGACAAAGCCTCTACGGACAATTTCAGTTGCCATCCAGTTACCTTGAAGTGAGTTGATGCTGCTATGAAAGAAGATTGGTGGCTCTGGGAACATCTTGCTCTCCTAGGGTACTATTAGCCAACCAGTATTGTGTGAATTTACAGTAGTCGTTATCTCTGTCTTACTCCATCTACAGATTTTTAAAGCAATATCACAATCCTTTATTTCATGTTTACTGTAGGAAGCATGAACGAGTTCTTCTGAATGAAGAGCCTCTGGAGTTCTTACTTGCTGAGCAGCGAGGTTGAGCAGTCTGCTTCACTTATGAAACCTGGGATTCTTCCTACCACCTAAGTGGAAATACCTCCTTGAATGAGGAAGGGTCGGAGATACAAACCTGATTCATAAGGGTAACATTCACTGATTTGCTCTTCTTGAGTTATTGGTTCCTCATCATCTGGAAGGTAACGTTTATCAATGGCCTCTTTAATCTGGTTATTGGCTCCTTTGGGATCTAAGTCCATTGCCCAAGAGAAATTCATTAGGGCCAAATGCGTTTGACCCAGTTTTTTATAAACCTAAAATAAAAGCATAAAAGGCTACATTTACATGAAGTTGCAACTTGAAGGTTTGGACAACAAACACACCAAGCCACCGTTAACTGGTATTTTATGAAAAGCAAGTGACAGTAGATATGAAAGATTTATGAGCAACAAGGGAAACAGCAAATATGTGTAGAAAGACTGAGCAAGTGTTTCTATTTAAGACTCCAAAAAAAAAAAATCAAACTAGCAGCTGACATTCAAAAACATAAGGAGGTGGATCTTCAGCTGTAAATTTAGCTTTGGAACTCTGCAGCAGGGTGGTGTAAAAGCTATTAGTGCACGTTTTGTTTTGTCTTACCCCCTCACCACACTTTCAATTTATTGAGTCACTGTAACCCCAAATCTACTTGTGGCTCAGGAAAAGTCCAAAGCCTCAGACTTCTAATGTCTGAGGCCCAGCGAACAGGCTGGGGAAGCATCACCACGTGCACACATTCATCTTACGCTCTTAGACCCTACAGCTCTCATACTGAGGACTAGCAAAGACAGGATACACGGTTAGACAGATTTTTGATCTGACTCAGCGCGGCCGTTCTTACATCCTCTGGTGCATTTTAACTGTCATTGGCAGGTGGAGAAAACAAGACATTAAGCAACACCTAGCTTGTCCTGCTGAACTGAACAGCAACATCTGCAGCGCGGTGTTGTCTTGAAGAATCCAGCCCATATTTTACCTTCTTTGTCACTGTAACTTGCACTGAAGCTCTTCTTATCATTAAGGACAGATGAGCAAGTAATTTATCTGTGTTAAGCATTTAAACAGTGAAAGTACTCAAGTTTGTCAAGACATGGCAATTCCAATGTCAGTTTAGAGGTCTGGCTACTCCTGGACAAGTAGCAGACAACAAGTTTCAGCATAAATCCTTTTACAGTTTAAAAAAAAGAAAAAAAAACCAAATCTGGCTGATTAGGAGTTATCCAGTCCTGTGCTAGAGGCAAGTTTGTCTTGTTGCTTCCTAGTGAACAGACACCCCACAGAAGAAGAAAGCTGCAGAATTTAAAGCATATTAGCAAAAAATATGGTGAGGAAGGAGGATTTCTATTACCAGATTACTTTTCTCTGGCATTAAACACAAAGAAGGCTGGAACGTAAACACAGCTGACAAACCAGTGGTATCTTTTCCTGTGCCAGGCTACTCCGTTAGCCCCATTAAAGGCTCTTCTTACTTTCAAACTGATGGCCTTCAACTCTTTTGGGGAGACTGTCAGCTGAAAGGGACATTGAGGCTAGTGATGGAGGTTTAGGAGTATTCTACAGTTACTCCTTGTTCAGCCTTTCTGATACAACGCGTTAGAATGCGATTCAACATTTTAATAGCTCCACGTGCAAATAACCTGACTGATGGACGATTACCCCGCAAAACCCTGAGGGCTCCCACTGATCACATCATTGCTGTCGTACTGAATCAAGTCTTGACAGAGTTCAGTTGTCAGGGAAAGATATATGGTTGTGTGTATACATACACCACTGTGTTTCTCTTCTGTGATCAGGAGCAATTTCCTGCTTTTTTTAAAATTAATTATCTTTTGAGTTGACAGTGGTGAAATCAAAGCAGGCAAAGAACAACACTGGCTTGGTTTATTTTTTTTTCCTTGGATTGTTTTAAAGACAGCTAAAGGCTGCTCCAGTAATAACTGCCTTTTGCATTTAAAAGCTGACACTTAATAAAGCTATGAGCAGTAAGCTTTATTTAAAGCTTTGGGAATTTTTAGAATAGCGCTCCAAATGGAAGCGGCTTAGTGACAGGCGTGAAGTTTTCTCAGTAGGCGTACATTTCGTCAAAGGAAACCAAAGAACTTACGATCACAGTTAAGTTTTACCTACCTTTCCTATTAAAAAGTAAACAAGAGACTCTTTGGGAACAATCTGTTTCAGTTCTTCAAGTTCTTGTAAAGCAGACTGAAAAGGAAGGAAAAAGAGCTTAGTAAGTACGAGCCAGCAGTCTGCAACCAGTTATGACATCATGACTTAGCACTAACGTGGAAAAAAAATCCTGGCATTTACATACAGTGTATTCCATCGAGAACAATAGCACAATCTCATGAGAAGCGTCTAAAATTCCTTTTACATTAGGTTCTCATTTAAAGATTGTAGCATATTATAGCCCCATTATTACAGAAGTAGAGCAAGTTTATTGGGCTGTGGACTCCTAAACACATCTCAACTCTGACACCAAATGCCCCCGTTGCCCCCAACAAGGCATAATAGGGTAGAAGAGAAGCAGCTGACAGTGCCTTTACAGCAGGTGCTTCCTTTAGCATACCGAGCGTCTGGAAAAGTAAGACTATTGATGTATTTCGTGCCGGATGTACTGCTGTCAATCCTATGCTCTTGAAAGGTTCTGGTTTTAGATATGTATATGTGGATTTGTACAAATGATGACTCTGTGTATATATGGCATTTGAAGTCCCAAATATTTAGTGAAACTTCTACTTTACTTTTAAACTGATTGTCGACACTGGAACGATTTATTCTGCTGTGACAGTAACCTGGCATTGCTAAGAAGTTCTACCTGAAAATATTTAGCCTGCAGTTAGAAATAAACATTGGTTTTAGTTATAAAAATTTCCATTCAAGCCTCAAACTTATCCACGTGAAGACAATTTCACATTAGGGCTTACTACATAAGTGGAAGAGTACACCTATGTTTATTTACCTAACACTAGCCAAATTTATCACACTACCAAAATTCTCTTAGCACTGGCGCTAAAACCCAAAACATTTCATTAAGTTTTATGTATTTTATGTGAACAACGTAACTTGAGTCTCACAAGTCTCAGCCTGATAAAGAGAAGAGTCCAAATATTTTATTTCCTAATACATCACTTCACTATAGTCAACAAGTTCCTTCACTGGTGCAGTGGCAGTAAGATAGTGGGCTATTACATTCCCCCCCTCCCAGTATTTATCCTCTGCTTTAAATTGTTAAAACAATCTATGAATGAGCACTTCATTAAGTCCTTAATCTTAATACATTTTGTATTTTACTTGCTTCAGTTATCAATTTTAAAAAAAAGGAGTTCTAAGTTTTCCCCTTCCACGTACACATGCATTTCTGAAGCAAGGGTTCAAAACCAGGCTGCAGCTTGTCTTCTGCGGCCAAAAAACCCGACCAGGGTACAACAGTCGCTGGAAACACAGACTGTGGGAAGATCTTTTCTCATTCTAAACAGGATACAGGTCAGCAGGGGATCAGCCCAAAATTGCTTAGCGTCTTGTTTTTTCACTTGATAACACAGCCTTTGAAATAGCTGGTTCTCACTGCCATAATTGGTTAAAGGCTCAGCAAACAGCCCCGTTTTTATTAGGTTAGTATAAACTCATGATAATACAGCCACATGTCAGTGACAGCTGCAACAATTTCCCCTTCTTTCCTTTCTTTTTCCAGGGTCCAACTAAAATAATGAGAGTTTAAAAGGCATCACCTGTTGGTCCCAGATTTTATAACAATCAAAAAATTTAGCATAGTTCCCTTGGCGAAGGCAGCACTTGTCAATGAAAATGCTTCATGTCAGCCTCTACAAGATAGACCCTGGGACATTGGGAAGCATCAGGGCTTGCAGGAAGGCCAGTGTTAACCTGTAACCATTTAGCTTCCAGTGCAGCCCCATTCCTAGCTACAGCAATTTAAAGATAACTTAAGGCTGTCTACATGTACCAAATCTTACCTTGTATTTTTCATTTGCAAATAATACAGAAGCTCTATGGAATTTGCATAGTGGGTTCTTGGGATCAATGTTAATAGCTTTGTTTAAAGTATCCAAAGCCTTTTCAGATTTTTTCAGTGCATGCTGGACCTGTTACACAGAGAGAACAATTTTAAAAGGGAAAATAACAGCTCATCTGCCAAGCAAGTACAAGTCTATCTGACTACATTTACTTACAAGCTCTTCCTTTAAGAAATATTTGTCCAATTGTAGACCAAGTCTTAGCAAGCTTTTTTACAGGAAGAAAAACTGAGGTGGAGACAGGACGAGGTGAAGGACACCCTCCCCACCCAATGGCTGACAGAAACCATTTAACTTTTGGCCAGGAGTGAACCTGATGCCTTTCTCAGTATATAAGCGAGAAGCCACTATCCCTGTAGAATTCGACAGGGCTTTGCTGCCACATAGAAGGCAAATGAGTGCCAGCAGGTAACCATCCATCACACTTACAGAGCCTCAAGTCACCATCACAAATGTCTGAGAACTGCTTCCCGACTTCATAAGCATGTGTTCGCTAGAGCGAGGCCACTGTTTTTTAAGGGCCACAGCAGCAGATGGATAGGTGACCAACTTTTCCAGTAGCTCTGTAAATTTAATTAAACAGGCTGGCTGAAGTAGCTGCCTGCTACTTAAACTTCGCTTAGCATAAAGTGGCCTAAGAAGTAAGCTGTCTCCTCTACAAGTGACTGGAATGAGGGCAACGCAGACAGAGCCAGGTTAAAAATACTGCACTCTGAAAGGTGAGACAGGTGGTCCAAGTGCACAAAACAGCAGTTAAAGCACACTTAATCTCTTACATATTAAGTATAACCCCACCCCCCCATCCCCTCCTGTTCATATTAATACCTGGACATAGGTTTGATTTTCATATCTCTACTACTTTGGCTGACTCACAGACATGACCTCACAGTATAATTCCATTACTGGCTAAAAGTAGTTTGGAAAGAGGAGGGGTTCTTTTCTGACACGTTAATCCTGTGGTTATTCCTTCATATGACACTTAAGATCCTCCAACAGGTACTTGTTGGACACTTTCTTTTTGCTAGAAACATTTAGAATTACTTTTCTACTGCAAACAAAGTACAGAAGCGGATAAGAACACAGGGATAGAGTTAAGTACAATCTACTTACTACTCCAATGTGACACAGTAAGACTGAGCTCTGAGGATTGATATCAAGTGCTTTCTGGAAATGCATTTCTGCTAGACTAAATTTTTCCTGTTTGTAATAAATCATTCCCAACCCATACCTGCAAGCAGAAAAACAATTCCGTTAAGTAAGACTGATTCTCAAACTAGTCTTTGTCAGCAAATATGGCCTGGCAGAAATCATCTATAGACTTGCCAACCCCATTCCAGGGTGGGAAACAATTTCTTGTGGGGAAAAAGCTATGCCTACAATTATCTTGGGCTTTTTTGCTCAGTTGGGTAGTTTGAAGAATTGATATCTGATACCCAGGAAGACTGGCTAAACAGCTACAATGTAAAAAGCATACAAGAGTTGCTCAAGACTAAGTGGCATATATAAGCAGATCTAACTTCTACTGCTTTATGTATTTTTCTCCCCCCACAGAAAAAGCTGTAAGAAACTATCTTAAAGTATAAGGGGCAGATCTCATCTCTCCAACTGCAAGTGAAGGACAATCAACCAGATGCATGAGGAGTGCTGCAGAGAAGAACAAGACAGCTGGAGTAATACAGCCAAGATCATCTGTGGAAACTGAAAAACCTCCCATTTTTTTTTGCCCTCCTTGCAGAAGTAACTGTTTACTAAACAGACGAGGCTCACATCTTCTGCAGAAACAGCTTTGCTCTCTTAGAGAGGAGAGTGGTAGGGAAACAACAGCAGCATCCGGAGAATACAGAACTCCTTTTGGAGAAGTGTCACATGCAACAGAAGGGGGACGAAGCAAAACTTACCATGCATTATAGTGTCTAGGGTTCACTCTGATGGCATTTCTAAAACAAGCTAATGCTTTGTCTAGTTCTTCTGTTAACACAAACTCATGCCCCAACAGGGTGTAGGCATAAGCATAGTTTGGATCAACTTGGATGGCTCTCTGGAAGAACTTGATTGCAATGTCGTGCTCTCGTTGCAAGCTGAAGCAGTTTCCTGCAGCACACCATGCCTAGTAAGAACAGCATTGCAAAATTAGCACACTTTTTACCACTTGGAATGACCGAGTTTGAGCTGAACAGATTTTTCCATACTGATCTACATAATTACATATAGCTTCCTCCTAGATTAAAAAAGTAACAATAATAAAAGACATCAGTTGGTTAAGTCTCATTCCTGAGAGGCAGATGGGCCTAAACACACCTTGTAGCCAGACAAGCTGAAACACAAATCAAGAATCGAAGGACACCCAACGAGCTTGTGCCAATTAGATACTTTGATGACTGATGACTAAAGTTTTTGAAGCTGTTGAAAAGGCTAGAAATAAAACATCTTAGATATTTAAGAATAATGAAGGGGGAGACTGTACATTCACTTTCACTCCTCAGCTCCCTCCAACTGACAAACCTGGAAATCTGCAGAGCAACAATTTTAGCAGCAGCCTCCTCTTCCCCTCCTGCTCAGTAACCAGCATCGAGATTGTAAACATCACAGCCCAGCAGCCCTTACTTTCCCAAATTTTTAGCATCACTGACAAATCGCAGGACTGTTCTCCACTCCTTGCATTAGGATCTGCATTTGCTTCTCTCCAGACTACCTTATGACAACTATCAAGTGCTTCACTGGTTTTGATTTTTCCACTATTAGGCAGGCTAACAGGACAACACGAACAGGATTCTCTCCTCCAACAAAAAACCCTAAAATCCTAATATAATCTACAGTTTTCTCAACTCTCTTAAGAACGCATTTATAAACATACACATGTATTACTTTTACTGTGACACCCATTAAAAGATGCCTGGCTTTTTGCATATCATGACTTTATACCACCACACACTCTGCAGTTGCAGTTTAATGGACTTTGGCGTAAAAATGTGCAACCTTATGTCTGAAGGTAAGTTCTAGAGCAAATATCTTTTAAGTGCCAGTGAATTAACTCCAGCAATTAAAAGGTGGTATGGGAAAATGATATTCCTTATCTTTGCATACTGGCAGCAGCAAGAGTGACTGAGTAACCCATGATCTTCCTGGAGGAATGGTGCCAATACAAATTTAAATAACCATTAACAGATGAAAGGTTTCAACCTGTTCCACGTAAGCTGATATTGTAATTCTAAGAAGCCATTTCAGTTCAACAGACAATCCTGCCACCTCCCCATCCAGTTTTGCCACACAGTTCTCACAGGAGAATACACTTGAACTAGATTAGAGCTCAGAGCTTTGTTCTGAATCAGTGATTTTGCCACATACAGTCACCCTCTTCTCATTCAGCACCTCAGGATTTTATACCTCCGGCGAGTTTTTATCCATGTCCGTCAAATCCTTTGAAAGAACTGAAAGAGCAACATCTTTCTGCAGATGCCACAGCGTAGTTGAATAGATCTCCATGCCTTCTACTCGGTAGTTTTCAATCCTCCTTACTTCTGAAAATATTCTCTCAGCCTAAGAACAGAAATTAAACTTAAAAACAAAATTCCACCCTCCAAAGCAGAGCGCACAGGTCAAGGTTAGAAGCCCCATATGTCCACACTGAGCAACCTCTTCGCTTTTTAAGTGTACCATGCAGAGCTACGAGTCCTGTAACTTCCCCTTCAAGCAAAGGAAGTGACTATACCCCAACATAGTTATGCCGGCAGAAACACAGCCAGCCCTCCCCAACCACCGACTGAGATTACGTTACCGCTTCTGTCACAGTGCACGAGCAAGGCAAAAAAGTTACCCACAAAAATCAGAAAAAGTATAGCGTACTTTTCTGGGCCAGTTATGATTATCAGCCTTTCTAACAGATGACAGGTATTACGTTCATGCTGAGTGCTACGCCCCTCCAGACACTGCGCATTGTAATTACAAGGCAAAAGGCAACATGGCAATCACTGCAGCAAACGCGGCTGACGCAGGGATTGGGGGCGTGCAGAAGCATGTGACAACATGTGTGCTTTATTTTCATTTAAGACAGCTACGCTTCTTATTAACAGTTGACTAATGAAGTCTTTCTGACATAGATATTTATTTCATAAACTTAAATTCCAGGTTACAACACTTGAAGCAGCAACAAGGCCTGGCTTTAGGAAACCATTAGGGTCTGTAGCCTCAGGTTTCAAAATAATCTATTAAGCAGCACAATGTGCTCCATCTTTAATCAGACTGTGCGTAGGGTTTAAAAACCGCTGCTGAAACTTACTGCATTGGTCTCCTGTACACAATCTGTCAAAAAGTGTTTCAAAACCTTCTGAGGAAACAGGCACATCAGCTATCAGGACAACAGTGGCAAGGAGAGTTCAACTGCTGGACTACCCTTAACCTCTCACTTCTGTTTCTGAAGCGGTTTGACATCACCTCAGCTGTGCCAATGCTGTCATTTCTGCAGCTGCAAAGGAAACTAGGCCATTGATGTGATCTGCGTTAACTAAAAGGGGTGAGAGAGGTTTTTGGGTTTAGAACTCAAATTGTTCCAGTGATCTCATTTACAACACTGCAGTGCAATTACATCAGCACAGCGTGGGTGAAGATGGGGAGAGGCAAGGAGGAGACCCCAACGGTTGGATGCAAGAGGAAATAGCATTAGAAGAAAACCGAAGCGTAACTCAGCCTCTTCAGGAAAACTCGATGACTCACGCAGATTCGAGATCTAAATCCACTCCAGACATAATTTTTATGTTTATACAATTATCTCAGCTGTAAACTTCAGCTTTTGCAGGAAATCTGCAGGTTTTGGGCAAAGCTACGCAAAAAACAGGTGAAAAGAGTCAGAACCAACCCTTGCAGTTCCTACCTGCATATACTCCGCAAGTTCAAAGTAAGCTCTCCCGATTTGGCACAGCACCCAGCCAGTGTTGTAGTGGTGGGATGGTAAATGGCTTAAAATATTTATCGCTTCTTTGCAGTTGTAGGAACACAAGGCTAAATAACCTTTCCCCATGTCACGAAGAAGGCTCATCAAACCTTCTAGGAGAAAAATACAATAAATAAAAGTGGAAAAAAAAAAGGGACAGCTGAGATTTATTTACTTGAAACTGCTAATCCCATAAGCTCTTCATTGTGGGAGGCACTGCTCCTGAATTTGCTGATAAAAATCTTCCAGGAGTTCCCAAACACAGGCTTATGCACTCTTAACTTAGGCATAATATTCTAAACATCTACTTTTGTCATGGAAGTCTGACAGTAACAACTTCTTAAGCCAGCAACACAACACTCAGGAACAGAGAAACTCTGAAGTTCAGGGCAACTGGAGTTTTGCATTTACAGCAGCTATTCAAACATTTTGTTAGGTCTCAACAGTTTCCACATGTCTGGTATCCATGGATACGCCTTCTTGCTGCCTGGAAACATTATCGAGCCAAAAGAGAGGAATTCAGCAGTTTGTCTAGGATTTTCTGACAATCTGAACAAAGACTTGTTTTTAAACAAATGGGAAATATGAAGGGAGAACTGACTACATAAACCCAATTTTGAGGGTTACTCATAGCTCCTTTCAATCAGTTTCCAGGGATCTTGCCTGAAAACATTGTAATCACTAATAAGGACAGAGCTTGCAAGATATATCTGCTTACAGCTGGCCACCCTTAACACTTCTTCACGTGTTCTTTGTAAGTTAACTAGAAGAGATTGAATTTCATCGGTTTTTGTAATGATACAAAGGCGGTAGCTGCAGGCTAACTGAAACAAGAAAGAAGCAAACACTGGAGCAACATTGTTTTTTTCATTCAACCTTAAAAAACCAGATGTATCAAGTTTTACTCTACTACAGTCCAACAGTGTTCAAACAGACCTGCTGCTGCCTTCTGTAGCGTAAAAGCCTGGATCTGTGGTGCAACAGTGGAAATTTTCCCTTCGGAAATGATGGAAGAGTCTAGTTTGGTAATTTCCAAACTGTCATTTAAGTTTGGTTGAGTTATTCCTCCCTTATTTGTTTTACTTTTTGTTTTTCTGTTTGGAATCTTAGGTGGAAACTTCATTTTTAATTTTTTGCTATTTTCCTGCAAGAAAAAGAGTAAGAGTTACATATTTTTAAAAAAGCATTTTAAATTCGGAAAAACTAAACTTGAAAGTGAATTGTATAAAATTATATTTTTGCCTCTTTGCAGCTTTAACAACCGTGCCCAGCCATTTGACTTTTAAGCTTCAGTACACAGGCACCTCATACCTTTGTTGAGTGTTTAGTAGTTCATTTTTAAAGAGCAAACGTTCACATTGCCTAACTACAGTCCTTGAGTGTTTGTGCTTTGTTCTGCTCCACTGTTTGAAGACCAGAAAATATATGAAGATAACTTTGTTTTGGGTGTGTGTGTAGTATTTCCTCAAAATGAATTCTTCAATAAATACATCTGAGCAACAAAATCTCTTTTCAAATGGGCTGAGAGCCAGCAGCACCACAGCATCTGTCAACCCAGAGCGTATCGTTGGTTTTGTTCATGATACTCTTCTTCCTACTATTTTAGTTGAGCACTTGAGAGCTTAAAAAAATAAACACATTATACAAAAAATGTCATGGTGCTAGAGCCAGATATTTCCTAAGTTCAGCTCATTTAGAACCTGTCCGTAAGCTGCTAGAATTGCTATGCACAGGGGGAAATTATTAGTCAGTGCAGTGGTGCGGGTAAGAAACCCACAAGTTTGCAAAGTTTATTACCTTTGTTGTAGAGCTATCACTAGTAAATAGGCGAGAGCTTCTTCGAGGCAGTGCGTTTGGTGGAGCAGCAATTGTTGGGCTCAATACCTGAGGTGTTGTACTGAAAAAAAAGGGCACATGAAAAAATAAATTACTTCACTCCATTTTTAATAAAAACAGCTTTTATCTTCGCTTTAAACAAAAATGCTCAAGTACTATAGTACAGATATTCCCACTTCAAGGGATGGAAAAAAAAGTCTGCCTGTTGCATGTTAAGAACACCAGCAGAATTTCCTTCCAGCTACTTTTTCATGTATTGATGAAATGGTCTAACTGCAAAGGAGATTTAAAACAACGACCACCCACAAGCTTCCTACTTATCCACTGACATTATTTTACCTAACAAAAACCACACTTCTTCCTCATCCAAAGAGGATTTCTGCAGGAACACCCACACGGGCTGGGCAAATAAAGCACCAAATTCCTTCAAGGAAGGAGATGCAAAAGGTAATACCAAGATGATTTTGGGGTGGTTTTCCCCCTACCTTGTCTGTGGGCCAGAGCTCTGAGTTTGTGCAACAAGAATTGGAGTGACTTCCCGGCTATTTCCGCTCTGTGAGAAGACAGATTTCGTTCCAGCTTGGCTTATCCTGCTGACAGTCTGCATAACACAAAGTTTCTACAGGTTTGTTATATCATCACTAAGAAGGCTCAATCTCTGCTATATCAAACCACATCCATTCGCCTATCAAACACTGCACAAAGGAAGCTAAATACAGATTCTTTCAATAAAGGGTGAGGGTCCCCCTCCAAGGAGCACCCATCAAAAGCATTTTTCCTTCTACCTGTTAAAATGCCAATAACACCAAGTTTGCCAACTTCATGCATGTTATTTGAAAGATATAAAATCTCCATCTAGTGGCAAGAAACTATACGTTAAGATGTTTGTGCAAGAATAAAAGGGGAGTGAAAAGATGTGATATTTAAAGTTCCTTCTCCACAGAAAGTTGTACAAAAAAACCAACCGCAAAAAGAAAAATATTTTTGAGTTATCCTATTACCGTTGCATCCCCTGTGCAGCACACCTGTTCATAGCATAAATCAGTATTTAAAAAAATTAAATCATTATGCATGAACCTTTGGAGCGGATACAGAAATAAACTGCTTCGTCAAAAAGGACCTGCGTTATGCAGCATAGGAAGTTAATCAGCAGATGCCTACAGTCAAGTTAACACGGAGCAGCAAGTTACTGCACGTCAGCTGAGCAGCGCTTTGTGTGCACATGCACATTTTTTGTGCCTTTTATTTGCTGCAGGTAACAATTATTTAATATGACTTAGCACCAAAACATTGTCTATCTTCACACATCTCCAGAGAGCTAAAACATGCACTTTGATGCCTACCCTGGAACAGCTAAGGTGTGGGAACTTCCAGCTGTGATAACCTGACTGAATCTGAGACCTAAGGAACAAGTTCAGATCAAAGTTCGTTGGCTGACATGTACCCTTCCTGTAAAGGATTTGGAACAGGTCCTGCCCTCCCTGCCTTTTAAAGAAAGCTTAAACGCCGTCCTTCTGCCCACTCCAGGGACACTAACGTTCAATTCTGTAATGGCTGTTTGGAAGGGACGTTCTTTAAGACACCAGAAATCGGCAAGTGGGATCGATGGCAGCATGAACACCAGATTAGGCATTATCTGACTTCTAATGTTTTGCCCTTCCCTTCCCAGTTTCTTTGTTATCAGAGGACAGCTTAGGCGGCCAGCAAGCATGCTTGCCCACTCAAATAGGAAGTCTTTGGATTCATCCTAATGTTTCATTCATTTACGTAAGTGTTTCCTAGGAAACTGCCTCCGTTAAGTCATACACATTCTAGCCACAGCTACACTAAACCTTTTCTAACTCAGTAATTTGAAGAGCAGAAGTGAAACTGCCCAAATAGTTATTTGCATTGGACAAAGCATGCAGCAGAATTCTAAGCTGTTTATTAGAATGTATTAAATGTTTGCATTTAGGCAGTAGCACAGATGCATCCGGGCAAAAAGCATATCCACGGATTAGTGAAATCTACACCGAGGTGCAGTCGCGCCATACCTAGCAAAGCAACGAAGCAGCAGCTACGATGTGATTCCCCAAAGCTTTTCATCTATCACGCAGTACACACGTGACATCAAATGCAGGTGAGTACTACACTGAAGAGCTGCACTTCGCTAACTATTTCAGTTTTCCAGACTCATGACAATTTACCTTCCTACACGTGCACAATCCACCAGAAGCCAGTGTTTTCAACTCTACCATGGAAAACTGGTTGGTCCTGAGCAACTACAGGATGGGAATTGGGTCAGCCATACAAAGCTTATTTCTAGCAGACTGTTTTAGCACAGTCCAGCCCCAACAGAACAAAGGCAAAAAAAAAAAGGCAGGACTTTCTATCAGTTTAGTCCTGCTTGCATTAACGAGATATCCATCTCTAGACATCTTAATGGCTTGTGCAATGAGATTCCAGAGTTCCCAGTCGCAGGCTTCAGAAGACCATCCAAAGAAAAACAAATGAACAAAAAGTTACTGCTTACTGGCTTTTATCCTTTTACATATTGGGCCAATGAGAAGAGACAAATACAGTTTTTAGCAGCTCCCAAATTTCATCTGCAGAATGGCACAGCAAGCTGAGCACCAACCATCTTGTCCAGAACGTCAAATATGGAAATTCAAGTTCTACTTTGAGGAATTCAACACTACTACTTGCACTGAGCTTCACTTTAAACGAGTTGGCCACCTATAAGGCACTAGCACCCCTCATGCAACTTCAGATTTACTAAAAATACAGGGAAAAAATCCTCAGGTTTTTTGTTTTTAGAAAAGAACAAATGGTTCTTCAACTGTCATCAACATTCCACCTCTCATTTATCGCTATAGCAACTATGGCAATTTCTTATAGAGTAAAAAAGACAATTTTTAGTTTCTTCTACACAAGATGTAGCCGAGGGAAACGGCACCCTTCTATCAGTCAGACCTCCACCGACCACAAGCAGCATTTTGAATTCTAATTTACAGACTAGAGCAATCAAGAACTGCCTGCAAGAAAGCTTCAGCTCAGTTGAGGCTTCTAGGATTATCTGAAGTCATCCCAGAAAAATATATTAATTTAAATTAAAACAAACAAAAAACCCAAACACAACTTAGTGAAAACTCCAAGTTTGGACCGTCTCCAGACTCCTCTTTGCACACTGAGAAATTATGAATGCTTTGATGTTTAGAAGCATCAGTGTTTGACACTCCTCTCTGACGGCAGGTGGACAGAAGACACAGCACCTTCCTCAGGTTGCCCCTGGCAACACCAGCTAGGCAGTCTGCACATGCCTAGCGCTTTGGGTGGGGAAAAAGGACTGGCTTTAATTAGAAATAGAAGACTACAGCTTATCGTCATAAAAGCTGAGAAAACAAAAATCTGCTTTGCTAGCCAAAGGAAGTACCATGATAAGCTGAAAATATTTACAACGCAGATATCATTACTTGAGATATGGTGTATTTTTTTTTCCCCTTACTGCTTCATTTGGTTAGCTGAAAAGATTATCTTCAAAAAGAAAAACAACACAAAGGCTTTAGAAAGAGTTATTTCAATGTAACAAGACTGTTCTCAACAAATTCCATTTCAACTAACACTTCAGCAAAGTCTAGAAAGTTTTGTCAGGGAAATACCTGACCTATTGCAGGCAAATTAAAAATAAACTGCTCCCCACACTCCCACCCTCACTAGTCTACAAATATACATAAGCTGGTGAACAACATTTTATTTTGCTGCATTAAATAATTGTTAGTAAGAGCTGGGGGTGGGGGGTGTTTGGTTTTCCGTTTGTTTGTTGTTTTTTTTTTTTGTTGTTGTTTTACACACATATTGAAGACAAATTATATATAAATTTAATTCTCAATTAACCCACAACTAAAGGAGGTTTCGGTGAGTTCCACACTCAAACTGTTTCTCAAAACAGCTTTTGTAAACAGTTGAGTTCTCCCCACCGTCAGCGCAGTCCAGCCCACGTGCAATGTTTTTTAACCTGCATTATGGATTCTTCCTTAAAGCCCACCGCAACATCAAATTCACAGAACAGCAGTTACGTTCTAGAATGGCAGATACCTTCTTTGAAGGTGCTCCTGTAGATGGCACATCAATTACTGAAGAAGAGTTTGTGTAGTTTTGTAAATACGATCCGTCTCCAGGGCTTGGGGTTTCTAGTGGCAGAATTCCAAAGCTGAGAACAAAACGAAGAGGAAGGGTCAAAGGCTGGGTATTAGATCACAAGAGCTGGCCCGATTTGGTGGTTAAAACAGAGACCCAGATGGTAAACTTTATTTCAGAACTACTTCATTGATTTATGTTAACCCTCTAAGATCTTACCATCCTGATCTATAAAAGACACTTTAATAGAAAGTATTCTTATTCCTGAAGTTGAAGAATACAGAACTTCTTTGTCTGCCTGCACAACAACTAATAGACACAGACCACTCAAGTATTAATGGCTAGTAACACTGTTTAAACGAGCTGGCATATAGGACAGAGCATACATTTACATGCTTTTTAAAGGAGAGCTATTCTTCAAGGAATGCTCTTAAGATTTTATTTCAGAGCAGAAATATATCCCTTTAAAGATTTTTCCAGTGTGAACACTGCAAGAAGCAATATACTGAACCAAGAGCTCCTCTTGTAATCAAAAATACCAACTGCTTGTTTGAAAAACAGAAGACATTAACACCAGGACTGAGAGCAGTTACTGAAGTTGTTCAGCTTTTGCTTCTGCAGCATTATCTATAAGATACGGCCAACACGCGTGTTCCACTACGCCATTTCAAATCACAGACGCTACCAACGGCACAGCTGTAGACAGAAATTGCCTATCTCAAGAACTTACCTTGGCGTTAGTGGGCTCAAAGCAGCAGGTCCCCCCAGTAAACTTCGCCCAGTTTTTGGTTTATTTTGAGCCTGTTTAGACAATATGGCAGTTCCTGACCCAAGCGGGACTGCGTCTGGTGAAATTACAGCCGAGTCAATGTAAGACATAGAAGAATCTGTGTTCAAGGAGGAATATTTTGAATTGGAGGATTCTAGGTTAATTCTGTTCAACTCCTGAAAAATGGAAGGCAGCTGTTAGATACCCACGCAGTGTAGTTTCTAATTAGCATTTTTCAGTTAAGCGGGAAAGACTGCTTTCAATAAAATGATTTTAGCAAAACTCACAATTGTGTCTTGTGGTGTTTCCATAAGGACAGTCTCAGGCTGTCGATGGGATATGTTGTGATTAGACACCAATGTTGTGCAAGTGTTAGGCAGACAGCTGCTGAAGTTCTGTAAAGATGTTAATTTAAATGTTTGGTCAGGGTCTGGTTTTTCACCTGTAAGATTGGAGGGAGATTGAAATAAGAGTTATTCCTGAGACCGTACACTGAATATTCAGTCTGAAACAAGGATGACAGGAGACAAAGTATTTCAGAAGGGGTGTGTTCTTATTTCATTGTTTTAAACCCCCTTATGCTAAATCAGAAGTGCCCTTCCACTACAAAACCCTGGATAATCAGTTCTAATAGACAGACTTGCTATTTTAAGCTATCCTCAAAAGCATGGTTTTCTAAGAGTCTACTAACTGTAGGTTGGGGACAAAAAAGGTATTGTTAAATCCAAAAAATGCACAGGCAGTGAAAAATGAAAGAAAACAAGACAAAAGCTCCAAACACTAGCAAAGTATTTTAAATGCATTATTGCTCACAAAACCACTCCCAAAGAATTCTGCTGGAATTTTCCTTACTAGCTCTGGACAGGGAGTAGAATAAACCTTGCCACATGGCGATGGCAAGTCAGAAAGCTTGACCAGCCAGAAACGTAGAAAACCTCTTCACTAGTAAAACAGCTCTGCAGACTTACCTATTTCACATAGCGATTCAAAAGGGGACCAGAGGAAAGGATTTAAACTAAGGCTCTTTTGGTAACATTCTGATCCTTTGGCAAGCCGGTCTGTCTTGCTGCAAAAAGAATGTAAGTTTATAGACAAACTTAAGAACAGCACTTTTGTTCAAGACAGCTTTCCAGAAGAGGAGTTGAAAAACAAAAACATGTTGAGAGTCACAGCAATATTCCGCATTTTTCAAGCCACAGAGTAATACCGAGTTCTTTTGAAGCTGACATATTTAGACACAGATGAAAGTTACTTACGGAGCCCTCAGAGAAGTTACATAAGCACTAGTATAGGTTGAGAATTTTTGTCATAGAAAGACACCGTACTTTGCAACAGCTTTTTAATTTTTGCAGACAGCAACCTGATTCCTAGCCTTCCAACCATTGTAAATATCTATGGATAATATTTTTGCATATAAATTAGGGGCTAAACTGAACACCTAAGTATCTGGCTACAAAGATAGCTTCTTTTGAAATACATTTTTTGGAAAACACCTATACTAGGGAAAAACCCAAGAACCCCACTATTTCTATTCAATCTGTCCACATTTACCAAAACCTTTCTTGTATCTAAGCAAAAGCAAAACGCTTAAATTTGTAAGGTTATTCTGACTGGCAGTCCTCAAAACTTTCGTTTGAAGGTTATAGCAATACCTAAATACCTAAATATATATAAATACCTAAATACCTAAATATAGCAATACCTAAATAAAATAGAGAAAAATCAAAATGGCAACACTGAGAAACAGGTCTTGAGAGTTTCTGTTAGGGGAGAGCACAGAACAAACTCAAACGTATACAAAAAAAGAAAAAAAAGACTCTTTGAATTCATGCTTAACAACCTGGAAAAGAGGGATTTGTGTTTTCAGTCAGTCAGAAGCTCTGCATTCCCTAGTTAGATGGCTTCCGCAACTATCCACCTGTGTCTATCATACTCCGAAATTGTGCAGGCCATATAACCCAGAGACAGGCGCACCCTGTGGCAACTAAAAATATATTTGACTAAAATTGGGCTTGGCCAAATAAAAGCCTCCAAACTTTATTAGACAAAATAAAAATGCAACATTACCAGTAGACATGTCCCAGTAAGGAGAGTGTAAAGCATGCAGAGTCACCAAACTCCATAACAATGTCATCATGGCTTTTCTGTTTATTCAACACTCCACCAGATAAGATCTGCTCTCCTTCTGCAAGCCTTTTTAAAAAAGAAGAGGTTTAAAGGGGTTACAAGGCTCACAGTATTGGTAGTCCAGTGTTTTCACCCTGCTGCAAACAAAAACAGAAATCCATCATCAGTGTTCACAAGTTTGGAACCACGTACAAACTAGTTCCTGCAAATGAATTTTCAATAATTGATGGACTCCTAGCAACATGGAGGTATGCAGTACTCTGAAGCCAGATCTCTCTACTGGGAGGGAAGAAAAAACAAACAAACCCAAAAGCCCACTCCACTCCAAACCCAGAGACACATGAACAACCTGACTTTTCCAGAAGTGACTAATCTTAGGTAGAATACTAAGTGGAGGGTGAGAAAGTCGACTAGACACTTCATTTTTGAAGGTACTTTACCTAGTAACGAGCCAAGACAAAGCTTAGTTTGGCTTTGTTTCCTAACTCAGTTAAGATCCAATATCGGGATATGGCACAGACTTTGGATTTTAACGCCTTGCTTTCTTGCAAGAGGGTCTCAAAAGGAGAGCAAAGGCTTGGTTTGCATTTACTACACCTGCCACGAGCAGTACGGCTCACGTGGAATAGGCCGCTCACTGTGAAGCCTGAAAATGACTTTATACAACTTCTGGGGGATGGGAGGCATTCTTCTGGCATTTGAGACCGACACCTGCACGAACAAATAAATTTCTTCTTGCCTCCGCTTGAAATTATACTTGTAGGTAGATGCTTCTATCACGTATAGACCATTCTCACAAGAAAATAAGGCACATCTGTATAAATGAGCTCATAACTGTAACAGCAATGACAGTTAAATTTAACAAATTTTAAAGAATACGTTTAAGAAATCCCACCTATCTAACTGAAATCTGTTCAGCAGCTGAGGTACTATATGCAAGCACCAGACTTTGTAAAAGCAAGGGATGGAACAATCAGCTTCAAATTAATTCCTCTGGGACCTTTCCAAGTAGAGCATTAACACGATTTCCCTTTCAAAGGAAGATGCAAAGCAACCTGTATCCTAATAGCTTCAAAAGTGTTAAAAGAGCATCAAAAGAAACACAATGAGCCAAGACATCCTCCCAACTCTAAAGATGTCAAAGGACTCGTGTAATAAAGAGTACCAAAGATTAAGGAGCTTCCCCTGCTGCCTCTGGAGAGGCCTGCATTTTGGTTACATATTGCGAGCAAGATCACAAACCCTGCAAAAATAATCACATCATACCGTGTGAAACTCTAAACATCACGTTACCTATTCTAAAGAAATTAAACTTTTGTTTTGGTCATTGAAAGAGGGCCACTGAGAAACAAACCCCAAACCCAAACAAAACACCAAAAACCAGAACCCCAAACCAAAAAAGCCACAACACAAACACAAGCTGTTTTACAGACAGACATTTAAGCCTCTATAAAGAACCCCTGCAGTATTTTAAGTTGTTTTGAATAAAAGTTTTTGCCTTTCTTGGTTCCTCGTCTTCTCCATTCTGTACCTTAGCCAGACATTGTTTGCTACATTTGAGCTGAAAAGTCTACAGAGAAGTGAAATACCCTCATCAACAAACTCTCAGGGCATTAGGGCCTATAATTTCATTATATACTCTTGCTGTTAGACTCCAGGAAACCAGCAAGATACCTTGATACCACTATGTCCCTAGCAAGGTTAATTTTGATGTTGAATACAGCATTCTTGGATGTGGATTCAAGGCGGGTTTGTTGTGGGTTTTTAAAAACACAGATTTCTGTTTGCCATCTTTTCCCTCACCCACCCGTCAGAGGTAACCGGGTAAGAGGAGCAAGCTTACTGAGCGGCCTAGCCATTAAATTCATACTGGAAACACTTAATGAAATAAGCAAGGTATCAGAGAAACACAAAACCAAACCAAACACTTCCCAGAGTGGTCTCCTTGAGTCATCTCAGCAATCAATGTTTTCTCCCCCTACACAGCTTGTCAGCTCCTTTGTAAGTCATTCAATACCTTTTAGAGGTTTCTGCAATATGGGCTAATGTTCGTTAGGTCCATATCTGAAAGCAAAGTGAATTGCACTTATAACAATCTTTAGAGCTGAAGGACCAATGAATTACTAGTTTATGCAAAATGACAGCTTTCAAAGAGAAATCCAAACAAAAAAACCCAAGCATTTTTAACCCTGGACCAAGCATAAAGGTTTTACTTACTTGCTGAGGTCAACACAACATTTTGCAAGCAGGTATTTACACTGTGGGGTAGTACAGCTGTGTCCCTTTAGGAGCCTGTATGCTTTATAGGCCTTTCCTGAGCGGTAGTAACACGTTGCCAGTAAAAACAGTGCTTCTTCTGAATGTACTAAAAATTTAAAAAACGAAGAATCATCAATTGGTTGTCTACCATTTTGATACGAGGAATTTGGGGGCAGGGAGTAAAAGCCAGCTAGGAAGAAGATACAAGAAAACAAGTATTGATATTAGAAATTCATTAGTGAATGATGTGCATTTCTTTACTTGTCAGCATATAACAAACTTCCATGTGCCATTTTCTTGTAGAGTCAGACCAACTCTTGATATCTACTGCTGTAAGAGAACTTTGATCCTTCTGGCTATTCGATCTAAATAAGTGATTAGCCAGCTTGTTGTTAAAACAGCAGCAAGTCAAGCAAAGCAGTCATTCCTAGTAAAACAGAACTACTTTAACACCATTGGCTACACCAAGACTTGGCTCAGAGTATTATCACACCTGCTAATAACAATTTGCTCTAGCTTAAGCAGCACAAACACTGGCACGACACAATGGCTGGAAGTACAAGAACTTTCAGAAGGAAGATCTATTTCAACCTAAGTAGCCTAATGAACAGTTTTAATCCTAATTTAAAGTGGTCTTTTCCTGTTTGCAAATTTACTTCTGTTATTTTTCTAAAGCACTTAATGCTACACCTTCACATGACTTAGTGGAGCAGATTCAGATTTTAATGACTACTAAAGTCAGTCAGTTATATTGGGGTAGAGGTGACTGATAACTGGTCCTTTTTGCTGCCTACACTTATTTCACTGGGAGCATAGTTTAACATTACCATTCAGATGCTTTAATTATTTTCTGTTAGGAAGGAGCAATAGGGATAAGCTCTCCTACAAATCCTCTTCCCAAGCTGAGCCCTCACAAGTTTCTAAATTTTGAATGAAGTAGGCAAACTTCAGGAAAAACCACCTCTGTCTAAACAGAGAACAAGAGTAATCAAGACAGAAACATTTCTCTATGGCATAGAGTGGAAATATTTAGATTTGATGTCTGCTTCAACACTTCCTCCATTGCAGAGATGAATTACGTACCACACCGAGAACGTTCTATTCAAAGAGCTCGACTTGGGATCCAGATTTAAGACTGAGGTCAGACTTGCCCATTTCATCTGTGATTACAGCATAAAGAACAGAGAGCTAACCCCTGAAGTAACTGTAAAATCTTACTGTAAAATTATCAGCTGAAACTTTAAACACCAAGGCAGTTTTGAGAGGCAACGGTGAGCATTACCACGATGTGGTGCTAATTCAAGCATTAAGCTGTGATTATTGAAATATCTGTATGACTACATTTTAACCTGGTTTCCCAGGGTTTAAACAAAGAGAAGGAGATACCCAAATACACTCACAGATTATGTACAGCCATGGAGTCTTACCCTGCTCTTTGTACTTCCCCAAATGTTACACTCAAATCACCTTTACGCAATGGTGTATTTTAAAATCAAAGAAAGGCTGTCTACAAGAGGCAAGCAACTTAAATCTCCAAACAATTAAGAAACACACATTACTTCATACTTTCAGAACACACTACCATGCAAATGGAATTCAGAATTAAAAGAAACAGTTCTGATGGTTGTTCATCTACCTACATGGAACTCTTCAGAAAAATCAATATGAGCATTGCACAAAAACCTCTTCGGGCAACCTGTTCAAATCCTTTGCTACACTGAAAACTGACTATTTTAAGTTTGTGTCACCACCCAGACTGTGACAATGGAAACTGAAGACCCAAAGAGGGGACATTTTATTAGCCTTACCCTAAAAGCACCAGGAGATATTTTTTGAAAATCAAAAAGTTAAATCAATTCTTTTATCCACTAATTTAAACACACTTCAAGAGTTCTGGGAAACTACCAAGCCACAGATGTCCCCACAAGGACAGTAATTGCAGGTAGATTTAAAAGAAGCTGTTCTCAGGGTAAAATCCCTACTGCCTATATGGAGTCACCATATTCAAGTTCAGCAGCTTCTACTCTGCAGTATAACTACTTATTTCAACCAGAAGCCAGATGTTTTGTTAGCAGTTAATTGCTTGAACCAAGTGACAGCATGCATGCTGTTCTCTCTCAGCACTGTTGGTCACTGCAAAAAGGCTGTTTGAAGTACTCTTGCAGAGTATTATTCTGTAAAGATAGTGCCAGTATCAAGTCACTTATTTTTCTCTTGGCTGCTGCAAAAAGTGGATTCTCTGCATTTCTACATCCTTCACAATTACCTTCAATCTAGCATTTCCCTGCATCTCGCAATGTGCTGCCTTCACAGAAGACATGTCATCCCTATAACACTATTTCCTTTACGCCCACCTAGATTATAAGGTTCCATAATATTCCACACAACACTTCTCATTTTAGCACCAGATGGAAGACCCGAGATTTCATGGGTAACCTTGACATGAAGAAAAAAAAATGTCTTTACTTCTCAAAAATTAGGTTTGTGCTTCCATTGCCAAGAAGTGCATTGTGGGCATGTCAGGCAAAACATTGAAAGCAAAACATTTCATTATAAAACATGGAGCATGAAACGGGTTATCTAATTTAATTCACATTTTAAGCTTAGGTTGATGAGCTTGAGAAATTATATTACACTTATATCTTAGCTTAAGGGTTGAGTTAGGTTTTTCTCATGTTAGTGATTAAGGGGACAATACCTGTCAAAAATGAAGAAAAGCTGAACACCAGTATAGAGGAGAAAGAAGTAGAGAAGAACAAAGAACTTATCTGAGATCATGGAGAAAATATTAAGGAAGAAGAGGGACTAGAACACAAGAAAGTGGTCTTTGAAGGACACAGGAAAAGTATGGATTTATGTTACTGCTGCCTGCTCAGTATCCAAGACATCCTAGATCTGACAGCATTACAATCAAGTAACAATTAGCAAGAATTCAACAGAAGATTCCTATTCCGTATGTTCTGATTCTCATTGTCTCAATTTCACTACGCTTTTCTCTCATCATCACAAGGTTCTCTTTCAGCTCACACACCAAGCAAGGTAGCTGAACAGCATTATTAGCAAAGACAACTTTCAATACCAAGACAATCTGTAGAATTTTTGTACTGCATCTATCCTCAAGTGCCCTTGGAAGATGCTTAAGTTCATTAAAAAAAACTCTTTCCCATTTGATACCAAACAGCAGATCACTGTAAACATTGTATTTAAACACACAACTCCGAGTTTGATTTTTTTAAGGAGGTTTTGCTCTAAAATAACATTGCTGCTGTTATATGGTTTGATTCTCCAACATAACTGTGAGGCATTCTTCCACTTTCCCCAAGCAGAAAGTTCAGAAGTAAAACAAAGCAAGACCAGAGGCTGAAGAACCCTATATCAAAATTGAAAAAAACCATCAACTTTATATTTGCAAAGTACATACCTTCTGCATATAATCTTTCTGCAAGGAACACTGCATCGCGGTAAGCATAGTGGTTAAGTGCCTGCCATATAGCAGCCTGCAAGACAAGAAAATAATCTAAATATAGAGAAGCTTTAAAAATGCAACACTCATTAGCTCTTACTGCCAAAAGGCAAAGTCCAATTTTGTTTTACTGGAGTCATAAAAAGAATGGAGAAGGATAAATACCCAGGCCAAGTTTTAGTTGTTTCAACTATTAGTAAGGAGACAAAAAAAAAAGAAAAACAACATAGCACTGAAGTCATGAACCAAACTAAGAACACTGCTCTCTAGTTACTGTACACAACCATCCACAAGCCTCAGCCAACATGCACTGAAATAACAGCGAGTACTTCCTCTCGTTACTGAGTTCTAGCCTGGTGCATAACTGAGCATGAAGTGTTGCAAACTACCATGCATTAAGTAAGGGTAAGAACAGAAACCACCCCCAACTGGTTACCAGAGTATTCCATTTTGTTCTTAGCTGAGCCCAAGGAGGGGCACGAGCGGTGGGAAAAAGCTAGGGTGCTCAACCCATTTTAAT
The DNA here is from genome assembly GCF_963921805.1 of Phalacrocorax carbo. Lineage (NCBI taxonomy): Eukaryota > Metazoa > Chordata > Aves > Suliformes > Phalacrocoracidae > Phalacrocorax > Phalacrocorax carbo. The sequence continues at coordinate 3,957,802 of NC_087537.1, forward strand.
GGCATTACACATAAACCCATTTAAACTATCTCCTCTTGAGACATGCCAGACCAAAAACCAACAGGACTAGAAACCACGTCAGTGTCTGAGGCTGCCAGTAGACGATTGCTGTTGATTAGGTGTGTAGGTATACAGCACTTTCCTTGAAGAGATATCAGTGTTCCCTTAAGAACAGAGATGAATGCGACCCGCTGCTTTTTGTTGTGGCGTTTTGTTTGGGTCCTTGCTCACCAGCCACCTCTTTACTGGCGCTAATTAGGATGGTGAGGTATCACAGAACAAATGCAATGCAAACGAGATGGGAAAATTGATATATACAGACATATATGAAGTCAACCCACTTCTGCATTTTGCTCATATACCCATACTTGGTCAAAGCCAGGTACCTGCTTAAGGGTACTACCTTCTTTTTTTATGAACACCAAGCTCAAGAGTTTGGGACCATCAATATTTGTACAGACCTGATGGCACTACTCCAGCGAAACACAAATCAAACATACATGCAGGTGTGCAAACTGTGTACACCATTAAAGCAGCTGTCAAAACTACTTGCTCTGCTGTTACCACAGCAAGAGCTGTCCAGCAAAAGAACAGGCCTGGGGTACGCAGGTTTCACAACAAACACTACTCGGCCAGTTTTCTTCAGATCAGATTAAAAGCCTTCTGCTATCTGTATAAGAGGGGTGGGATGGGAAAAAATAATTCCTTTTAAGATCTGTTCAGCTTTCCTCCCCACCTATTTCAAGCGGTGGTGTGCACGCTTGTCAGGGTTTGCGTTCTGAGGTTAGCTGGGTTGGTATCAAGCAGTTCCTTCCCATCTGGCAGTCTTGCTCAAGTTCCAGAGCAGTTTCCCATAAGCAAACAGCCATTTTGCAGTAGTTTTGTTATTAGTGATCCAAACAAAATCTGCACTTATGAACTCAAGGCACTGTGGTCTAGTATTTCTTCAATATCCATCAGCAACCGAAGACAAACAGAATTAGCTTCTGATACCCATCAGACACTCCAAAACTAAAAGAAATCTTCCAGAGCTAAAGAAATAGTGTCCTGTAATGCTATTCCCAGAAGGGAAAGGCAAGAGCCAATTTCATCTAAAAAAAAACCCAAACATCACATTGAGTTACATGTACCATATGCTACTTCTTCCAACACAAACTTGACAAACTCAGGGTGCGAAAAATGCGCAAGTTCTCTTCACGGGAAGCCTACACAGTCTTCATGAACAGTACACACCAGAGTTTCCAATTACTATATAGAATATTATACACAAAACCTCTACAGAGATGCTTCCCCCCCCCCCCCCCCCCCCAGTAGGTCCCAATGATATACTTAAAAAGTCAACAGGTACTTTTAAGCTCGTGTGAAAGTATTTGAAAACAAATTCTCTTAGTTTGATTATTATAATACAAACACCTTATTATTTCTCTTTGGCTGAATTCCATGCTTCAGATAACTTCAGCCATAGAATCTGCCTGAAGTGGTTACTCCCTTTTACCTTGAAAAGCTCCAAGGCTGTACGTTGTTCTGTGCACCGTGGACATCATGGTACGAAAAGTACAAGACAGAAGGAGGGCATTAAAATCTTCCAGACTATACCCAAATTAGAGCAGCCCACTGTCTCCTTTCTCTCTTGCTCTCAGCAGCAGCTCTTCCCTTACCAAGTCATGAGTGACTTTTACATGAATGTATCCAAGTTGTGCCATCTTCAGGTTAAGAACATTGTCTTTACAGGGTCGTACCTCAGCATGCTTACAAAACAAAGGTGTGGGAGTGGTAAAATCAGTGTCATTTGACTTCTCAAACAGGAGCAAGTTGACAGAAACAATCTTGCCAAAGGTTAAGAGGGGACACGAGTGGGGTTTGGCTATATCACAGCCACATCATAAAAGTTACGCTACCTACTGGCTCAACAATTGTTGCTGAGCAGAGTCCCAGGGAAAGCAAGAGGTGAGCTGGTATTATCCCTGTTATGTAATAACTGTAATTTTGCAACCCAAAAGGTGCAAGTTGGACTCACACCTTCAACAGACGAATGCTGAAGGCTAGATCCTTGCACACACTCCCCTGGAAGAGCAGGGAGAGGAAAAGAAAGGTGGCAGAGAAAGAGCCATACCTATACGGTAACAATTTTCTATGAGAACAGATGCCTAAACTACAACTGTGTCTCAAACTACCGAAAAAGGTGACTTCTCATGCACTTTTAGGAAGCACGTTTTGGACAGGAACATCAATCTCTCTACAGAGTAGTAATTTAGTTTGTTCTAGCAGAAGCTCAATGCATCTACACATCATTAGCGGCACATGACAATTGCTAAACCACACCAGAAGAGTGGTGCGAAGCAAAACAACTTCGGGGGCATTTATCCAATAGAAATCCCAGAAGACTTCAGAGCAGGACAACACAGTACAGCCACGAATACAATCCAAATGCAGTCTTAATTTCCTCCCTATGGTAGTTACCAAATTTTATCTGGAACCTGTGAACAGAAACGCAGAGAAGAGCCTCCCCAAGCGTGTGCAAAGCAGTTGACATACTCTGGTTGTGATGTCTGTCCTCAGGACTATAAACACGGACAGGAGGGAAGCTTGAAGTGTTTCAAAGTTTTATTTAAGCATGGGTGCAGACCAGGTGAACCTCCAGGGTCCTAGTCGCTCATTTTAGATATGCATTAATTTGCAAATATGAAGCGAACAGGGAATTCCGAAACTACCATATCAGCCACAGCTCTGCAGCAAAGCATCCTCAGCGAGGAGAGCAAGAAAATAGAAGCAGATTCAGACAGGCCCATCTTCTATTCAGGAAGTCCTGCACATTGTCCAAGTGTCACTTCATACCTAAGCCAAAGGGCACTTAAGAGATAGGTGTTCTCTTCTGACAGTTATATAGCCTTGAAAATTATTTTCAAAGCTTTAAGGCTATTGACATGCTAAGCAGCTTCTATCATGATTGAGGGCTTCTTCAGGGTGGGCAGAAGGGAGGAGTGTTTTCCATGATCAGCTGTGCTGCATTTACTAGTTATGCAAACTCTGCTCATTAAATATGCAGACATCGGTATGGCATGTTTTCAGCCATGACAGTAGCCTTGGCGTTCAAGCACCATTCAAGTGGGTCACAGCAGATGATCACCTTGAACAGCTAAATTCCAAGGAAAGTGTTATTTTGTTTCCAAGATGTTTTCAGAAATATCTGGAAGGCATCCAGTCTGTTTCTCAGGGCATGGGATACAAGGCTTTGTTTGAGCTGGAGAGTTTTAAATTGACCGCATCAGGAAGTACAGTAGAGGTCTGCTGTCTACATAAACTCTGGCAGTTTTGTTCATCTTAAGGAATTTTTAAAAGTTAGTAAAACAAAAACCATCTAACTAGTGAACAGCATGCATTTTGGGACTTCAGTTTCATGTGATTAAAACCCAATATTTATAAGGCAACATACACGCACAGATTCCATTATTTATCTATCATGCTTTGCATATCACAACTGTAAAGACGACAGTTTTTCCCTGGAATGCTAAGCCCTGTAAACATCTCAAAGGCTGGGAGAGAACAGACAAATAGGAAAAATCTCTGCAATCACAAAAATGAGAAGTAGCGTCAACTTTTCCAGTCATCCCATTAATAAAAAGAAATCAGAAAATCAGAGTTAAGTACGCAGGCTCTGGCTAAAATGGGAATTCAGAAACGCAATTGCCTGCACCCAGATGTGTACTGCACAACGGAGACCACTCACTGGACACGTTAACGCTAGTGAGAAAACAAGCATGAGCTGGTTTGGAAAGGTCCTGTAGTACAGCAGTCTAATCGCTACACCGCTGCTCGTAGCCGTGGCACAAAGACGACTAGAGGTACAACACCAGATCCAGGCAGAACTCAAACACTGGCCTCATTTTGGCTGGCGCACTGGTGACTTCCTTGCCATTAAAAGCAGCAATACGTCCAAGGCCACAACAAATAATAAATCCTAAACTTACCAGTATTACTGTAAGAAAGGAATAACAGCAGTGCTAACACCAGCAGAACCACTGATTAAGGAATTATCTGGCATTTGAAAGTAGACAGCATCTAAACAGATATATCCATCATAGCAAAGCCCCATCAAAACATCCAAGCTGATAAGAGCTTGAGAATGGAGAATGCCATCAGAGAGATCTTTACCTATCTGAAAAATGAAAACAAGACCGCACATTTCTATCAGGGAACTCTCAGAATAGCAAATATTTTCCACTTGGTTAGTCTAATTAGCATGGTACAGGAAACATTAAATATTGTTTCCTGTATTTCACTCTGCAGTGCATTCTTGCTTCCTTTTCTATTGTAATCCCATGTTTTCCTAGAATACCCAACTGGGGCAAAACACCAGTCCAGCTCCAAGGGTAACAGCAACGGCCTAAGTATGACTGGTGTGGCAGAGGGACAGGGTGGCCGAAAGCATTTCCAGCACCACATCGACCCTTGCTCTCGGAGCAGACGAACAGAAGGCTGGCATCAAGGACACAAACCCCTGGTCTACGAGAGTGCCATCACCGTCACCATCTTGCACAGACAGGGCAGTCTTCCACAGGAAAAGTCTTTCTTCCCCTCCTACCTTTTCATTAAGCGGAGAGAGGAGAGCCAAAAGCAAGAATTTTCATGGCATTCACTACAGAACACAATCGGGTACTACCGAGACATCTACAGCGTGAGGTTCCTAGCATAACTAGAAAAAAACCCCACCCCATTAAAAAGCTTGAAAAAATAAAAAAGAATAGGAAAATGAATAAGATGACTGATTAATTAATATTCCAGAGTAGTTAATGAGCATACAGGAAAGAAGAAGCAACTCTCAATTCTGTGAATCATGCCTTTTGGATGGGAAGACTGAGAACAAGTGCAGGAAGCCCATCAGGGTAACTGTAGCAAGACTAAAATATGGTAGAACAACAAGAATTACGTTATTTTTCTCCCCTCGGTCTCCCATCAAGCTGAAGGTACCAACTCCCTGGGAGGAAGGAATGTCCTTCATCTGCACGGCACGTACAGAGCCGAGCACGCTGCGAGCATTTGAAAAATGAAACAGCAGCAAATGCAGAAAGGTAAGCGAGATGGAGAGGTATCAACAGGTCTCCCAGGGGATGTGCAGGGGGCGCCGAAAGGGCCTTTTCTGGAAGCCGACTCAGCTGCGGTACCGCCGGAGACCGACAGCTCCCGCGGGGCGGGCGGCTGCCCCGGGCCGGGGCCTGACGGGGGCAGGAAGGGCGAGGGCAGCGGGTCCCAGAGGCGCAGGGGATGAGAAGGGGACGCGCGAAGGAGTGAGGGAGCCCCGCCGGATCCCAGCCGGGAGGGCGGAGGAGCCCGGGCCGGCAGCGGAGAGCGGCCGGAGCGCCCTGCGGGCCGGGCCCGCTCCCACCGGCGGAGGGGGCGCCCGGGGCCCGGAGCTCCCCCCACCCAGGAGCGGCCCAAGCGGAGCGGGGCCCCCCGCCGCAGGAGAGGGCCCGGCGGCGGGGAGGCCTCCCCCGGGGAGCGGGCGACGCGACGGGCCCGGCTCCCCCCAGCCAGGCCGGGCCGGGCCTTGGGGCCTGAGCGCGGCGGCGAGCCCGAGCCCATGCCGCCCAGGGGTCGGTACCTGGACGGGTTCCTGCAGCACCGTCATCCTGCTCTCCCCGGCCTCCGCCTCCTCCTCGCCGAGTCCGGAGCGGCGCGGCCCCGGCGCCGCCTCAGTGCGTGTCCCGGCGACGGCGCGGCCCGGCCCGGCCCCAGCTCATTTAAACTCCCAGCGACCGTTACCGGGGCAGGCGGCGGGGAGGGAAGGAACGAGGCCGGCCAAGCGCCGAGTCCGCCCGAAGCTAGTGGCGGAAACACCCGAACCGTCTGCCGGAAATACCCGAAGCCTCAGGCGGAAAGAGCCGAGCAGCGACGGAAAACAGCTGGGAAAGCCCCCCCCCGCCGTCAGCCAGGCGGAAGCGCCTCGGCCGGTGGAGGCGCCCGAGCGCGGCCGGAGATGGCCGAGTGGGGCCGAGCCGAGCCGAGCGGGGAGTGCGGCGGGAGGGACCGGGCCCGGCAGCGGCGGCGGCGCCCCGGCCTCCCTTCGGTGCCCGTGAGCACCGGCGCGGCGGCGCAGGCGGCCCGGCTGAGGGAGGGATACGGCGCCCCTCAGTCCTGTCCCTCACAGCGGGGCGGGGGGCGGCTGCCTCAGGCCCTCAGCGCTAGCCTCCGGCGTGAGGGGGGGTGCGGCGAAACCCCCCCGCGGAGCCTGGGGCTCGTCCCTCAAAGGGCCTTTGCTCCCACGCAAGGTAGAAACTTGCACTTTGCCCCGCAAAAAACGGGGCTCTGGGGTGTCTTGGCCTGTCAGGAGCCGCCGGCATCCCTCACGGGGCCGGGCTGCAGGCTCCCGCCGCAACCAGCCGTGTGCGGTGTCCGCCCGGCCCCGGGAGCTGGGCTTGGGGTTCCCTCGTCCCTGCGCCCGGTGTGGGGGCTGAGCACGGCGCAGGCCCTGCCCCACCGCTGGCGGGGCGCGCGTGCTGCCCGCTCTCCCCAGCCAGGGGCGGCCAAGACAGGCAGGAGTAGAATGGGCAGATTGAGGTACCGGGGCGATTACAGCTTGAATTTCTTTGCAGGTGTGAGTTTGTCTGACATCTCCCAGCACGGAGAGCGCTCTCTTCCCAAAAGGCCTGAATAAAGATGCGCAACTACACTCCAATTTATTAAAAATACCGACCTATCAATAGCCACCTAGCAGAGGCCATCCTTCTCCAAGCCTCTCCGCGGGCTTCCTGTAACCACGTAACACCAGCCCCAGCACACGCACACACGCCTACACACGGACTCTGTGCTCTCTCCTGCTCCTGCCTTTGCACCTTTTTTGCACTTGCACTCAGCTGCCTGAAGGACGGATCCTGGCACTGCCCGATGTGCTGCTGAGCACTGCAGAGCACACGTGGGAGCAGGGGGCTGCATCTTCACGTGAGGAAAAAAAGTGGTGTGTGTGGTACGTCGAAAAGTTGCGTGTAGAGCAGCAGGGCTTGGCCTGCCTGCTTCCCCACTCTCTTTACAGATCTTTCTCCGCATTTCTGAAAAGCGTATTTACAAGTTTGTTATCGGTCCAGTAAATCTGCAGGTGTTTGCTTTCAGGGTGTGAGCAGGTTGGCATGGAAAGGCAAAGCTCTCTTCAATCCCTGACCCAAGACAAATAACAAAATGGGTCACGGAGCAGTGCTTTCCCCCAGGGATGGATACCTGGCTCGCCATCAGGTCGACCCAAGCCATTTCACTGAACATGAAGGGTGCAAACAGCACGACACAGTGAAGTGTCTGCCTTCTCTAAAGGCCTTTTGCCCCACACGCTGACAGTGATGATGGTGATGGGTGCGTACGTGGGTCTGGGGGTCTGAGGGAGACTTTCAAGGAGCACAGACCATAGTCATCATCCTCATCCTGATCTCGCTGCCCTGCTGTGCGCTGCTGATAACTCCTCAGGATGAAAGCTGGCTCCATCTGTCTCTTCCATTTCACAGGGCTCCGCACTAACTCTCCTGACATCCAGACCATCTTTGGTATGAGTCTCTCTCTGTCTTATCGCAGCCTGAGGAGTCACAGCCATAAGCTCTCCTTGGGGGGGGTGTTATTTTTACCCCTCCTCAGAGTCTGCTGGACTCCCAGTAAAGTGTTGGAACTATACAAGGACAGAGTGTGGACTATTGTCGTGGGATATCTCGATATGTAGAGATTCCTCCAGCCCTGAAGTGCAGGTCTGTGTGTGGAGGTCTCTCATGGGTGTCCACGGATGCTTTTTATAAACATCCGCGGGACTAAAGCTGCCTCCTCCCCGCAATCCTCAGCTTTTCCAGAGGAGGAGGCAGGGCACAAAGGCATGAGTGGAGTATACAGCTATGGAGGTATAGAGGTATATACCGCGCCTGTTCAAGTGCATCATTCCAACCTGCTTTGGTACAAATCAGCTCCGCTACCCTAAAGAGTCAGAACAGGTCCCCAAAGGGAAGCACGGCTGGCTGTTACCCCAAAGGTGCTTCAAAGGCTGGATTTCACAGCCCTCAGGTTTTCCTCTAGTTCTCTCCTCCGTTTTCCACTGCTCTCTTTCTGTCTGTCTCTTTGCAGGAGTCTCTTTAGTTTTAATTTACAGTGTCATTCCTGTCTGCACAGAAGCTGGAGGCTCAAATACAAGGCTTGTACTCGGTGCGTAGGAGCGAGAGTGCAGCCTCTTGGCTTGCCAGGGCAGGAATATCACAGCTAGCAGGGCCCCCAGTCTCTGCTATGGATTTCCTCTGCAAGTTCAGGCAGGTCCCCTGCCTCTCTGCTCGGTTCCTCTCTGCAACAGCACGTTCCTCTGCAGGATTCAACGCCACGGCGGTGGCAAGGGCGAACGTGACCCCGAGTGCGTGTGCAGCAAGCAGTGTCCTTTCTCACCCTGTCACTGCCGTCCTTTAACAGGTTAAAATACAGATAGTACACTAAAGATGTGAGATGCCCAGATTCTCCCTAATGGAAGCTGCAGAAATACCACAGACAGAAGCTAAAATCTAATCTTGCATCTATAAACAGCTTATGTTGCTTTTTTTGAGCATTTGAATCAAGCAGTGGGAATTGGGAATTGAAAGCAGCTGTTACTCAGACACTGCACAGAAACGAGCAAGTGGCAGCTGAAGTCAACCACATCGGAGCAAAACGCCTTCAATTTCTAGTCAAAGTCGTGGAGCGAGAACATTGGGATAAGGAACAAATCAAAGAAAAGCATTTTCTGCTCCCAGGTGTTCAGCTGATGGGAGGGCTGAGTTATCTGTCATGAATTATTCACCATTTCTAATGATGTTATGATGGTTTTTTTGCAGGTAAGAAGAGGGAGAGTACCACCAGCTCGCATCGCACAGCCCCCAGACAGCTTCTGGCTGTGAGCACACTGTCTGCCTGGAGAGGAACCGTCCCAGGAGCCCTGTCCTGGCTGGCTCCATCCCAGGCAGGACACCACCTGCACCCAGGAGCCCGCTGTCCTGTGCCAGGAGGACGGAGGTGTGATTTGGCCCAGAAATACCCGTTGCTTTCCTGTTTTCCTTCCCAATTGCTGATTCATCAGGATTCAACTTCCTGGAAAGCAACCTTCAAAACTGGACTTTTGGACTTGTCAGTGATATCAAAAAAAGAATGTTTTAAATGTTTTCTCTGATGGTTTTTGGGTTTTTCTAAAGGGCCTCTGGCTTTTTTTGGCTGGGATAGATGAAGGAGAGGTGCCTGCTGGTCTCTCCCGTGACAGGGGCAGTGGCAGGCCCAAGCAGGTTCTTCTTTGCTCCGCGGTGCAGTTCAGCCTGGACCTGGAGGGAATGCTCATGGGGCAGCATGTTGTAGGGTGGATGGGCTACAAGTCCAAAAAAGGGCTGGTTTTAGGGCAGAGAGGAGGCAAAGAACCTCCCGAGAACAGGGTGTCTGATGCAACCTGTCCCTCATGCTCGCTTTGCTCCAGGCCCACCCATCAGCAAGACACAGCCAGACTGCAGCCCAGCTCCTGGCCCCTCGCTGAGGGCGGGGTGATGAACAAGGACCTTCACCCCCCAAATCTGAACTCCTCCCTCAGATCTAGCGGTCATAAAACCTGCCTTGTTCCCCTTTCTGTGGAAACATCCTGCCATCTCTGATCGCTGACGGAGACTGGGGGGGTCTCCTCCATCTACCGCTTCAAGGAGTAGTCCAAAGCCAAAGCAGAAATACTGTTTAAGGGATGAAGGAATGAAATTTAATGAGCCAAATGTCACAGGAAAAAAAATTAAAAGAATAACTTAACGTTTAAAACTCAGTTGCAGATCTCTTGTCATATACTGAGGCTTAGGCACACACACGTGAAGGCGAACTCTTCGTGGTGGCTCATGCGAAACATCCCTGCAGATGTGCGACATCCAGGGAAGAGGGGACATGGGTGGAGGAATCTTGCTGTTGATGGTGCTCAGGTGGGTTCAAACACTTCCAAGAGCCTGGGAGACGAGCATGAGAGGGCTTAACGCAAGGGATCTTTGAGGCAAGAGTGTGCCTTCTCAGGTGAACCCAAAATGTCAATAGCCATAATTCCACACCATTAAATACCCCAGTGCTTCATGCAAGTAGTTTTATGTAGAATTATGTCTCCCTGGCAGTGTTTGCCCCCTAACCACCTGTATTGCTGAGCTGATGAACGGGAGCTGGAGAGAAACAGATTAAAAGCAAGATAATAAGGATGCTGAACATTCAAAGTTCAGACCTCTGCCTGTCTGTCTCTTAACCTTCTGATGTTTAAAGAGATTTGTAGAGGGGGAACAAAAAAGCATTTTTAAATGTTTAATATGTGTATTTAGCAGTATCTGAAGGTCAATCTTTTCCCTCCTTTTTTCCGCCTGCTGCCTTTCACACAGCTGAGGAGAAGAAAAATGTTTAAGAAAAGTAAGCGAGATAATGAAACCGTAAGACACTGGCAGGGGAGACTTGGGCCAGCTCTAAGTTATTTGGATTTTCTTTTAGAATGAATAATTTCCGAGGGATAGTTCACCCTGAAAGAAACCTGTTTCTCTGTTTTCCTCAGGCACACTTAGAGGAACACAAAAAGCTTCACAAGCATTAATGGTACATTTTCCGTATTCTTTCTAATATTAATAGGAGTGTTTATATTTCTTAAGTATGAGCACAGTCATGTAGAAATTTCCTCGCTAAGTGCTTAGTATTTTCTTAGCATCAAGTAATTCACTGCTGCAAGTTTTTAAATATTTCTTTCCACCGCCTGCTCTTGGATGACCACCTCAGTTCCTGGTGGGCTAGAAAATGTATCGCCATAAACCTCACCAACCTCTTTCTTTCCGAGCAGAGAATCACCACAATTAACCAGACCAGAGCTGACAGTCACAGGGCTGATGCTGCCCCGATAAATTTTAAACTGCACGAGTTACAAATGAGGTTCGTTATCATGAACGCAGCTTTTTGTGCTTTCAGAGCTGGAATTATTCCTGTGGCATTAGTCCTGTGGCTGCAGGGTTGTTTGTGGGGTTTGGGTTTTGGTTCCGCTGCCCCTGGCTGTTATATGCAGGATTTCTGATTTCAGAGTAAGAAGCGGGAGCCCCTGATAAACTCACCTAAAGTTTCTTCTTTCAGCCAGACATGATGTGCTTGACAAAAGCTGAGGAGGAAATGAGAAATGAGAGCATGAGAGGCCAAAGCATGCTGTGAGCTGTGGTGGGGTGGGCAGAGAGGCAGCAGGGGGTCCCCCCCAGCCTGGGGCACCCCAGGAACGAAGGGGACGTGCTCTGCCAGGACTGAGATTTCTCCTTCTGTTCCCACCTTTCACATGCCATCCCACACCTGGCTGGAGTGATAACAAACCCCTCTTGGAGATGAGCCGGTACCACTATCCCCAGTTTTCTGAGGCCAGGGTAAATGGGTACCCTCTTTTCCTCAATGCTCTCCAATTTTCAGGAGATTCAACCACCCCCTGTGCCAGATTTTCACCCTCTTGGAGCTGTGAGCGAGCTGGGTCTCCAAATGTTCCCAATTAGCCTCTGCTGTGAAAGATGCTGGCTTTGTTTATTTTTGATAGCTTACAACAAAACAGTGCCAAAACTGGGGATAAAGCAGTCCTGAAACCCTTGGAAACATGCTGTATTCAGCTGCTTTTACTGGAAATCACTGTCACAACCACCTTGTTCCCACCCCAGCTGACGTGCCTCACGGCTCTCCTCGGCAAGGCTTTGGAGGGTGGTCACACCTCCCTCTCAGTGACCACCAGTGTCCTCACAGAAGACACGTTTTGCACCCTAAGACAAGATGACCATGTCTGGGATGGCCCCAATTAGCATCTCTCGCTCCTACCTTCATAGTTGATACAGCCATTGGCATCTTCTTGCCCTGCCATGAGCTGCTCCACCTCGCTTTCTGTCATCTTCTCCCCTGGAGGAGGAGGGTGGAGAGGTGAGGGGAAGGGTTCTCAGCCTGCCAGCACCCTCCTGTCCTTCTTCCAGAGAGCCAAAGCCACCAGGGGAAGGAGAAGGGGATTAAAAAGGAGCCGTGTGCCACTACAGACTGGGGAGTGCTGGTGGGAGGTTGTGGAGAGAGGACCAAGCTGCAATGGTTGTCTGATAGTTCAGGATTTTATGGACTTTCCATCGCACCTGGAGCATGCATGAAGCTGTGGCATAAGATGGAAAAGGCCACATATTCAGGAGTCGTTCACTCCTACAAAATCCTACGAGCAGCGGAATAAAAAGGGTTTCTCCGATACGTGAGACCAGCAGAATAACCCGAGCCATTCGCCCTGAAAGAGCTGAGGGGTGGCCTGTGTCCTGCTCCCCTCCCCAGGGCCAGCCCGTACCCAGCGTGACCAGCACATGGCGCAGCTCGGCCCCCATCACCATGCCGTTGCCCTCCTTGTCGAAGACACGCAGCCCTTCCACAAAGTCCTCGAAGGTGCCCTGCTCCTTGTTGCGGGTGAAGTGCTGCAGGATGGGGAGGAAAGTCTCGAAGTCCAGCATCTTTGTGTTCATTTCTGGAAAGGGGAGGGGAGATGGGGTCAGAGGTTAACTTCACTGGGCTGAAGCTGGCATCTGAGGGGCTCCTGCTTAACCTTCCTGGTCTCATTTCCATCTGAGTACAGGGGAGAAACCCCACAAAGCGATGGGGCTATTGGTATATTAAAATTGAGGTGGGAAGATCCACATGAGGAATACAGTATTAACACCTGGGGACTGCACACAGACTGCTGATATCAGCCAAAAATTAAAACCAGCAGGTAGGTCCTCTGCCACCAAGGCAACACGGCTGCACTGGGACTGGTCGCGTTACCCCAGTTTGCACCAGCTCAGGATATGGTCTGCTAAGCACCAGTTGCCACCATCCCCCGCTGAGGACAGCCTATCCCTTACGTCAGCCATGGTACGGGGAGGGGGAGTGAAGGAATTTTGCAGGAATGAAGCATCTCAGCGTCATTTCTTTCCCAATTCTTTCACCTTGCAGGGCTGTTCCTAGCGGGAATGTAATCCTTCGTTTGCTACCAGGGAGCACAGGCACTGCTTGTCCCACCCACTGCCCCAGTTTGCTGTCACCTTCTGGTTTGGGCTTGCCCAGCACCTTCAGGACCTCCGCGTTGGTGGGGTTGTGACCGAGCGCCCGCAGGACGTCCCCGCACTGCGCGTAGCTGATCTGCATGGCTCCCGTGGGCGTCCGGTCAAACAGGCTGAAGGCTTCTTTGAACTCTGTGGGGAAGAAGAGCTTGGATGTCCTCTGCCTTGCTGGCCCCATTTCCCGCCCCGCTGGGACCGAGTCCTGCCTGGCGGGCAGGGAAGGGATGGACACGTGTGTGTGGTGGGTGCCCTCTGCACCCGTTGCTGCTGCCCCGGGCAGGCAGCCCTGTGCTGGCTTGAGCAACAAGCTACTGAAGCTTGCCAGACTCCTTCAACAGGTTGCTCAGCTTCTTGAGCGGGTTTTGCCACCCGTGTGGAGCTGGCTGGACAAATCCTGCTGGGATTCCTGCACCACCTTGTGCTGGCAGCACTGGCTGCTGGTGCAGGCTGCAGTTTCTGCTGCAGAACATCCCCTTTTCCCTTCCCCTTTTCAACTCAGGCCTCCTGAGGACCCCCATGACCGTCCCACTGTGCTCCCATGACACCTGCAACACCCTGTCCCGCTCTGCTGGCATCCCCCCAGCCCCAGCCAGGCAGACACAGCACAGCACTGCTCGTGTTTGGGGAAGGGTGACCATGCCCACCCCAGCCTTGCAGACCACGTCATGCCAACCGTACTTGGAAGGACATAGGAGATCAATTTCCAAGCTTGCTCCTGTAAATTATCATGCCCTTAAGGGTTACATTTTACCTGGAGGAAGGAGGGCTGAATTAGGAACAACTGAGGATCTCTTTCCTTCTGTGTGTGATGCTTTTCAGCGTTCTGACCTGCTGCTGGATTCTCTCTTTAATCCCAATGCTGCTACATGGACAACCATGCTCCGGCGGCTGCTCAGAGCTGGGTCTCTGCCTCTCGTTTCAACCCAGAAGATCTTCTCCACTACAACAGGCTCCTCACTGATGTGAAGGTGTAAAATGTGGGAAACCAGTCCTCCAGGAACCCCCCCAGGCCCTTACCCTCTTCTTCTGCAGGCAAGCCAAGGACCCCAAGGTTGGTGGCTGGCACTTGCCTCTCCAGCTGCTCCACGGAGGCAGCGAGATGGTGGTTTTCCTGCAGCAGATGCTCTACACACTTCTGGATTTTATCCTGCTGCCTCCAGGCCAGCAAGTCCACCTGAGCAGCTGGCTGGCCTAAGTGGGCCATCAGCCTTTCCAGCCTGTCCACATGAATGCTCAGAGCTGTTTTGTGTCTGTGGTGCTAATGAATTCCAGGTTCTGGTCCATCTTCTTTGTGATGTCCAGCAATAGCTTACTCCAAGCAGAGCTGCTGCTCCTCCTGCTGTTGGGTGGGATGCAACGGTCGCCGTCTCCATGCGGAGATGGAGATGTCATGGTCTGGTAGGCATGGCCTTGCGTTTGGTGGGAATCCTTGCCCAGGGCTTTGGGTTTGCTCCATTTTCTACTTGGCATCTTTATATCTTCTGCTGATCCTCACCATCCCCTGGACGCGTCCCCATGATGCCCATGCTGTGTCCCTGTAGTCCTGTCCACGGTCCCCCCCACACCGCGGGCTGTCACCACCTGTGAGTCCCTGGGCCGAGAGGCACCGCTACGAGGGTGCTCAGTGATGTCCACCCCCGACTACCTGGAGCCACGGGAGCACGTCACATGCTCTGGGATGTCGCTGCAAGTTAAATCCAAATATCTTTGCATTTTAACTTGCTCCCATTGCTACTGGCTCTCTTTTCTCCTTTCAAAAGCTGCTTTGGGGGCTGAGCCTGCAGAATACTGTGTCTCCTCCTCCCAGTATTCCCACCAGGATCTGCACTCAGATCTTATCCTTTCCCTAGTCTGTACAGAGGCACTAAAACTGCCCGTGGAGAGATGAGAAATCCCAGTTCCAGCTCAGCCCCTCGGCATGGGGCTGTCCCTGCATCGCCAGGGGCTGCTCCTCCCATGCGAATCCCAGACTTTGAACCAGGCTGCATCTCTCACCATGAATGGAAAAATACCTTTTCCCTGCCAGACTCTGAAGCTGGGATTGTCCTCTTTGACTGGGGCACCCTCAGTGCAGAGCAAGGAGCCAGGATCCATTCGTTGCTCCTGACAGCCCGGCGTCGCAGTCCCAGCTAAATCCCTGCGCTGGCTCCCGCTCCCCTCCGGCACTGCTCCCATCTCCATCTCCTCTCCTGCCTCCTCCCTTCCCACCAGCGCTCTTCCCCGTCTCCTTACCAGCCTGATGCTGGTTGGGGACACAACCTTCTGATTTCATACATCCCTTCTACCTGCCAGGAAACCTCCCGAGCCTGTCCTGGAGGATGAGCAGCATGGTGGGGGAATGGGGTACCCGGATCCTGCTGGGCTTTCCCTCAGGAGGGGATTTGATGTGTGGGGCCTCGGCTTTCATGTCTGCTGCAAAAAACTACCTGGAAAAAGGACGCCCCATTTCTAATGCCATCTCTGGGAGAAGGTTAAATCTGCACTTACCTTCGATCTGCTCTGCGGTGAATTCAATCTGTTGGGAGAAGAGAACAGAGCCGGGTGTGAGGGCTGTGCTACTGCCGGGGGTAACGGTGGGGCTCTCCCCTGTGTCTGAACGTCTCCCTCCCCAGGCTCCACAGCCTGCTCGGGGCAGGGGCCGTATCCATGCCGTGCCCAGCCGTGCCGTGCCCGGGAGCGCTCCTGCCCTCACCGCGGAGCCGAGACCCCTGCGGAAAGCGCAGCCCGCAGCAGTGCAGCAGGCAAGGGGTGGTCAGGCAGCGGGAACGCTGGGCCCACAGCCAGGGCTGGTTTGGGTGGAAAGGATGTTATTTCAAGGCTTGATCCCTAGTTCAAGTGATCACACATCCTCCGTGCTGAGCCTGCTATTAACAACTCTCCTGCCACAGCTCTGGCTGAAAAATGTAACTATATCCCAGGGAATCACAGGAAAAGTGAGCTCCTGCTGTAGAGGCTTGGATGAAAGATGCTCTCACGTGGAGGAGAAAACACAGGCAGCAAAATAGTTTAGGGTGGAGGCAGTGTTTGGCAGAAAAGCTTTTTTAATGCTGCCTAGGACCTGACACGGCATCTCACCCAGGAGCTGTGGGGCGTTTGACTCCGCAGCCGGAGCTCTGGGCAGCAGCGTCCCGGCGCGAGTGCGAAGCAGTTACCTTGGGTGAGTGCGGCACAGGGCTGGATGGGGGAAGACCGAAACATCCCCGCAGCGAGGCGAGCATCACTCCCAGCCCGCTGCATCAATGCAATCTGGTAATTTTCCCCTCCCAAACCTGGCTCTCAGCCCGGTGAATGCCGTTTGCATGGCGCGTTGCATTGCCCGTGCCCGGCTAATGAGAGGCACGAAGAAAGACGATGGCAACTTTATTCCTCACTCACCTTCACGCTCTTGGGATCGAAGGCAGGCTCTCTGGGTGGCTCCGGGGTTGGAGCTGGTTTGGCTGCTTCCTTCTTCGGGTCGGGTTTCTTGAGCGGCATCACGCCGGGTCTTTGCAAAAGTGTGGGGATGAGTCCTGCTGCCCAGCGAAGCAACTGAACGGAGGGATGAAAGGCAAAGTCGGCTCCTTCCCTTATATACAGAGCCCTGTCCTCACCCCGGAGGGGCAGGCCAGCTGCTGGAGCAACTGCTACTTACTATAAAAGGAAGAAAACTCAAACGAGAGGGGCCCCAACTTGACAATTGCCCATTGTCATCGGCTCCCGGCGCAGCAAAGCCACCAGCCACCACCCGCCCCCCAGCTGCAAAAGGGGGGACGCCTTCCCCTTCAGCACCTGCACCGGGTGGGCTGCATGGGGGCCGCTTGCTAAATGATCACTGAAAGCCTAAATGCAAACGGCCCTGGGTGCCTGGCAAGAAAATAGCAACACGACGGCTGATAAACCTGCCGCGATACCCATGGGAAAAGCGCGTCTGTTTTTCGGCAGGCCTGCAAGGGTGGATGCTGCAGAGCCCTGTTTAAGACTGGGATTTACAAAGTGCTGCTTCAAAGGAGCTCAGTCCTCGCTGAACAATCCCCCCAGCCTCGTGCTCAGGCTCTGGTTTGCCTCAGTCTCTCCCCAGGGCTGAGCCTGTGCCCTGGAAAAGGCCACGCTGCAGGTGAGAAGCTGAGCTCACCTCCGTCAGGATGGCTAAGGAGGGTAACGCAAACAATGGCTGAAGTCAGGCATTTAATTCATCACCTCAGGATCTTTCACAGCCCTGCACCACTCATCCCCAAAACCCATGGGGCAGAGCGGGCGATAGGGTCTCCCTTCGCCTCCTCTCCAGGCGCTGGGCAGGCTCTGCTAGGAGATGCTCCTGCTCTCGCCCTCCTCTCCCAACTGTTTGAAGGCCCACAGAAGACGCTGAGGTTCAGCATCCCGGAAAATGGGGCCCAAGGGTTACACCGAGTCTCCTAAACCATCAACTTAAATATAGCCAGATTGCAGGAGAGCATGGGGGAAGGGAAACCCGTCACCGGTTTGCACTGGGGTCCCAGAGCTGGTATTTTGGTAACAGAAATAAATGGGCAAAAATTAATTATAACAGATGACAGCATCTTCTCTGCTGTGGAGATGCTGCCCGGCCTCATTTCTCTGACCCGTGCTTGCTTAAACTGGGCTGCAGGGATGGTTGCAAGCCGCTGGGTGGAACAGGATCCTGCGAGATGCTGTTAGTCCTGGTGCGAGGGCTACGAGGTCCTGGGGCTGGCCAGAGTCTGAGCCATTCTGTTTGTACATACATAAATATATAATATGTGTGTGTATATTTATATTAAAATTTTGTTTATACATAGATATGGAAAGTTCAGTTATATTTATATTTTCAGGTGGTTGGGTCAGGCTGGTTCAGGTCATGTTTATCACAGAAGCTCAGGCTTGGCATGACAGGCTTAGGTTTAATCCTACTGTTCGGAGCTGCTGCTGCAACGCTAGGTGTGATGGGGACAGGGAGCGTCACCAGCTGAACCCTGTGCCCCCCCAGCCTCTTCCCTGCCAAAACACTGCTCAAACATCAGGTCGGAGGCTGAGCCGTCGCCAGCAGGGCTACAGGGGTCTTTCGGGAGGAGGCAGCAGACACAAACTGCTGGGAAATTTCCTGCTGCCATCATCTCATGATTGCTACCGTGGATTCGAGGGGCTGGATGATGGGGCTGGGTGGGTGTCGTTTCCAATGATTGCTTTCTAGATCTCTCTATAATATAGCAAGTAATTAAGAAAAAAAACCCTCAACATGTTTTGCTAACTGCAAACTCAGAGCCTGCGTCACATTTCACCTGCAGCAGGACTCAAATTGCCCCTAAACGTTGCTGCCTCCCCCTCAGCCAGCATCCACCCATACACCCATCCGACTCCAGAATAACCTCACCTTAACGCCATCCTCACTCCCCAGCAGCTTCTGGGTCAGAAATCAGTACCCAGAAGAGCCTTCAAAAAACATTAATCCTGCAATTTAACTGCTTATCCTTCTCCTGTCCTACATGCCCATGCAGCATCCGGACGAGCAGGGCTGGTGGCGGCACCCACGCGCTGGGCCGGGGCGGTGGCTAAACTGGGCTGGGGAGATGGGCAGCTGCCCAAGATGCTCCTAATCCCTCCTTGATTTACAGCTGGTTGCCGTGGCAGGGAAAGCATCCGAGAGGCTTGTTCTCCTGTCTGATTTAATCAGAGGGAGCAGCAGCACCCCCTGAGCTCTGTCATTTGGACTTGCTTTGCTCTCTCAGCGGCTGATACGCCTTCCCTCACCGCAGGAGCCGGGAGAAAGTCTGACCCTCCTCCAAGCAGCCACGGGGGCTTGTGGTTGGGACCAGGATGAGCCGCCCTGCCAGGAAAACCCTGGGGGAGGCTCTGGGGGTCTGCCCTGCGCAGGATTTTGCCCTTATGGAGGCAGCAAGAGCTGCACCCAGCCATGGATTTCACGGGCCAGGGGTGAGGTCCCAGCTGGGCACTGGGCTTTTGAATTTCAGCCACATCCTACTAATGACAACCTGCTCGGGGAACAAGGACTCCCCGCTCTGTGCCCCCGTTTCACCAGGGTGATGTCTGGGCTGCTGCGGGGACACACGGTGTTCGAGCTGGCAGGTTCAAGCCAGGCATCTGCATGATCCCGAAACACAGGGACAGCCCCGGGGCCCCCCTGTGAGGACGCAGGTGACAAGGGACCGCTCTGATGGGGACAGTGTCTGCTGCGGTGGGACCAGCTCCAACCTACCTGTTCGGTTTATCTCATTCACGGGCTGCATGAAGCACCCATCGGAGCGGAAACTCCCTGCTGCCAGGACTGTCCGTCTGTCCTGCCGGCCCCCATCCACAGAAGGCTAAATGCAGCTGTGCAGTGAGGTCCTTTTGTAAAGCAAGTGCACAAAGGCAGTGAGGTGCTTGTCCTAGTGGGGAGTGGGACTGATCCTGGCATGTCTCCCCAAAACGCACCCCAACCCCGAGAGAAGGAAAAGGGTTAAACTGGCGTCTGCCTGAAAGACATCCCATCTCGGGAGCATCAGTGCCGAGGTGATGCTCACGTGCTTGCACCCTCTGCCTCCCTGCCTCCAGCCACCTCGCTGGGATTTTCCTCAAGGTCCTTCAGCTCCTTGGGACCGGTCTGGGGCTGGAGGGGACCGAGCAGTGCAGGGGCAGCGAGGGGATGCTGTGACAGCTGAAAAATGAGCCACCAGGCAGTGAGAGAAGTTTCTGAAAAGAGAAGAGGAATCTGCCTTGAATGAAGAGGATTTTAGCACCTAGGGCTAAGCCAATAAACCTCTGCCATCCCCATCGGAACGGGAATTGTTTGCACATACTCTAGGAGCTGCTTAAAGCAGGCGAGACGCGGAGACTGAACAGCAGCAAGCATGGTGGGGGAAGAAACCCCCCTGCCTGGTAATTCTGTGAGCAGCTCCCTATAGCACTGCTGGGGCAGTGCCTGCCGGGACAGGGGACTCACCTCAGGGTGCTCCCCCAGCCCTGAGCACCCAGGGACGGGCTGTGCCCTCGCTGGCACCTTGCCTCGCCAGGGACCGCAGCTGGGAAGGTGCTCCCAGAAGATGCTCTGTCCTGCTGAATGCACCAGCCCTCTCTGTCACCTGCGGCCCAGGGCCAGCAGCAATTCGGCTGTCCCCAGGTGAAGGCTTTGCTTTCTCCAGCTCACCATCCCTGAGCTTCCCATCGAGCGGCGTGGTGGGACCATGGCGGCATCCGTCCCTGTGGGAGGCATCACGGCGGCTCTCCTCTGCTGCTGCCTCCTAAGCTCTGCGTGGGCTCTGGTAAGTCTGCGTGGCCTCGTGGGCTCCTTCAGGTGCTCTCCTGGCTTTAAATATTCCTAATTGTGCAACCTGCTGTGGTCGGGGGCCGCATAGTCCCACTCCGCAGAGCTGCTGGGCGGGAGGGGAGAGCTGCTCCGCTCCCACTAAAGCTTTCCAGCAGCTATGGAGGCACCGAGACATGATGGTTTTTCCATTTCTTGGACACATCCAGGGCAGGGTTTGCTGCCTCAGAGGTTTGGGGGAACAGAAAGAGCTGGGTGATTTACCATCAGCACAGGCGAGGCTGGACGGATGCGCTGAGGGCAGAGCTGGGCACACCCAGTGCATCTCCCAAAGCCGGGCCCCCACCCTGCTGATGCCCCCCAGGACCCCTGTGCCCCTCGCAAGCCCCTCCTGTCCACCCACCCAGACAGCTGCTTTTGAGAAGAGCGTGAGTGGGAGTTCAGGGTCTCCTCTGGGGCAGGATTTGGCCGTGCTCACCTGTGGACAGTCGGGGAGCAACACAAATCCTCTGCATCCCAGCTCCTTTTCACTTCAAAAGCTGTTTCCTCATCCTGACTCCAAACTCCTTTGAGCACCTCAGCCCAAAACATGCCAAAACACATTTGCATGTGTGGTGTGACCGGGAGGCTGCAGCGCTGCAGGCTGCACCCGTCTGCATCGCGCTGCTCCCAGCACTGAGCACACGCTTCTTTGCAGACCCCCCGCCAGCCACTTTAACCAGGGGCCGACAGACCCGGCCCAGAAGGGCACGTCGTGGGCAACGGGGACATCCAGCACCACTGGTGGGGTGGGTGAGGAGGAGCCAGGGCAGAAGCCTGACATGCCTCTGATTTCTAGCACAGAAACATGGAAGTACGAGCATTTCTCAGTGGCGCATGGGCCGTGGTCAGCCCCAGCCTTGCAAATGGGAAAACCAAGAGCGGGAAGGCAGGCAGGGCTTTTCTCTTCCATGTGTCATTTGAATTTACCCAAAGCCACACAAACCTGAGTTACCTGGGGAGGGTTGGGAGAGCATGGCCACGCCGTGGGTGCTCGTTAGTTTTGCCTACCAGCACTTCCAATTTTCCATACGTGCTCCTGTCTTTCTTTCCTGTCCCTTGCACTGGCTTTGACTCTCATTTATTGCCCCAAGAAATGTCCTGCTTGATGCTACAAGTCTGTGAGCAAGACCACCACACTGCAGGGTTCAGCAACGCGTTGTTTCCCTGTCAGGACATGATGTTCCTGTAACGGCCCTTGAGTCCTTTGTGATTTTGGACTTGGTGTTCATTAGCTGGTTGGCTTCAGGGGTTGGTGGCAAGGAGCAACAGGGTGTTTTGTGGCAGCAGAAGTGATGTGGGTCCTGCCCCAAGGCGGGAAACATTCATGGGTGTCTCACCAATCACCTTTGGGGTGCTGCTGGGACAGAGCAGCTTCGCTCCCAGCTCCTGGATCCCAGCTCCCGGCCATGGGTGGCTCATGTCACCAAGCAGGTGGTGGCGGCGGCTTTCTGGGGACATGGAGATCACCAGGGTGGGTCAAGCTCTCCCAGGGAGGATTCATTTCTAAATTGTGAGCAGGAAGAGGAGACCTGAGCCGAGCTGCTGTCTGACACTGCTGGCCCAAGCCAAGCCATGCAGAGGTGAGGGTCATCACTTCGTTTTTGTCTTGGCAGGTTGACCCCGATGATGTTCTCACAAAAGAAGAGCAGATCTATCTCCTGGTGGAAGCGAAGGAGAAATGTCAGAGAGACATAAAAGCCCAACTGGAGAAGATCAAAGGTAGCATCCCTCCCCTGCGCGTGGGTCAGGCAGCCCCAGTGGAGCTGGCTATGTTGTGGGAAATGCTGTCCCCTCCGATGGGAGTGGGATGGGGCCAGGGACACGTGGCTCCTGAGGGTTGGTGGAGCGCCTGGCACGGTGCCTGCTCTGGGCGCAAATAGGTGCTAATCACGTCACCACCCTGATTAGCCAGCGCTGGCTGCCCTGTGCACACCACAAATTAGAGCAGGTGGAGGGGCCTCGGCCCCCCAGGAGGAGGTGGGACGTGATGGGATGTGTCCCCCTCCCTGGCCCCCCTCGGCTCCCCCTGCTCTGCAGGCCAGGGGTGATGGTGTGGGGGTGCGGTTTCCTTGCATGCTTGGGGAAGCTGGAGTTTACGACGTGGCCCTATTCGGAGCCAAAGTGACATGTGTCTTTGCTCGTTGGCCAGACACCAGCTGCCTTCCAGAGTGGGATGGGATTATCTGCTGGCCGAAGGGCTCCCCCAGCCAGGAGGTGTCGGTGCCCTGCCCCGACTACATCTATGACTTCAACCACAAAGGTAAGCGCTTGCACCCGGGCAGGGAGCGACCTCACCTTGGTGATAATCCTCCACCAAGCAGGGACGTGTCTGGGCTTTCCACGGGTCCTGCCACTGTCACACACCCGTCGCTGTTCCCAGGTCATGCCTACAGGTACTGCAGCGCCTACGGGAGCTGGGCCATGGCTCTCAGCATCAACAAGACATGGGCCAATTACACCGAATGCGCTCTGCTCTTCTCCTCCGAGAGCCGGAGCCGCGAGAAGGTGACCTTGCTCATCGGAGGTGCTGGGGAAAGGGGTTGGGATGGGGGCCAGGGAAACATGCAGCAAAGGCAGTGGGAATTGCCGGGAGCAGGGGGCTGGCTCTTCCCCCTCCGCTCCCCAAGCAAGCCCTGCTCCTCCTGTGCTCTCAGCCCAGAGGCTGGGGGGGGCCTGGGCTGCAGAGCGATTGCGGAGCACAGCCCTTCTCTTCCAGGAGGTGTTTGACCGCCTGCACCTGATGTACACCATCGGCTACTCCATCTCCCTGGCCTCCCTCATTGTTGCTGTCTGCATCCTCTCGTACTTCAAGTAAGGAGGAGCTGAACCCCCATACCCACGTGGGGGAGAACTGTCTTCTCCCCATTGCCTGCACACACGACCCTGGAGGGGGAGCAGCCCCTCAGGGAACAGGAACTGGCCCCAAGCCCCAGCACAAACATCAGATGATTTCCCAAAGCCACCCCCCCTTCACGTGACCGGTACAACAAGCTCCCCGTCCACCCCACCCTGCTCTTGAAGGGGTTGACACCCCACTTTGCCCCAGATCTGGCTTCTGTGCCCATGGGAGTGCTGACACCTTGAAGCTCACCTTCTCTGGGGCCCCCCATTGCCTGAGCCCACATGTGATGAGCTTGGGGCTGGGCTCGTGTCGCACCCCTTCTCCGTAGGCGCCTGCACTGCACACGCAACTACATCCACGTCCACCTCTTCACCTCCTTCATCTGCCGGGCGGTGAGCATCTTCGTGAAGGACGTGGTGCTCTACTCAGGCACACTGGCCAGCGAGACCGAAAAGATGCGGGAGGACGACTTCAAGGCAGAAATGGGTCCCTCACCGGGACAACGGAGCCACCTGGCAAGTGGCACACTGAGACGGGAGGCAGAACCAGGGGAAAGGGGGATTTAGGAGCCGTGGTGCAAGGGGGTGTGCTTGGGACCCTCCCAGAACGGGGCTGTGCTGCTCAGGGGTAATACAGTTGTGGGGGGGATGAAGGGCCGCCTACAGCTCTGCCCAGCTTCTCCCCATCCTGGTCCCACAGTAGAGCTCAGAGCCACAGAGGACGCGGGTATCGCAGTGTGTCTGAGCTCAGAGTGCCCTGGTATGGGAAATATCTCTCCTACGGGAAACACCTAGAGCACCTCTTCTACATCTGACGCTGGAATAGCCCAGGGGGACGTAGCTCCCTGCAAGAGGAGGCGCGTGAGCCAGGCATGGGGCACAGCCTGGGTTTTGCTGGCCAGAGAGCAAAAGCCACCGGGTTTTGTTTTCAGGGGACAGCCTGGTACGGGCACGTCGCTGACTATATATCCACAGGTTGGCTGCAAGGCGGTGGTGACTCTCTTCCTCTATTTTCTGGCCACCAACCACTACTGGATCCTGGTGGAAGGTCTCTACCTGCACAGCCTGATCTTCATGGCCTTCCTCTCCAACAAGAACTACCTGTGGGTCCTCATCATCATCGGCTGGGGTAAGCATGGACCCCAACCCAATGCTGTGGCCGCTGAGACCAACTGGGAACTGTGGCATCAGCCACGGCTGCGTGGCACTGAGTGCCCAGACAAGGGCAGTGGGGTGCAGACCAGCTGCCAGGAGCTGGTTCTGTCTGCAAACGTGGAGCTTCATCCCCACTCCTCACTCTGGTTCCTGCCCCTCCAGGTCTCCCCGCTGTGTTTGTGTCTGTCTGGGCCAGCGTCAGGGCCTCCCTGGCGGATACAGAGTACGTAGGTCCACCTTCGCCAACAGGCCTTTGGGGAGGGAAAGACTGGTTGCAAATGCAAATGCAAAATATCCCTGGGCACCAGAACTTTTGGAAAATGAAAGTTTCCAAAAAGAACAAGAGGAGTGGACACATACACATGTACAAGGCTCGTTCATAAAATCGTCAGTAATCCAGACCGAAAGTGGTTTTGTTCTGCATTTCTGAGGAAGATGGATGCAGGTTTACACCATGAATTGATCAATAAACAGTGCAAAGGTGACTGCTAAAGGGCATGTTCTAAAGTTAAGCATTTTAAAAGGAGAAAGGCCACCAAACGTACAGCAGTTTTAGATGAGTTGGCCAAGGAGCCCTCAGGAACACTGATGCTAATTGAGAACTGATTTGCAAGGCTGTGATGGTTACGAATCCCAGTAGTATGGCTGCTCTTGGGTCAAGATTTACACAGACTCCACAAAGGGAGGGAAGGGTGGGAGGATGGGGATGTTGGCTGGGGGCACGGGGAGCCATCAGCCGGCAATTTTCCTTACCAGTGATTTCAGGTTTCTCCAAGGTGTTTCTTTACTGGTCTCTTCAGGTGCTGGGACCTCAGCGCAGGGAACATGAAGTGGATTTATCAGGTCCCCATCTTGGCTGCCATTGTGGTATGAATCCTGTGGCTGAATCTCCTGCTCCTTTTTGGTGAAAGGGGATTGATAGAGACCCAGAGCCGTTCGCTTGTGGTCACTGGGGTTGTGTCCCAGCCACCCTGGCACCCCAGGGCACTGGTCACTCCCCGCTCTGACCACAGCATCACCCCCATATCCCTGCCTGCAGCTCACCCAGAACTGCCTGTCCTCATCCCAGGGCGCTGCTCAGGCAGACCCGAGGTCACTGCAGGCAACAAAACCACAGCAGGTGTCTGTTGGCAGGTGAACTTCTTCCTCTTCCTCAACATCGTGCGGGTGCTGGCCTCCAAGCTCTGGGAGACGAACACGGGGAAGCTGGACCCCCGGCAGCAGTACAGGCAAGTGCCGGCAGCAGCAAAACCAGCCCCTGGCCCCGGTCTGGCTCATTTTCTGCCTGTTTAGCTGAGATGGTTCCCCAGAGGGTTGTGGACGAAGAGCAGCTGCAGGAGCAAGGGAGGGCAGCAGGACGATGGCAGCCAGCGCTTCGGCAGCTCAGTTTCATTGGAACAGCAGGCTCAGGAGTTCAAGCTCTGTCTGCTCGCCTGCAGGCTGGACACTGTGCAATAGCTATGCACAAAGCAGCTGCGGCAGCAGCAGAGGCTAAAGCGACTGCCCTCTTCGCTAGGGTGCTAACCGACGTCTGCAAGGGGGCTGCAGGCTGGCTGGCAGGTCCCCGCTAACGGCTCAGAGCATTTCTCCACTCAGGAAGCTGCTGAAGTCCACGCTGGTGCTGATGCCGCTTTTCGGAGTCCATTACGTGGTGTTCATGGCCATGCCCTACACCGAAGTCTCCGGGGTCCTGTGGCAGATCCAGATGCATTACGAGATGCTCTTTAACTCCTCTCAGGTACGTCGACGTGGGGCTGCCGGCCCGGCTCCAAACACCGAGCGATGCTCGTCCGGGGCGGAGGAGGGACATGTACAGATCCCAGCTCAGGACTCAAACTCCACCTCTGTCTCTTTTGGCAGGGTTTCTTTGTGGCTTTTATCTACTGCTTTTGCAATGGGGAGGTAAGTTAGAAGTGTGAGCAGCTGAGCTGCTGCTTCCAGCCGCTTTAGGGTTGGGGAAGTTAACTCTCAACCCCCAGGCTGGGATAACCAGAGGGGAAAAAAACTTGGATCCAACCCTCTCAGTAGGATTTGGAAAGCAAAAGAAAAAATCACTAGGAGTGAAAACCATGGGGAAGGGAAGGGATGCCTGTGCTGCTGGGCACCAGCAGCCATCTCCGATCTCTCCTTCAGGTGCAGGCAGAGATTAAGAAAGCCCATTTTCGGAGAAGCCTGGCTCTGGACTTCAAGCAGAAGGCGCGTGCCACCAGCGCGGCAGGGAGCTGCTGCTACGGCGGGCTGGCCTCCCAGGCCACCAGCATGAGCCTCGTGGGGCGAGGGGCAGGGAGCGCGCAGCAACGCGGGCCGCTGCTCCCTGCCCGTGCCAGCCTGCCAGGCTACATCCCCAGCTCCTTTGCCTCGGATAACTTTTTGCCCTGTCCGCCCCAGGAGATGAGCCATAAAGCCTGTGAGGAAAACATAATGGACTTAACAGACCTGAATCAGCGTCACCCCAACCTACACAAAGAGCTGGAGACGATGCTATGAAGTGAACAGTGTGTCTCCCATCCGACCATCCAGCTGTGCCCAGAAAGGTGCCGATCCTCTTGCTTTGAGCTCCTTTTACGCTTGCGTGGAGAGCTACGGTAGGGGATAGCAGCTGGAACGTCACAGTTCCCCTTCCCTCGCAGCCGGTGTGCAAAGGGACCACGTGCTCTCGCTCCTTCTACCCTCCTGGCCCAAAAACAAGCAGCCAGTTCATAACCTCATTTCCTTCCACGGCCAAGTGATTGATGTAAGCGATGTCTGTGCACGCTAAGCCTTGAATCATCACCAGGAAACCATCCTCCAGGCTCAGCCTTACCTCAGCAGTCTGGAAGGTGACTTCAGCTCCAGCGTGTATAAAGCCAAATCTATGAGCCCACAGTCCTGAAGCCTGAGTCCCCCATTTAGCACCAATTCATGCATTGTACAGCCCAGGGCAGGCGGAGCAAATAGCGCCCACAGAGCTATTCTGCAGCTCACCCTGCACTTACTTGCATCCTTGTGCAGCTCACAGGTACTGTGAATCGCCGCACGCGATGCTCAGCCAGAACCAGGGAGCACGAGTCACTGGGAATCGATGGGCTCGGGCAGGGAGGCCAAGCTTCACGGCCTGGGAAGGGCACAGGGAAACACTCGGGTCCCCCAGGCTTTACAGCGCGGTTGTCCATAAACACACAAACCACTGCACGCAAGAGCCTTGGCCCTGTAATATTTCTGCAGGCTAAAAAAGTGAATAAAGACAGTCTGTAGGGCTCGCTTCTGTCCTCAAACTCCATTACTGACTCAGTGGTGTTATGCACAGCGACCGGTGACTGGAGGACAGCAGAGGGTGTAAAGGGCTGGAAACCCAGCCGTGTTCACAGCCAGGCAGGCCTGCTCTCACTGCTCGCTGTCGGGGACAAGGCAGCCCCGACTTCCCCCTGCCTGGAAAAGCTCGTCACCCTGACGGGAAAAGACATTCCCGAGGAGCTCGCAGTGCCCAGCCCAGACAGGTCAGGCAGACCGCAGGGGAGGGGAGAATTACAACATTGTTGGGAGAGGGGGTACATATGCCAGGTAAAATTAAACAGCTTGTTGGTGGTAGCGTGGAGCGTTTCTTCCCTACCTGCTCTAATGAGACACGTTCCCTCAAGGCAGTAATTTAATGATAAAGACAGTGGCAGAGAACATGTAACTAATTCTGGGCATTCCCTGATCTTGCAGCGAAAAGCTAAGATACAAAGTGAGTCACAAGGATGAGAAAGCACTGGAGTGACAGCCAGCCAGGCTGCACGTCAGGGAAGGGAAGGGCTCCACGATTCATGTTCTTTAAATGGTCCAGAAGGTGGTGCAGCATCAGGCACATCTGCACCACCTCCCATCCAACAAAGCAAGTGCTGTATGACATGGGAGAGGCTCTTGGCCCAGCTGGGTGGTGGCAATGTTTGCCCCGCTCCGGGGGACGAGAGGCAGAGGGTTGAACTGATGCGCAGGCACAGAGGCAGGAGCAGAACCCCAGGGTTACACTTCACAAACAAACCGGAGCTTCCTGTCATTGATTTGCTCAGCAGCGAGTTGAGCTCTGGTGTCTTTAGAAGCAAGCGGCACACCCTGCCTCTGCCGGGAGAGAGATTCTCTGTCCGGGGAGTTGGCGTGCCGCTCACACTGCTACCTTGTTCCGCACAGAAGGAACCAACCCTCTCATGTATCTAACACAGACCTGTGAGCTGACGTTTATAGCTCTCTGTCAGTGATCGATATTTACTCACTCAAGTCTCACGAGGCTCCTGGTAGCTGAGAGGGGGGTGAGGAATTTCAATAATCCTATCAAACAGCAGAGGGATGTGTTAAAAAGAAGGGGAGAAACCCAAGCATAAGCCACGCACAGGGCGAGTTCCCAGTGGCAGCGAGCTGAGACCTGGGAAGGGAGGGAGCAGATGGCAGCTTCAGACCACGGAGCTGTTTTTTCGTTTCGAAACTCAAATCTTCAATTGTGCAGAGTGATAAACCTTAAGCGTGATAAGGATAGCAGAACTCAACAGTTGCTCTAAACCCCCTGCCACACCTGCCCTGGAGAATGTTTGTCTTAACACTAAATATGCAGAGCTCAAACCAGCGCAGTGTGGTTTCTGCCTAGACTGCAATGAGGTAATTCAAGTGGAAGCTATTAAAAAAAAATCCCAACAGATTAGAGCTAGTTAGTGAAGGGTCCCAAATAACCAAGTCGCTGTCTCAACTGAAACCAGTACACATGCAAGTCAGGTCACAAGGCTGTTGCGGAGGTCTCTTCCCAGCTCTACCAATAACACCATGAAAGGCTGGGATGAGCAACGTGCCCTGGGCTGTAACCTTCCCCTTGAAAAATGGAGAAAAAGCTTTTCCCCGGGAGGCTTTCAAGCTAAAATAGGATTTGCAAAACAAGTTTGAGGTGAAAGATACTGAGGAAAAACACAGCAAGTCTTTTAAAACTACATCCATACAACTGCTGGTGCAGGAAAGGGATGCAGTCAAACCTCCAGCCGGTCAAACCTCCATCCAAATGCCAGATCAGCCAAAGGAAGAAGTGGAGAATAAAAAGCACATGCTAGATGTTTTTGTCCCAGTAATAAAACATTTACTAGAGCAAGCAGAAAGTAAATGCACAGCTGATAAAGAAAACATCACAATGTCACAAAAACCTGACAGTTTCTGATACTTCTTTCAGTAGAAACAAGACAGAGGTGGGTGCTGACATGTTTCAACAAAAGTTCTTCCTTACCTTTGTGGTGCAAAAAAAAAAAAAAAAAAGTTAAAAAACGGATAATACACACGATGAGTTAAAAATGGTCAAGCAAGATTTTACAGTTTTAACTACATGTGTCCAATATGGGGCGATATTTGAGCTGTTCCACTTCACCAACCGCTTTTCAGGTTCTCCCTAAAGGCTTCTGAGCAGCAGGTCCCTGAATTTCTGAATGAAGCCTCTTTGTTTAGCTACGTGTCATGGGGGACACCGGCATTTGATTGTTTTGGTATATCTACTTTTTTTTTTTCCCTTTTTTGTTTTTAATTTGAAGAAAGCACTCAACCCTCTCATAACAGAGGGTGCATAGGCACAGCAGAGAGGCAAGTTTGCTATGCAGGCTTCCACCAAAACAAAGGTTATTAGGAAAGAAGAGGTTCTTTAAAAAATACCTGGGCAATGGGATTGATGTACTGACCACAAACAAGCCAGGGAGTCCGTCCTACACTACCTGTGATTTTGTGGTTAGCTGGGCTGGAGAAGGATCCCTTGAACAGCTTCATTAAAAAATTAAAAAAAAAAAAGAAGGAAAAAAATCAACTTGCTTCATCCCACCTTCAGCAAAATTAGTTGATGGGGAGAGATGGAAGGGGAAACCTGGAGGCCAAATTATGTGGGGATAAGAGAATATGTGAAGAGACTGGGGAAGAACTCACCATACTGAACAAACTGCTGAAAGATTAATGTTTAACAGGTGGGTCCTGAGCATCTCTAGATGGACTGGTTTTTTAAACGTGAACGCTGGTTAAGAAAAGACTACTTTATACTTCTATGGACAACAGTTTCTTAACGTTCCAAGGACGCGAAACACCTTTCTTGTCAAGAAGATCTGTTTAAATCCAGCAGAGAGTCACTTGAGCACTGAATGTTTAAAAGCAGAACCCAGGGAGCTTTATCAAAATGATTTCTCTTTGACTAAGCACTGTGTGTACACATCATTAGAGTGAATCTGTCCGCAGATGTACCGGCCCAGACTTGCACAGGGAGTTTTCATGGTTTCCTTCTCCTCCTCCAGCTGCTCAACAACCAGTTACCAAAAACCCCAAGAAATCCTCTGGAAAAAGACAACACTACCTGCAGAGATTCCAGGCTGCGAAACCCCAGCTTTTAGCTGTCCCACCGGCTCTTCTTACGTTTTGGGGGCTCTGGGACAGCAAAACCATCTGTCTTGTTGTCTCGGCTGTTGGCATCCTTCCTGTTCTCACCATTCCTGTTCTCGTTGTTCCTACCTTCGTTGCTATTCCTGCTATCACCATTATTGCGATTGCCACTGCCCACATCAGCGAAGTGCCGGCTTTCACTGTGGCGATGGTTGTCACCGTGTCGGCCCTCTCCGTGGCGGTAAGCGTCACTGTGGCGACCGCCTCCTTCCCCATGGCGCTGCACATCGTTGTAGCGACCACCGCCCTCTCCGCGGCGCGGGACCTCATTGTGGCGACTGTTCCGGTTGTCGTTGTATCGTTCTCTGACAATGCCGCCACCGCCGCCGCCACCGCCGCCACCACCACCGCCAGCAGTAGCAACGCCAGTGCCGCCGCCGCCAATGCCTTCTCGATTGTTGGCGCTGGCATTTGTGTTGTTGAAGCCCTGTACTCCGACACTTGGAAAGGTGGGAACGCTACTCAAATTCCCCGTGCTGGTGAAACCTGGAACACCCTTCGCTGCTGCGGTGGCTGCGATCGGGCTGTCAGGATTTGCAGCATTTTGCTGTGCTGAACTTGTCGGTACTGAGTTCAAGCTCCCAGCGCTGGTCCAGCCACTGGCACCAGCAGCGGAGCTACCAGTCTTTTGATTATTCAAGCTTGCAGCAACAAAGTGGCTCTTATACTGGGACTGCCAGAAAGAGACAGAAAGAAAAAAAAAGAGAGCATGTTTGCCTCTACGCTGCACCACAAAACACGCAGTCATCATGCGTACACAAGCCTGTCTTGAGTTCTGGGGAGCCCCTAGGAAAAAGAGTTCCTATAAAAAGTCAGTCTTGGAGTGTTTACGTTCCTGCTGTGCTTACAAACACAGAATTAGTAACGGCCATTTGCTCCCAGACCACAGAAACAAGGGAACTCCTGTATTGTGGCGTTAATTTTTTACACTGAAGAGAATGGGTTTCTCCATTCCCCGTTTCTTTTGATTGCAATTACACTATAGGTGCTAAGCAACCTAAATAGGATCAAGCCTAGGAGCAGAATCCAGAAGGGAAAGAGAGCAAATAGGGAGCAGGAAACAAAGTCTGGCAAATGAACTTTGGGCAAACGGGTTCAGCCCAGCCTGCATACTAATTCCTCCCCTCGGGACTGCAATGCTGAGTGTGCGCTCCAAGCGGCTGAGACACGGCCACAACTACCAGACTCAACCTCCCTGAAGTCAACAGCGTTTCTGCATTTGCAGGGGAGGAAAAAAAATGGTGTTGAATAATAAGTAGTAAAATTTTTCCATGTTATGTCCTTTTCCTCTTGAGTTAGAACTTGGTGTACAAGTGATCAAACCAACCTGAAAAGCTGCTTTCATTGCCGTAAGCCTGTCTCCCATTGCCCCTGTGGATGGCTTGTATGCCTCATAGTTACTCATCACGCTGTTGTTGTTTCCACGGTCCTATGCAAAAAGACAAAGGACAACTGGAGAGATTTATCCAACACAGACACTTCCAATTCAACTGTTCTCCAAATCTATCTTGACCCTGCACTCAGGAAATACAGCTACCTAGGATGACAAACTTCTGGGGAGCACTGAGCAGCAGAACAGTTTGCCCCGTGACCTTGAGGACGACAGAAAAGTAAAGATGCAGTAAGGCTTAATGACTCATGAGTCAACAGTATAAGCGCATTTCCCAGCTCCTTACAGTACAAGCAAAAGCAAAACACAGTCAAATGGCGATTTTGACAGAGGTTGTAGCTAAGACAAAGCGTGAACAAGACTCCAGCTGTGACTTTTGGAAAGATGCTGAACATGATGTGTTTTCAACATGTCTACAGTTAAACTCTGTCCCCAGACATACTGGCAATGAGCTGTTTTTCTAGCATGGACTTACCTTAGTAAGTGTTCTCAGTGCTGAAATATTTTTTGCTGCCAAGAATCAGCCTGGAAATGGCTTTTCAAGTAATGCATTAGCTTTTATTTTGCATTGACAGTCTATTTTGGGAAGAATCTGCAAACCTTCTGGATCACTCTGGCCCTAAAGAGGGCAGCTCTTGACAAGAGGATAACAGCACCAGACAGTTTCACTTGAGATATTTCTGATACTAACCCTGAAAGACTATGAGCTGTGAAAACCTTTGAAAGTAGGGGCTATACTCCAGTACTAAGAAGATTTTTTTAAATTGAAGAGTATTCAATACTAAGTTTAAAAGTTCCAAGGATCTGTAAACAACGTCTACTCACAGAATTTTCTGATCCCAGACCAGGACGTTCACGGTACCCTAAGCCACCTCCACCAATATTCAGCTTCTTGCCTTTTCCTCCTTTGAAACGTGATTTCCGGAACCATGGATTCTGTACGAAAGAAGGACAAATGCGTCTCAACACAGGGAATAAGGAGCTTCATAAATGCATGTAATGCGGCTCAGAAAAGAAGGATTTTGAGCATTTCAAAGGAAAAATACAAAATCACTGTTTCCCATTCAACAATACAGCTGTTGCAAAGGGATGGAACGTGACAGACTACAGCGTTTTGAAACTAAGCTGTAGACAGTCCTGTCACGTGGGTCTGAAGCTTTTTGTTACAAATGCTTTTTATGAATTTTTTGTCCTGAACTTTCATCCATGTTAAATTTTTGGGGGTTTGCATTCTAATAAACCCAGGAATAAGTGCAATCTCTAATGCCATTCACTTGGGAGCTCTGTATTTGCTCGTACTTGGGTTTTATTGATTTAGCCCACTGCCCAGCTAAGGAGAAGTGAGGTTCTGTCACAGCAAAACTTCCTGCAACAAGCAGTGGCCTGGAAAGGGCAGTCCAACCAAACCTCCTCCTGTTACCAGGTTTTTAAATAATGGTTGGCTGCACCTCTTTTTATGGCCTATAGTTTCTTCAAACCTGACGAAGCTAGTAAGGCAAGCCATTTAGCTTCTCTACTCGCCTCTCAAAGGCAGCCTGTGGAGCTCTGCCTCACAAATTCTGTCTCTCCTGAAAATGCTGCCTCTGCACCTCGGAAAAAAGTATTTATTTCCAGCAGCTAGTGCCCAAGCTGCTTGCCAATGAAGCCACAAGCATGCTAATCCATCTCTGAATTTGGGAATTACCAAAAAGCCTTTGCTCTCTTGTGGCTACACGGGCAGCAAAAGACAAGAACTTAAAGAGCTGACGAGTACAGTGGTGCAAGCACAATTACTTCAGCTATCCGTCATACCTATATATAGCAAGCCTGCCAGACAGCGCTGCCAAGCAGGTATAATGATCAAGCAACAACCATTTCACAGAGTGAATGTCCCTGTAATTATTTTCTAGTAGCTTTCAACTAAGCTCCATTTCCCAGGTGCCTGCCACAAATGCATATTGAAAATCTGATTGTAACGAGATACTGGAGCTGGAGTGCTCTGCTGGCATCCTCCAGATTACAGCTCCTAATTTCCTAGGCACTGCCTGACCCCAAAATAGATTACACACTTCATTCCAAAATCTTCATGTCTTCATGGATTCTTTCATTAGAAACACTAGAAAGCCTACTTAAAAACAGTATAGGTTGCCAAAAGGTCGCTGTGAACACATGATGGAGCCAGAAACAAAGTTCCTGAGCTCCTGATTTTGCGATAATCATGGAGAGAACTTTCCTCTACTCAAGGAGTTTTGCTTGTTCGTACCTGCATTGCTAGATCCAACAGCTCTTTGGAAACATGTTGATTAGCGCCTTCCAGATTTCTGACAAGATCACCGGCAAAGTTACTGTCTTTGGGAGTCAGCAGGGTGTAGGCAACTCCCTTCTCGCCCGCTCTGCCAGTACGGCCAATTCTATGGGTGTGCGTATCTATGTCCCGAGCCACGTCATAATTGATCACAGTCTTAATGGAAGGAATATCTAACCCACGAGCTGGAATAAAGAACAATATAGCGGTAAGCGTGATAATCCTGAATGAACTCAAAGCAATCCTATTCACACGTGCATTATCGCTTCATTGTGTTCCAGCACACTAGAGGAGCTTCCACAGGAATGTACCCCAGTTAAGACACCCTTCACAGGCTAAAACTCTTTGTTATCTTAAGTGTAGCAATATCTTCTCCAAGAGTAGTGTGAGTTCCCCAAGTTCACAGGATTGGAGACTGGAAAGATCTCTTTGAACGACTGTTATTCCAAGGAAGAGAGAGGGCTTTATTAAAGGACACTAAAATTCACTCTTTGTTCAGCTGAACGTCTGGGTACAAAAGCTGTTCTAGAGAAGGCTTCGAGTGTGCCCATTTCCTCTTCATTTAAGCATGTATAATGCGTCAGCTGATTAACAAATAACTGCTTCCTTAAGAAACAGCTTATTTCTATATATAAAAAATATGTCACATTGTAACTTAAACAACATTAGGAGACTTTAAAAATAAAACCCCTTGCTAACACTGTGTACTTCTGAAAAAACATCTGGAACACAGTGCCCGGCAGGCGCAGAAGCCAACCTTGTTGCCTTTCACTGATAGGTGTCAGCCTTTCTGCTGATACCCACAACTTCTATGAGCTGCTGTTTCTTAGAAGGTCACATACCTGCCACATCGGTAGCTACCAGTATCGGGATGCCTTTTTTCTTAAATTCTGAAATGACTTTATTCCTCTCACTCTGGTCCATGTCACCATGAAGCAGCCCCAGATTATGATCCTCCTGCTTAAGGTTATTGGCCAGCTCTTCTGCGTTTGCCTTCTTGGTGACAAACAGGAGAACGCTCCCAGAAGATGTGAACTCCACGAGGCGTCGAGTCAGCCAGTTCCATTTGCTAGGGCCAGAGGGGAAAATCTCCACAATTTGAGTAACATCTTCATTCGCCTAAGGGAAGAAATGAGACAAGCAATAATGCAGGATAGACAGGACAGTATGGCAAACAAACACAGACGGCAGAACAAAACCAGGAATTTAAACTAAGTGTGAGAATAAAAAGTGGAGAAGCAGGGGACCAAAATTCTCCTTTAAGAGGTTTCAGCTCTTTTCTAATTGCTGACCACTTCATTTTCACAGTGCAGAAAAGGCAGGGGTTAAATGAGCTCCTCTTTGTTAAACCTGAGAGAGGCAAAGCTCAGTCTTTGACATGATGCAGTTTAGCACCCTACTGATCTAAATGTCGGTACTTGCAATTTAGATGCTCTTACCACAGATGCTATTAACTCCTAAAATAGACTGTGCAAGAGCAGGGTCTGAGACAGGGAGGATGCTCATCAGTAAAACTGTTCATAGGCAGGTGAGAACGTACCCCTGTGCGCTGTGACGTACCCTTGGAGTCAGGAAGAGGGGAGGTATAGGCAGACTCCCTACACACTCCACATTGCAAGCAATGAAAGCGCAGTGGAGCACACAGCACTCTCTGGAAGTTTCTCTGGAAGATGTAGTTCTTACGCATTTAAATATTAATGATTTCAAGGACGATGCTCTCGTAATAGAGTAATAATTTAGATGAAAGAAAAGAAACCATGTGATTGACCCAGGAAAGCTGCTTCTTAAGCAACAATGGAAATGGTTAGGAAAAACACTTCCTACAAAGAATGGGCTTCAGGTAGCCGTTAATGTTTTGTTAAAAAGGGGTACGTCACGTTCCTGACAGAAAAAAAAAATTTAAAAATGCATAAAACTCATTAAAAGAATGTTCTGAAGGCATCTTGTGAAACTTCTCAATGGCTTTCATACATTATAAGCAAAGTTTCTTCACAGCAAGCGTAACCTGCCCACTTCATCGACTTATTACCAAATCCCTGGTCTGCTCATTGTTCAGCTGCTACAGTCAAGTATAGAATCAACGTTCCCACATAAACCAGCTGAAAGACATTACAGTCTAAGTTTCAAATCCTTTGTTGCCAAATTGTAATTTATTTATAGTTTTGAGACAAAACACTGATTCAGCCTAATAATTAAAAAAAAAAAACAAAAAATCAATCACTGCATTAATGTTGCTTCTCTCCTTGGTGAAACCTCCCATCACTACAAGAATATTTGTTGGCAGAAAGAAAGCTCAATAAAATTAAAAAACAGAACAAACCCAAAACCTTACTATTTTTTGTTAAGCACAAAGTATTTACTCTTCGATATAAATGATGGCTACTGCAGTTTAACATAAATTTCAGACAACAGATGGAGAATGGTTCATTTCTCCGACTGCTGCAGAACTAACGTGGAATTACCTCTCCAATGTCTCCCTGCACAACTCGAATTGGGTCGATCAGAATATCTCGAGCCAATTTCTCAATCTTCTTGCGGAAAGTGGCACTGAACAAGAGGGCTAAAAGAAAAACAGTATTTGAACTCCTTGAAAAATACATTTTCTTTAACGCTGCACAGATCTTGTGAATGAGGACCTGTGCAACGGTACTAGATGCCAGTGACCTGAAGCTAGTCTGTTTTACTGGTGCTAATAAAAGTTATCAGTCATGCTATTAGAATACCTCAAAGTGGAAACACACATTTCATGACATCTGAAACAAGAGAGGGATAATAAATGGCACTGCCGTGAACCTTCCTTCATGGCAGCTTAGAACACAGGATCTCAAAGCATACATACTAATATTAATTCAGCTAAGCATCTCTTCCCTGGGTAAAGTCTGTGGACGGATTACAGACTGATGACCAAGTGTAGCTATTTAACCATACTCACAAGTGCTCCCTCCCAACAGCCCACGCTGAGAACTAACACCAGTGGAATCTCGCAACAGCCTCATCGCGTGGCTGTGTCATGAACAGGAAACCCAAGCTCTGTTCCAGATTCTAACTGGTAGCCCACCATATGGCCTCCTTCGACTCTCAGTTTAGCTTGAAACAAGCTTATACTTACTCTGTCTGTCAGGACGTACATGGCTTGCAATTGATCTGACCTGATATTCTGAAAAGGAGAGGGAAAATGTTCTAATCAACACTGTATGCTCATTATTTACTAAAAGATCTCAAAATGAAACTTCATTGCTTAACAAATAACCACAGGAGGAAGGAGTGCCTCTCACTCAGCGTTTATACCGTGACTGCCAGGTGCTCTTTGCTGCACAGTGGAAGTTCCTTTGCTGTATGAAGAAACTTCTGGAAGTTTCTTCAGCAAAAAGTTCCAGAAGCAAAGATCCTAGCTGAGTCTGTGCATACACTGCATCTCTTACAAGTGTCTCCCTCCATTTGAGGTATTACAGTACTGTCAAATCTTTGCTATGTCCCATGATGCTTGAGCATATATTCAAAATAATCCAGATTCGAATGACCAAACCTCTTCCAATAAAGTAGAAGTTCTTTTAGCACCACTAGTTTGTACACACAGAACCAAAGCACAGAAGTGACTTGCCCAAAAGTTATCCAGTAGCTCTAAGATAAAAATCAGGGTTTTTGGACTTCAACAGGATTTCACTGACCTCTTAATAGCAACAGATACAAGACCTTGAAATTTTACTTTTGTCTAAAAAGTATTTCCTTAATGTATTTTCAAGCATATGAAGCTACCGGGGTTAGAAACAGTCCTACTAAGCTGGGAACTAGACACCACTGTTTTCCAAAACAGTGACCTTTGTTTACATACCAAAACCCATATCAAACATTCTGTCAGCTTCATCAAACACAAGGTAAGTGACTCTTTGAAGGTTTGTAGCTTTCTTTTTCACATGATCAATTAAACGACCCTATTAAAAAAAAAAGCCAAGTTTTTAAAGCGTATTTAAAAAACTGTTAATATATGCAAACTTCAAGCACTTAACTGCTTTTTATCCTCACTTACCAGAGACTTAGGACAGAAAACAACTCAAGGCTTCACTCTGAAAGTAAGTGTCAGTATTCAAGTCACAGAAACAGATTCCTGAACTCTCATCAACTATACTTGACAAGCTGAATTTTAGGACTGGATTTTCAAGGCTAACATTGCTGAGATCCTAAAATTCTCTAGTCTTCATTACAATTAAATTTTAATTGTGAACTGGCAATTTAATCCCATAGTAGCTGGTGCAGGAGTTCTTCATGCTTCTTGCCTAGTACCCCAATAAATAGCCACAATAAAACTTCCTCCAACCATTAGTTGGGCAAAATTGAGCAAGTTCGTAACTAGTTTTTGCAATAGGCAAAAAGTCAGTTGACAATGGTGCTCATTTAAATCACTGGTTCAGCATCAACACCCATTCTGATTCAGTGCTTCAACCCTTCGGTATTACTGCCACAGGCACTGATTCAGTACGACAGCACTCAATTTCACGACATTCTGGGAATTTTCTTCATGAGTTCAAGGCTCAGCAATCAGAAGCTGGTATTGCACACAGCTGACACTGATTCAAGCAGATCTTGCTCGGTACTTTGCCTTCTGGTGGAAATCCTACCCAACCTCTTTCAATTTCTCTTGGGACACAAATAATCCCAACATATTTGCTCTCTACATCTGATAATATGTGAAGGACCTAGATTTCAGCGATCAGAGAACAAATTCTGCATCGCCAATGATATTAAAAACCTGCCTCAGCGTCCGTTAAGCAACACAAAAATTGTACTGTGCGCATGCAGGTACTTACTGGTGTGCAGACAACGATCTCTGCCCCCTCCTGGAGGGCTTTGGCTTGCTCCCACATGCTTCCTCCTCCGTACACAGCTACAGAGCGCAGATTATATGCCTTACCAAAGCGCTTACATTCAGAATGGATCTGAGGATTTTAAACAAAGCACATCACAGTTCATGTTAGACACATCTGAGAAAATATACCTGTCTTGGAAATATAGTCCAGCTCCTGAAAACCACTCTTCAGCTAATAACTTAATGAAATTATTCAGAAATCCTCAGGGCTGAATACTTCAATACTAGTGGATCCTTTCCGTACTAGTGGATCCTTTCCGTACTAGTGGATCCTTTCCGTACTAGTGGATCCTTTCCGTACTAGTGGATCCTTTCCAATAATTTGAGACACATATTTAGGCATCCAACCACAATTTAACCTGCAGGCTCTATCCTTTTACACATACCATTTGTGGCAATGCATCCACAGTATTCTTAGGACTTAGAAGTAATATGGGATGCACTGTGCAAATATTTACAATTTCAGATTTGGGCTGATGCTTCAACAAAAAGAGGTGTAAGAGAATCGCAGGCTTACGTTGGAGGCACGCTACTAATGCACAGAGTAGTTTTTTCAAATAGTTTACTGAGGTGCTTTGATAATTCCTGCCCAGAATTTTGCCTTCTTCCCTAAGAACACTATAAGGCACAGATGTGCTTGCTTTACACCTACCTGTTGGCAAAGCTCTCTGGTCGGGCATACGATCACTGCAATGGGACCGTCCCCTGGTTCAAGCTCCTTCTGATCCATGATGTGAATCAACATTGGCCAGATGAAGGCTGCTGTCTTCCCGCTTCCAGTCTTAGCTATCCCAATCATATCTCTGCCACTTAGTGCAACTGGAACACCCTAAAAGTAAGGAGATTCTAAACCCACATTATGCCTGCCATAGCATATTCTTGTGCTAGATATTACATGAAAACTCAGATAACAAGAGAAAAGCACATTACAGAGGACTCAGCAACATACGCCAGTGCTTACACAGTTTTATTGCCAAGTTCAGATCTGAATTGGTTTGTTTTAAGGGCTGGAAGCAATTATATGTTGTTATGACTGTTGGTGTCCTTGTCATGGTTTTAGCTGGACAGAGTTAATTTTCTTCCCTGCAGCTGGTGCAGTGCCGTGCTTTGGGCTTAGTATGAAAACAACGTTGATAACACACCGATGTTTTAGTTGTGGCTGGGCAGTGCGTGTGCGAGGCAAGGGCTTTTCCAGCTTCCCCTGCTCGGCCGGGGGCACAAGGAGCTGGGAGGGGAGGGGGCACAGCCGAGAGGGCGGATTCAAACTGGCCAAAGGGATATTCCGTATCATGTAACATCATGCCCAGTGTGTTACCTGGGGGGAGCTGGCCGGGGGGGGAGGCAGCAATCATGGCTTGGGGACCGGCAGCGTTGGTCGGTGGGTGGTGAGCAGTCGTATCATTTGTGGTTTTGGTTTTTTTTTTTCCGTTTTATTATATTATCATTATTGTTATTATTATCATAATCATTATGATCATTATTATTTTAATTATTAAACCGCTCTTATATTAACCCACAAGTTTTTTTTTTTTGGCTTTTGCTCTTCCGATTCTCTCCCCTGTCCCGCAGGGGTGGGGGGAGTGTGCGAGCAGCTGCGTGGTGTTCAGCTGCTGACTGGGGCGGGGGCTTCTTAATCTCAAGGTCATGGGTTCAACCCCCATGTTGGGCACCAAAAAGGACTGTTGCAAAAAAACCCCCACGAACTTGTGGGTTAAGATAAGAACGGTTTAATAATTAAAATAATAATAATGATTATGATAACAATAACAATAATGAGATAATAAAAAGCAAAAAGGAAAAAAACCCAAACCCACAGATGATACAACCGCTCACCACCCGCCAACCAACACTGCCGGTCCCCAAGCCGCGATTGCTGCCTCCCCGCCCCGGCCAGCTCCCCCCAGGTAACACACTGGGCATGACGTTACATGATACGGAATATCCCTTGGGCCAGTTTGAATCCGCTCTCTCGGCTGTGCCCCCTCCCCTCCGGCTCCTTGTGACCCCGGCCGAGCAGGGGAAGCTGGAAAAACCCTTGCCTAGTACAAGCACTGCCCAGCAACAACCAAACCATCAGTGTGTTATCAACGTTGTTTTCATACTAAGCCCAAAGCACAGCACTGCACCAGCTACGGTGAAGAAAATTAACTCTGTGCCAGCTAAAACCATGACAGTCCTATATGAAATCCATGTCTGGGCACAGTACAACATCCCAAGGATATATTTACAAGTCCACAAATGCATCTTGTCCAGCTGTAAGAATGCTAAAAACAAATTCCCTGAGCCTATTTTTTCTGTAACCATTCTGAGTGCTGAAGCCCTCAGTTCATCCCCGCTGTTGCTATAAGGACCTCTCAACCACAGGTTTTTACAGATAGTATGAACTAGGGTCCTAACACACCCCTTGGACACAGCACCATGTCATTTTTTATACCTCAAGAATAGAATCTGAAGTGGTGCGGTTATAATCACATTAACGATAACCTTAATTACTTATGGTAATCAATCTACACATGCTGTAGAATCCCTTCCGCGTGCACAGCTCTCCAAGGAACGACCAGTAAAATGGTTCAGCTCATAGAGCATTTATTCTAACTGCCAAAAGAAATTAAAAAAAAAATGCCTTGTGGCATACCTCTTCTAGTCACAAGACATAAGTTATTTGAAGGAATAAGGTTGTCAATGTATGGCTCTTTACTCAGCTACTGCTACGGTAGTTTTTAATACAATTTCTAAAAAAAATTTTTTAAATCTTGCATATTTTTCTGCAAGCAAGAGATGCCACTTGCATGTTGTTTAGTCTTCACCAAGAAACAAATGAAGAAAAGAATATGAATACGTTTACAGCGGTCATTCAACAAGAAAAAAAGTGGGTAAACTTCTATATAAAAAATATCAAAGCTATTTTGCCAGAAAAATACAAATTATTCTTCTCCATGACAGCTCTATATAGGAAACTAGAATTGTGTATGTCCTCACAGGGACTAGGGACCTTCGCATGCGTTCCATCAGTTCCTTTCAGATGTTAGAGAAGTAACAACACTCACCTGACATTGTATAGGAGTGGGCTGGGTGTACTCGGATTTCCTAATTTGATGCATAAGTTGCTCATCAAACCCAAAATGAGCAAAACTACTGCCAGGCCTCGGAGGAGCAGCACCGGAGACCTTAGAAACAGAAACATATCTTCGTTCACGAACAGCAGGAGAAAAACAAAGAGCAATCTGTACAAAAATGAAAAAGTGCCTCTCTATCTCCGAAAATGGCTTTTTATTTTTTGAATAAACACAAGTTTAACTAGGTGCCAAATTCCAGATGTGTTGTGTAAATAGGACTCTCAGATATAAAAATTCAGATAAATTGTCAATCATCATAAGCTACTAACCATCATATCCACCTCCCTCTATAGTTGTTTCCTTCTTCCCCAGATAATTCCCTTCCTAGAAAGGCACCACACTAATGTGTCACAAATGGCAAAGAACTAATTCTTGCATATAATATTTCCAGTTTCAATTCCTAGTTCTTTAGTTTGAGTGCAACCACGCAAGTGGCAATCTTGGGTGCCCACTTTGACATGTCCAGAGAAGACTTTCAAGAACTGCTGAGGAAAACCAAGCTCCCTTAAACCAAAGCCACTGAAGGTATCCAAGAGGCTTGGTATTCAAAAGCTGGAGTTTCCTGTAAAAGTCTTCACAAATACTACTACGGCAGTCCAAAAAAATGGGAGTAGGAAGATCCTAGGAGGATAGTTTTGTGACCAGCTTACGCGAAGATTTAGCTTGTGACGTAACTCCACCACTTGCTGTGGGGTGAGACTCGTGATCTCCTCGTGCTCATCGTAGAAATTTTTCTCAAACGCTGGATATTCAATCTGCAAAGGTAATTGCTCAGTTAGTCCAGGACTCAAGATTATCTCTCTGTACACTTGGTTTTGGACGGAAAGGGTCCTTTTGAGAAAAAGTTCTTAATTATCCGCAAGAACATTAGTTTAATATGACGTCATTTGAAGGATCTTTAGTATGACTCAGCGGCACAGCACTGAAATATTAACTGCCAACATTGACGTACAGGGACGGAACCATTATTTCAATCGACTTCCTAGCACCTGCTTTCTAAAATGATGCATATGGAACAGAATGGAATGAAATTCCTACCTCCGAATGGTCAATAGGTGGAAGAGGATCAATGATTTTTTTGGATGGTGCAATTGGATTCCCATCACTATCATACTCCAGGTTATCCTCTTCCTCTTCTTGGACCACACCAGCAGTGGGGTTTTCAGCCATGTAGCGAAAATAAGCTTCCTGCAGCAAAACATATCGGTAAAATCACATACAATAGGATGCAAAAATACTACTACATTTGTTTAAATGACGTACGTGCTAGGTGGCTGTTTGCTTTCACGCCCACCATTGAGGGAAAAAAAAAGTTCACTAGAAC
Organism: Phalacrocorax carbo; assembly: GCF_963921805.1. Taxonomy (NCBI): domain Eukaryota; kingdom Metazoa; phylum Chordata; class Aves; order Suliformes; family Phalacrocoracidae; genus Phalacrocorax; species Phalacrocorax carbo. The sequence continues at coordinate 4,001,512 of NC_087537.1, forward strand.
TGGTTCTTCTAATAAATACCAACAGTTACGTCCAGGAGGAGGACAGTAAGTACAAATGAAGAAAATAACTATAGTTTCAGTAAGACCACAAAATGCTTTTAAAAACCAAGCTTCTCTTACACATCTGCTTAACAACTCCTTCTACCAAGACTTGTTATGCTTTAACAATAGAAGAATCTATGAATCACATGAACAAAGTACAAGTGCTGCAGGTTTTTAAACAAAGAACACAATGTTACTAAGCATATGATGTTTAAATTTTTTTTTAAACACACTATGCCAAAGATACTTTCTCCACTTCCTCTAACACTAGACTCTAAGAAATGAAAATATATCTATTATTCCTTGAAAGAGTCAACAGCAAATGGGAAAGAAACTATTTCAGAAGAGTCCTTCAAGACAAGCCCAAGTTAGAAGTCACTGTCACATGCCATCCTTACAGCTCACAAATATGCACGTGTCTTAGAATCTCACTGGCACACCAAGACATTCTCATGGAGAAAACACCAGTCTCACCTGACCTTCAGGCAAATATTTAAGATCAGATTTTTAAAGCAAGGTTCAGTTACAAAGAAATGTAGATCCTCATCTGGCTTTTTCATCTGCGTAGCCAGTTCTCACTGCATGGCCAGCTCTCACTCAGTCACATAGATATGCATACAATACACAACAGCTGCCTGCAAGTGTAAGTCACCTCTGCTCAAACTTTGGCACAGCTACACTCACCAAATTGGAAGCAAAGGCCTAGAGGCCAGACAACCCTTCCATGCTCTGCATTACTCTGAGTAACACAATAGTTACTAACTACACCTTAGTAGTAAGGTACATTTTGAAATGAAGTCCTTCCTCTTTGTTTATTGTTTCTGTTACAGTAATGCTTATATTCTAAATCAGAACTGGAGCTCCTCTGAAAATAAAGAGCAAAAAGCTTGATTCTTGCCCTTAACAGACATGAAATTGCACTGCAAATAGCCTTCACAGCTTAACAGCCTCTCACTGGTGTGCCATGATAGTTGATTCCACTAATTTCAAATCTGGTGAGACCCTCAAATACTGAAAAACCTGTACAGGAAGTTGAAATTCAAATTGACTGAAAAAAAATCTTAAATGGAGTAAAAAAGAATGAAATTGTCTCCTAATATTCCTCCTTGTTTCAGTGAGACACCTAGAAGGGTAGAGGCAGCAGGGTAACCACTACAGCTTCCTGCTGAATTGTCCGGATACTGCGCATGATACTGGAGTGTTGTTTGTACCTAGTAGTTACATATTTGGGGACGGAAGGTAAAAAAACACCAACAAAAACCAAAAAAGAAAATAGAAAGACTGCATAGGAACTCACTTGGTCATCTTCCTCTTCAATGTCATCTCGAATACCCCTGGAAAAACAAGCGGAGAAAAAAAACTTCCCTGCAAGTGTTCCACATACTCAGCTCCATACGTTCATTTGATTAGTGCTGAGCTCCATATTTTGTGGAAGACACAACACTAACAACTCAGTAACATTTATAATCCCAACCCATGGAGTTTTCATATTTGGTGCCAACCATGACAGCGACCCTGCAAAGACTTCTGTTTACTTCTATTAATGAGACTGAAAGATTAGGACTCCATCTTCCCAGTAGAAGCCACATCAAAGATCATCCTGGTCTAAGCTCTCGATGCTACGGAAGTCCCATAACTGAAGAGGAATATGAGCCAGGAAGTGCAAATCCAGTTCAGAACTTCCCCAGGTGGTGATTTGGATCCGGTGTTCTGTTTCAGGACCACGTATAATCTGATCAACCCCATGCAATGCAAATTCTACCAATGCATCTGACATTTATTTCAAGAATTAACAACATAACTATTTTCCTTGGTCAAAACAGATAGATAAGCTGCAAAAATGTAAACTGTTTTTAAACTCCAAATTGCCCAAATTTGAAATCCCAATTGTCACACAGCACCTAATATATCAGCAGTACAGGGAATGTCTTAAAACCTAGGTCGAGTTTGGAAGAATCTCCAGTACTACAGGTACAGCAGCGCTGAGTTGTTTTGCTCACATAAATACAGTTTTAAACCAAACCACCCTGATCGCTGCAAGGATGGGGACAGACAAAAAAAAACTCTTCAGGCTGATCTGGAAGGTGGTAGCAATACAATGTGCTGCCCCAATCTGTGTGGCCTAGAAAGGCTTCTCACGAGACAACTCTCAGTGTTGTCGCATTTTACCGTAGGACGCTGCCATGGATCCTTCCCTCCTATTATTCAATTTTCACTGCACAGAACTTTACCCATGGGGGATATCATGCGCTGGCTAATGCTCTTTACTAGGTTTATATTATATGGTCTACAGAACAATCATCATCAGCAAAATGCATTGGAATTCTTTTAGCACCATACAAGACACAGGCAAGCATGGGAAGTATAAAAGAGAACTTACTTAACATTCTTTTTTTCTTTGTCTTTATCTTCAAGTCTCTTCATGTCTCGAGCAGCTTGATCCTAATAGGTCATAAAATTATGATGTTAAAAAACCCAAGATGATAAAACATGGACGGGAAAAATGTTCCTACATAACTAGACCATCATGCCACAGAGACAACACTTTTGGGATAAACTTTCTCTTGTTCCATATCCTATTATGCTAAATAAATTCTCCTACTAATACCTTTGAAATTTATATACTGTAACTTCGCAGCAAAGTTGTTGAAAAAACACATTCTCCGCATTCCTCCTGAAAACACTGTGATAGAATCCAGCTAATAACAGAACTGTAGCTAAGGAACAGTTCATGGTAAATAGAAATAATTTCAATTCAGGTAGTGAAAACGACACAAAACGTTAATTTCATATTCAGAGACACACTAAGCTTGTTGTTGCATTGCCTTGACGTGCTCAAAACAGTTAAATAATTACTCTATTGTTAATCATACCCACCCTCTCCCTATCTAATCCACCTCTGAATTCTAATTAACATAGCATCTTACATAAAAACCAAAAGGTAAGTAACATTCTGAATACAGCTGCCCAAGCCATGAGTGACATTTGCTGCTCCTGACTGGAGAGATGTACAGCCACATAAATTAATAAACATTTCACGAGCTGGGTCTTGCCTCCACTTCAGCCATGAATGCTTCCAGAGGATCATCATCGCTGTCAGAGTCTGCTGATTTGGAATGAAACTGCTGGCGAGTGGGGGAATTCTCTGCGGGAATGTACGGCAATTCGACATTGCTGGAATCTTCCTCTTCATCCTCAAAGTACCTGAAAAGAAACGAACAACGGCCCAGTCAGCACATAGCCTACAGCAGCATACTTTCTTTCATGGTTTCTGAGTTGAGTCAAGTTTCCCATGCAGAGATAGATAATAAAAGTCAGTATGTACACCGGAAAAAGATGTTGAGATTAATTTATTTACAGTTATTCATGTTGTAAGCTAAAAGTGGTGGTAGGGCAAGTAGATATTAGGAAACTTATCTTCTTGAGTGGCTCTCCCTGGCTGGTGAATATCGGATGCTTTTCTGACCTCCCTCCTATTCAACACATTAATGCAGCTACAGAAGGGTTAGTAAAGAAACGTGGAGCTGAATGTTTCCCTGTGCAAGAGAGACCAAAACATATCCTGCTTGGCTCCAATTCTGAATGCACCGGGGTGTGAATATGATTGAGCTGACTGAGGCTCGGCTGAGACATGTTCTTAGGGAGGGGAAAGCTAGAGGAGGAGAGCTCTCCATGGGCTACTGTAGTATCTCACAGTCTTCTAGCTATATTTAAAGGCAAGGATGCATTATTATTCTCATTTTACAGATGATGGGCTGACACCCAGAGAAAGGGTAAATAATTGGTCATGGGTGATATCAAAAGTCTGCTGCAGAGCAGGGATGGGATCCAGTGGGGGACTAGCTCAGTTTTTCTTGACACTGTTGCTGTAAAGCTACCGGGGTGCTGCTACACCACAATGCAGTGTTAGCGTACTTATCCTTGAGCAGGCTTTTCTAAATAACTAAACCTCATAAACGTCACATATACTTCCCCTGACCTTGGAAACTTTAAAACACTAAAATCTAGAGCTAGCTAAACACAAGAAATAACACTACTTACGCATTCTCTTCATCAAAATTTGCTCGCTTCGACCCAATTTTGTAGAAAGAAGGCAGCTGAGGAGGTCCCGATTTCGCAAATGCAGCAGAAGAACCAGCTGTTCCAAAAGCACTATGAGACTGTTGAGAGAGCTTCGGCTCCTCTTTCTTTCCAGGGGTTATGGCAAATCCACCAAAACCAAAGCCTCTCTTAGTACCAGGTCCACCTTTATTCCAATTCATGATGTCCTCAATATATCTGTTAAAATTACAGAAGAAAAATTAATGCCCTTTCCACTTTAAGCAGTTATATATCATTGTCACAATTTTTCTTCTAAGGGGATTACTTCAGTCACGATAAAAAGACTTGTGAAAACGTGACTGACAGGAGTTTGATCTGTTTCCCCCAAAACTGGGGTTCGTTCTTTTCTTGTATGACTGTATCCACAGTTCAAAAAAAGAATAAAACTAAGAGGTTGTCTTCCACTACAGACCAGGTCCCCCAACGATTACTTAAGCATATTTAAGATGTTGCCTGTCTTGTCTGTTCTGAAATCTAAGACAAACAAACCCAAGGACAGAACTTTGAACATCAGGAGGAACAAGAGATGAAAAGTCAACTCAGTACATATTTTGCATGTCCATACAGTCCCATCCTCAAGTGCTTCATGGCTTTGCAAATACCACGCTACTGCAATCCAGACATCTCTAGAAAAGCAGGCCAAAAGCAGCACATCGCTCTGTTACGAGACAAGGCACACTTCTGCCAAAGAGTCGACTCCTCCTTCTGCTTAAGAAAGCATCTTTAGCCATACATATGTTCTCCAACCTACATTCTTCAAACCCCATTTTAAATACTCCACATAACATGCCTGCCCAGAACTCGGTTTTGTAAGTTAGACGAAGAGAAGACTGAACTGATATACTATGACGTGCACCTTCCATTCCAAGTAATTTCATTATTTCATCTGCACAGTCAAGTCACACCTTTAAGGCAGCCAAAAAAAGTATGACACCCACTGCTTTCAATAGCATTATAATTAGATGGCCCAAAGGCTACATGTCTTATTAAACAAATCCTCACATTCAGTGAGAATCCTCCAATGAGATCAGAATTCACTGGCCAGAGAAACAACTTCAAAATAATCTGACAGCAAATACCGCTGCTGCTCCCTGTGATGACATTTACCAGCTTGGGACTTGCTCAATAAATCTCAAGTCTAGACCAGAGCTCACTAGGAGTGTTTGGGGAAAACTCTGCTGTTCAGTGCTCCACGGTAGCAGCTGACTCCCACGTCCTGTTCTCTCACTCACGCTGACACACCTTGCAGCTTTCACACCCCCAGGTGCGGGGCAGGTAAGAGATCAAAATGTACAACAAACGATGAAACGCGTAACTTTGCCCTGCTGCTGCTGACAGCACAGCGGGCAATCTTTTAAGTTATTGCACCTGATTTTAAGGATTCTTCCTTGCTGTACTTCCGACTTTTTTTTTTTCCCCTCCCACCACGCCAGAAAATAACAAGAATCGTTCTTCTATTCTGCCATACAGCTGCAAAAGTACAAAATTCGGTCTGTTTGCCCCCGGAGCCCACCAGTGGGCGAACACCGAGAGGGTTCCTACAGGACGGCGCTGAAACGCAGAGCGAGACCCGGGGCCAACCACCGAGGCTTCGCTTCCCTGCCAACGCCGTTCTGGGGGAAGAAGCGGGAAGGCACGGACCCTTTCCACGCATCCCCTGGCTCGGAGGGAAAGGCAACAACAACACGCCGTAGCTGCTCCCGCTCCTGGCGGCCGCGTAAGAGGCGAAGGACCCCTCGCCCGCCGGGATCGCCCCTTCCCCGGGCACGGCGGGAAGGGAGACCAGCGGCGGTGGCGAGCCCCCTGCCCCGGAGCAGCGGGCGCGGCACACCGGGCCCTGCGCGGGGCCGGCAGCGGGGCCCCTCACAGCCTTCCCGCCCGCGGGGCCCCGGCGCGGGGGCGGGCCCTTTGTGCGGGCCAGGCCGAGGCTGCCCGAGCCCGCGCTAGGCCCCAGTCCCGCCAGCTCCCGCCCGCGGGGGGCGTCGCTGGCCGGCGAGCGAGGAGCGGCCGCGCCCTCCCGTCCCGCCCTGCTCGGCCCCATGCCCCCTCACTCACCCCTCGGGCTCCGCAGCCGCCGGCCGCCGCTTCCCCGGTTACCGGGGTCGGGGGTGGAGACGCGACGTACCTACGTACCGACGCACCAACGTTGCGTACGTGCGTGACGCGTTGAGGTCAGCACGTCCCCCGCCCCTTCCTCCCCCGCCTGCGGCCGAGCATGCGCGCTGGCGGCGGGTGAAGCCGTGAGAGGAGGGCGGTGGAAGCGGGCAAGGCGTGAGCGTCCCAGGCCACCCTCGCCGGCAGCCCCGGCGGTGCTGGGGCCCGGCTGCCTCCTCAGCCGTGAGGCTGGAGCTGCTCCTGCCCGCCACTCACGCGTGTGCACCCACGCACATCTATGCAGCCGCCACGGGCAGCCCGGAGTGCGCATGCTCTCTGGTACGCAAAGCACGTAGGCTGCGCCGCTTGCGGCCGCGGTGGCGGGTGCTGAGCGGAGAGTGAAGGCCGGGCCTAAGCGGCGCCGCCGCGTGACTCAGGTAACGCGTCCCGGGCCCTGCTGGGGGGGGAGGGGGGTCATTCCGCTCCCGCCCCCCCGGGGGTGGTCGGGCCAGCCTCGCCCGCTCCCCGTTACCGGCCGCCCACGGCCCCGTAGTGCCCCGAGAGGGGCGGCCTGGCCCTGAGGGCACCGGGCGTGCGGTGCCTGTGCTGTGCCCCGCGGGGGCCGGGAGGCTGCTGGCGGCAGGGCCGGGGACCCGCGCACCCCTCCGGGTCCGGGAGCGGGGCAGGAGGAGCGGGGTGCGGGGCAGGAGGGCGGGGTGGGGGGTGCCGCGCCCGCAAAAGCCGGGAGCTGGTTTTAGCCTCGCTAACCTTGACTTGTGTCCCGGGAAGGAGCTGGGAGTGGAGGCGTGCGCCTGCAGCGAGGGGACCCGCACGGCGGGTGGGTGTCCCCGCTCACGGCGGGGCCCGACCTGCTGGGTGCTGGGCGCCCCTCGCCTGCGTGGCGGTGGGTGCGTGAATCAGCTCCTCTTGCGAGGGAAAGCCGGCGGCATGCGGAGGGCCTGCCGGAGCGGATCCTGCTTCGGGGAGTTGCTTGTACCGGGCGCCCATCCCGCCTTGTGACAGACGCGGCCGAGTTAGGACGTGGTCTAGTTTTCATCCATCTCTAGTTCAGCTGTCTCTGGAATCAGCCGCGGAATTTTATTTTGCATAGGCTTTATGGAGTTGCAGGGTCTTTTGAAAGTGGATATGCACCAACAGTCTTGAAATTCTTATTGTGAAACTGCTGGGGCTTGCTTGAGCAGGTGGCACTGTTGTCCTGGTGGTTTTAACATCTGAATGCAAATTCCGTGTATGTAAATAGCGTTTTCTTTTTCTGTTTCAATTCACATAAAGTTGTGACATACCCAGATAACATGCCAAATTCCTCGGCTCAGCCTTGCTGTGCTTCCCATCTTGTTTAATGCTCTTGGGAAGATGTTCTGCTCGGGTTTTTGCTAGAATGAGAAGTCTTTGACAGAGGCGCTTATTTTAGCTGTCCTTGTCATTCGTAACAGCGGGTTCCCTGCACTCGGAGTGCTGGTCTAATTTAGAAACAAATTGTTTCTATTTCAAGTTTTTAAGGGAACGGTCTCGTTAACATTCAAGTTCCCACTCAGATCTGATTGCAGGAGGGAGTAAAATGAGTCGCTGCGAGGTCTGATGCAGCTGATCCTCCGTAGGTATTTGCGAAATGCAGTACTGGGGTTACTAGTCTCTTTTGAGCCTCTTCGTTTGGACCTTGGTAATGTATAGTTCTTGGTGATGTACAGTTTCAGTGGGGGACTCTGGACTGTTTCGAAATCAAGTAGAAAAGACATAGGAAGTCGTGCACAAAAAAGAAGGTGAACTGACAAACCGTCTGCAGGCTTCCAGCAGATCTGTGGAGAGAGCTCCAGTCTCGTGAGCCCCAGCTCACCCTGTTGTTTTGGAGACCAGTGCAATGTCCATCCTCTTCCTGCCTCCTTTTTTTCTGTAGAGCTTACAACAAAAGGTCTCTGTTTCTGACAGAAACTGTTGGGATGCTGTGGGACCTGATTCGGAGAATGTAGCCTAGAAAAATCAAAGATGAGCAGTTTTGAACTAGCAGAGGCTATCAGGGCATCACTGTTTAAAGTAAATGAATTAAGCGTGTTTTAAGATTGACTGCTGCTGTTACGTGTTCGTTGATCTGGCTGTGTCTAATTGCTAATTAATAACAACTGTTGGCACAGCATGTGGTCTTTGAAATGAGCTGGCAGTGCTGACCGACTGAGAGATGTTACAAAACTGACTGAGTCAGTTTTATAGCGGAACGTCTCCGATTCCAGAACTTGCTCAGCTGAACAGCTTGGCCAGACGTGAACGTGCTGCTGCCTCAGCTGCTCCTGCTACAAGCAAGAGAGGCTAGAACCTCACCTTCAAAGTTACCTGCTCTTCCTACAGAAGATGGCAAGATCAGACAGGGCTTTATTGCTCTCTCTGGTGTGACCCCTGATAGTGTTTTTAAATTGTTCATGGAAGTTGGGCATTACTGGAGGTCTGAGGTAACAGAATTGATAAGGATATTTTACAACTTCATTTATTATTTTTTTTCTTCAGTGAAAATGAAGAATTTATATATTTTTGTTGCTGTCCTCTTCATCCCATGGAGTTATTCTTTGGCCAAGTATGATGAATTTGATGATGGAGATGACATTATGGAATATGATGACAACGACTTTGCTGAATTTGAAGATGTTAATGAAGATGTAGTTACAGAGTCTCCTCAGAGGATCATCACTACAGAAGATGATGAAGAAGAAGCCACTGTAGAGCTTGAAGGTCAGGATGAGAATCAGGAAGACTTTGATGATGCAGATGCACAGGTAATGCCTCAGCTCCTTCCACTGTGTGTTTCCTTATAGTGTCTCTACACCTTCCTTTCTCACCTTGTCTTTTTGGATTTTGCTTATGAGGCTTTGGATTTTTCATGCTGTTGTTATATTTATTTTTTTTTTGTCCTTTAGGAAGGCGATACCGAGAGTGAACCATATGATGATGAGGAGTTTGAAGGCTATGAAGAGAAACCTGATGCATCTCCTGGTAAAAATAAAGACCCCATAACAATAGTTAATGTAGGTATAAATGTTGATCTGCTTTCTGTTTGGTGTTTCAGCACTTATTTTTTTAAGGCAGTATGCCAATAACATCACTGGTGTACAAATGTACACGTAAGAGAGAATCTGTCCTAAAGGATTTTCTCTTTGAATTAACAAGAGACAGAGCAGAAATGGGAAGAAGTGTGGAGATGAGAAAGGCCTGAATAGCGCAACGGGATAGCAGCAGAATATGATCCCCATGTGCCAGCCCCGAATTCCATGCTCTTCTGCATTGGTTTATGCTATTTCAAATAGCAACTCTTGAAGTAAAACTTCCAGGGAGGTGCCTTTGGTCTGTTGATCTCTAGTTTGAGCTGCCAGAACTGCCATCCTTGGATCAACGCTCTATTCTGTACTCAGACTGGGAATTGTAATTGGACTGTAGATCAGGAAATTCTTCATTGAAACTGGCCTTTTGAAACATAGTTTTGACCAAAGTGTTTTATGACTTAGCTTCTTTTACCCGTATGGGGGAGGAGTGGAGGAGCTGTAGTGAGGGGCTTCATTTAATCTAGAGAAAAGCCATACATCCCAGAAGGTCTGAGTGCTTGGTCAACACATAAAGAAGTTGCAACGGTGATATGCTTGTATTTTTAACTTGTCTGTGGCTAAAGTTTCAGATTAGAAATTGACTCCTCTGATAGTTTTTGAAGCCAATCTGTCTGTCCACCTTGCATTACCTTCTTATTGCCTCCCAAGAGAGCCTTTTACTGAATAATCAGGTGCTTGAGACTTGCATTTTTGTTATCCCTAAGATCTAGGTATTACAGCTGACCTTGGTAGTGAAACAATTAAGGTTTGGGTACTTCTGTGACTGAAGGGTGAGACAGTGCTAGCAGAACGGCTAATTATTCTCTGAAGATGGCAAGGTTCAGGCAAGCTTCTCTGCTCCCCCACCCAGTCTGTGGCTCTTGGTGGCATCCTGAAAATGCTCCTGGACATTGGGTATTGCTTTAGATTCCAACAGAAGTTACATGATAATCAGATACCGCTGTGATGGGCAGGGCATCAAGCTCAAATAATCAGTGGGTTGAAATGCTGGGCTGGTGACTACTCTGAGGGATACGTGCTAGCACCGGCTCAATTGGAAGAGAGAAGTGTTTTGTTTGTATTAGCCAGGTGTTTTGAGAATGCTGCTATGAGTTGCTTCCTGTATGATTACGGTGTCCCGCTAGAGCCAAATATATTATGTAGGCTTAGCTCTGTCCTGTCACCTTTGTGAAGCTTATTGCCGTGTCTGAGATGAAGCTTCTCCAGTACTCTGCATTTTCCAAGTGGTTTGTGTGTATGGAATCCACTCATTCAACACGTAAAAAACAGTCTCCATTTGCTTACTGTAGGTCCCTGCTCACCTTCAAAACAGCTGGGAGAGTTATTACATGGAGATCCTGATGGTAACAGGTCTTCTTGCTTACATCATGAATTACATCATCGGGAAGAACAAAAACAACCGTCTGGCTCATGCGTGGTTCAACACTCACAGGGAGCTGCTGGAAAGTAACTTTGCTCTTGTTGGTGAGTTTCATAGTGACTAGGATCCATTTATAGCTTATGTCAATAAAGCTGGATTTAGGCCTGCCTGTAGGCTATAGAGAAGAGAAACCTTTTCTATGCAGGTGCATGATTGCACTAACGACAGCTCTGTGTGTAGACAGTGTGTGCCAGTCTTCCAGACCTGAAATTAGGTTATGGTGTTGTAGTATAAATTATTCGAAACATCATAGTCATACTGAAGTAATCCAGCAACAGCAGAGCCCTAAGTCAACTGATGAACTTTGGTGTTTAAATTTGTGATTTTTAGACTGCAGTTCTCTTTTACTGTTTTCTTCAGGGGATGATGGCACTAATAAAGAAGCTACAAGCACTGGGAAACTAAATCAAGAAAATGAACATATATATAACTTGTGGTGCTCTGGAAGGGTGTGCTGTGAAGGAATGCTCATCCAGCTAAAGGTAAGGATGAGTGAGTTTGCAGCACTGTTTACCTGTCGCCTGTTTTCAGGTTCTAGAGGCTTTTCCATTCCAGTGTGAGCCACGAGGAGTCCTAGCACAACTCTTTCACATTCAGAGTCAGGGTTCTGAATATGCACGCATGAAGGGAAGACTGGTCAGACTAAAGATCTAGATGCTGAAAAGCCCAGCTTCCATTTTGAGGGACTTTGTCTGTTGTACTTCACTGGAATTCCTGTTGGTCCATTCCTCCAACATGCTAAAGTCCTGTACCTGGGATGGAACAGCCCCACACATTGGTTCAGCTCATAACTTGAGGGTACAAGGCCCAGATAAACTCGTCTAATGCAGAATGTAGGCCTGCTTTTGAGCAGTATAGGTGACATCCAAAGGGCCCTTCAAAGCAAAATTACGCTGTGAAAAGCATCTACTTAAAATTGTCGTCTTTTTCCTTGAGCCCCACTACTATCTGCCAATGAAGTGCTGCACTTGAGCTATTTTCTTCTGTGTTTGCAAACTTGTGTTTCCAGTTTCTCAAGAGACAAGACCTACTGAACGTTCTTGCACGCATGATGAGGCCAGCTTCTGACCAAGTGGTATGTACTCAGCCCTTCAGATTAGCTGTGATAAATTGTTGCATTCTTTCAGTTCTGCTCCAATGCTTTTGATTGTTCTTATGACACCCAGTGAACTGCCATGTGTCTTTCTATAGTATTCCATATCTTCCGGTTCAGTGACTGTTGAAGCAATCCGAAAGAATAATCGGTATTTCTTTTCTGCCTGTGAAATACAAACTGCTTGCTGATGACTGGAAATTGTTTTATTTATGGGTTTTATTATTTGAGTGGTTTTGTAAACAGTCTACTGTGCTTCAAGAGCTCATCTTGATAAAAAGTGGTTTTATGATCTGAAATACTTAATGGTTGTTGTTCTGTCTGCTCAGTCTGCCTGACCAGAGCTGCTCAATGCATATGTTGGCCTGGATATTATATCCTGTAATGTTACTTTTTGCCTGGCCCTTGCTCTTGGAGATGAGGAGAATCTCTAACTGCAGAAATGCCAAGAGAGGTTACGTTTTGGAAGGACAGCGGCTGTGTGCACTGTGAATACCTCTTCCATGTATCTATAACTGTATTTATTTATATCTATTAAAAATATTTAATTTAGATGTGGGCAGTTCCTCATAAGGAACGGATACCTGCACTGCAAGTAGTCTTATCACTCTGCTGTTCTAGTCACTGTCACTACACTGTAGCATTATATCAGAATACTTAATTGAGTACTCAATAAAATTAAAAAGCTACCTTACCTTAAGACATGCTAAGAAGCTTTAAATCAATTACTTTTATCTTAGCTGTGTATGGCCTTGCTGAGTCTTTGTTCTTATGAATCAAAGTGTCAGACAAACAATGAAGTCGTAGAAGACATAGGTCTCCATTTGGCCAGCGGTTTGAAGGCAGAGTACCTCGTATAAATCTAATTAAGATTTATTGATCAACATATTGTTGTATACAATATATACATATATACATATAATATATAAGATCTATCATGTTATGTCACAACATTCTGTCTTGCAGCAAATAAAAGTAACAATGAATGATGAAGATATGGACACCTACGTGTTTGCTGTTGGAACGAGAAAAGCACTGGTGCGACTTCAGAAGGAGATGCAGGACCTGGTATGTATGCTCACGCTGGGAATACTAACACGATAAGTAATGCGATATAAGAACCTGTGACCTGTAACTGCTTATTTTTCTTGGGAACGCCTGAAAACTTGTGACTGACCTGTTGGTATTAGTGTGAGGAAAAGACATTTTCATCTAATGGATGACAGTCTAATTCCATCAAACATCTGAAGTGCTAGCCAGGTGCTGTTGGAGCTGCAGGAAGAGGCAATTGAAAGCAGCTTACCTCTTCCTTTGGTGTTTAGTTCACTTAGGAGGAGGTTGAAGTATATTGTCAGGATACACAAGTGTCACTTCACCTCATTTAATTTGCACAAATGACTTTTTAAAGTCATGAAAAGGAAACTTGAGTGGTGGGTGATGTGGAAAGTTTGGGTCTAAGTCATCTGCTTTTATGTGATCTGTCATTAAAACTCTCTTTATGTCAAGCCCTGAAGATTGCAAAGAGTCCAGGGATAACAAGCAGTGGTTTGCAAATTTTTCTCTTGTAACTTGTCTCAAGTAACAGCACTAAAGTGTGGTTGGTATGATGCCAGTTGGTTTTGTTCTGTTACCAGACGATAGCAGCAAAATGCCTTAATCCACTCTGAGCATTCCAGCGTGGATGTATTGCAATTGTTTTATCTTACTCCTTAAAGTACTCACTATTAAAGGGAAATACTAACTTAAGAATGTGGTTACTGCATGCTTTCCGTTGTGCTTGAAATTCCCCAGCCGGACCGAGTGACTGAGTTAGTGTATTGTTATTGTTTCTTATCAGGTACTTTTAAGGGTCCCACTGTGCTGGAACCGTTCAGTCTGATAAGATACTTACAAGCTTCTGTTTATTTCTTTCTGCTTGATTTCTTTGAAACAGAGTGAGTTCTGCAGTGATAAACCTAAGTCTGGTGCAAAATATGGGCTTCCAGATTCGCTAGCTATCTTGTCAGAGATGGGGGAGGTCACAGAAGGAATGATGGACGCTAAGGTAATCTCAAATGAATTAGTACAAATCTTCCTTGGTTACCCTGGCACTTACAGCCTATGCAAGGAAGTTCTAATCTTTATCTCCTGTAAACATCACAACAGGAGAGCCAAACGGCCCTAGTGAAATCTTGAGAAATCAAGACCCTGAGGAAGCTTAAGGGGTGGAAGAAGGATGTAATTCTCACATCTTTATTCCTTATATGTAGCAATTGTTAGCCTAACGTGAACTGCAGACTTAAAACTGCCTTTCAAAGCCTGGAAGTTGGCTTCAACAGCCAGTTCGAAGGAGGGTGTTGATTGTGTGTCTGCAGGTCCTCAAAAGTTGACATCTGTTATCAAATGAATTGGAAAATCCCAAATGAGCGTTAGATATCTAACATCTGACTTGCTCACATTAATTCCATGCATTGAGGCCCTTTCCAGCAGAAGCTAAAAATACTGACAGCTTAAATTTCAGTGTCTTTGTGGGAAGCTGAGCCCAGCACTTCTGAGTGGACACTCCGGCAAACCCATATGGAGTGGTTAGGCTGCAGATGGATTGGTGTTGGGAAAAACTAACCCCGGTTTCTCTTTTAGATGATACATTTCCTCACGCACTATGCTGACAAGATTGAGTCCGTCCAATTCTCGGACCAGTTCTCCGGTCCAAAACTTATGCAAGAGTACGTATAAAGTTAGATCTCTCCTCCCAGTAGCTATTGTAACACTGAGCAAAATAGAGACTGACAAACTTGCCTGCAGTGTGAAGCCTGCTGGAATGCACACAAAGAGAAATTGGGAGCAAAGGTGAAACAGGTGAATAAATACACACCCAGTGCTTCCAAATGCTGTTTAGAAGTTTAGAAGATCAAGGTGCTGTATTGCCTTAATATTTATTTTTATTGTGCTGGTTACACTACAGTTTGGGCAGCTGCAAAGTTCAGATAACACCTGGCAGCTGCAGTGTACACAGCTGCATGGGAGACGACTGAGTAATCACACTAAAGGTGTGTGGCATGTTAGAGGGCTGAGGAAGAAACACTGCGGGAAGAGAACTCAACGTGTTGACTTGGATGCTATTTGAATGCATTGAGAACTAGGTTTAAGCGAAGTCTGCAGTGTAAAAAAACCCAAAACATCAAGGCTACTTGCCCTTCCCTAGCTGATATGGCTAAACATTCTGCTGTTGAATCCATTGCTTGGGTACTTTTGTTCAGGTTGATACTCAGCTGTGCTTCAGAAATACACAGATGCAGTATCTCTTCTGTTTCTCTAAGCCTCCTAGTCTTGAGGTGCTTTTAGCTGCTGCTTCAGAATTGCCATGTGGTGGGTGATTTATCTGAATTACCATGTAGGCTTTTGCAAGGGTGTATTATGCTCACAGGCATAAAAATAAATGATCCCTATCAAAACTTGAAACTGCCCTCCAAAAAAAGGAAAGTACTTGATTTAATTATAAGGCAGCAGTATGTGCACCTTGCACTGAAATTACTAGGCTTTGGAGGATCTGTGAAATGTAGGTCTGACTTTCTTACATTAGAATACTGTGGGGTTTGGGGCAGGAAAGACTTGAATTCTTTAGAAAATGTTTGGTTTGGTGGGTTTTTTTTTTCTAACTGATATAAGATCTGTAGCAGTATAAACAACAAGGCGTATGTAAAACTGCATGTCACTAAAAATATACAGGCCTTCTTAGGGCTCAGATGACCTCCGACAATCAGATTGGATGGTGCTGTTAGTATGGTTTTCAATTAGTGCTTTTTCACTGCATGCTTTTGAGTAAAACACTTCAGGAGTCTGAATAGCTTGAAACTTAAATTTGGGTTACAATCAGGCTTTTAATCTTGTTTATTTTATTTGAGTAACTTGTAAGTGTGTCTCAGTTCTTGATGAAGTTTTCCCTAACAATGTTGCGTATTTTGTATGCCTGTTATTTTTCTTCACTCATTCAGGCCACTCTTTTCTTTCCTAACAGGGAGGGTCAGCTTACAAAACTGCCCGAAACTAAAAAGACACTCTTGTTTACATTTAATGGTAAGAGAACCAGTATTCATGTGTGTATGTGTATCCGGGGGGTGTTGTGCTTTATTTGCGCAAGTTCTGTTGCCTATGGAAGACAATATATGATTAATTACTTCAGTGCATGTAACAGGATCGCTGATTTATTACTGCATTCTGTGTACTGATTAATCACACTGGGGACTGAGTGGCATTATTGTCACAATAATAGGATATTCAATCTTGCTATTATTGATCTTAGTTCATACTCATGTCTCTACTGGTGGTTGTATTAGGTCACCATTGGAAAATAGGTTGGTTTTAAGCCACACTCCTTGCAGTTTGAGCTTGTACAGAGTTACTTGGTCAACCCTGGTTTGAAATTAAAAATTAAAAGCCTGTTGAGAGTCTATTCTAGAAAAGGCCCGTAGTTCTCTTCAAAATTCAAGGCCAAACCTCCAAGTGAAGCTAATGGTAGAGCCTGAATTCAACTCTTACATTTATTTTACAGAATACAAACGTAAGAGGATTGTGTGGGGGAAATGTGCCTGTCACTGTGTGAGGAATCTAAATGTGATCTCCAAAGCTAAACGCCTCTTTTAGTTATGTCCTTCCTAAAGAGGAGGATAAGAACATCTTTCATGAATGGTGTGAGCAATAAGGAAAGAGCGTTATAGCAAGTAGAAAAATCCTGCCAACCTCTCTGAATTAACAAGAAACTCTTTATTTCAGTGCCTGGTTCAGGCAACACTTCCCCAAAGGACATGGAGTCTTTGCTGCCTCTGATGAGCATGGTTATCTACTGTATCGACAAAGCAAAGAAGTTCCGTCTGAACAGAGAAGTAAGTAGTGTGTGTTTTTCTGTCTTCTGAATACTGTATCGAATTGCAATCATTATCATTGGATCCTTAATCTTAAGATTGGGGGCCTTTTGTTTCTAATATGACTACCAGAGACTCTGCATCCTGCTCGTGGGGAGATCCGTATTAACTGCATTTGCTTTTCTCTGTGAAAAGGGTAAACAAAAAGCTGACAAGAACAGGGCTCGCGTGGAAGAGAACTTCCTTAAACTGACTCACGTGCAAAGACAGGAGGCTGCCCAGTCCCGTCGAGAAGAGAAGAAACGGGCAGAGAAGGAGCGAATCATGAACGAAGAGGATCCTGAAAAACAGCGTCGGCTGGAGGTGAGATGGATATTCAGATTGTTACAAGCTACTGGCAGATTTCTCCTGCGATACCTCCATGGCTGGCTGTAGGTATATCGCTGATGGCCAATGTTGATTTCTTTTTTTTTTTTTTTTAATTTGTTGGAAGGCAGACAACTTTCAGGGTATACACTGTTGCTTTCTGAAACACGTGAAGGCTCCCAGTGAAGAGCCAGGTCACGTGGTTAAATATGTGAACTCAAGTACTGGAGGCCTTTTTTTGTTTGGCTCTTCTGAAATGATCAGCTTGCTCTTTGAAGAGATCACTGATGTTCACTCAGACCTCTGTGTCCATGCCTACAGGAAGCTGCTTTGCGGCGTGAACAGAAGAAACTTGAGAAGAAGCAGATGAAGATGAAGCAAATCAAAGTGAAAGCTATGTGACTCCATTGTGAGAAGCGTCTCAGTGCCACCTGCAGAATTTTAATTCACAGGGTACAAAGACCTACCTAACTCCACAATAGTACACTTCTTGCAACACTAGTAGCCATTAAGAGAAATGTCCCTTGCATTGGTGTTACTTATTTAAGTATTACAGCAACATGCAGGTGTATGTAGAGAGCTTTGTCTCGGCAGTTTAATTCCAGGTGGTATAAATTTTTGCTACTTGTCTGTTTTAAAAAAAATTGCAATATTCTTGAATGCTCTTTGTCATTTGTTCTTTAAAAACAGAAGATTGCAGACCTGTCCACGTGTGCTGGTAACATATTCATGCTTTGGTTTTAAACTTTGGTTTTAGTCATTGGGAGGGAAGGGGATAAAACTTAAGGGGAGGAAAACTGCACAATAAACATTTACTGTGCATTTATTTGCATCAAGCTTGTAAAGGCACAAAACTTAGAGCCTTCCATACACAGTATGGATTTTTCAGGGACTGAAGCCCAGTAGAATAGAAGTTATTTTATTTTTTTTATAAACAAGGGAATGAACCAGTATTAGGTCACCTGCAGGCATGATTGGCATAGGTGTAAAACACGTAGATGGGTTAGATACAAGGGCATGGAACACATGAACGGTTTCCTACTTGCGGTTTTGAATGCTGCGAGCTTAATACAATGTGAAGTCTGTAACGTCAGCGTGGTGTTTCTTCAGGAGCGAGCGCATGGTGAGTTAGCAGCTTCAACTAGCTTTCCTTGAATATTTTTTACTGCACAAGTTTGCCTCAGAAACTCTTCTCCTGATCTCAGCAGCTGCTGCCTAGTTCGCTTCAGCCAGAAGCTAGATTCAGTGAAGTATCTGCAATTGCCAATTTCCCCAAGCAAGTAAAAACGTTTAGAGGACATCTATCCTCTTCATCTGGTAAATGATCACTTCAGGTTTTTGAATATAAATGGGGAGAATGAAGTGAATGCCCCTGTGCAAGCACTTTGCTAACTGAGAGAGCTCTGCATTTTATAAATGCTTCCCGTTTAGAAGGCATTTTATTGTTGCTTATAACAGACTTTTTACAGGTTTGTGGGGAAACAATGTCTTGCATTTTCTTGTCAATAGTTTGTGCAAACTTGATTCTGAGGCAATGAGCTGCTGCTGAAACAGCAATTGCTTAACTTCTTGTTCCAGCATGGGGTACTTCACACTGATTTAAATGCAAATGTCTGTAACCTGATACATGCAAATACATTAATTTTATAATGGTTGCTAAAATTATTTAAAACCAAAAGTAATGTAGATTATGTGAAACTTTAAATAGTGCTGAAGATTAATACGGTATTGTTTCACAAAGTTCTTTGAAAGAAAATACTAGTTTGTGCTCTTTCGAGTAAGGACAGCTTTCCTGAAGTCCCATACATTTGTGGGCCGTGGCAGCTAATTTTGTAATATGAACATTCAAATGAACAATCTAATGAAGAGTAAAATATAATTGAAACACTCCACCTGCCTACTTTACTTGGCTGAACTCCGTGTTCCTTTCATCCGGTAGAATCTCGAAGCCTTGTTTGTTCTGGGTAGGTTTCAGTGTAGGTTTTAAACACGGAGTAGCTGGCGTTATCTCTGCTGCAGTGTTGGTGGAAGTGATTCCTTCCAACTGGGAGCTGCTCCCTGGGAGGGTGGTGGTTGCTGGGGGAGACGGCCTGTAGCTGGAGAAAGGGCTGCGGTGGGTGGAGGATTTGCCCCCTGTGTTTAAGGAGGTTGGCCTCAAGTTGCATCAGGGGAGGTTTAGATTGGATATTAGGAAAAATTTCTTTACTGAAAATCAGGTCAGGTGTTGGAACAGGCTGCCCAGAGAGGTGGTGGAGTCACCGAAATTGGGAATAAACCTCTTAACACCAATGCAGCATTAAGCAGGCATTCTCTTTATTGCAGCATGGATGTTCTGGGGGTCCCTCCACCTAACTTGCACACCTGCTGGAGTTCATTTTTGACGTTTATACATTAAAGTTAATGCACCACAACTATCTAATACATAATCATTGACCTGACTGAGCATCCTGTTCTTCTGTTGGTCTGTATCTCCTTTGCTTAAGGTTAAAGCTACAGTGTGATTTTTAGTTCACTCTGCATGCTCAAGAGGAGTGGGGGGCTAGTCCTTTCATCCCTCAGTCGAGTTGGTGGTTGGAATCTCCCCCTGCCGGAATTGCTTTTCCCCAGTTACTGTGACTCTCACTGCTGTCATTTTTCATAGAATCAGAATGGTTTGGGTTAAAGGGATCTTTAGAGGCCATCTAGTCCAACCCCTCTGCAGTGAGCAGGGGCACCTTCAACTAGATCAGGTTGCTCAGAGCCCCATCCAACCTGACCTCGAGAGTTTCTAGGCATTGGGCCTCCACAACCTCCCTGGGCAACCCATTCCAGTGTTTCACCACTGTCATTGTAAAAAATGTTTTCCTTCTATCCAGTCTAAATCTACCCTCCTGTAGTTTAAAACCACTCCACCTTGTCCTGTCACAACAGGCCTTGCTAAAGAGGTTGTCCCCATCCTGCCTATAGTCCCCCTTCAAGTACTGAAAGGCCACAATAAGGTCTCCCTTCCCCTCTCCTCTCAGCTGAACAACCCCAACTCTCCCAGCCTGTCCTCAGGGGAGAGGTGCTCCAGCCCTCGGAGCATTTTTGTGGCTTCAGTTCCATGTCCTTTCTGTGAGGAGGACCCCAGAGCTGGATGCAGAACTGCAGGGGTGTCTGAGCAGAGCAGAGGGGCAGAATCACCTCCCTTGCCCTGCTGGCCACGCTTCCTTTGATGCAGCCCAAGATACGGTTGGCTTTCTGGGCTGTTGGCTCATGCCCATCTTTTTGTCCATCAGTACCCCTAAGTCCTTCTCCTCAGGGCTGCTCTCAATCCCTCGGTTTGGCATCCCTCTATCTTCCTCGTGGGAGAATGTTTCTTTCTGTTATCAGTCCTTGAAGTTTCTCAGCTTGTGAACTTTTGAATTCCTTTCTTAAGTTGGCTCATTGAGTTGTTTGTATTTTTCAGGATGTGGGTTCATGTTAATACTGGCTCAAGCTGCAAGTTTAACCCTTTAGTTATTTACAACAGTGGAGTCACCATCCCTGGGGGTGTTCAAAACGTAGACGTGGCACTTGGGGACAAGGTTTAGGAGGCCAGGGGGGTGTTGGGGTGACGGTTGGACTTGCTGATCCTAGAGGTCTTTTCCAACCTGGATGATTCGGTGATTCCATAAGGAGGGGGCCGTGCAGGCCCGCAGCGGCACCGGCGAGGGACGACGCCTCGACCGCTTTCTGAGAGAGCCAACATGGCGCCGGCCGCTTCCCGCTCTTCGTGCGCGCGGGTACCTCGGGGGGGTGACGTCACGCGCGCGCCGCGACCCGCCAGCGCCTGAGTCACGTGTCGGCGTGCTGGCGTCAGAGGCGCAGCGTCTCCTGCCGGTGAGCGGCGGCCGCAGGCTGAGGAGCGGGTGAGGGGCCGGGGGGGGCCGGGGGTCGCGGGGTCCGGCGGGGGCGGGGGTGTGTGTGCTTTGCCCCGGCGGGGCCCTCCCGGCCCGGGCTCGGCGTGAGGGGGTGACCCGCTCTCGTGCCTGCAGGTTGCCCGTCCTTTCGCGAGCTGCCTGTGGTAACGCAAACGCGGAGTCCATGTCTTTTCTTGTAAGTAAACCCGAGCGGATTAGGGTGAGTGTTGAACGCCTTCCAGCTTCCCTCAGACGCCGGCGTGTCGGTAGAGCCCGCCTTGCGCTCGTGCCCCCGCGGCGGGGCCGGCCTCCTGGAAAGCACCCCGCAGTCACCCGAAGGCGCGCTGGTGGGGCGGCAGGGGGGCGGCGCGCGAGCCCGGTGCTCCTTCGCAGTCCCCTGCGCCGCAGGACGTATCGCTGCACGCCTGTATCTCCTCTGCCTGCGGTGCGAGGGCTTCGGAACGAGCGTCGCCGTAAGAAAACGTGCGGTAACGCTCAGCATTTCATACCTTTAAGAAGTTACTGCCTCACCTGTGTCGCACTACCGACGGTTTCTGTTTGTGGTTCTTTCCCGAAACTTAGCGTGGAAGGTTAAACGCAACGGCTTCGTTTAATTCTGCATTTTAAAGTGAGGAAGTTTCATGTGAGAAACCACTTTTAACGCCCTAAAATGGTATTGTTATACAGGAGTTCAGAGTCATCGTCACCTAAAGACTCGTTGGTGCTTTCTAGGACTGGCTGCCCTCGCACTAAACCACATAAGCTATTTTTTTTTTTTTTCAGTTATTTAACTGAGTAGACAAATTCTAACGTGGGAATGTTTGTGATTGTTTATTTAATGCTAACTTCATGATCAATGCTCTGCAAGCCTAAAATTGCATATTGCATTGTGTGTTATGTGTGCACGTATATATTTTTTTTCTTTGAATCACAGAGTTGAGTTGAGTGGTAGAAGCATTTCTCTGTACGACCTAATGCTTGCTGTGGATTTTAAGCATGAATCCTGGAAGAGAACAACAGCTTTAAAATATGTTCTAATTTTCCATTCAGTCGATAGATATATAGCCAAAATATTTAAATTCTCTAAGGTATCACATCATTATAAATAGTTGAAACTTTTTTTGCACCTGTTACACCCAAAGAAAACAGCTCTTTTACGCCTCTATAAGGGAGTTGTAGCATGCTTATTGGTTTTGCTGTATGTGCACGTATAAAGGTTCTTGTACGAATGACCTAAAATTATGTTAACTTTACTGCAAAGTGCATGCTGGTCAGGAAAAGCAGTAGCACCCGTGTGGTTGCTGGGCGCTTGCCATCGGAGTGGCACCAAGAAAAGAATATCCTTGTCCAAAGTAAGGCTGTAGCTCCCATGTTGCAGCTAATCTGTTTCAGACCACAGCAGAATCCTTGAAGTGTCCTGATTCTCTTATGGTTTTTGTGGGGGAGGGGGAAAAGAAACTTGTCTCTGGATGGAATAACTAATTATCGGGGGGGGTGGGGGGTGTTTGTTTTTTTCTTTCAGCGGTGGGTGTCTGAAAAGTTCATTGTTGAGGGCTTAAGAGAGTTCGAACTGTTTGGAGGTAAGTTTTCCTCTCATTAGATGATGTTAGAAATGTTTTATTTTAGCTGCAAGGTCTGTTAATTTGGTTGTAAATATGTATCTTAACAGAAAAGGAGATGAAGAAATCTGTTTGTAGCACCAGATCTGGTCAGTCAGGCTGGCTAACCATATAGAGTTAATATGGAAGTGTCCAAGATCTAGCAAGTTACTTGGCAATCAGTTTCCTGTTGATGGCAGTGCTATTTTTCAGATCCCGCATTCTGTTTTTCTTAACACCACCACTTTTCTCCTATGCAAAAGATAGATTTGGGCTTTGGGAAGGTTAATTATAATTTTCTGGGTAAAAATGCATTTTGAGACGGATCGCTCGCCAGCGTGCCTGCAGGAATGCTGATTTCTGTTCTTTGTGTATAGCAAACGCAGTTGCCCGCTAGGATGCAGGATTCTCGATTGGTGACATAGGTGATCGGAGCATAGGAGAGATATCTAGATCTTGAGCTCTCCAGGTGACGTGGAAGAATTTCCACTACTTTAAATAAACTTTCAATAGTTTATTCCGTATTCAAGCGAAGTAGAGATGTCGTTTTTGAATGTGTCAAGAGGTATAATAAAAAAATTGGTCATGTTACATTTATGCTGAATGTATGAACAGCAGCACTTCTTGAATCTCTTTAATTCCCGTACTTGTACTACAATTTGATTTTTAGTGCTGCAACCTTCTATGTAAATTAAATGGCTTTGTCTTAAAAAAAAAATTGTATGTATTTGGTATCGAACAGTATCATGCAGGGTTACTCAGTTTTCCAACTATATTTTTAATGGGTATCTGTTGAACACAACATGGTGAACAATTAATTTCTTTACTCCAGAGCAGCCTCCGGGTGACTCTCGGAGAAAAGTAAGTGACTGTTGCAGGCTGTGGTGCTGTGGTTCATTGCATGGAGATTATTCCTTGTGGAAGTTTGATTTTTCTTTTTATCTTAGTTATATATTTCATCTCTATATTTAGCTCTACAAGTGTGGAAACAGGTTTCACCCTGGAGTGGAGATTTTGGTGTGTGGCTTTCAAACTGTACGCGACAAGTCAAAACTTTAAACTTAATCTCTTGGATTTGTATTTGTGTCGTCGTCCCCCATCCCCCGGGGGGCCTCTTTGTTGAGGTAACTTAGATCTGATTCTTCAGAGATGCTAATCTCTTATAGCTCCCTTTTAGAATAAAAGGAAGAGGTTAGTTTATGGGACTTCTGAAAGTTAGGCCCAAAACATTTTATGTTGGCCATTCAAAACCAGTGTTGCCGTCAGAACACACTGCTGCTGATTTTTCTCTTCTCTGTAGAGCAGCCACAACAGAGGCTCCAACATCAAAACCAAACATCGTGTAATTTTCAGTTTGAGGTGACCTTAACCTCCTGTTGTCTGGTCGTCTTCTGAGCCAATTCCATGCATAAAATAACCTGCAAACATGGGATGTCTGTTCAGAAACATACAGCCAAATCATGGCAGTTGAAAACTTTACCGTGGTGGTTTTTGCTCTGCAGGCCCTGATTGCACACTATCTCGTCATAATGAACAGTGCTCACAGAACAACACAACTTACGGTACAATATATTTGTCTAAATGATTTCCCTCCTACCCGCACCATATTGAAATATTTCTGTGTGCAGGTGTTGCTCTAGTTTAAGCTAATTACAAACATGAATAAGTGTGATTTGATTATAACTGTGTCAGTTCAAGCTGCTTATAATTGATTTTTGTGCCAGTGTCTGTAATTTACTGGCACAAAGCAAGCTGAAAATGTGAGATATATGTGGAATGTTTTGTATAAAGTCAAGTAAATTCACACCTTTTTTAAAATTGCTGAGTGTTACGCATATGCTGGACTGGAGGCGAATTCAGATTAGCATCTGTTTTGTTAACGTATTCACTTGGGGTTGGTCACCTCTGCGGTGGTATTGCTGACTCTTCTTTTGATTTTTACGTTTAAATAAAAGCTTACTTTTTCCAGCAAGGCTATAGAAAAAGATAAATAATTTGGGGTGAGGCGTGGGAGGAAAGTTTTTGTTGCTCGTACTGGAAGCGAGGGAGTGAGGAGGTGGAGAAGGAAGGCAGCAGAACACAAATGACATCCCCTCTTCCTAATGCAGATGAACATCATTTGGCAAATGCTGATTCTTGTGAGCATCGCATACCTGATTTCCTTACGGCATTTGTAACAGTAGTTGCCTTTCAAAGGCAACATTGTTTTCTCAAATGTATCTCAAATTAAAATCAGATCAACAAGCTGGAAAGCTAGCTCCTAATGAATGTCATGCCATAAAAGCTAGCCATATGTGACTTCATTTTGTAGCTGCTTTTGCTTTTGACCATACACCAAAAGTTGTCCTGTGTGAAACCACTGAGGAGCTTTTTTGCAGAATTTCATAAATGACATTTCAGTTTAACTTTTTTTTTTTTAACTCTTGTATGATGTTGATAAATTTCTGGTAGAGCTCCTTTTGCATTAACTCTCAGTTATTGGTCACTGCTAACAAGAGGAGAGGTGAGTGAAGACCTCTGATATATTGGAAGACCTGTAAAAAGGGAATTTATGGTATTTTTTTCCATTACTGTTGAAACAGCCTACACCATTAATAAGATTAAATTTCTTTAATATTTTTTGCATCTGTTTTGTTGGCTTCTGCTGTATCTGGAGTGGACTTTAATAAAGCAAACCACTTACATATTGCTCAGTGTTTCACCAGCTGTCATTGCTCCATAACGCTGCTTATCAGAGCTTCCTGCTTTCATTTCTTTGGTGGTGCCTTTATGCTTCAGAGGTTTCCATCTGCCTGTGTGTCTCTCCTGGCAGTCTTGCTGTTGACAGGACTCTGTGAAATTGCTGGGGGAAGTAATGAAAGATACAACTGCGATCAGAATTGACAGGCATCTTTAACAGAAGTTTGACATTGTGAATGGAAAGTTGCCGCCTGTTCTTAGCCAAGGAACAGCACTCTGTGGCGTTACAACTAGAGTGAAGGATTTGGGGCTGCTGGGATCTCAGGGTTAGCTATTCCGAAAAGGGCTGAGTTGCTGCGCTAGAGCTGTTTGAGCTGAAATTACACCATAGCACTGTTCACAGATCTTAAGTTTTGCCTTTTCCCTTAACTGAAAGAGATCCCTAATTCAAAAGTAGGCAAAGGGAGGTAAAATCTGTGCTGTTCAAAGTCAGTTGAAAAGGTGGAACTTGGGAAGTGTGACTATTTATTCACAAAGTGTACTTAGGTGATTTACAGCAAATTCATGTCTGTGCTCGTCGCACCCTGGACTGAGCGTAGACCAGCAAGTTCCTTGTTTTTCAGCTGTCACTGTGTTGTTTCTCCTCTTTCGGCGATGGAAAAAGAATTTGCTGTCACTCTAGGACAATGAACAAGCCTTTTCTGCTTCATGTACCATGAGAAAAGGTCTGATAAAGGGCATTTGCAGTTGATGAAGAATGAGGTGGAAGAAATGAGCTGGAGTTCCAAATGTCAGGAGCAGTTAATGTCCTGGAAATTTGACATAACTAAATCTGGTCTTAGACACCAAATAAATTTGGTTCCCCATTAGAGTGCTCTCCTTGTGACTTTGGAAGTTTGAGGGAGTTGGAAGGTATAATGGAACTTGCAAGAACATCGAAGTTTGTCTTCTGCAAAATCCTCCTTGGAAAGATGTATGTGTGTATAAATAAAGCAGGTAGCTTTATGTCAGGTGTAGTGAGGAGAGGCTTGGGAGTGCTGCTTCCCTGTGCGCTGTGGGGCCTTTTTCTTCTTTTTTTTTTTTTCTTTTCTCTTTCCTGTAAGCACTAATGCTTTGCAGTCAAGTTTTTGCTTTCATTTGGAGCTTCCCTTTTCATATGTGTCTGATCTTCATATCCTGGGCTAAGCTGGTTCATGACTTCCACCATACAGCTAAGCAGCTTCAGCTGTGCTGGTCTTATCACTGATAAGCAGCTGCAGACCAGAAGCCCCAACATCAGAGAGGAATGCTGACTGCCACAGTGCAGAGAAGGGCTATAAACAAGTTTTCCTTTGGCCTTTGCTCAGGCAACAGGATGGTGGTGTGGGAGTTTGTAATTAGTGGGAGAAAGGTAGTTCCTATAAAGGAGTGCTTAAGCTGTCCTGGGGAATAGTAATTGGCTTTATCCAAATATTCCTAAAGAAATTTGAGCTTACAGTAATTACGAACCTACCTGTTATGGTTACATGTTTTGAAACACAGATATCTGGATCTTCTGAAATGAGGCATCTCCTGGATTTCAATTGACAAATAACTATTTAAAATTATTTTAACAGCTATTAAATTATCTCTTCTCTATTTGGTACTGTTTTATTATTTTGAGGTGTGCGATAATATAAGGAGCAGATGACTTTCTAGCACGTGATCTTTATTTCTTTTGACCTGACTTTATTTTTCCGCCCCCCCCAGACAAATGAGGCGAGCTCCGAGTCGATAGCTTCTTCCCCCAAAAGGGACACCATGAGCAACTTCCTACCAGACAGCAGCTGTTATGAGTTGCTCACTATCATAGGTAATACTACTAGTGGGCTGGAGGATCGGAAGTATACTTTGTAAAGAAAATAACTTCTGCAGATTTGTTGACCTTTGCTTGCTTGATTGCTTGTTTTTGACATTAAATGCCTGTCCTCTTTGATTTTTAAAATCACTTGAATAAAAAATGAGATGCCAACCCTGGAGGCTTTCAACTGAAAGAGGCGTGTGGTGGGTTAGTGATACTGAGTGAAGTTCGAAGTCAGCAGAAGCAGCCTGAAACTGTCCCTGTCCTTGATGGGGCTGTGGCCTCATCGTTTTGTTTCTGCTTCAGTTCTGAACTTGAAAGACAGGATAACATTACTGGCTAGGAGGATTTTTCAATGGGATACGTGCCAAGGAAGGTGGTATCTGACGGGACGATTAGTCTTTTTCACGAGGCCAAAAATAGCTTCAGTAAATGAGTGTAAAGGTTTTTTAAGGGTCAAGGGCTGGAGGAGTTCTCCAGAAGTGCGTGGTTCCAGAAATACTGCTGAAGCTTTAATGCCTTTTCTTTCAGGCAGAGGCTTTGAAGACTTGATGGTTGTGAACCTGGCCAGGTACAAACCCACAGCAGAGTATGTCACAGTCAGAAGAGTGAACTTGGAGGCCTGCACAAATGAAATGGTCACATTCTTGCAGGTAACATGAATCCACTAATACCATAATGCAAGTTTAGGAGAGGACAGACAGAAAGAGCAGCGCTCATCAGTACTGTATTTGTATTTCTGCATTTACTAAATTGAATCAAAATATCTTTTTTTATTTCAGGGGGAACTTCATGTTTCCAAGCTCTTCAACCACCCAAACATTGTGCCATACAAAGCAACTTTCATAGCGGACAATGAGCTGTGGGTAGTGACATCTTTCATGGCCTATGGTAGGTGGAGAGGGAACACCTTTGTCTCACCATCATATTCTGGGAAATGAATTTTAAGAGGTGAAGTATCCTTGGGTTTTTTTTTCTGACCAATTAAGAGTAGTTGTGTTTTTCTTTTTAGGTTCTGCAAAAGATTTAATCTGTACCCATTTTATGGATGGGATGAGTGAACTGGCTATTGCATATATCCTCCAAGGTGTACTGAAGGCACTTGACTACATCCACCATATGGGCTATGTACACAGGTATTTAAAAAACAAAAGAAGGCAATCCATTTTCCTTTTGTTGGAAGTTCTCAGAAATGCTACTCATCGTTAGATCAGACTGGATAGTTCAAGAGATGCAGTTTTGTATTACTTTGCTGGTAGAACAAGCCAGTTTGATACTTGTGGGAAATGATACCGTTGGTCTTTTTAAACTGCTTAAAAGCATCAC
This sequence comes from Phalacrocorax carbo, assembly GCF_963921805.1. Taxonomy (NCBI): domain Eukaryota; kingdom Metazoa; phylum Chordata; class Aves; order Suliformes; family Phalacrocoracidae; genus Phalacrocorax; species Phalacrocorax carbo. The sequence goes on from NC_087537.1 coordinate 4,029,858, forward strand.
TGTGGGACAAACTTATACCAAAGACCACCGTGTAGCTAAAATCGGAACCGCAGCTCATGTTGCCCGGCTGACTTGCTACAGCTCTGTTCGGATAGTATCGATAGTCTCCAAATTGAGACTGGTGGTGGTGGGGATTTGCCCTGTTACTGTGGGAGGTCCTGGGTCTGCAACCTTTAGTCCTGCGTTCCTCCTTGCCACAGAAACTTTCTTTGGGAACCTGCAAAGCGGGTGAAGAGAATTCTAATAATGTTTGTAGGAGGGGTTTTGCACAGCATTCCGGATGGTCGTTAGGAGTCTCAGCCTCCCGGTAGGAGGCTGACCAAGTATTGCTCCACATAGTGAGCTGCCCAGGAGAGTAAGCTTTTATCCTTTCTGTAGGTGCTCACTAAGGATGAATTTCTCATAAGTACTACAACTTCTCTTAATCTTTCTAAATCATTGTCTCTATCCCTTAGCATATTTTTGTTCTTCTTTGATACATCCTTCTGTTGTGAGAATAAATTTCAAATGCTGAAAGTTCTAGGTCGTTAGTGGTTACTGCTTTTATTGTATGTACTGTAAAAGAAATCCAGCTTACCTATGCTTGCTTTAAATCCTTTGCAGTGCTCTTCTGCACTACGTCTTCCTGGGAAAGCTGTAAGGAACGTAACTCCTTTGAGGCCAGAGAACCTGACTATTTTTACTTTTTTTCAGGAGCGTAAAAGCCAGCCATATCCTGATCTCTGTAGATGGGAAGGTGTACCTCTCTGGCCTGCGAAGTAATCTAAGTATGATCAACCATGGGCAGCGACTCAAAGTCGTTCATGACTTTCCCAAATACAGCATCAAAGTCCTGCCTTGGCTCAGTCCTGAAGTCTTGCAGCAGGTGTGTTTAAAAAAACCTGCTAGTTTTTAGTGATATATGGTATCTCTGTATAATTTTCTGAATTCTTCTGGCATGTTTGGGGGGTGTGGGAGGGGGACACAGGACAAAAGCCACAAGAGTTGCTTTTTCTTGTGATGAGCTCTATCCTTTTCTATCCTTTTTACCTTAAAACCAGTGACCCCCAGCAAGGGGAAACCTGTATTCCTGTCAAAAGGGGCAACTGCTGAGAAGCCCATGTTACAACATTGTCTTTTCTTTCCCTCCAGAGGGAGGTGTGTGGATGCCAGGAAAGGGAAGGGGAGAGGCTATAGGAACCAGATTTGGAGTGGGCACAGGGCGAGTGGGTAGACTTTGATCTGTTTGATAAATAGTTATCTTGTAGGTACCTCTACAGATTCTCCCACTAGCGAAGCGTTACATTAGATGCCAGTTACCCTAAGGTGGATGCCATCCCTCCTAGCTGGCTGATTACAGTTAAATAGATGCTGCCCTTAACTCTGAGTTTTAACAAACAACAAAACCACCACCACAATATACCAGCCTTTATGTGGGTTGTACTGTTTCTGCTCTAACTGTTTGGGTTTGCTGTTCTGCGTATTGAATCGTGGCTATTGCCCGCGCAATCACACCTAAGTCCACAAGGCTAATTTTTCTTTTCCTTTTCATCTAGAATCTCCAGGGTTACGATGCAAAATCTGACATTTACAGCGTAGGGATAACAGCCTGCGAGCTGGCAAATGGTCACGTACCGTTTAAAGACATGCCTTCTACTCAGGTGAGGTTTAAAAGCTGTTCCTTTCTCGTCCTTCATCCTGGCGCATGGAACTGCTTTGCTCTGCTGGGGTGTGAAGACAGGAGGGTGCCGTGCCTGCCTGAATGAGAAATCTTAACTGCCTAGTCTTTCTCTGTGTGATGTTGCTTATGCCCCTTCTCTTCCAGATGCTCTTGGAAAAGCTGAATGGAACTGTTCCCTGCCTGCTAGACACCACCACAATTCCTGCTGATGAACTGACTATGAAAACCTCCCGTTCGAGTGCTAACTATGGGATGGGTGAGAGCATGGCTATTAGCAATGTGAGAGCGGCCAATGGGGAGCCAACCCTGCACCCTTATCTTCGGACCTTCTCCACCTACTTCCACAACTTTGTAGAGCAGTGCCTCCAGCGGAACCCTGATTTCAGGTAAAGCCGGGTGGAAGCTGCTCTTCACAGACCTCCACTATTCTAGGGCAGATTAAACTGAGAAAGCCAGCAGAGGTTATTCAAAGTTTACTTTCCAAAAGCATAGTGGAGTGAGGATGTGCTCCATCCTTTGAGAAAAGCAGTCCAAGTATGTAAAACAAGAGCAGTGTTAACACTTGGAGCACTTCCTGTAAGACGGCCTGAAGAATTACTTTGCAGCCTTCGCTGGGGGGTGGAGTAGTGCTACACATCAGGAAGATAAACTGAACAACTTGAATTTCTGGTCTCTGTGAGACTGTGTTTATCCAGTTTCCATCACTGCAAATGTCTGCTCTTCAGCCAGCAGAGAATAACGATGGGAAGTGATCAAGAACTGTGTTTTGCTCTGTGGTGCGTGTAAGGTTGTCTTTAGCCATGATGTACTACACCGTTCAGAAACTTTTGCTTGACCAAATGTTGGGGTGTGCAAGGAGGTAACTTGCACAGAAGGCGGTTGAACTGTTTGCATAAAACATCACATGAACCTAATAAACAGTGCTACTGGTTACAAGAGGGAGGTATCCTATAGCTGAGGAATGAGGGAGGCAGGAAAGACCCTGGTCTTTTCTTTCTTCCTTTACCTGACTTTAAATGCAGACGCATTTTCTTATGTGGTTACTTTATTCCAACTCCCTTCTACAGGCCAAGCGCAGGCACGCTGCTTAATCATCCCTTTTTCAAGCAGGTAAGGAACTAATTTAATCTGCGGATAAACAACAGTGGCTTTTCTGAGTTGTCTTGCTGTGTCACTGAACCTGAGGGTGGGAATGTTGAGTTGCTGAATTTTCCGTGATCTGGAAGGATTAGGTTAGTCTGGTGACTAATTGTAGTGCAGCTCGTTGATCTTCACGTTGTCCTCAGAGGTGGATGGACTGTTTCAAACCATCTCTTCCTTATCTAAACAGAGGATGTAAATCTGCCTGTCCTGTCTGCCAGAACAGTTTTTCACCCACAGGCTACTGAGTACTGGCGCAAGGCAGTCCTAAGCTGGTCCTAACTGAGACCAGGCTGAGGTGACGCGTGCCTTGCTTACACTTGTGCGGCAGGCTGGTGAGCCCCAGCCCTGGTGTGGGAAGAGGCAGAGGCTCTCCTGCCCCTGAAATGATTTGTTTGGCTTGTTCGTGCTTTGCTGCTAGTGGTGTTTTACTGAGCATCAGGACCAGAGCACCCACGTGCTGCTGAACAGGCTGCATGCAAAGCGCTGCGTTACAAGATGCAGTGCAAAAGCCCTGCGTGTCCCTCAGTGCAGGCAGGAGGATAGTAGTTTTCTTACTTTCTGCCTATAACCACACCTTGTTGTTGCTTGACTGTGGTGTGCAAGCGTGGGGGAACGTTTCAGCAGCCCAGTTCTCTCTTTTCTGTGCAGATCAAGCGCCGCGCTTCTGAAGCACTCCCTGAACTTCTGCGCCCCGTCACCCCAATCACCAATTTTGAAGGAACACGGCCCCAGGATCCCAGTGGCATTTTTGGGCTGGTATCAAACCTGGAGCAGCTGGATGTGGATGACTGGGAATTCTAGAAAAACAGGGACTATACCTGGTTCTGGAGGAGCTTTCTGGACATTGTAATTTATTGGTCCTGTTCATGAAAGGTGATGAATGTTATGCATAGAAGAGTTTACAGGTCCTTGGGAAGGCACTTCAACTGCTAGCTTACTTAGGAGGTAGCCTGGAAACAGCTGGATAGACCTGAGCTGGAAAATTACCAACCCCAAGGAGCTGTGGAGTGTTCCCAGTGCTGCAGTGTCCAGAGCCCCAGTTCACACAGCTGAGCACTGCTAGATCACTCAAATGGGTTGAGTGTTTAGTATTTATGTTTTTCTAAAAATCACTGGCTTCCTCATATCACAGTTGAAGGGTGCATGTCCCTACCCTCTTTGGTTCTTTCTCTTTTAAGGGTGCCTTAGAGTTAAGGGGAGGCAGGCAGCTCTTCGTTTTGGGCATTCTAGTCAGAGAGTGTTGTCACAGGGTAACTTTTGAGGGTGGAGAAAAGGAGAATGTTCTTAAATTCAGACACTGCTTTATGATGGAAAATGGGAGATTGAGGACAACCCCATTCCAGGCATGCTCGCTGCATTGGGCATTCCTCTGCAGCACTGGATTCTTCTTTTCCAGTTCTGGAGATGGCTTTTGACGAGACCCCTCTCACTTGATGCTGAGCACTCTGAACTCCAGGTCAGACAGGGCATTCCAGCCTCTCCTCCCATGGCTGCCTGGCTCACCAAAGCAAGCGTATGCCTGTGCAACGTACCAGCTCTTTTCGCCCCACAGCACATCCAGTTGAGCCTCCTGTTAGCTGGGTTGGTTACACAGCACGTAACATTCCTCCCATCTTGTTCTCAGTGACTTACCCTGGCACAGAGGAAAAGTTGACTTTCATGCAAAATCCTCTTGCTCGTGACTCCTCTGAGTGTCACGTACAGAACTGATCTTAAGCCTTCCACTACCGTTGCTGTTCTGCCTTCCCTGACTGAACGACCGGTAAAAGCAAGCTTCTTGCCCGGCTCCCTGGCATTCATGGCTGTGTGGCTCTGCCCTGCTGCTGTGGCAGCTCCCCCAGTCCATGCTATTTGTTTTTTGGAGGTGTATTTAAGGTTTTTAGTTTGACCTTTCCAAGGACCATGGGTGCTAGAGGTCTTTCTGCTCTTTAACGAAGCACTGAGAAACCAGTCCTGTAGGTGTCATTGATGGGCGTAGTGGTGCTGGCAACAGGTCCTTCTTGTGTTTATAAACTGTACTTGAACCCAGATAAAGTTTGTTATTCTAGTTTTTTGCCAAAACAAATAAAATATTTCTGAAGTTTTTTAAGTCTGCTGTTTCTGCAGGGTGATGAAATGGATCACAAACACTGACACAGGCTGGCTGTGCCTGCTTACTCTTCGTCACCTACTTTCATACAGCTCAGCAGAGTTACCTGCAGCTGCCTTCGTGTTTCAAAGATGTAATTCAACTAAAGCAAGACGCTGCATCAGCTGCTCTTGTTCCTTTCTGACAGCTTCAGTAGAATGCATTCTCCCAGAGCAGGGGTGGTTGTAAGGGCTACTTCCTCCCTAGGGTCAAGTTTGGCTCCTGATTTAATTTTATTATAGTAAGCAGATCTTAATTTCTGAGCTTGTTAATGAAGTATCCAGCTTGTGAAAAGCCTTATCCCTCTCCCACAAGCCTGGGCCGGGACTGAATTGCTGGTACTTAAAGCAAGAAAAAGCACAATACTGCTTGCTCAGCATAAAACCTTTGGGACTGCGTGATGGTTTGGAAGAGATGGCTTTCCTCACAGAAGAGGGACAACTCAAGAGGTGTGTTGCCCACTGAAGTTCTAAGCCTCTCCTGAAGTCTCCTAGGACCCACAAGGCAGGCAGGACAGACAGGAGGGAATACACTGGGCTGGAACAAATCACTGCAGCGCTCTAGCCTGCTTTCCCATGAGTCGGCATTTTTAGGGTGAAGGATGAACTTGATGCAAGCTAATATTTCTCATCTGCTTCCATGCTTTCAGCTTGCTACGTGCTCATAGATTATGGACTTAAATTACCTTAGAGATAGTTTTATGCTTATGCAGCAGCAGGAAGCAAGTGGGATCGGAGCAATTAGGAGTGAAACAGCAGCGCCTTGGTTAAAAAAGGAAGTTATGATGTAACTGAACGTAGTCTTCACCATCTCCTTCCCTAGGCCCACTGCTGCAGTTGGAGGCAAGTGCTGGGGTCCCAGTGGTAGCAGACAGCCATGCTCTGCCACAACTCCTGAGCCTGACCTTACCTGTTGTGTCCTGTGCCTTCACAGAGCAGCAACCAAGGAGGCCGGCACAGTCTAGTAGCTGCTGGGTGGATAGAGAAGCACTGGCTACAGCTGCTGGCCCCAAGGCAACTGCTGTGAGCTTTTTTTGTTTCTTCTTCACATGAAAACTTTATTCAGCTAGATACAAAAACAGGGTGCTCTGCTATTGCGGATTCTCTCTGTGGTCTGAATGTTGTTGCTCTTCCTCCTCCTCTTCCTCCCCTTTGTGCTTTTCCAATTTTGCCATGAGCTCTGAAAAAAAACAGGAAGAGGCAGGATGAGACTCCAGGTGCCGGGGCTGTCCCACACCAAAGCCAGGTGCCCACGCATCTCTGCAAGAACCAGGGCAGCTCCCAAAAAGCCACTTGCACACATAAAGGCTCAGCTAGGAGCTACCACCACCTGCTGAATCCAGGGCATCGGACGTTACAGTCATAGACGCCATCAGTGCATTACTGACCTGCCAACTCAAGCACCAGGCAAGCTGCTGCCTCTGCAACGCATCCCCACTACCCTCAAACAGAAGCCAGGCTCCCCAAGCTCCCCATCAGGGCAAGCTCAGCTGCTCATTGTGCACCTATGGAGTCACCCAGGCCCTGACTTGGCTGCTGGCAGAGCTTGCTTTAGTGCCAGGAGACACTAAGAGCTGTGAGCTCCAGCTCAGGGCCAGGCCCGACACCAAGACGACACCTCAGGAGCTGGGGCCTTTGCGGCTCCAGCTGCTGCCTCTGAAAGCCCCCTCTCCCCCACGTGCCCGTTACCTTTTGCTGGGTTGAAGACTCCATTGGTTTGCTTGTCACAGACATAGCAGCGCTGGGATTTGCGATAGTGCTGGAGGGCACAACTCTCACAGAAGTAGTGCCTACACCTGTACAGAGACACAGATGTCACTGCAAGTCACCAGATGATACAATCGCTGTGTCTAGGAGTTAGAAGTGATTGACTACTGGTCCCCGGGGGATGCAAAAGTGAGCTGCATGCAGAGCTTCCGCTGCAGCATTGTCCCCGTGAAAGGTGTTTCAGCATTGCTTCACTGATGTGGAGTGACGACACAGAGCCACCAGTAAGCTCTTCCAGGCACCAGGTACCCAGCAAGAGAGCCAGCAGTGTGGGAGAGGGCTGGCAGGGCAGTGCATCATGTGCACACTGCCCCCAGCCTGCTCCTCATCCTTGGCAAGCTCTTAGCTTCCATGCTTCTGTCTCTCTGCTCACACAACACAGCCCGCCATTCATTGTCCAGGAGGAATGAAGGCATGAACATAAAATCTCCACGTTAAGGGGGGAGATGATGTAATGAGGCAGCATCTGTGGAAGTCTGAAAGGTGCTCAGACACCAAAGCCTTGCGATCCCTTCCAAGGAGATGCTCCATGTGCTGTTATGAGACTCCCTGGTTATCAGAGGATTTCCTCACCCACCAGAAAGCCACAGAGACAACAAGCAGGTTCCACCCACCAGCCTGTGGGCAATGCTGGTATTTGCCTCGACAGTGAACTACTAGTGAACTGGACTGACAGCAGACACTTGGCCTCTCATGCCAAAAACAACCGCTTACTTGGTGACCACGGGGTTCTTGAAGGAACTTCTGCAGATGAAGCATTTGAAAGGCATATCCTCCTCATCGCTGCTCACCTCATAGTTTTCCTCGTCTGCAGAAGAGGAAAGTTAACCAGACTGGAGAAAGAGTAGAGGCAGCCAGACCAGCCCATGCGTGGGGCATGAAATATTAAATACGGAGACAGCAGAGCAGGTGGGATTAAATCTCTCCTGGAAACAATAGAGCTCTGGCATCTGGGTGTTGCTGATGTCAGTAACACATGTGGGACTGAGATATAATTAGGTCTAATAAGCCAGCGTGCTTGTTGCTCATCTCACAAGAGCAAATTCTTTTCTACCTCGCCCACCTGCTATGCTATAAAGAGACATAACATCCAGCCCCCTCCTATTTTTCAGATTCTCTTCCAAACCAGCTGCCAAACTCTTTGGCTCCAACTGAACAGAGATCACTCTCTTCCCCGCAGCTGCACGGCAGTTCATGAGCAACACTCATGAGCCTTGAGCTGCAGCTACAGACGCTGTGAGTGAGAAATAATGATGTGACGTAGCATGAAAGCATCCCGCCTCCTGGGTATCCGGGGGCAAGAGATGGTCACATCTCCCCGGCTCCACACAGCTCACTGCTGGGACCTATACAACAGCACTGCAGTCCTGTTATAGAGAGCCAGAGGAAATAATTCTCTCGGGTAGCAGTCTGTTATCTGAAAGCAGCAGATTTCCTCAGCAATGTCAGCGGTTACTGGCCCTAAGGTTATCCTGCAGCAGGAAGTTCCACAGCTTTGGAATAGAGTCCTTTCTGTCTAATATTAATTCAATCCATGACCCATGCAGCTTGAAACAGCAAAGGACTAATTTCATTCTTAGTGATCCAATATCCCTAAGTCATGTTCGCTTCAGGGCATAATCAAAGGCAGGACCTGGTAGCCTCATCCACCATTAGCTTAGGGAGAGGGAGAGCAGAGGGGTGGTGCCGTACCATTGACTCCGTACCGGCCTTCGTCCAGTTCCCGTTCGATCTGCCAGCCATGCTTGTAGTCCGAGCGGTCGTGGAGGAATTTGCAGCTGTCTGAGCAGCACAAAGAAAGAGGCATTAACAGCTAGGCTGTGCAGGGTAGAGTGTTAACAGGACACCTCTTTCAGGGGCAGCCTGAACTTTGCCCAGCAGAAGGTGAAACCTGATTGCTTCCCCGCCCACCTGTGCTCCAGGGCAGCGCCAAGCTCCCGGAGCAGGCACAGAATCCTTCTCAGGATTGACAGGCTGCAAGGATCATTCTCTGTGTGCCACAGCGACAGTTCCAGCATTTGCACACGAGGGAAGCAAGATAAGGAACAGGAAATCCCATCCCTCACATGGCCTCAGTGGCCAGAATACCCGTGGGAATGTGGGTCACTGGAACATCCCAGGTGTCCCTCCCAGGACTCTTATAACCCCTGATTAGAGGCCGTCAGCTTTCAGAAGGGCCGACGCAAATGACAAAAATGTTACATAAAACATCTTTGCATCAGCATCACACACCAGCTCTGCAAACAGGTGCCTGTAGGTCAGCAAGTGCACCTCTTAGCGCCACAAACACGGCATCACAAGCTGGACTGGATCCCTTTGCAGATCTGGCACAGCATGTGTTTAGCTGCACGCAAGATCCACTCACCTCCAAAGCCGCAGAACCCAGTTTCTTTGTAGTCCTTGCAGATGTCGGGCTGGTAATCCCACCGCACCGTGGCCCGCAAGTGCTCCGGAGCTCGGATGGGTCCTTTTCTGAAAGGGTGGGAGAAGGCTCAGGCTGGCTGCGCAGCTGCAGTGGAGAAGGCCCCTGGGGGCCTGGTCAGAACCAGACACCGGACTCGTTAGACAGAGAGAAGCTGGCAGTAACGGCAAAGTTCAAGCCCCAAACAGGTGCCTTTGGGGATGGTGCCTGAGCTCCTCTGTGGTCCCAGCCCTCTAAGGCTCATCCCAACCTACCTGACCATTCCTGAAGAGGCGTTTCCCATTGATGTGTCTTTGGGCTTCACATACTTCTGGTAGTTGTTAATACCACGGTAAATTTTATCATCTTCCTTTCCTCTCAGCTCCTAGGAAAGCAAAAAGAAAGGTGATTAAGAAACAGGAAAGCTTCATGACACACATTACCTCTTGCTACTCTGACAGCAGTCTCCCTTCCCAGCCCTGCCTGCCTTAATACCAAGATGCCAATAAAGCCAGAAAATTCCCCCTATTTGCAAGGGTTGTACTCTTGGCTTCTCAAATTTCCAGGGAGGGAGAGACTCAAACTCTTCTTGGTGTGCGGAAGGGGATGAATAAAGCACAGGTACTCCCGCTTTAGAGCACAAACTCTTACAGAGCAAGGCTGACTCACCTCCTGGATTTTCTGGCTGCGCTCAAAGATGGCCTGGGCATCTTTCTCTTTCTCTGTGTCCAGTTCATACACTGCTGTAGCTCCCATGTCTTCTGGGCCAACAGGTTTCTGAAAAGCAAGGACTTGTGACAATAGTGAAAAAAAAACCCTGTACAAGACAGAGAGCTCCTTGGCTACCTGAAGGGTTGGTCACAGAGCAAATGCAGGACGTGGCCTGCTTTACCTTCCACTACTTTCTACCTTCCCTTGACACCTGCCAGAGAAAATCTCCCATGGGCTGGATTCAGCCTAGTGCTTGCAGGAAACACTTGTCCTTACTTTACTCCTTCACACTTGGCCTCGGCTTAGCTGGAAGCTCAACTCAGGTCCCCCATGCCCTACACTTCAATCATGAGACCATCCCGCCTACACACTGGATGTTATGCCTGAACTTTTAACCCAGCTGTGGGTGGCTTGCATTCAGCTGTAACACAGTGGTCTGGTTTAGATTCCTCTTTGATGGACTGAACAGGTACCTATGCCTAGGTTTTATCAGATCTTCAGGAACAGCTGCGCAGAAACCGAAGAACAATTACGGCCAACCTTAATTAAAACCAAATCCAACTTATGTGCCAAAAGCTTCTGGAGCCCTAAAGCTGTCATCTCCTCCTGCTACCTTCCCACTCTCCTACAGCAAGTAGGACTAACAATACGCTGGCCCCCTTGGCAGCAGCCAAAGTGGTGAATAATTACAGCACACGGTTATATTCATATTGATCTCTAATGTGACAAAGAGACCTCGGTCTGACCCTGCAGCTTTGACTGGGGAGAGTTAGGCATTATTCTCATTTTATACAGAAACACAGACAATAAGGACATAGGTCTGAAGGGGAACATGTGTTGATACATGCTTTTAATCCTACTTATATCCTGCCCTGGCTCATACTAATGCGCAAAACTTCACTGGATCAAGAAGAGAATTAAGAGAAAAATGTCATGGGAAGAGCAATTTGAGCTGTGCCCAAATCTTCACAGGTGATGTTAACAGAACACCCAGGACACCCCACCCATCAATCCCAGGAAAACAATGACCTCTCTCCGTACCTCTTACCACGTCACTAGTCACAAGGATAAAGATGGGAGCACCTTCTAAGTCACCCTGAATCCTCTGTGGAGCAAGATGGTCTAAAACTGAAAGCACAAACCCAACAGTAGGGCAAGCCTGATTCAAGTGCTCCCCCTCCTGAAAATTTTGTGTGATGTTGGGCAAGCCCACTGGCATCGTGGGGTTTTAATTCCCAACTCTAGGAGTGAAAGGCCAACCTTAAATGGCCCCCTGAAGATGCAGCAGGTATCAGAACAAACCTAGCACAAGGTGCTTGTCCTCTTAATAAGAGGGAAGGGACAGGGAGGTGCATCCATAGACAAAAAAGAAGCAACGAATGATCCCACATTTGCAGAGGTAAATTCTTTACAGAAAAGTGCAGTATCTGCCAGTCCCACCTGACCTCACAACCCAGAACCACATTCTTGCCCAGTCCTTACCGCCGACCTTGTTGATTTGTAAGTAACTCCGATCTCCTTTGACGGATCATCATCGTCACTGCTGCTCAGCGCGTACGCAGGTCTCTCCTTCATGCATCTCCTGGTCTGAGGGCAAGAAGACAGAAGCCCTGCATTGCAGCCAGTCGAGGGAGGTGATTGTCTTGCTCTGCTCTGCGCTGGTGCGGCCTCACCTCGAGTGCTGGGTGCAGTTTTGGGTGCCACAGTACATTAAGGGTATAAAGCTACTGGAGAGTGTCCAGAGCAGGGCCATGAAGCTGGTGAAGGAGTTAGAGGGGAAACTGTATACGAGGAGCAGCTAAAGGCACTTGCTTTGTTTAGCCTGGAGGAGGCCGAGCGCAGCCCTCATGGCGTTCTGCAGCTTCCTCCCAAGGGGAGGAGGGGCAGGCACTGGTATCTTCTCTCTGGTGACCAACGCCAGGACCCAAGGGAATGGTAGGGAGATGTGCCAGGGGAGTTAGGCTAGGTATTAGGAAAAGGTTCTTCCCCCAGAGGGTGGGGGAGCCCTGGAACAGGCTCCCCAGGGAGGCATGACAGCACCAAGCCTGGCAATATTCAAGAAGCACTTGGGCAAGGCCCTCAGAACCATGGTGTGAATGTTGGGGTTGTCCTATGACTCCTGGACAGGAGCTGGACTCAATGATCCCAGCAGGTCCCTTCCAGCTCAAGGCATTCTATGATTCTAGGTACAAAGGATGCAAGACTCCAACACTGCGTTTAGCCAGAGCTTGGCAGGCCACTGCAGATGCACCTCGGGTGGAACAGAGCCCTGCTACGGCTCCCTTACCTTCTGGATCATGGGGTTGGGGGTCTCCCGCCGCCGCTCCTTCCGCACCACGGTGCTGCCCTCGTCACCGCTGCTCTCTGAGAGGTAAAGCCCAGGGTCAGGGCGCGGCCGAGGGCTGGGCCCCAGCCCCAGTGCAGGCTCTGCGGGCAGCCTCCCCCCGCCCGCGGGCTGGGGACGCCCACGGGAAGGTGCGGGAGGCGGACGGAACCCCCGAGGACGAGGGCACAGCCTGAGGCGAGCCCCTCAGCCCCTCCACCACACGGACACCGGTACGGCCGGGGCAGGCGGGGAGGCCTCCGAGGCAGCACCAGGCCCTCCCTCGCCTCCCCACGGTACGCTATCGTAACAGCCGGGCTCCGAGCGCCATGCCGAGACCCCTCGCCAGCCCTCACCCTGCTCCTGGTCACTGCTGGGCCGCTTGCGCCGACCCCTGCCCGCCGCCGGGCCCCGCTTCTTGAAAACGAAGCTGCAAACCGACCCTTCCTCCGCCATCTTGCACCGCCCACCACCGCCCTCGGCGGCTAGAGCGGCGCCGCGCAGCGTAGCGCCCCCTGCGGGCAGGGAGGACTGACCCCCGCCCCGGGGAGCGCGGCGCCTCCGCGGGAGGGCGCCCCCTGCCGGCGGGGGCCGGGAGGGGCGGGGGGGTCCCGGGGTACCGGAGCCCCTCGGGGCCGCTCCCCGCTCCCCTGCGCACCCCCGGCGCCCCCCGGGCCGGCCCCTCGGGCACCCCGGCTCCTACCCCCGGCCTCTGAGCCCGGTGGCGGGGCGGGTGCAGCGAGGGGCGAGGGCGGCGGTCCCCCGTGTCCCCCTCCCCGACCCCCCTCCATCGCCTCCAGGTCTGGCGGGCTGCGGGGGCCTCCCGCGTCGCCATAGCAACGGGAAAAGGAGCTGAGCCCCAGCACCCCCCCCCCACGGGCTCACCCCGAGGTGGGCGCAGGCCGGGGGACCCCAGGCCCTGCGCAGGCTGTGCATCGCCCACTGCCCCACCTGCGCGGGCGTGAGTGTGTGCACAGGTGCATGAACACGCGTGTGTGGCCATGTGCACGCACACGCTGGCATGTGTGCATGCATGTGCACAGATGTGCGAGCAGGGGCACGTGCACATGTGAGAGTGCACAGGCATGCCAGCGTGCATGTGCTTTTGTGTGTGCATGTGTGTGTGCATGCATGCGTATGCATGTGTCTGTGCAGGCATGCGTGCTTGCATGTGTGTGTGCATGCATGTGTCTGTGCAGGCATGCGTGCTTGCATGTGTGTGTGCATGCATGTGTCTGTGCAGGCATGCATGCTTGCATGTGTGTGTGCATGCATGTGTCTGTGCAGGCATGCGTGCTTGCATGTGTGTGTGCATGTGTGTACATGTAGGTGCATATATGTGCAAGTGTGCGTATGCCCACATCCATACACATGTGTGCGTATGGGGAGGGGACCTGCAGCGTTTCTCGCAGCAGGCGGAGCGGCTGCAGGAAGGACTCTGGTGCCAGGGGAGCTGCCATGGGCCGTGGGCTCAGGTCTCAGCCCCGCACCCACCCTGCATGCCTCACAGGTTGGTGCCAGGAGGAGCTCGCAGCCCTCCCCTCCTCCACACCCTGTCCCCGTGGGGCGATGCTGTGGGAAAGGGAGCCAGACCAAGCCTGAAGACGGGACCCATTTGCCAGCGCATTTACGCCCAGGGCAGCAAGCAGGTGCTGTGCTCTCAGCGGGACTCGTTTGCTGCAGGCTTCCCTCACACCTGCCCTCGTTTCAGGGCAGCGTGGGATGCCTTGGACACTCTTCCGCTCTTCCCCATGCCCAGATGGACACTGGCTTTTGCAGCCCTGCCAGCCTCCTGCTGCGTGATACATATGACCGTGCCCGTCGCTGGGTCTGGATCTGCTTGGCAACAGCTAATTTTACTATCGAGTCAAACTCCTCTTTTATTTGCTCTCGGTGGCAGCAAGCCTTTTCATCATGGATGCTATTTGGGCAATGCAGAGTGACAGAGGTGATAAATCATATCACCGCCGTCTCCTTGTCCAGTAAACACTGCCATAAATTCCTTAATCATGTTTTTTGTACAGGAATTACAGACAAACTCTGCACACAAAGATCACCTGCCTCTGCCTCTGGGCTGAGGCACTGGGCTCAGACTCGGGGCTGTCTCCAGCCGGCGTTCAGCTCCTGCCAGCAGCACCACGCTGCGTTGAGGAGCCCAAACAAGAATATTTGTTCCTGCATCATCGCTCTCAAAGCTCATCCCATGAGATGCCATCTCATCATGGCATATTTTGTCTCCATTTATCACCTGTTAGAGGGGTTTGGGAGGTTAAGGTGAAGTCCTCAGAGCCACGGGGTCCCTCTGCCTTTCTGCTGGCTCAGAGCCATCCTGGCTTCCTTGGCTGGTCTCAAACCGCCTCTGAGTTCCCTTCAGGCTCTAACTACCAATATTTAACCTACTTATTCGTAACATTTTGCCCTGTTCCTGGGGACATCCCAGCCCTCCAAACTCCAGGCAGTGATTTTGCTCGCCCTACGAGAACCTGCCCTGGCAGATCTACCGACCCCCTTACACAGCACCGCTGCCACACACGGCTCATCGACTCTCATGGAGTAAAACCCGGATTTCTGAAGCCATCACATCTCAGTTTTGCCGCCCCGGGGGGTGAGGAGCTGGGAGCATTGGGGTCCCCCTTTCCTGCTGCTGCCTGATATGACCCTTCCTCTGCGAACAGTTTCTGAGGCTGGGGGTGTGTGTGGGGGGTGTGTGTGCAAGTTTGGCTTTTGCAGACCCTGGAGGGATGGCTCCTCCAGGATGCTTGCAGGAAACCTTACACGAGTGGGTTAATGCCACGTGGAGAGAGGCCAAGGCCATGTCCAAAGTCTTGAGCAAAGCCCATCTGCACACATAGACCATGGCAAGGAGTGGGGGGAGAGGCTGGCCCAAAGCTAATTATGCGGGGGGGGGCCATGCTGCCGGTGGGGAGGAAAGCGGAGGCAAGTTCTCGGGGTTGGCGGTCGGGTCGAGGAGGCTGCAGGGCTCTGGGGGCAGCTGGGGAGAGGGAGCCCCGGAAGAGAGGGGCTGGGGAAGGTTTGGGGTTAGAGGTTGGCTTCACACAAAGGAGCAAGCGGCTGGAAGACGGTACGACGCTGAGAGCCAATCATCGCGGCAGCCCAGCGATAAAAGGGCTTGCGAGGCGGCCGTGGGAGCTCGCAGGAAACCGCTCCCGCTCCCACAGCCCTGGCCTCTGCAGCGGGGAGAAAGGGAGCGAGAACACCCTACCATCAGGGACGGCCAGACAGACCCACTGCCGGACAGACCCACCCTGCCGGGGTGAAACCCTCCTGCTCGGCATCGCCGTGAGGAGCCCAGGCATATGGTGAGCCTTCACTCGTGCAGAACAACAGGGCTGAGAGGCGGCAGGCGGCTCGGCGGGAGACAATGATGGTCCCTGAGATGTGGGGAGCGAGGGGGTTCATCCACCCCGGGGACCGCTGCCGACTGCAGCTCTGCTTAGCGCTGGGAAGAGAGGGAGATGCTGGGGGGAGAAAGCACGACTGAGCGGTGGGGAGGGAGAGAGAGGCAAGCGCCCAGGGAGAAAGGGATGGAGAGGAGGGAGGAATGCAAAGACAGGGAGAGTGTCGGGAAGCAGCACCGCTGGCCGGGAGCCACCCAGCAGACGGGGGGTTCATCCCCCCTGCACAGCCCCCTGGGAGGAGGTCCCATCCAGATGCGCTGGGAACTTTTTTGCTTTGGGAGGAGGCTCGGCCAAGGTGGTCGCGGGAAGCAGATTCAGGGTGGGGGAAAACACAAGGGTGTCTGTTCTTGGCCCTGGGTGGCCTCGCTGGGGTCAGGCGGGGGCAAGGAGATGCTGTCTGAGCTCCAGGAGGCTGTTGGGGAGCAATGCTGCTGAAGGGGGGTGAGCACCCCATGCCCTGCGTGAGCTGGGGGTGAGGGGCTTGCAGCCAGCGTATCATGGGGACAAGAGTGAGTGGAAGCCTGTGCTCCCTGGGTCAGCGGGCATCTTGGGGTGCAGCGTTTCGGGGCTTGCACTTCCCATTTGGGCTGTAATTCCCCCTTTGTTGTGTGCTGCAGTACATGCTGGAGGGGGGCTGGACAGATCCATTTTATTAAGCTGATCAGAAAGAGCAGAGATGGATGAAAACCTGTTAGATCCTGACTCCCCTCTCCCCCTTCGTTAATGCCTGCTAATTCTCGATGGTGTGTCTCCAGCCGCCTCACCCACCCTGTCTTTAAACCTTCCCAGAGACAGGTCTTTCATCACTTCCCTAGAGAGGCTGTTGCACGACTGTGAGATCTAATAACAACACAAATACCCTGAGCTCTGACATAACCCTTATAGAGCCAGGCATCTACCAGGGCTTCACAAAAGAGAGCAGCTCTGTTTTCATTGGGGGTGGGGGGAAGGGAGCAGAAATAAATGAAATGATTTGTCCACTGTCACCCAAAAATTAGCAGCAGAGGTGGGAATCAAGCCCAGGTCTCCTGAATCCCAGTCCGGTGCTGTAACTACCACGTTTTGAGACCGTCTGCTCTGTCTAATCCCCTTGGATCACTTGAGACCAGCTAAGCGACCTTGTAGATCACATTTTAAATCAATTTTCTTTTGATTTGTGTTCATGGGGTGGGCATCAGTTTTGAAGGAGCATGGCAATTCAGCAGCCTGGATCATGCCTCGGAAACTGGGCTTTGTCCACAGAAGACATCGTGTGAGGGCTCTCGCAGGGAAGACATCTGGTGCCCCAGCTGAGCTGTTGTGTATTTAAGGCCAGGAGTAGCACATCTGCAGCATTATTAATGTAGATTACAAAATAATTGCAGGGCAACTGATCAAGCCTAGTCCGAAACGGCTCCAGCATTAACGTCCTTTTTAAATGGGAGCCCTGCAAGCAGCAAATTCCCAGTTAAGAAGCGAGGGTCTGTCAGAACCAGCCTCTTGGGCTTTGCAAAGTGACTAGATGCATCTTCTTTTTCATACAGCTCAAAACTAGGTCCCTGACCTTTTTTGGTCAACAAAAATCCCACGAGACTTCTCATTAGGGAAGGGAGTTCCTCTTCTGGTTTCCTTCAGCGAGTCAGTCCTGTGAGCCTACAACTACCCCCTCCAGTCCTACATGGTGATGGAGTTTTTCTTTTCCTTTTTGCCCATCCTCAGCTTTTGCAGTGTTGTCCATCGTCAGGCAGCTGCCATGTTCCCCCAGAGGTGTCTGCCTTTCACTTTCCAGTTAAGTCATTTTTATCTGCCATCTGGGGGTGTTGCAGAGCTTACCTAGCTGTTAGCAAAAGCTCTGGGATGGAAAACATTAAATCTGGGTGAAGGGATTATTGCAAATAATATTAAGCACACTTTAGACATATTTCTCACTCCTTTAGTGACCCATAACCCCCACCATATGGCCAGCTCAAGGGTGTTCAGACACAAGGAGCCTCAGCAACCTCTGATGTGCCTCTTCAGGGTGTGTTTTCCCAGCACACTCGTTGCTCTGCTGAAATCCCGTGGCCTTGCAGAGCACCAGATCCTATACTGGGCTGTTTGGCATCTTGGTTCCTAAAAGGGAGAATGGAGGTGAAGGCTGAAAATAGTCAGAGCAGCTCAAAAACAACGTTCTTTTGAGAGATTTAACCTATGAGTGTGATTTTGGTGGCTGTTTTTTTCACACAATCTGCACTTGGACACAAACGCAGGAGGACACAGCAGCTCTCACAGGGGTGGTGCGGAGGCAGGGACCATGGAAAGTGGTTGTGCTGTGTTTTGGGGTGCCAGGGCTCACTCCTGCTCTCGCTGCGTCCGCAGATGGAGAAACAGCAGAAGCTCTCGGGAGGGGCTGCAGGGCTCCCGCAAAGCTTTGCTTCAGGTATGGGCTAATGCACATAGGACATGCCAGTCCAAAGTCTGGTGTTTTACAGGTGATATTGCATGAGAGGAGATTAGCCAACAACATCTACAGGTTATGACTGGGGAAAGAGGGAATTACAGGGGATTACAGGTCCATTAATTGGAGTACAATAAAAGGTGAATTTCTAGAATAGGTTTGGAAGAGTAATCAAAGACAAGGTGTTGGGAAGCAGAATAAAATACAGTGTGGTTTTCACACAGATCATGTCAAGTGAGCTCAGTATCTTCCTTGGGTATTGTAACTGACTTCTGAAACAACAGGGCCTCATGAATCTGGATTTAACGAAAGCACTTGATACAGTCCCCCAAGAAAATGGTTATTTTAGGTGGAGACAGAAAGAGGATAGGGAAGAGACAGCAAAATAGAAGGAGGACGCTTGGACCCTTCTACAAGGAGAGATCTAGGGTCTGAACTTGTTAACAATCTCTTTAGAAGTCAGGAGATCTGCCCACGGTGAGAAAGAACAGATCAGCAAACAGGAAGATGAGACTGGAGCCCCAGAAATGGCTGAAGTAGAGCTGTGCCAGAGCAGGCACTTGGGGAGCTGCAACACGAAGCTGCTGTAGCCTGGAGGGACCTCAGCAAGGGCAGGGCACTGAAGAAGAGTGAGCTTCTAGGATTTCTGGCAGAGGTGGCAGAGGAAAAGCACATCGGGCCAGATGTTTTCTGGGGTGCCAGAGAAGTATTTGTACCAGAATACAAAGGTCTGAGAGCTCCTTTAGTGTGGTGCATCCAGGTCAGCTCACCTACCTGCAGCGGGCTGCCAAGGTGGCTGTAGGAATGGAGAACCCACCTTGTGAGAACAGATTAAAAGGAATTGGATTCTCCAGCTAAAAAAAGACTGTTAAGGAATGTGATAACTCCTTATGAATCCCTTTGGGAGACAAATATTATGGTGGGAGAAGAACTAGGAACATAATGCCAGTATAAGAGTAAATGGATATACATTTATGTAGGAAACCAGAAGGTGAGGTTTCCAGGTGGAGCATGGTTTATGGAAGAGACTATGGAAAAAGCGAAAAGGGGAGGGAGAAAGCATGAACTGCTATTTGCCTATCGTGCTTCTTTGCACCAGGTTTATATTGCACTTAATTAGTACCATGCTGCAGAGCCTCCAAGTCTTTCTCCCAGTGAAGCAGTTTTGCCTAATGTCCAACCTGAACCTCCCAACCTGCAATTTTTGGCCATTGCTGCTTGCTCTGTCATCTGGCACTACTGAGAAGGATTTGTCTCTGCCTGGAAGAGGCTCTTCTCATCCTCCCACCAGGCTTTCTGCTGCATTTGTTTTATCTGAGCTCCTAGCAAGGTAAGAGATTGCGGGGAGCACAGACTCCCTTCAGACCGTGATTTTTAATGGATGCCATTAAACATGGCCACGGTCCCAGGAACGGGCTGCTCCATGCTTCAGTTTCTGCTTCTAGAAAACGGACTAATCCCAACAGCATCCTCCTGCCCCATCTTCCCCCTCGCTGAGAGGCAGGGGCTGGGGACCAGCCCCGTCCCCCTTGGCCCCAGTCCTTCCAGGGCCGTGCACCTCCTCCTCATGGGAGACAAGCCGAGGCAGGGGCAAAGGTGGGAGAGCAGAGCGGGTGGGCAGGGGCTTCCCTCGGGCTCCCTCCTTGCTCATACGGGTCCTCCATTGTTGCCCTGACAAAGGCAGCCCTGTTCCTCCCCACAACTATTCCTTGTCAGCATCCCTCAGCATTTCGGCTGCCGATTTCCTGCCCACTGGCAGCCTGTCAAGAGGCAGCCCGGGCACAGAACGTGGATGGAAAGCGGATTAGTGGGGCAGCCTGGTGGAAGGTAGCTCCGTGCCGTGGGGTGTGGGCAGGGACAGGTCTGTGCAGTGGGGCTGCTCTCCAGAAACCTAATGAACAGGGTAGTGGTGTCCACGGCAGTGGCCTGGCTGCTCCTCCCTGAAGTCCTCCACCCTGCATCAAACAGCAGGGACCTGCACTGGGTCCCAAATACTGATGAGATCAAGTAGTTGGCTCAAAGCCACACAAGGAGCCAAGATCTGAAGCTGAATTAGGGTCTTCCATGGCTAAAGCTGGAGCCATGACCACCAGGCTTCCTCCATCATCCCCCCCAGACTGTTTCTTTCCGTGCTTGAGAAGCCGAAGCAGCACTGGGGTCACTGTCCCCCCTTCCCCAGCAGCGCTATGCCCAGTTCTGGTCCTGGCCCATTTGATGCTGACTCTGCACCATGTTTTGCTCCATGGTGTGGATTGGCTGTGAGGCCCCAAGGCTGCAGAAAGCGGGGCCAGCTGGGCAGTGAGCTGGGTGATTCCCAGGCTCAGGACACAGGCTCTTCCAGCTCCTCTTCACCTCCCTCCCACGCAGTCCTGCTGAGAGAGACCATGGGCTGAGCTGGCCGTGGAGCTGGAGGGTCAGCGCTGTCCTGTGTGTGTAGGCTGCACTAATCCTGCACATGATCTTGGGGACATCAGTCCCCACAGCAATCGGCTTAGTCCACGATTTCCTGGGGGAGAGGCTTGACAGCGTCTCCGCGGTGTTGAGCCCCTGCCCGTGCCTCGCCGTGCTGCCGGGGTACTCCGCATCCTCCCAGGATGGAGGAGGAAGAGGCCCGGATTCCCCACACTGCACTTTGCCTTTGGGAAAGCCTCTTGCAACGGTACGGTGATCCCAGCAGTAAACATACACTTCACAGGGCTGCTAATGGGAACCATATGGCAGAGAGGGGCCTCTCGCCCTCCGCAGTCACACTGCTTTCCTGTGCCGGAAACCCATCGGCTCTCGGAGAGGCCATTAGCCAGCACCGGGCTGCACCGGGCTGGGGGCCCACTGGGAGCAGGCTGGCTTGGCAGCCCCATGAGCGAGGGGAAGGGGGGAGAGGCTCCCCGCACCCATCCTGGCTGCAGGAAATGCGATGCTTCAAAGGCAGGTTGGGGCGATTGGGGAATTTCCCGGGGGGGCCACCCCAGATTCTTCCCTCTCCCTACACCTGCCCCCAGGTCAGGCAGGAGGGTGAGAGGGGACGGGAGAGGCGGCTAGGCAAAAGCTCTGTGACCGAGCAGCTTCTGGGATGGATGTTGCCTTCCTCACCCCAAACTGCTCCCCGTTCAGTGCTAAAAGACGGAGCTGTGGCACCCTCTGTAGCTGCTCCCACATGCCAGTGGGCACGGGTCCCCTGCGGATGCCAGACAAGCTCTAACCCCAAGGTCCTCAGTCAAACACCAGCTTGAGATCACCAAAAAAGCCCCCAGAGCAGGATGGGCAGCTGCCTGTCATGCCCTGTGGGCGGGCAGGGCTGGCAGCTTGGGCACCAAGTGCATCCTGCTGGCTGTGGTGCCATGTCTCCGGAGCACATGGAGATCCACCTCTCTCCATGTCTCCCATGCTGTGGCCACCAGGGGCAGGAAGAGCGGAGGCTGTAGAAGCAAAGGGGTTCCTGTCCTCTGTCCTGAGCCAGATGCCTGAAACTGCTGGCTGCAGGACCAGGAGACAGACAGTCCTCACTCCTGATCTTCCCAGGCTGTGTAGATGGCTAAGAGTCTTGGGGAACAGAAGTTGGGAGAAGTCCAGTCAGGTCTGGCAGTTATGGTGCCAGTGTCCACCAAGGAGACTTGGACTTGGCTTTCTTGCTTTGCCACGGGTGCCCTCTGTGCTCCTCAGAAAACCAGTGAGGCCTCCTGCCACACGCTGGAGGGCTGTCCTGGCAATCGTGAAGGCTTCGTAACATCAATGTGGC
This sequence comes from Phalacrocorax carbo, assembly GCF_963921805.1. NCBI lineage: Eukaryota > Metazoa > Chordata > Aves > Suliformes > Phalacrocoracidae > Phalacrocorax > Phalacrocorax carbo. The sequence continues at coordinate 4,051,561 of NC_087537.1, forward strand.
AGCACGTCCTTAAGCAAAGCCTGTGCCACCGGGGTTCCTCCGCTCATGGAGGCTTTGTTGCCTGCCTTGGGCTCAAATCCCATCCTGTGCAGACTCCTTGGTAGAGCAGTAACAGCAGTTGAGAGTCTCCTAGAAACCCTCCTGTGGTTTCCAACTTGTTCTGTTTCCCTTATCGCTTCAGCACACCCTTCCCCTTTGAGATTTCTACTCTTGCCTCCCATCCTTCAGCAGGAAGGACATTTAGCAACTTCTACTCACACGCCTGTAGGGCAGCTACAACGAGGGGACCTCTCGTTTGAAACCAAGGCTGGGAGAGTGTGGGCACAAGCCTGCGAGCAGGGTATGTGCATGGAGGGGAAGAGGGATGTTACGAGGAAGGAGACCTGAAGGATGGGGCTGGATGGAGAACTTCAAGCCATGGGGCAGGATATGTGGGATGGCATTGGAGGGAGCAGGGTTTGGGTGCAAGAGAAGCAAAGGAACAAATAGTAGGTGGAAGGAACCAGGCGGGGTGTGTGTGTATAGGGAAGGGCAAGAGGGGGATGATGGAGAGACTGGGAAAACCGAGGGGAAGAAGGTGGCTGGGGTGAGGGGGGAAGATGAGCTGTGAGGGAAGAAGAAGGGAAGCTGGGAGTGGAGAGACGCTTGTGGCAAAGGCAGGGGAGAGGGTGAAAGGCAGGTGAAAAGGGGGAGGGCTGTACATCCACATTAGAGGCATGCGTGGGGTAGGGACCAGAGGGGTTGTCTGGGTTCTGCAAGTTTCCCCCGGGATCTGCGCTGGGCTCTAGGCACCGTACCGGCCCCAGAGATGTGAGAGGGAAGGTCCTGTCCCAGGGAACGGGGGTCAGAGAGGGGCTGTGGGCTTGGGTCTGGCCCGGCCCTCGGCACATGCTGGGTACGGCAGCAGCCGCCTGCGTGCTGCCATCCGCCCCGCTCGGCGAGCAGGAAATAACAAGCAAACCGCAGAGGAGACGGGAAATGATTTAGGTAAAATTGGAGCCGCATTCTCAGATGAGGTTGTGAAATGTTTGCGACGAGGGCCGTCCAGCCCCCAGGCCTGCGAGGGGGAGCCCAGTTCACCCACCGCTGCTCAGGACCTGGAGCAAAGACTGCTCAGTTCTGAAAGCAGTCACTAATTTCGGGTGCTTGGCTGGGCACAACGCAAGCCTCATGTCACCTGCTGGGTGTTGGGACTTTTTAGGCAGCCAAAGAGCCCCCCAAACCCAGGGCAGGTTTGCAAATGTCACCATGAGATTGGTATTGCGGAGACATCCCCCGCCCCAAGCCCTCCACCGTGGCATATCTCCTGCCCTGGGGTTTCTCAGGGTCTACCCTAGCCCTTGGGCAGCAAGAAAGTTTTTGGGGTGACAATATGAGAATGAGAAGTTTAAGGAGGAAAGAAAAGCAGCCCCAGACAGGAATGGGGTGTGCGCTGGTTTGCCAGCCCCCAGCACATCCCCACCATGCAGAGCCACCCTTCACCCTCCTATTCCTTGCTCTGCTCCTCCCTCTGCATCGTTTGCTCAACCCTGCACCTCTGTCTTGCGTATGCAAAACACGGCTCATCAAGCCTGACCTTTTATGGGTGTTTTGAAGGCAAGGTGTGATGGGGAAAAACCCCTGAGGATCTGTCAGTGCCTTTTCAGCTAATTTTTACCAAAAGGGGTGACTTGCAGCACTGGTGTTTTTTTTTCTGTGCTGCATTAAAATTGGTCCAAGACCTGTCAAACTCGTCTTCCTGGGCACTCAGCATATCACACAGGAGCCACAGCTTATGGGTCTTGGCCTAAAGGGAACATGGGCTCCCCAGAGAAGACAAAATCCCCATCACTCCCTCTGCTGAGCTGTGAACTGGTCTGTTCAACAGTGCTTTTCTGGGCTAAAATTAGACTAAAATCACAGTCTGCTCCAGCAACACCAGTCCTTTAGTGGCTACATTAGTGAAACACTGGGTGCTGGTTTCGCTGCCTTGGACAGTGGCTCTGGCTGGGTTGGGAGTCGTAGCCTTGCTGCTAATAGCTGGCCATTGCCTGGCAATTGCCTTCCACGCTTGGGTTTGGAGCAGAAGCCATCACATCACCTTCTGCTCATGTTTCTGGCAGCCCTCTTCCATGCTAACCCAATCCCTTTGTATGGGAAGGAGGACGAGAGCTACTGAGCTGTACGCCAGCCTCACCTCAGCATCCCGATCACCTGCCAGCTTCCTAAAACCAAGCAGTATTCCAGACCTGCATCTCCTGGCTGCCAGTCCAGCCTGGTGTGCCCAAACCTCTTGGATCTCTTGAGAAACCCCTAGACCAAAGAGGCTGCACGGAGCCCATGGAGGAAGCTTTGAACTTGTTGCTGTCACACACCAGCTCCTGCAGCGCTGTGCGGCTGCCGGGTTTGGAGTGATGAAACCAGCCACGCTCCTGTTGACATTTCCTTTCCAGGTGTTGCAAGAGGTCTGTCTTAGACACCTCCCCAGGGAACACCGGCCCACAAACTTCAAGCTCAGGATTAAATAGACGGAGGAGGGGAAGGAACCATGTTCCAGGCCACGGAACCCGCCAGCCCACCCCCAACTCACGTACGTAGCATCCCCTGCGGTTTGTATGAGAATTTCAAACCGGGTTTTGATTCTCAGGGACGGAGGGTCATGTACAGAAGGTGCTGTATTCCGGACTTGACATTTTAGGGTGATCAAAGGCACAGTCACTGCTACTCAAACAACAAAACTGGGGACAGGAATGTTCCAGCAGAAGGGGCTGTTTGCTGAGCACATTGCAACGCCAGCGTCCAGGCTCTGGTCCATACAGAGCTGCTCACCCTGCTCCCGCCTCGAGTTGCTGTTTGTTTGTGTTTCCATGGCTTTCTGTGATCACAATTGAGAGCATGCGAGCTGCTTAGGATTGGAGTGATTGGAGATGGAAAAACATAAAGGCTCAAGAACATCTCCTGCTGGGACAGGATACGGCCCTTCCCCGAGGGAGGATATATCAGATATGAAATAGATAGTGTGCCTGATCGGAGCCAGAAGGCTGCTGAGAAGTGACGAGCAATGGTGGATTGCCTGTAGCCTTGGGAACGGATGTGTTCCAGCTCCAAAGAGGCAGCGTTTTCCTTAGCTCTGGTCAGCTGTGCCTGGAAACAGTATATTAAATCCTAATCCCAGGAGAGCACCTGCGGTTGTTTTACCAGTGCCAAGGGATGCAACCGGTTTTACACAGCCTGAGCCTCCCCACTGCCCATGTCCCTCTGTTGACTTTGGCTTATTCTTCCAGCCTTGTGGGAGTGAGAGGAAAATCATGTCCCTGACCTCAGTCAATGAGAGGAACTGAGGAACGTCTGAAGAGGCAGCTCAGCGAAGTGAGAGTTTCCTGTGCATTTCTTAGACAAACTGTTTCCAAAAATACGAAGGAGAAACGATGGAGAAGGGTAAAGCAGAAGGAACAGGGATGGAAGATCAGCCTGGGGGGAGAGAGAAGGGGCAGTGCTGGCCAAGCAGAGCCGAACCAGCAGCAAGAGGAAGGACAAGGAGGCAGCGGGGTGATGTTCTGGGGTCACACTGCCCCAACCTTGGGAACAAAGAGTGCAGAGGCTGGGCAAGTCTGTTGTAAAGCGGTCCTGGCTGGTCCGCCTTGCTAAAAGTGTGTTAACCCCTATGATCCTGACTGTTTGAAAGAAGGAGGGAGCATTTTCATCAGTGCAAAGGCAGGCTGAAGTACTTGCAGGTGGCTGACAGGGACCCAGCGGGTGCCTGCGCAAACAGTCAGCTTGGGAAAGGCGCAGGACTGTGGGGCTGCACGGTGGAGCACGCGAGGGGGAGGAGTGGGAGGTGAGTTGGGAGGAGATGAGCTGTTGCAGCTGCAGATGGGAGAGCGTGCACCGAGACCCTGCTCTGAAATCCTGGGGGCAGAGGTACAGGCACCGCGGGGTTTGGATCTCTCTGCCCCGCTGCTCCTCCCGCAGCTGCAGGGTCCAAGTAACATCTGCTCCCACCAAGCTGCAGAATGCCACGGAGCAGGTCTTCAACGCTGAGCGTGCGCCGCGGCCCCTCCTGCCTCCGCACACAGAGCCCGCAGGGACTAGCGAAGGCCTTTTGCTCTCGCTTACGGTGCAGGCGTTTCCTGCGCAGCGCAGCAGCGTGACGGGCTGATAACAGGGCTAGCAGAGGAACCCAGAAACAAAACATCCGCTGGGGGGGGACCAGCACGACATGCTCCATGAGAGCGAGGGGCACCCCAGTTATCCCCTGGAGGAACCGGCAGCCTACCACCCTCTGACTGCAGGCAAAGACTGGCAACGGCAGCATTGCTAGAGCCCTGCGCACCTCCAGCGAGAGAGAGGTTGATTATCACTCTCCTGCCCTGTGGGGCAAATGATTGTTGGCCAGGAGGAGCAGGAGCAGCATCTCACACCAAAGCAGAGCTGCTGTCAGCAGACGCATAAGCCAGCTGCTGACAATTTGCTGGTGCAGGTCACAGAGAGGGTTTTGCCAGGGGCTTGTGCTGTGGCAGCTCAGCAAGCCCCTTCCTCCTCTCTGCCTGCCGCAGGCCCAAACTGTCCCCCAGGGATGTGGAAAGAGTGCTCCTCTGCTCTGCTGTTGTTACTCCTGAGGGGCAATGCCAGTGCTGTGGGTCCCAAGACATTGCATGGCGGTTGCACTGGGTGGCCAAGGACGGTACCTGATGCCTGCAGATGGTGAGAGCTGCTCGTCAGCGGGACAGTTGTTACCCCAGGGTTGTGTTCTGCGATGCCTATGCTGTGACATCTCCTGGATCTGTGCTTGGGTGCTACCACCACAAAAGAGGTCTGCTGTACCTTGGCCATGGAAGAAACAAATCTGTGCCGTGCTCTTATGTTGAGAGAGAGGCCTCAGTGAGCAGTGCTGGATGAGAGAGCCGGCTGCTCTGCCCCCAGAGCCCCAGGCAAATACCACAGCCTCCTGGTGCCCGGTTCCTTCTCTGCAATATGTGCGTGTTTTTTCCTCTTTTTCTATTTTCCTCTCTTCCTTCTCCTCTTTGGTAATAGCACCATGGTGCAGGGAGTAACTCGCACACAAGGACCTGATGGAGCTCATGGCCTCTGGGCAAGTGAGTTCAGAGACGGTCATCGCGTGCCCGTGACAGCCAGGCAGGGGCTGCTGGCGTGCCCCAAGGTCCTGCAGCTCAGCTGCCTGTACCGATCCTCCACTGCTCCTCCTTAAGCACAACTCAGTGTCAGGCTTGTCATTCCAGGCTCTCATTTTCATTTCTCTTCTTCCCTTCTTAGGAGGCAAAGAACAGCTCAGGAGGCAGCACGGTGCAGCGCTCCAAGGTACCTGCAATTTTACCACATCCTACCGATTCACAGCAAGGGGGGAAGGACTGAGAGCCCAAGGCCCAAGCACCAATCCAGCCCAGCATCTGTGGGGTGCAGAGAGGGTGCGGGGAGATGGGGCTGCTTCACGCTAACCACTGCTCCAGCAAATGGCAGCACAGATAGTAAGAAAGACAGCTGTGGTGGGAGCCAGGCACAGGCTATCCCAAACCCCGTCCTCATCCTCTCTCCCTTTGGTCTCCCCTTTCCCAGTCCTTCAGCCTGAAGGCACAAGTGAAGGAGGTGTGCACTGCCTGCCAGAAAACCGTCTATCCCATGGAGCGGCTGGTGGCGGATAAATTCGTCTTCCACAACGCCTGCTTCTGCTGCAAGCACTGCCACACCAAGCTCAGGTGAGCCAGGCTGGGAGGCCGCCGTGCTTGCTGATGGCGAGGTGGATGGGTAGCACTGCGGCTCTGCCTGGCCTGGGTGGGGGACACCACTCTAAATAGCGCACCCACCCTCCTATCACAGCCCTTCGTCCTCTTGTGGGGTAGCTAAAGACCCCCAGCCCACTCATCACAGCAAAAAAGGAGCTTATCTGCCCACCTGGTCCCAAGTCTCAGCTAAATCCCACCTGGTATGGAAAGCGAGCTTTATCCCTCAGGAGCAGGGAGAGAGCTCGAAGGTAACGCAGAGCTGAGCCACAGCTTCCTGCTAGATGACACAGAGCCAAGGCTGAGCTGCCCTGCGGGACCCAACTCTTAACAGGGCTCTAACGCTGCTCACAGCAGCCCCTAACATCCCGAGCTGGCTGGAGGGAGCCTAAGGGTCCCCTCCTGTGTGTTACCTCCTCCTTCCCCCCCTGTCCCGGTGCCCCCAAGCCGCAAACGCTTCCCTCCAGCCCACAGCCAAGTCCCCCTGCCCAGCTAACTCTGCCCTCCCTCCCCAGCCTGGGCAGCTACGCGGCGCTCCACGGGGAATTCTACTGCAAGCCCCACTTCCAGCAGCTCTTCAAGAGTAAAGGCAACTACGACGAGGGCTTTGGGCGCAAGCAGCACAAGGAGCTGTGGGTGCACAAGGAGGTGGAGAGCGTGACCAAGTCGGCATGAGCGGGGCCAGCCCACCCTTCCCTGGAGCCCAGCAGAGACGGCACGGAGCAGTGCTGAGCCAGGGGCTAACTGAGCTGATGTAAAGCAAAGGGGACCCAAGGGCCTGTGGGCGGTAAGGGAAGGGAGGCAGCCCAGCCCTCTTTGGAGGATGCTCAGAGGGGTCCTACAGGCCATAAGGGCAGGGCACAGGGGACCGGGGTGCAGCCCCCAGACCTTAAGCCCTCTCCCTGCAGGCCCCTCTCGTTCATGAGATCAGACCAGAATCACTTGCCCCATGGGAACCCCAGCCGTGTTCATACGTTTCAGGCCTGCCACCATGGAAAAGGAGATGATCTGGGGGTTTAACCCAGCCTTTAAGTCACAGCAGAGCTCCCAGCTCCTGTCACACCAATCCTGCCTTGCTGGGGCTCTGAATAAGGAGGGTCCTTGGTTTACATCAGCTCAGTTCAGCTGGGATTGTTCAGCCTTAAGGATGTTGCCCTGCGACTGTTTGACAGTGTCTCTTTTTTATATTTGCCTTTGATTGGTACGTTCTGCGCTGGAGCCTGGCACGGCAGCTTCACGTGTGACGCTGCTCCACGCGCTCTTTTATTTTTTTAATACAAGGTTTCTGAGCCTTCCCTGTCTCGTCCTGTGTTCCCAGGGGGCCGGGGAGGTGGGAGCAGCAGTCAGGTCTGCCTCTTACTGCCCAGTTACTGTAGAAAGAGCCTTTGCCCATGCAGACCGAGAAAGTACTCCTGGGTACACGTGTGTAACATTATGACTGAGGCAGACCGTCCTTTGGAGACTGAACCCCGGATTTCAAATTGCACACCAGTGTTACTACCCTGCGAGCTACCCACCCCGGCTGTAACCGCACGCCAGCTTCCACGCGGAGCCCGGACCGCCCTCAAAGGGAATTCACTGTCCTGTGGATTAGATCCACCCCTCCGCCCTGCATACATATCGTGGCTAACTCGCTTCCCCTTCCACGTCAATAAACATTGTGCCCTGCCTCCACAAGCAGATACTGGCTCAATTCACTCTGCAGCTGGTGCAATGGGCAGGGCGGGCATCAGATCTGGGCCGACTGGTGCGATGCGAGGTCTGGTTTGGATCAACCCCATCTGCTGAGCTGTCGTGTTTGGACAGCATAGTCCATACAAATGAATGAGCCCAACAAGACGTGCCAGGCTGGAGAGCCTAATGCGGTGAAACCAGGGAAAGCAGGTGAGTCTGTTTTTAATTATTGTTTACCTCCTTCCTCCACACACGATTTGTAAGACTAGCTTGAAGGAGTAAGGATTGAGGAACCCCACATCTTTCAAATGCTACAGGAATTAGGCTTTTCAGAGCCCACAGAGCAGAGCAACAGCCCTTGACAGCAACAGCAAGAGCCCCTATTCCATCACTGACTGATAACATCAGCTCCCTCACGCACGTCCTCTGGGAGAATCCAGACACAGACATGAGAAGAGGAGCTAAGGACTGAAGATGGGCAAGGATGGGTATAGGTAGTCCACAGGAGTCCCAGGAGGAACAGATGGTACGTATAGAGATGTGTTCTTAACCCAGGTCACTGCGGTCCTCCTCGCTCAGTACAAGTCCTCCTGGGGCTCTGGGTGAGCACCAAGAGCCAGGCAGCATCTCCGCAGCTCTCCTGCGCTGGCAAAGCTGGCTGCAGTCACACCTCATCTCGGGGGAGATACGTGTTGGATGACCCCTGGAGCTTGATGTCCCTCCTGTTGAACAAGTTACTTCCCCTTTTTAGATAAGAGCTTTTTAAAGGGCAGGTCTGTCAGCTCTTCTGGGTGGGGACCGCCTGGGGATTTACTCCGCCAGCACAGCAGGGCCTGTATAAAGACAGGGGCCCTGGCAAGGCTCCAAGTGAGTTTCAGCCAAGCGTCCCCATCACGCAGGTGCTGCCGACTCCTCCTCACACCAACACGTAGGCGACAGATTTACACCAGGATAAAAGCCGCTTCCTCAGCAGCCCCGCAGCATTCGTTGCCATAAAACAGAAAGCAAGTGGTCGCTGCTCTGCAGGGAGGGTCTTGTAATGCTGTTGGGGTTGTGGCCCCCTCCTTCCGAAGGGTGACTTAGAAAATGAAAGCAGACTCCTCGGTTTCGCTTCCCGTTTCTCGCTGGCCTCACTTCCCCATTCCCTCACCTCGGCAGGCTGCTGCTCTTTTCTGCACAGCAGGGCAATCGGATACAAAGCATTTTTAACTATAGCAGATAATTTTGGGGTAGGGGAGGGAGAAAAAAAAACCCCAGCTTTTAAATATTGGGCTTTCAGTTAAAAAGAGAACATTAAGCAAGAAGAACAACGATGCTCCATTTCTCTCCTTCCCTCTCAAAAATTGAAATTTGGGATTTTGTCCATAGCACTCACCATTTTCTACCTACCCCCTTCTCATATGGGCAGAGAAAACCCTCGTTGATGTAGCAGAAATGGAGAGAGCACGTGCAGGCGCGAGAGGTGCGAGGTCTCCAGCCTGCTATATCATCGTTTTCTGCACAGTCCCCTTCTCTGATTTTGAGAGCAGGAACCAAAAACCAGACTATATATTACTGAAAGGGGCTGCAGCAGCCTGACCCAGGCACCACAGTTCGGGGGAGGGAAGCGAATCGGATGAGCATCAGATTCACGTGGAGGAGAGAGACGTTCGATACAGCTACGTTTCAGAATGGCTGCTGCACACAAAGCAGGGAACGGCAAAGTCCTGCTTCCCTGTTTAACGTGCCAGGCTCTGCACACAGGGAAACCCTAGTGGTCACACACATGGGAAGATGTTTTAAATGCTTTGAGCTTATCTTATCTGCCTGATACATTTCAAAGGTGGTGCACTGCGCAAACGACAGTGCACGCTTTCCCAGGGTGTACCAGAAGGAGCAGCACTCCAGAAACCCCAGCTTAAAATGTCTCTGACTGTGAGGTTTCTGTAAAACAGATAAAAACAACAATGCCGAAAAAAATACATTGTTTCTTTGTCCCTAATGTTTGGCTAAAATCCAGCTGATTTTATGACAAGACCTAGTGTCACTCCACGGGGACTGGAAACCACCTTTCACAATCCCCCACACCCTTAGCATACCTTTGGGGCAACACATGCAAAAATCCTGTTTCTGAGCAGATGCTGACTTCTTCCTGCAACACCCTCCCATCAACTCTCCATCTGTAGGCACGAGGGCTGTCTTTTCTCATTCCAGCTGCCAGCGGCCTCCCTTGATCGGCAGTCTGACCCAGCAATCTGTATGGAGTTACCAGGATTCAGGATGTTCAGACCCCACAGTTGAGGGTAAGATTTAATGGTTTAAAAAACCCATGAAGAGAAGAAGGACCACAGGTTCTCAGCCCATATAGCTGCCAAACATGATAACAGCTTTTTATTCGAAACTTCTGAGTGGCCAGAAGCCAGCCATCAACTTTGAGCGGAGGGGGAAGCATTCTGCGCTCCCCCTGGTGAGGCTGAGCAGCACTGCACAGCAGCACCGCACAGCGGCACCCCACGCCAGCCTGGGACAAAGATGTTTCAAAGCGATATGGAGACAGAAGCTGTCCAGACTAGCTGGGTTCAGAGACAAGCCTGCGGCATCTGGCAAGCGAAGCAAGAGCTAGGGAGATGGATACTGCCTGCAGCCTACGTGAGGATGCCGCATAGAGCTTGCACCCGGTGGTGCTGAGATGAACTACTTAAAGCTCCTTTCAAACCATGACCTGGTCCCTGTTGGGGCTTCTTTCTGCTGCTCCAGCCCAGTGAAAGCAGTGCAGCAGCTCCAGAGGAAAACACCCCCAACGGAGGAGGCAGAGAAACAGCAGAAGTTGCAGGCGAAGCAGAGGATGCTCCAGCTCTCTTGCGCTCCAAGGCAATGCAGTGGGAGCTCAAGAACAGCGCTTTAATAGCAGCACAAGAGCTGTTGCAGGGTCTATCGATGACCGCTGCAACACTTACTTACACTGGCCCTTAATCTGAAGCACAGAAAATGGCACACGGCCACCTGCACTTCCCCTCCTCCAAAGCACAGATCTGGTCTTGCCACTGAGGAAACAATACGGCTGAGGAGCAACAAATAACCTTTATTTGTATTACCCACACTGCAACTTTCTTTTGCATTTCCACGCAACCACAAGGCTTCCTTTACCAGCCTCCTTTCAGCTCAAGAAAGGACATTTCACAGACCTTAAAAATTCAAGCCAACAGATTAACATAATAAAAACTGTTTTGGGGAAAAAATCAGTAGGAATCCATATACATCCATACCATCCAGATGGCCAGTTTTGAGCAAGACACAGAGCACTAGGCAGAGATCAACACCAGAAGAACAAGTGACATGAGAGCTAACTGTGCCAGCATTTCCTGGACAGAATGCAATGCACCCACACCCAAGCAATATTAAACCCAGCAGACATTGTTCCTAGCTTAGACTTTTGCAATCCTAATAGAAAGAGCCACAATAGTGTAACCAAACTCTTTAGAGATTTTAAATTATATTTGTTCAGAACTGGATTAAAAGAGGAAACATACCTTAAGTCACCTTCCCCTAAGCCACACTGTGCATATAACACAAATTACCAGCAGTAAAAAAGGCAGTAGAGGTTTTTAGCTGCATTTCTTCTGTGTGTTGGTCAGCGTTTCATGGCTGATCATTTCCACCTTCAACCCAAACCTCCAGACATTTCCCTCTCCCAGGCCCTGCTCAACCACCACCTATGGGCTGGCATGGTAAAGATTCAAGTCAGGACCACACACTCCGTATTTAGGGAAACCAGAATTACTATAGAGATACTTACTTTTGAGAGGGGGGAGTGGGAGGGGAGCCAAGGAGAAAACATGCCATCAAACAAGCCTAAGATGTGAATCTCATGTTCACAAGACGCACGTTACCACTGAACACGGTGGGTGGAAAGGAGAATGAAGGCATCAGCTTCGGGAAAGCTCCTCAAGCAAAGGTAACTGAGAGTTTCTAAGTTTCTCCTTCAGCAAAGGCAGGATTTTCAGGTCCTAACGCACACAAGGAGGGTGTCAGGGAGCAGCGGGAGGTGGTTATTTCTGGTTCCACAAGACATTTTTGTTCTGGGACAACTTCACTTGTCTGGTTCTCATCTGTTCTGGAACACACACAAGTGCCACGCATGCACTTGTTTCATGTGCAGGGGCTTCTATTGCATCAGCCTCTTAACCCATTTATTCTTATTTTTTCATATTTTACATTTACAAATATTTCAATATTTAATTGACATAGCAACTAGCTATACCATGGCCTGGGAAAAGGATATTAGAGGGAAGGTTGTGGTTAGGGCCTGGGGAAGCCAGCATCTCAAGGGACCATGGTGGCATTCAAAGCACTGCTTAAGTGACTGTGACACTGAAGATTAGGAGCTGCATAAACAGACAGAGAAGTACCAGGAAAAAATGAGCATTTCAGCAAGTAGTGTAGACGAATTTTATAGGAGCACTATTTCTGTCCTTTCCTAAGATAGTATGCTGGAAAAAAAAAAAAGCCTGAAAGTATTTGGAAATGTGGTTACCCATTCCCTTGCCCTGCTCCGGGACAGTGAAAATTCTGCCCCGAATCCCTAGTAGGCTCAATGCAAGACTATCCAGATTCCTCCACTTCTGCTGGGAGGCTTTAGTTCTGGAAGGGAGCTCATCATCTCTCTCATTTGTCTGAAGTCCAGAGGCCTTCTCAAAATTTTTGCATTCTAAAATGACTAGACAACACATTCAAGTGAGAAACCACTCAGGAACCTCTAACTGTTTCGACGTATTTAGAATAAATACGTTTTCAAGGAGCCTGAGCTTCACAAGCTAGAGCTGGAGCTCCCCACCTTAGGAAGCTACTCTGGGGTATCCCTTAGAGTTCCCAGCTGAAGCAGAACACAGCAGGGAATCTGACATTGCCACACTAACCATCTCCCCCTGGTCTTGTTACTAACTGCCTTTTCCCCACCTGATGACGATCTACCCTGTTAAGCACTGATGAATCAGGAACATTTACAGACCAAAACCTGGAGTGAAGAACTCACCACCACAGCAAAATCCAAATGCAAACCTCAGCTCCAGCTCTCCATCAGCAGGATCTCCACATGACGAGCCAATAAACCAGTCCAGCCACCCTCCTGCAAGGTGAAATGAAGATGTTGCTATTTTTACACACTATCAAGAGGGATGGAGCCATTCCACCTCTCTTTGAAGAGTGAGAGTGGGTGAATTTGACCTTCCTCAGAGGCAGCCTTGTAGAGGACACACGCTTACCTGATCCAAGAAGCAATGCTTCACAAATAGGATGCTTCTCCATCTGTCCCCAAGAATAAATTCCTGAAAGGAAAAACTTCCTCCTTCAGTTAAGGTCCTTGGTTAGAAGGAAAACTAGCTAATTGTCTTATTCACTTATCCCGAGGCACCACTTACACAGGAAGTAAGAGACGCTGTCTTGCAAACAAGCACCAAAAAAGGCTTTCATATAAATGATAATTTTATTGTAAATAAAACGATACATTGGCCTGGCTTTGCACTGCAAGCCCCCGGTCGGTATATATAGACTACTGGTTCAAGGTCTTCTGCACAATCCAGGTTAAAGCAATTTCTCCCTGCTCTGCACAGTTTTTGTCAGACAGGTATTGACAGATCATGAAGTCCTTTTCTTCATTTCTGAACTGCCCCCTAGGCACATCTACCTTTTCTAACTGGGAAATTCCGAGCTGCTCAGTGAGACTTGCTCCTGAACAAGGCTGGGGTTTAAAGACCTGAAGCCCAAATGCCATTAAACCACAGAGAACACCTTTTTTTTTTTTTTTTTTTTTTTTCTGAAAATTAAAGACAGACTGAATACTCGCAGCTCCAAGGGCAGGTACCAAGGTGACAGTGACAGGACTGGACATATTCAAATATATAAAACCTTCCCATCCAGCAGCTATTAACCTAAGTACCAATCACTGGGATCTCATTCAGCCCCCCTGTACAGCACTAGGTATCTGGCCTTTGCCTACCAGAGAAAGCATGTACAGCAGGGACATATATTTATTGAGGTTTCACAAGTTATCCTGGCTCTCTGGACACTCAGAAATAACATGTGTCACCTGAGCAGGTACCAATTTCCCTCTCTGTCAATTTGTTTTGGTAATTAATGGCAAAGGGAACTGTTTGGAGCATCTTCAAGTCCTTTGGAATACTATGCCAAAAATATGGAAAAAAAAAAAAAATAAAAAAATCCGAATTGCTGCAAGCTACTGCCACTACAATAGGCAAAGATCAGACTTACTGGAGAACGAGCAAATAACCTGGAATGCACAGAATCGTCACACCAAGACCAAAATGCCAATAGTTTGTTTCCTAACAAGCTCAGGGACAGCCAGATCCCACATTCCCCCAAGTTTCTCTCTGATGGGAATCTCAGACATTTTCCTGCTCAGTTTCAACTGTTTCGGGATAATAGGACTCCTCCAAGATATTTTTCCTCAAACAGAATATTCTCAATTTCTGCAGTACTTTCCATCAAGGATCCCAATACTCAATATTCACTACATATCCCTCCCTGGAAGGAGCAGAAGAAAACACAACATGACATTTGGAATGGACACAATAGCTTATTGTTAGCCTGGCACTCCTCCTCCACTCTCCCCTAAATGAGTTTATTCCCAGTTTTTTCCAATTCTGCCAGGATAAAGAGGCCAGATGTAATTAAATTTAGAGGCATAATTACATTTATGTCCACTTGAAATGTTTTGGCTGCCAGGGCCGTGTTAACAGACTGTAGTATAAGTGTCTGCCCCAAGCTTATTCGTTGTAGCAGTGGACTTAGGCATCCAGATCTTCCTTTTCCATGATCAAGAGGGCTGTGAGGAAACAAAGAACGCATTTTGGCTTGGCTCTACTCATTATAAACCATCAGCAAATTCTCTGCAAAACCAGCTGCTTTTTTTACCTTTTTAAATTCGTAAAGGCGTCAAATTTACTCCCATCCTCCCCCCTACCCCGTAACAGTCGAGTCGATATATATAAAAATCACCAAATATGATCTTTTACGATATAAATAAAAAAAAAAAAGTATGAGGCATCACCGTTTACATGATGTAAAAAGAGCTAAAAAAGAGCGATATAAACTACATTCATAAAAGTGCATCTCCAAACATACAAGTAATGCTTTGGCTTGTTCCTGTGCCGAACAGGTGGCGTTGGGTCAGGTACTGGAATACAAGAAGTCCAAGCTGGCACCCCATGTTCTCTGTCACTGTACAACCGCTATTTACTTTCATTAATACAGACTGGAATACAAGTGTATACACAGAGTAGGCACATTTCAGCATAGGTGGTGGGAAGGACCAGAAGCTCTGGCGGGGAGAGGACTGAGCCCATCAGTCCATGATGCTCTTTGCTCTGCTCTGGAACAGCCTTCCATGACACATATGAGGTAAAAGCCACAACAGATCCTGAGGATTTAGTTGCTTTGAAAAATTAAAAGTTACACCGTTTCCTCATGCCCTATTCTCCCGAAACACAATGTGTGGGATAGCAAGGAAAGACCACGGAAGGAGGTCTCAGTTTGGTGAGGACAAGCTGAGGGTAGAGACAAACCCATGCAGACAGGATCACTGCACTCTCTGCCGCTGTACGTCTGCAGGGTAAAGTGTGGTGAATAAAAGATTCCAATCTTTGGTATATTTAGGTGCTAGTTGCAAGGCTTGAAGAGTGCTACCAGGCCCCACCGGAGCGCTGACCACCCTACTTCTGTCATCAAGACTACAGGAATGGTTCCACATTCCTCTGCAGCATACGCAGCCGTTTACACCACAGCGAAGCGGTGTAAAACGCTCCCTAAAACAGAGTAGTAGTGTCATGCCCTCGCTTCCCTTCGGTGCAAGCGACAGCGAAGTGCAGGCCAGAAGTCAGGCCACGTGTCTTGATAATTTGGAGTCAAGTTCCAGGTTTGGAAAAGATCAATAGAAGTGCTCTCACGAGAATTAAATAAATTATGGGACAAGGACTTTCGTAAAAGATATCCCCCTAAGTGCCCGCAACCTAAACAGTGCATCCTTGTGGTAGTGCAGGAGAGCCTGAAAGTGAAAACAACAGCAGCTTGCCTTCACTGCTTACACATTGCTCTGAGTTTGGCACAGAAAAAACACTTCAGATTGTTAAACCCTTTCAGGGTTTTTGGTTGTTTGGGGTTTTTTAGGGTTCTGTTTTTCCTCTTTAATTAAATACATTGTTTATCATGTGTTCAAGGAGCTTGGTTTCATTAAAACTTGCCTTTTCCTGCTATGAGCATTCACTTAAAACTGTTTATTTTTCTGCATTATGAAAGCAATTTTCAAGTTTTCTTTGGGGGGGGGAGGAGTGGAGGCATGTGGACCCTTAACATGGTTTCCAATACAGAGCAGAACACCTTTAGTATTGCTCTATAAAGCAATATTTTAGCTGATTTTGCTTTTCTTAGTTTCATTACACAAAAAATAACTTATAATTACTCCATGAGTCCCCAGCAGTTAAAAACTGCTGCTCTTTGATGAGTGAAATAAGGACTATTAGTGCCCCAATCAACACAGGGTACTAGAGGCCAGTAAGCCATCAGGAGCTCGGTTCTCAGAGATGGGGTACCTTTCAAATGCAAAATCATTTGGATATATTTTGCTGGTACCTGTATGGGGATCTCCAGTTAATTTCAGAAAGTAGCATTTCTAGCTAGCATTACAAATGTTCTCTCTGGTTCACTGACTTAACTCGTACAAAAGCTTATTTAAATAGGACCCTAATATTTTATGGAAACCTTAAATGAACACTTGCACACCTGTAAAACAAAACACACACACTGAAGGGTTGAGCTCGATTCTAACTTACTGTGCACAAGTAAACTAGTATCCAGCAAATTCTCCCTGTGAAAAACTCAATTTCCCATTAGGCCAGGTCCTCAAAGAAACACATAAGCTTTTCCTGAAGTAAATTCCTGGGGGCCAGATGAACTATCTTTGGTTTAAGGGATGATAAGAAGTTACCAGCCAAAAAGATAGGTGCAACAGAGAGCTGTTCTGCAGAACTCCCCTCCAGAAGGGTTTTGTTTAGACCCAGCAGTCCCAGGAAGATGAAGCAGGAGCACAGATTTGTTGGCTTTGAGGACACAAACTAACCGACACTGGCTTAATGCTAAGACAAATCAAGCCTTGGAAATCAAGCTCTGGATTTTCTCATGTCAGCGGGAGAGCCCTGGAGTGATTGCGTTCTGCTGAAACTTTTCTGATTATCCTGACATTTAGCTAGAAAGACCTCCCTCACCCCCACCCCAAAATCCATGGTTTCATTATAAAATAACACTATTCACATACTTTTGAATCAATATTTTCTGAACACCTTCAGATGCTGAATACTTAAGAAGAAAAATATATAATTATATAGCGAGCGCATGCTCAATGACACATGGCTTTTTGCTGGATTCATGTACTATAGATGCCTCTAAAGCCCTAGCAGTCTGGAAAACAGTGACCCACACGGCGAGAGCTGGTCTGGGTGGCTGATGCACATTTCTGTTCTGAGGAGTGTAGCTCTTTTAGTTCCCACTTTTGTTCAGATTTCTTCTATGTTCAACCAGTGAGACACTGATATTCCCACTCTTGGGCCTGCAGAAAACATGCAGCCAACTGCAATTTCACATCAAGGTAACTAGGGCAAAAATGCAGTTCTGTTTGGACAGCTGTCGGTAGAATAAACATTAGTCCAGCAAACAAAGGTATCAGGCACAAGTGCAGACCCTAGGTTCCTTGGCATTATTTCCCCAAAGGACTAGGACAGCTGAGTTGGCATTTTGAAGATGCAGCACCACAACGGGCAGTTGCAACTAGACCAGACGGGGCACCGAAAGCCCAGCAGGAGCTGCTAGCAAGGGAGGTAATTCAGTACTGGAGCTGTGCAAACTGGTGTCTGAGCAGCTCTTCAGCAGAGGGTCTGTGCCTGGCTTCCACAAAGATCTGCTTTAGAAAGTCCCGGCAATGTTCTGATATGTGAGAGGGGAGCTGGGGGTTGGTTGGTTGGGTGGCGATTTTGAAAATGGCTGCCATGGCTTCGTACTCTGCCCAGGGTGGTTTCTCTGTCAGCATTTCCACAACAGTACAACCGAGGCTCCTGGAAAAGCAGACAGGGGGAAAAAAAAAGTAATAGAAGAGTGAGAATTGACTCGCACAATAACGCACAGCGTTCAGAGAGAACTTCCAAGCAGCCAACATCAAGGTACAGCTCTGCTCTGAAAACAGCTATAAAATGGCTTTGTGCTCAGCAAACCCCACGTGTGCAGAGATTCTGAGCCAGACCTGCCAACGTCGCTGCTTTTACTACTGCCAGCCTAGCAGTAAAGTGCTGAGACAGGGAGACTGGTTTCCACTGCGGTTCTCACTGCACCAAGAACTGTGAAGTGCCATCTGTCCAGCCCTGCTTTGCTCAAATTCTATTCTCAGTAAACATTTGCATTAACAACAGGGGACAAGAGGTGCACACGAGAGGTCCCTGAAGGCGCTGTTTGACCTCAGTGGTATTTCGGGTGCTGCTGCTACTGTTACATCTCAAAGGCACTTGCTGAGTTGCAAGGTAGAAAATATACTTTTTAACCAAGGTCCAGTGAATCCGAGCTGGTTGACCCCATAAAGCCATTTCAGCAAAATCCCTTTCCAGTGCACAGCCTCAGAATGCCCACATGGGGAAAAAAAACCCCTAATATCTCCACTTCACAAGGAACCAAGCATCCCAGCCAGCCAAAAAATAATTAAAGTCGTAGCAGCTCCAAACTGAGAAGGCAGTAAATTAAATTGCCAGTAGGGCAGATACATCATTATGTTAAGGCAAAACTCCTAGTAAAGTTACTGGGGCTCTGCAGGCTAATTCAAGGCATAAATGTGATTCTGGGGACGGACATGGCTGAGCCACCTTTCTGAAGCAAGCGTGACACCAATACTTTCTCAGGGAATATGGGTTTCTGTAGTACTGCAGTGATTGGTTTTTGTTCGAAAAGGATTAATTGCTTCCTCCAGGCCACAGATTAAGCAAAAGCAGGTAGTGAACTTCTAATATCCAGCCCTGTGTTTTGATCACATCGTTCCACTAAAAAGGCAAAACTGCCTCTTCTGCCTTTAAACTAAACCCTCTTTTGAAGTGAAAAGCAAAGAAAAGACATTTTCAGAGGCAGACTTGCCTCAAGTGCCAAGACAAGGAAGGAAAGAATTAAATCCAGTGAATATGCAAGAAATTACTTCTTGACAAGGTTTAAAATCCAACGTGAAAATTTTACACTGGTTTCCAGCCATTTAAGACTTACTAGAAGAGAGTACAGAAAATGCAAACCATGTGTGCTAAAGTGCTGGGGGTTTGCTCAAGAGCAAGCAGGGATATATTATTGTTTAGACTGATTTATACTGTTTAAGCAGATCCGGTTTCTTTAAGATATTCAGCAAACAGCAGGAATGTTTTTCATGTCAAGTCACTCCAGCAATAACAAATAGCTCACATATTCTGCTATTTAGGAAAAAGAAAATTGGAGAGGGGCCCGCAGCAGTGGCAGAAAGCCAGGGCTAGATTTGTTACGTCTTTGAGCCTCTCGGCCATACGCATCCACCCTGGGACTAACGCTGCACTGGAAAATTCTGACCCCCCTAAATAATGATTGGGATTGTAGAAACTGGAGTCCAGCCAACGGCAGTGTCTCTTTGATGGGAATGGACCGATGTCAGCACCAAGAGGAAATCCACAACTGCACCAACCCAGGGGGAAGGGCACGTGCTCCATTCTCTCCCCAAGCATCCTAACTGGAGAGTCTGCAGAACTTAACTCTTTGCATACGAGACAAACTTCAGCTGTTTCCATTCACTGCTTGTACAGGAAACAGCACAGGCCTTGCTTTACTGTGGAGACACAAACGTACCTTTTGTCGCCGTCATTTAGGTCAGTTTTATAAACTCACCTTTTTAAGACCTCCAAAACTCACATTCTGAGGCAGGACCATTTTGCTTTTTCCTTTCAATAGAGGCTGTTTCTTGGCTATGCCAACAATAGCATGGCTACAGTTTCCATTCATGCTTACTTCAGATCACCTCTGATCTGGCCTGTATCTTTTGCGTTATTCCAGGTTTGGGCATCTTTCCTTTAAAGCTTTGTCAACATACTCAAATTCTAATCCTTTCATTTCCACAGCGTTATAAGCACGCCTCTCATTTTATAACAAAATAAATGGATGCTCCCTAAACAACCTTCGTTTTCTCTTATAAGGGATGTAACAAGGATGGAAACCTCACACCAGAAAAAGTCAGAAAACAGAAAATCAGCCATCCGTTGGAGGGAGGAATGAGTGGAAATTATTCTAGAAAAAGTAAATGAGCCATTGTGTGTTGACATTGTGAAGCACAGCTTGCAACAGGTCATGTCTACAGTTCAGATCAACTGCTTCAGTTCGCCTTAAACTTTTGATCCAGACAAAATCTGGTTCTTGATATATATGGATGACACACTCTATATGCCTTATCTTGCTCCAGAAAAGCTGTAAACTGATCTATGGACAGAAAGTTAAAGCCTCACCATACGTCCGCTTTTCTCCCATAGCCTTCTCCGCTGATCACCTCCGGGCTCATCCAATATGGCGTGCCAGTGACAGAGCGGATGCCTGTTCCAGACATACAGATTGTCTGCAGCCGTTTGCTGGCCCCAAAGTCCCCAAGCTTCACATTCCCAGCAGAGTCACGGAGAATATTGGCTCCTGGACAGAAAACAAAGAATTGAGACAGCTGTTTTCATGCAATCCAGCTGTTGGACCCACAGCCTACAGAGCTGATATCCAGCCCAGAAATACCCATGCTCATGGTATGGCTTTTTCCCCATTAAGCCTCAGGTGACCTGCTAAACATCATTTCTTTTTCTTCAGGCTGTAGACAAGCCAATTGCTAATGGCTGCAAATGGGAAAAACTTCAGGGGAAAAACACAAGGAAGTGAAGGGGGAAGGGAAATGAGAGCTGAGTCAGCACCATCATTGTTACATTGCCTGTAAACAGCTCAGGCAGCCTATGCAGGGCCCCCAGGCCAATGGCTTAGATAGTACATAGCTGTGTAGAAGAGGATTTTATTGGGATGTTGCTTTGGTGAGTATAATCATTGCTTTCTGGTCAGCTGGGTAACAGATGCAGCTAATTAAACCACTTTGAACTCCTACAATAGACAAGTCAACCTCCACTTTACTTGGTCAGAGGTCCTGAACATGAAGCACCAGGGAAAAAAGCAAACTTAAGAGCTTAGCTTGTATGTGGACACCAGCTAAGGCTTAGACACCAAAACCAATTCTTCCTCCAAAGCCGCAATAAGATCAAGAACCCTGCGTTGCCATAATCTGGTGTGTGCCTACGTGAACTCCTTTAGCCCTCAAATAAAATGCACTTGTGCTGGGAGATAGCTTTATCACTTCACTCCCCCACTGGAAGACCTGAATTCAGAATAATGAGTCTGTCCACCCAGCACCCTGAAGGCAAGTTAACAGTTTGGCTTAGAAGATGGGTGCAAACTAGCGAATAACCCACCAGGTGGGAAACCATTTGGTAAAGAGCACCACATGAGTAGTATATAAGGTGTTATTCAAGAATCAGCAGCTCGTTTCCCTTTGCCAGCCTAGAGGGGATGCAATGAACATTTATAGGCAGGAACAAGATGATATTTTTCCTGCAGCAAGCAACTCTTCTGGTCTCTCTAGAGCACAGAAAGTGTTGTGTGGTGTCTGCCACATCTGTTGACATTAACTCTTAAGGAGACTGGCTGGCTCCATGGGGTTATATCGGGAAGAGGAAGATTAACGACTAATCACAGAGCCTCTACTTGGAAGATTAGAGGTTTCTTACACAGAGGAGGCAGGACAGTCACAAGAGCTTGAGGGAAGCAGGACCGTCAAGAGCAGGCATGGAGCTCTTAGGGCAACTGGTACGCCTACCAGCTGAGAAATGGTACTTTGGCCAAGCAGAGAGGAAATTGGAAGGGAACTCACAGGGAAATGAGCATGCCTTATGGGAGCAGTGAAAATCAGGGTGGCAACTCAGCCTCATTTTGCTGGGGTGTGAGAGAAAGATAGGGAGTTACAGAAGAGTGTTCCTAAGAATTAGAGGATTCCAGTCCTCCTTACTATAACCAGCTGCCACACTCTCAGGTCCTGTAGCAGGAACAGCCCAACCTCCCTTATCCAGCCCAGAACCTTCCCTAAGCCCTGCACATGGATGTAAAACCAAAAAGGGATAACTGAGCAAAGCAATGCTCAGAAGCCCCAGCCAGGATACTGAATTCTTAACACTTGGCTTCTTTCTTTCAGAGCTCCTTTAGCACGTGGTATACACATAAATCACCAGCTGATCTCACCCTTTATGTCCCTGTGCACAATCATGTTGCTGTGAAGGTACGAGACTCCCTCGAGAATCTGGCGAGTGTATTTCCGGGTTACATTTTCCGTGAGAGCACCATATGCCTTCAGCTGGTCTTTCACTGACCCCTGCACCGAAAGCAAACAGAAGGGATTGGCAAAGAAATGATAAGCCACAAATCTTGCAGTCTCCATTCAATCCCCATGAGCTGTGACTCTGTTATACACCCAGCCGGCAGAGTCATGAATTCTGGCCTCTTCTAAAGCCCTTTTGTGAGGCTCTCAGAGCATCTTGCCCTATGAAGCCCCTTTTAAGAAAAGCGAAGACACGCTTTACAGCAGAAATAGCTTAAGGAGGTTCTCTCTGCTTCCTCCACCCTTGAGCTGTGCTGGTACGCTGTTTGCGAAGACAAGCAATAAAACGGTTCAGCAGACTGATCCGGGTCAAAAGTCTCCCTTTTTGCAGGGTCAGTTTTAGCCTAATTTGCTGTACTATATGACTCTGCTAGTTCAGTTAGCCTGAATTGCAAGTTGGCCCAAGTCCTCTGAAATACTTTGTTAGAACAAATTTACACTGAAGAAAAGAACTTGTGTTAGTGACTAATGAAGAGAATGTATTTCAGGTACAAGACACTAAAAAAGAACCCAAAGATGTGGTTTGGGCATAAATAAAAAGAAAACGGCAGCATTATAAAGTCAGTATGAGAAAGGGGCATACCTAAGAGAGCATAAGGTGCATTACATAGGGTAATCACAGCAACTAATAAACCAACTAACAAAACCACCCATCTCACTTTATGACCTGCAACTGTGCTGCTCGTATCAGCTCTTACCCCTGGCATGTACTCCATGAAGATGGTCAAGGTCTTCTCGGCTCGATCCCGTAAGCAGCCATAATATTGAACAATACGTTCGTGCTGGAGATTCTTCAGCAGCTGAATTTCACACTCCAAGGCACTCACTTCCTATGGATGTTGAAGGAGAAAATAAGGTTCTGGCCCCAGGAAATATTCCATCCTAATAAATCTGTCCGTGTTACTGGAGGGACGAGGCCATTACTACACTGAAGAAGTCCAATCCACAGCATCGGCTCACCTACTTCTTGGGAAAGGCAAACATTACCAATGCTTCACATTAACCCTTAGTGTATAATAAGCAGGTAAGTACTGGTGCAGAAGCTTTGACAGTTAGAACACAGGCAGTATCATATATGGATTTAGTACCAGAAAAGCTTTGTTTCTTGACAATTTGTGTTGGTTGAAAGCATTCTTCACGCACAACACAGATATAACCTTACTTCTCACCACTAAGCTGAGGGAAGTAAGCGTTAATTTCAGTTATGAAAAAGCTCTGAATACACGGTCACAAAACTGCTAGGAATCTTCCTGTAGGAAACTCAGCCCATTAGAGAGCAAGACTACAGGTGCTAAGAGTTCCTAAGTTCTTTAGTCACCCAGTCCTGTTCTGATTCACACTGATGATTTTACTTGAATCAACTTTAGAAACAGCTTCCTCTCTTATTTACTTCAAAGAATCTGCAGCTATGCACATGAAACCAATTCTCTGCTTTATTCCTGCCACAGACAACACAGTATCATAGCACAAAAGCTATCCAACAATTTCAAACTGAATCAGAGATGTTTGTTGCCCAGGAAAAGTATCAGGTTCTTGCTGAATGCAGGGAATGAACAGGACGAACATCAAAGGAGCATGAGGATTTATGGAAAAAGGAGTGATGGTTTCCCCCAAAATAGTCCAGCTTAACTCTCTCCACTCCTGCCACTGGAAGGTGCCAGGTTCACTTCCCTCCCTTTGGCAGAGGATGCAGCTCTTGAAGAGCAAGGACCTGCCTGCTAGAGATGCATGAAAGCAGAGTAAGTGGCTTCATCAGTCCAACTGATAGTTTAAAGTTTGGAGTTTCAGTGCCTTCAAAGAACATTCCAGCCTGTTCTTCCTTGGCTCAGAGTTACTCTCTGATTTACAACAGAGACATGGTATAACTTAGAACGTACCAAGTTAGGACTTATCTTGGCACCAATATCCCTTATAAAATCAGAATAATTAAATCTTCACGGATTAGTTATTCTAGCTCAAAGTGAATTTGTTCAATACTGGGAAACTGGTACCTTGTTAAAGTGCTAGCAAAGAACCTAACAGCCATTCCAGCCGCATCCGCTGTGCAGGGAGTTGTGTGCTATCCTATAATTTCAAGGTGTCCCTTCCCTTCTCCACTGTTTCTAACGTGTTGTTACATCACTGTTCTTGATAATTTACACACCACAGTTCAGTTTGTTTTGAGGACAGGGAGAATTCAGAAGTGGAAACCAGTAATTAATGGACCTGATACACGGCCTGCCATATAAATCCAGAAAGTGGGTTTTGCAAGTGCATGCAGCTTTTTTGTTTAAAAAAAGAAAAAAATCTTACTCTTTCTGGGTTTAGTTTCATTCACATCCATGTCTAACCAGGAACACAGGGCAGTCTAGTATTCCTCAAGTAACCTGGCAACTAACCAAAAAGCTGAGAAGAGAGAGCCAAAAATGAAGCCAGAAAATGGATTTTAGTTTCAGGCTGAAGTTAATAATACGGAAAAGTAATTTTTAAATGACTTCTATTCCTCTCCGCGTGACTTGAAACCCTAGTACAAACTAAGATGCCAGCTTTTGAGGACAGACAGATACAGGCACTCCACGGGATCTCAAAACCTGCACAATGAATTTTAGAAGCTGCGATGAGAATTACCTTGCTTGTTTCAGGACTCTCTGGGTCAAACTGGACCTGCTTAGCTGCAAGTTCTCTGCCTGTGTCCACATCATAGCACAAATACACACGACCAAAGGCACCCTGGCCCAGCAGTTTTCCTCGTCGCCAGTTTATTGGAGCACTTGGAGCTAAAAAAGAACAGTAATAATTTTCTTTTCATTATACTATTTACAGATAATGGTGTTCTTTTCAAAGATCAATCTCCATCACGCTGGGATTAAAACAGGTACTTTACAGTTGAAGAAACAGACGTAAGGCACTCTCCCTGCCTAAGGGAGTTAGTGGCAGAACTCTGAAACAGAATCCAACTTAGACTCCCAGGACCTGCTGACTGGTGTCCCATTAAAATGAAACTGCAAAACATTTTGCAGATATACACTACTGGCAAATTATTCTATGACGTTGATGAAATTTCATTCTGCCAGCAGGGTGGATTCTAAAACATCACTATCTTAAGAGATGGGGCAGCCATTAAACAGCATCTTCCAACCCTGATCTGTAGTTACTACATGCATCAGATGAAGATGAGCTGCATCAGCCTTGCAGAATCAATCCCACCCTGCTGGGAATGACTGTTAAGCTTCTGGGACAACTTGAAGGACATTATTTCTGAGTTCTTTACCAACCATTGGCTAGTTCGGGGTTCCTCCTTCTGAAGGAAGCATTTCTGCAAGGCTACCTCTACAGCAGAAAAATTAGAAGTCATAACTCCCTACTAGGCACGGATAAGGTAGGGGCCATAATGTAAGCATAGTGCGGGTATCTTCTTTACCTGTTGAAAAACCAGACTCTAATAAAAATATACAGGAGAACCAGCTAAAGCAGCCACGTCCAGTACCCCAGCAGGAGGTTACATCAGCAGGGAATTACGAATTCTCATTGTTCTACTGCACCGGCGAGTGCATTGAACAAGCAGGATTCTCCTGACCCAAAGATCAACACCCGAGCCCCATTTTCCTGACCGCACTGCACACCCAAGCATATTACTCAGAGACTGGTGCTTTAGCTCTGACTTTGAAAATGACGCTACCAGACTCGTGCAGTGCAATGCATCCAATTACGTTGTATTTAACAAGAAACTCTAAAAACAAAGACAGGAACCAGCCATCTGGACAGTGTGAAAATACAGAAGAGCTGAGAGATTAGCTTTGCCATGCCTAATTTAATCAGATTTACTGCCAATCGGTGTCTTAGTGTGTTGCTTAGTTTGTTGCATTAATGTCTTCATTTTCATCCTTAAATTACTGTATGGGTATCTGAAGTTCATCAGTAATGATTTAAGTTCCATTTCCTTTTTTAATAATATAAAGTTCCCCAAAAAACAACTCAGGAATGCTATTAATACAGAAGTAAATCTTTCTACTAAGGAGCAAGTGAAATAAATACAGCTCTTAACTACTAAAATAACTGTAATCCACAAGCCTGACTACAAATGTTAATGTATTAAGAAAACAGACAAGCTTGTCTGACTCTCAAGAACCCTGTAGATCATCTAGATCCAATCAACTTACAGTTTTTTTTAATACTTTCCTGGATTTCCAATGCTTTCTAAAGGAAAGGCCAGCTCCCAGTGCAAGACTACATATTCTTAGAAGAAAAAGAAGACCTGTCTCATAGGTGAGACAGAGCGGTCTCAAAACACAGCCATGTAATCATGTGGTTTTGAATGGCTTGTTAAGATCAAGCTACGGTAATATACTGGGTCTGGACTTCATCTCTAAAAGCCTTTCTTGCCCGTAACCCCAGGAGGCCTTTCCCCAGTTATCATCAGGATGACTGCTTACATTTGGTGGGAATGTTCCTCTCCTGCACACCAAGGGCATTTTCGCTATCGGCACTCCGCAGGCGCCCCCGGGGGTCCAGGTACTGCAACGCCAGGCCCAGGTTTTCTCCGTTGGTGCTTAAGGAACGACTTGAAGGGACCAAAGTGAAAAGATTCCCTTGGTGACGCCGTATCCGGGGAAATGTCCTCCGGCCTGGAGAAAAAATAGTAACATTTTAAAATAACATGCTTAAAAGTGGAAGGTAATGGCTGGAGGTTGAGCAATGAAGAGAAGGGAGAGAAAAAATGTATTCTGGTCTGTTCCCATGGAGTAGAATCTACTGCCAAAAAGACAAGATGCAAAAATATAACAGTTCAGGGTTGATGCTGCTTGAGTTCAGTACAGCTTTGGATCATTCCCAAAGTAGAAGGGAGAGAACACTTTGTAATGCCTCAGTGCAGTAGTGCAAGATTTAAACTTGCCTTCCAAGGCAAAAATCTGGTTTAGAGGCTACCTCACAAGCTCTGAGGCTTGTTAACAACTACACAGACAGAATGACTTTCTGGGTAACGTGCCTGGACTTGCAAACAAAAACCATACACAAAGATTATGACAACTTGCACCTCTTATGAAACTTTGCAAAATTCATTTGCATAAAGCCATCTGATGAGCAGAGATGTGATTCTTTAAGTCAATGGTCTATTGAAAAGAGGCAGAAGCAACTTTGCTTGGTGAATTAGCAAAGTATAATGAATCCCTGAGGTAGGAACCCACTATATATGATCAAGGCTAACAACTATGTCCACTGCTCAACCCTAGCAGTCACTCATCAGCCTGGATATCCCCCAAAAGGGCAAAGTAATCAAAGAATTACAAACAGCCATCGTGGGTTGCTATGAAAATGTGGAATCTCGCATGGCAGCATTAACTCCAGCACTAACTGCAAGGACCACAGTCACTTCCAGACACATCAACTAGGAGTTACACTTGCCCGTGGACGCTGCTGTTGCTTCACCTTCTTTTTCAAGCCTGGAATCAAGGGTCTGAAAACAACTCACCATCGTTGTAGTCTTTGTGCTGCATGGAGACATTGTAGCGCCGAGGGTAGGTCCCACCTTTCCCCGCTTTGTCATAGATCTGATTCTCACGGTCTGGAAGGAGATGCAAAGACAGAAGTGAGGCTCCTTCAAGAAGTACATGTTCTAATGACAGAGTTTTCCTGTAACAGCAGGTTTTTTTAGGAAAAGGTGAGTAATAAATGACTTCATCGCTTTTCAATCAACATATCCCCAGTTCTATTTATATAATCCCAGCAAACATACAGGGCAGCCAGCAAACAGCAGAAAACATCTAGATCAAATAATCTTTATTCTGGACACTGACATACCTGAGAACTCCTGTCTATTATCAGGAAAGCTCTGTGCCCTTGACATCCGTGACTTCCGAAAAGAAGGACTATTAAAGAAAGAAGGGAAGAGTAAGTTTTGTTATCTACTGGAGAGAAACCTACAAGGACTTTAAATAAAAGCTAATACATTTACACATCAGTAAAGGTGATTCCCAAATCTGTGTCCTGCAATAATTTCACACTACATGTGCAAAGCGCAAGTCAGGCTAAGCCCCAGGTAACCAGACTATTTCCCAATGTGGGCAGCCATCCTTTTTGCTCAGTTTGTGCCATTTATTCAGCACTTCCCCAGCCTGTGGTTTGAGACCCAGTGCTTCCTTCAGCCACCTGAAATAGAAGGTTAAAACCAAGGCTAAGAAGAGCAGAACAGGATGCTGCTCGCAGCACGTTGCTCACAGCACAGTGGACAATGGGGACCACTGCCCCCAGTGATGTACCGTGAAGGGTAGGAGTTCCCCTCATGAAAACTCCTGTGCGCTTTCCTCTCTACCAGCAACAGATAAGCCTAAACACAAGCACTGCTTACAACCCTTGCATTTCTCCCCAGTAAGTAGGACTCCTCACGCAAGCCTAAGTATGGCCCCTTGTTTGGCAGAAGGCCTTTAACATCTCTTAAGAGATTACAAAAAGTCAGTCTGTGCCAAAGCCTTGTTATTTGCACTTTTTTTTTGTTAACCTGTGTAAATGGAGTGAGCCTGATACAGCTTTCAGACTCCCAAATGAGATTCCTTGCCTACTACACGAAGAACAACAGCTTCCCCAGATGATGCCCATTCCTACAAGGAATGCCTCCTACAGGAAGGCTTTTTTTTTTTTTTTCCCCATCCTCCACTTAGGGCAGGGAAAGGGGAGAGAAGGAGAGGTAATAAATTAGCAACGTCCCCACCCCCAACTAAACGCATGCATGCACACACAGAGGTTCACTGTAAGTGCTTCCTTGTAGCTCCACAAACTGGAGGAAGTGAATGGCTACAAAACCAAACCTCAAGTGCTTGACATAAAAGCATATACTGCCTCCAGGAATCAGCTTGGAGGAATCTTAAAAACATGCTGAAGCCCAATATTACAGGTGCTGAGAAGCCATAGCTGCTATACAAGTTAATAGGACCTACGGCTGCCCACCAACACCTCAAGCAGCAACAACAGCAAAGAAAGGGAAGCAAAAGATCTAGAGCATCAGATTACAACAAACTCTTCAAAGGAAGAGCCTCCCCATTTACCTTTGGAGTTAACATTATATCTTGCAGGACACAGGAATCTAGTGTAATGATATATTTCTGTAACCTTAGAATAGGTTGTTCTTGGTGGTTTTTCTTCAAATGAACAAGTAGAGCCTTGTCTGAAAGAGATTTAAATACCCCGCAGCCAGATGTTCTCGGAGTCTAGGCTCCACACAGACGGCACGCTTTAGAACTTTGTATTTATTAACACAGAGCTTCTGAAGCCCCGGTTTGTCAGTGTATGGTTTTGCCAGAAAATAAAACAGCCTTAAGATGCAGTTAATTCTCTCTATGAAATGTATTGGGATATAGGCAGGAAATAAGCTCCTCTTTCTCTCCAAGAAAATTTATGAGATGGAACACAAACTTTTGCATAAGTACAACCGGTGTTTCCATCTGAGCACACAAGTTCCTACCAGCCTGTACATTTGTACCTGTCTGCTGACCTGTCCAAGGACTGGCAGCTTCCCGACACCGAGTTTTCAGCACTGCTTAAAGGGTCCAGCATCTGCAACACAGAAGTAGTCATATGGCAACATCAGTTCCATCTAATGCCTGAAAGAGGCTGTGCAAGAGGATCAGAGTCTACTACTGCTCGCCTGGAGGATGTCCAGATGAAAAGAGGATTCTATTTAAAACATACATTTCTCCTTTATCTCCCACAGAAATTGTTACGGGCATATAAAATTTGAGCTATTGCTTTAGATGCAAAGGACTCTGTTGTGAAAATGAAAGTTTAAGTCAGCCTTGCTCTGCATTTTGATCCCAAGTGGCTTCAGGAACAGAGTCTCTGCTGGTGCTACTGCATCGCTGCCTCCACCTGCAAGTCGCCCTTTGGCCTTACTTCCTACTTTTTTGAATGGAGAGCACGGTTTCAAATGCAAGAGGGTCACACAAACCTGGTAATAGGAAACCTGAGCATACATGTGCAACGCACACCAGAACCGCTCATTCAGAGTTGGAGAGACAATGCCCAACATGCATGGTAACTGCTTCTGGCAGTCCAACTGTGAACAAGTTTGAGGCGTAGTTCAAATGAACAAAGCAGTACTAATAGGAGCTAATGCAACTACAGCTAACGAATATTCTAGAGTGAAAAAGAGGGCCCAGAGAGCAGCAGCGAGTTCCTTAACAGGTGGACTTACTTTTTTTTTTCCACCCTAATGCTCATACTTACACACTGTTCATTAGTTTCTGGGATGAATTCGCCTTCACTGTTGATGCTGGTGTAGGAACCCTGTCGAGCAATGCGCTGCTGCCTCTCTGGAACATACCCAGGAGGTGGTGAACTTCGGCCTGTGTTCTGGGAACCTGGGCCAGAAAGAAGGACATTTTTGATATTTATGTTTACTGAAATGAGACTGCACATACATGTACGCAAAATCCAAATATTCACCTCTAATGCTAGACCTCTATGATCACAGCAACTCTGGGGTGAACCTTACAGTCTGGACAGACACAGAACCAGGAGGTGCCATGCCAAAAAGCAAATTGTTCGACAAGCACCCGTACTGCCATTTCAGACACTACCACGTTAGTGGTGAAGCTCCTACCAGAGCAGGTACCTATTTCTAACCTCTTCTGATCTTCAGCATCTCAGGGCAGGCAGAGGACTCCAGGAATCCCTGGCTTTTGTGCACAAACTTCACTTCACTGCTAACCTTCACTAAACAAAACACTTGTCGGGGCAACTGATCTTCTGTCTTGCTTTTAAGTTTTCCTCAACTAGTATATTTACCTTGAGTGACAGCACAATCCCTGCTAGTCATCATCAGGTGAGCTAATTATACTGACACTGAGCAATTTCAATATCATATAGGAGCATTGTTACCTTTGCAAATAACCCCAAAATGTCTGTTTTACTGTGTGAAAAATGAAATTGTATGACTTGTTTGGATGGAAACACATGGAGGACAATTCTGCAATTTCCGTTAATTAGATGAGATAGCGAGACGGACAGAGGGCATGTTCAGGGGCCAAAGGAGAAGGAATACATTCTACTCATCTGTTAACGGTGCTACCTACTGAGAGAAACTTCACCCCTAGGATTTCTTTTTTTCCTGGCAGATCTCAAAGAAGATGATACTTTAGAAACAGGAAGATACAAAATCCCTTTTTGCAGTGACCTATCCGCTTGCAGCTCCCACCACGTCAAATAGTGAGCTCCAAGAAAGGCTGTGGTCCAGCCAATCTACTCAAGGTCACCCATGAAGTCAG
Source organism: Phalacrocorax carbo (assembly GCF_963921805.1). NCBI lineage: Eukaryota > Metazoa > Chordata > Aves > Suliformes > Phalacrocoracidae > Phalacrocorax > Phalacrocorax carbo. The sequence goes on from NC_087537.1 coordinate 4,082,670, forward strand.
AGACGGCATTTTGAGATCAGCTCTCAAGCTGTGCTCTTCACAATGCTGTCTTTAATTAACTCTGTGTACTCAGGTGCTATGAAAGATGGGTGCAGATCAGCAAGTACTCTCCCAAGGAAAATATTTTCTGCAGAAGTTACTGTAATGAAGGTGAAGGCAAACCGGCAGAAAATAACTGAAAACCAGTGCACACAACGTTCAGAGGACTGCAGAAGGGAAAAAAACCCAGCACTGGCATGGCTTAGAGTGCAACAAGGGGGCTGAACTACGTGTAAAAAATATATTCTATTGCTTAGAGCTGCCACCTGATTTTCCAAGTAGCTCTGCGGGGCTCACGTGACATTACAAGCCAACTGGCATGGAGATAAACAAGAGAGCGTGCTTTGGGGCTGCACTGAGTCACGGGAGCACACTTTCACTCTTTCCGATACAATGCCACGGCTGGCCAAAGGGAGCCCAAGTCCTGCTGGCATCGGCCCAGCTGCTATTGTGGAAAGGCCACCATCACTGGGCAGGAAAAGGAAGTCGGCACTAAATCAATGTATATCAAAGGAAGTGAGTGGAAAAAACACAAGCGCTGCCAGAATGCTTAGCAACTTTTTTTTTTTTTTAAATAAAAGTTATCTTTATTTCCAAACCTCTGAACTGGTGACAGCAGGCTTGAGGCCCGTCCACTTTAGAATACAGGAACTACACAGACGTATCTCCCGCATGCGAACAACTTTTGTTGAACGCTGGTTTCGACTTTCATTGCATGACGTGGTATGAACAGGAAAGTCCCTGTGCCTGAAACTCTAGGAAACAGGGGTACATTCCTTTTCCAAATCAAGGATAGGAGAAGAGGAAGAAGAAAGAATTGATTCAAGACTGAGCTACTGCCAAATTACCATCAGACCTCTGACAGAACTGGAACTCTTCTGGATCTCTTAATGTAACAGTCTGGTACTTTGACGTGATTGATGACTGACAGGCTAATCAGAAAGTGTCCATAAGCTGGGACAAGAGGAAAAAGTCTGTACAACTGGGATACAGAAGGGGCCCCTTATTACTACACAGTTTACCCATGACAGACACTCGGTACAGTCTGTTAGCTTTGGCATCGTTATTTGGATACCTCAGAATGCCAGTAAAGGAGAAAGATTTTTTTAAAATAAAATATTGTTGGCATTTAAATTGTCTGTGAAAAAAGAAATGTGGTGTTCAGACGTGCATGGATACTGCTGCCTTCTTCACAGGACCGAGGAATGTTGCTCTTTTTAGGCATATTAACTTCAAACTAGAAAGGATGGGAAAACTCTTTCTGTCCCAGTTTCAGTCACGTACCTCACAAGCTTTCAGCACTTCTTTGTTTGCTATTTCATAAAAGCAAACTGTACAAAAGGGGATCAGCAGACCCTAGACAGGATACGAACAGGTTTGCTAGACAACTCTAGTATTGAGAACTACTGGTCTAGTTCTCAAGTCCCCCTCTACTGAGCTTACTCTCCCAATTACCTTTGGTCAGAACACCATGGCTCTGGCTCCGGCTTAGATCACTCCGTAGACCCCTCCTTAGATCCCTCCATATAGAGACTGTCTGTTCTAGTTTAATCAGATTTATTATTTGGCACTAAGATTGCATTGCGAATACTGATCTAAAATCCTGTAATTATTGTGCCTCAAGTTTACAGAGTTAACGAAACTGAAGCACTCCTCTTCCACAGAGGGAGTTGGTTTAGAACTCGGAAACAACTCTGACATTCCCAGCTCCTGGTACTGCCCTGGTGATGTGCAGCACCTGTCATCTGAAGCGTTAGGTCTGACAAGCCCTAAAATAGCCATTGTAGCAAACACAGCCATCCTCTACTCATTAACATGGAACACCATCTTAGGCTCTAGTCTTCATACTGCAGATCCCTATTATTGCTTACCTTCTTCCTGCTCTTTCACTGCTCACTGAATTTCACACCAAGCAGCCAGATTCTAAACCACAGGCTTTTTTTTTTTTTTTTTTTGACCCAAAGGTCTTTGAAGCAGTTTCAGATGTTTTAGTTTTTCATAGAAGAAGTTAACAGCTTTGAGCATCCTTCAACCACAGATTTGAATAGTACTGCATAGTTATACAGGGGTTATAACACAGAAGTTGGGACAACTCAGACAAATCTACCAGAGACAGAAGTCATAAAAATTACAGGAATCTTACATGGACCTTTCCAGTAAGAATAAGTTCATTAAGAAACACAAAGGAAATGAGACAAAGTTACATATTACTCTGACTTTTTCTTAGTATCTTCTGTGCAGCTGTGCCAGTTGATATGATATTAGCCTTGTGCTCTCCTCATCTGGTAATTACGAGAGTGAAAGGTTCGGGAACTCAGTATGTAGGGCAATTCCTGTGCCATTAGTAAAATGCTTGATTACAGGAGTGAGGACAGATTCCAAAGCTCAACATTAAAAAAAAATCAAATCTAGGTTTCATGAACTGAAATTGCCAACCTAAATAAAAAGCTTAATGGACCCACATAAGCTTTCCAAATTTCTAACCTCAGTGAATCTGGCTTTAGGACATCCCCTTTAGCAGCTGCTCAGCTGTTCAACAACTTAGTAAGGAACTCTGAAACATTCTATTGTAGACATATTAAGAGCTTTTGAAAATGAACTGCCTTGTCCTAGAATAACCTCTCAATTTCTCATGGCTTTCATAAATGCTATACCATAAATACTAGTGCCCAAAAGATACCTTTCACAAAACAAAGACAAGCAGAAGTGGCAAAAATACTCACTGACAGACAGATGCCTACTTCTGGGTTCTGGCTGCTGATAGGGTGTGTTCACATCCCCCACAGACTGGGAAGTTTTAATCCTGACTTGTTTGGGCAGTCCAGAATGGGGTGAAGAACTGGTCTGTTGGGTAAAATGAAAAAAAAATTAAAATAAAATGAGACCGAGCTCAAGCAGTCTGGCCACAGTTTCAAAACTATCATTATGTTTAGTAGCAAGAAAGTAGCTGAGAAACAGCTCTAGAGCTTGTGATCCTATTAACTTCACAGAACACAAACAATAAAGGCAGTGAAAGAGCAAGCTTTACAATTATGGTGTAAAACAGGAGTCAAACAACTAGAGCATGCTACCCTCCAGCCTCAGATTGAATGCAGGATTTACAAGCCTCAGTGTTTGTCCTCCATTAGCAGCCACCTATGAAACCCACAAGAAGGGGCCCATACCACTCACTGAGGCCAGACCATGGAAGAACCTACGATTTCTACGAGCCATCTTGGCCAGTGAGATAAATGATGAACCTTGCACTCTTTCAGAAGCAGTTAAATAGCAACTTGACTCCCCACCATCTTTAAAAAGTAAACTGACAATTCAGACCATCTCAGTGAAAATAAATTCTAGAGAGTTTAAGAGCACAAAGAGTTTGGAGGTGCCAAGATGAATGCTGCCTGTGTTGCCTTTATTCATCCTTCCCTGAACTTACATAGACATAACCTAATTAAAGATTGTTTTGCCACAGTGCCTTCATCTCATTCAAGGCAGGAATGACAGGAGATGTGCCAAAGGACTTCTCCCCAGTTTATCGAGAAAGATGGAAGGGGTAGCTCCAGCACGCTTTGTAGGAAGAGGAGCTGCAGGACGGTTTTGCAGTTTAGGGCAGTAGGATGCTGCCCAGGAGAACTGTTACCCTCCTTGTGCAGCGCAGCAGTTACGCACAGCTCTGCCATGCGAACCTGCAAGGCCACTTCAGACTCCAGAGGGTGCTCACTTGGAAATATTTAGACTGCAGCTTCAGGCAGCTAATGCCTCTGTGCTCTTTCCATGGATACAGGGAACGTGGGCTCTTAACACAGGACTGAACAGGACACCAACGATCTGAGGATGGTGCCCTAAGGTCTGAACATATGAAATACTGCGAACTTCCAACCTCCCCCAAGCGAGAGCCCAGGCACGCCAAAGCAGGTGGGCACTTTCGATTTTAATCTTGTCCCAAAGTACCTAGTTTTACAGAATGTAATAGTTCCTTCCTCTTGTGTGTTACAGAATTTAACTATGTTTGTAAAGCATTTATTTTGTTGAGATGAACGTAACCAAAGAGACCCCAAGGAAATTAATTCTGTCTTCTGAAAGTTATTTGAATATGACTGGCAAACAAGGTGTGAGGCCACACAATCAAAAAAGTAAAGAATAACTGCTCATTTAATAAGGACTTACCCTTGCGCCAACTGAGGAAGGAGCCTGATTTGAATTACATAAACTCTCCCATGAATACAATCAAGGGAGCTGAATAAAGGGTGCACAGGTCACACCATTTATGTGGACAGACCGGCTTTAGTACTCTAGGTGTTCAACTTAACCAGCTCTTCCCATTAGTTTCTAAACACAAAGAAAGGACTGACACAGAAGTGAGTTGCTTGATAAAAGAAAGCACAAATGAGCCACAGAAAGAGGCACAAGAAAATTAATATAAACGCTATTCACAAACACAGGCTCTCAGCACTAGTCACATAGCTACTGTTGTAAAGTTAATTTGTTTTATATACATATTTGTGCCAAAGTCACAGCATTACCTTTCCATCCCCAGAAAAAGAAAAGAGCACAACCAAAACAAAATCTGCATCCTGTACTTCAGGAAAAATAATGCTTCCCGCTCCCTCTGTGGGATGAGATCATGCAGCCAAGAAACCTCCTTCAGACTTGTGGGCTTTTGCTTTATCACATGTAGGGCTCTCCTGCCAGGCAACTCAGAGCTGAAGAGGAAGTCGGAGGAGAGGGGGGAAACAGTGGCACTTACTGAAGACTTCGCTGTTTGTTTCTGCTTTGAGCAAAAGAGGAAAAAACAGCTAATAAAAGGACAACACCACAGTACTGGCTACTGGCTGGTGTAGGGATGAGATTTACTAAGTGTTTACTGTAGGTGGCTTATGTAAAGTTTAGGTAGTATCGTTTGACCTCTGATTTGCACTCTGAAGACACTGAAATTAATAGAGGGCTGTAAAAGGGGATCGTTTTACTGTGTTATACCAAAAATTGAGGCCACCTTTTACAGACTATTTCCTGACAACACAGAACAAAGTCTGACTACGCTAGGTCAGACCAAAGGCCTTCTTGCCAAGTATTGTCTTCAGAACAGGCAGTCACAAATGTTTAGGGAAAGGGCATAGGACAAGGAACAGCATCATCCCCTCCTACACCTTTCCAGCTTTTGGCACCCAGTCGTTTGGGAAAGGGCTGTTAACGCTTCTGAAGGTCTTTGTATTTCTATTAACATGGATTATCAAATTCAAAAATAGCCAGAAGTATATTTACATTACAGTATATTTACTGTCTCCTGACAGTTCCAAGAATTACTGGTGTGATTATTTCAAGAGCTTGAGCTCACAGCCTACAGAACTTGAATAGGGATGAACATTCAAGATAGACAAGCTACTACCAACAGAGCTTTCAAGACAGAGTAGCTTATTGTGTCACACTCTTTAAGAGAATTTGGTAATTTGCAAATAAAATATCTAAGCTATCAAGGTCTTTGGTTTGAAAAGCTATATGACCTTAGTTCTGAAAAAAAGACATTGGCTGAGTGAACAAAGTTGTCCAGTCTTATTGCCCTCTTCAGCTTGCAGTTCAATTCACTGCCCAAAACAGGCAGCTTTGGGAGCTTGACTTAAAGACTTACTTCTCATGGTATGGTCTTTTCTGCTGAAAAGTACAAACTACATTGACGCTCACTGCCACAGCCACCTGTGGTACGGCAAAGTGAAGCAAGACACAATGAATTTCATCCTAGGGGTGAATACACCACTATTCGCTGAGAGCAACTTAGTTTCTACAGAGTAAGGCTGGATTCAACGCATTAGGCTGCAGAACTGAAAAATCACTGGGAGCTGTCCTCAGGATTCTCACCCAGGAAAAAAGTGCTAATAGCTTGCCTTCAAGGACAACCTGAGCTTTTTTAAAGGCAAGGTAATTACATGCACTTTCAACACTGCTATTAATCAAAGGTAAAAAATGCACTCTGTGAACAAACTCATCAAGTGTTTTCTGAATACAGTCATTGGGTACTTGATATAAAATGGCCTCCACATTACAGCTTAAAAAGCTGCAATGTTTTAGTCCCTGACCAGCTGCTGAAACCGGGGGGGCGGGGAGGGGAAGAACACAGATACCTATAGTTAAGCCAAAGCAAAGAGGATAAACATATGCATTCATGTCTGTGAACAGTGATTTTGCTAATCACTGTTACTCTCAGAGAAGGCTACCATCATGTTTCAGAGACTTAAGGGTAAAAACCTTAATTTTGCTGCAGTTACAGAAGTTGTTACCTACATGGTTTCTGTCCTGAGACAGCAATAATATCCTAAGGCTTTTCACATTAGAGCTTCGGTCTAAGAGATCTACTGCTTTATCCAGGTCATCTTGATTTTTCAAAGGAATGGATAGCTGCAAAATAAAGAACAGGAAAAAAAATCATTAGAAAAGACACAATAGAAATTTAAACATTAGAAAAAAAAAAAGATAGGATTCCGATTGTTCAATTATTCCACTAATTTTCATCACAATACTGTCTTCCTGTCCTTTTTAACAAGGTTTTCTTCCCTCGCCATCAGAGAAATGACTGACCCTATGCAAATTTCTCTAAGGCTCCATCCACGAAAATATTAATTGCTACCTGAATTTATTGTTTGCGAAGAACAAGTCAGAGACAGGCCCCTGACTCCCTGATGAGAGCACTGTGTCGGAATACTTACAAATCCAGACCTAACAATCAAGGGAAAATTGTGTTTCAGATAGAGACTAGTATGAAGAAGATTAAGACTTTGAAAGAGGAAATCAAAGAATTATTAAAACTTGCTAGTAAGACCCCATGAAATTATGCTCAGACACCCTCTATTCTGCAGCCCACTCACAATTCAAAACGTGAATGCTATTAACATCGAAGAACCCCTTTCCTTTTTGTCCGACTCCTACTGGTGAATGGGGTTTCACATCTCTTTCATTAGGGATGCAGTCCCAGAGGGTGGGAGGGCAACGCCGCAACAAAAAACCAAGGAGAAGCTAGGGTGTCCAAAGGGAGAAAGCCAACAGAATACTTTAGGTTATTAACACTGACTACCCAGTTCCTCAGAGACAAATGCTATTCCCCATGTCACCTTCCTTTACCAGTGACAGCGCCCACAGCCCCCCTACAGCACCTCACACTAGAGAGCCTCCCCCATTCTCTAACTGCCCTTGTTCGCCTAAGAGCTGGGCGATAAGCAGGCAGCATCGCAGCCAGCAGGAGGCACATGTGTTACAAAGGGCTGCATGGCTGCTGGTCAGCACTCCAACAACACAAACAACACCAACTCTACTATCAGGCAGCTGAAGAAATGACTCTGGGACTGCCCGCAGTCCTCAGACTGTATATATATTGGCCTGCAATAGTTGCTTTCAACAGTCAAAATACTACAAATACCTTTTTTTTTCACTTCCCCAAGAGAGACTCCCAAACTATACCAGTACAAGGAAGCAAGATGCTGATGTTCGCACAATACACACGTCAGTGTGATGCTTTGTCGGTATCAGCATGCTTTCCTCTGGAGCAGTGATTCAACTATGGTTCATATCAGAGGGAAGGACTGAAAATTAAATTTAAAGGTACAGAATGTGGGATGGGAAAAGGAGGTGTCACCCAGAGTGTTACATGTTCTGAGTGCTGACAACAATGCTCTGTACCTCATTGTTCATGTAGTGGAGGTCCAGTGGCTGGCCAAAGGCTGTTTTCACTTTCTGTTGCACGTCTTCATAGCGCACGGGACGGACAAATGGGATAATTCTGGAATGAAAGACAATCACTGATTGAATTCAGAGACATACTTGACAATGCAATCAAATTAGATGGCTGAACGGTTAGAAACGCATTTGAATGTTCTTCTTTCATCCTCAAGCACGTAATGAACCTTTCTAGTCTGAACTGATATTAATTACTTTAGCAAGGAATTCTTGATCTCTGGCCTATTTCCAAATGGTTTGTCAAAATGCAATATTCAACTGAAGATTTCGAATAGAATGCCTTTGTCCCTGGATAGAAAAGTATTCTTTACTGAATAAATGTCTTTCACATAACAGGATACAAATCTCCTATGCACTTTGGCCTAAAGAATACTGCCTCAGGCACAAAACACAAACACATGCATTCAGCGAGAGCTGAATTAAAAGCTGCAGAAAGCCCAAAGAACAAAAAAGTATTTGGTTTAAGTACTCCAGTACCTGAACTCTAAACTCGCTCCCTAAAAATTTCAGAAATGTGTTCCAGTTGAAAGGTTTCAACAACCGTTCCCACAGCAAAGTTGGTCCTGAACTCCTGAGGGGAGGCGTCAGCAGGAGGACACAAAGGAACCTGAGAACCCTCTTTCCCAAAGGTGGTCTGTGACGTTAGCTCCACGATAGCCCTCTGCACGCTCAACTCAAACATCTCCAAACATCTGAATCACAGACTCACTACACCATCTCTGCAGTTATCCTTCAAATCCTGTGCAACACAGCAGGGGCTTTTTTCTCAAGAGTTGAAGTCAAATCTGACTGTAGCTCTGCAACTGTTTGTCACTCATGACTTGCTTTAGTTACAATTCTTTTTTTTTAAATTACAGAGGCCAAATAGATCAAAACTTAAACACTGCTTCAGCTGTAATAGCAGTGGCACAGCTGACTTGCAATAACTCAGAATATTCATATAAGACAGGTATCTAAGATGGAATATTCATATAAGACAGGTCAGTCTCATACTCTCATGCTTCCTTCCTCATGAGTATTCTTCATATGTAATGCATCTCTGGGCATCTTCACCGACTGACTGACACACAAAATATGCACAGATGTAAATTATTCTCATCGCTTTCCCCGAGCCCAGACCTTGTGACACACTGAACACCCAGCTGCTTCCTTGCCAGTTGAATTGCAGGAGTTTTAGACTCACATACACCAACGGCCTCAAGAAATCCAAAAAGGCAACAGGCACAGCCATCGTAGGGGAACCCTGCGACACATGCATGCTTGTCAGAAAATGATAGTATAGTTTTGTTTGTTGGGGTTTTTTTGCTGTTTTGCCTACCTTGGAATAGGAACTCTAATGCTTTAGGCAAAATAGTAGTATGAAGTTCCAGCAAAGCATCTAAAACTGTTTATTTTGGTGGAATGTTCTTCTTTAGGAAGTTGCCAAGTACTCAGAAAGCTGCCTCCTTGATAGCCATGGCAAAGGACAATTTTTACCCTCTTCAGAACCAGCAAGTAAAATATCCTGGGTCAAGAATGGGAGGATCCAAATGTGAACTATAGTCTAGCAAGCCAAGGAGGTCTACGGCTCAGAAACTCACTTTTCATCTCTGCTGCACAGGGCCCAGGTGGTTGCTTGCTCCTGCCTTCGGTCTCCTGCACCAAACTTCTCGCCATCTGCTTCCACGGGCCACAAGACCCCACTGCATCTCCACTACCAGCAAGTTACAAACAAACTGCTCTGGGACACAGCTGACAGCCACCATCATTCCAAAAGCTATTAGACCACCTCGATAGCTGCTTACCCACACCGCTGTGCCTTGAAACAACTCTGCTTTGGCACAGCTGAAATATTGCCCCAGAAAGCTTGATTATTAGCACCACTTCACAATTTTGCCATCAGGCAGAAATAGGAAGACGTGAACGGATCACAGGAACTCAAGACCTATCTTGCTCAGAGGAGCAGCTCTCTGAGCTCAGTGGAACCCCGAATCACCTCTGGGGAAGCTCACACGAGCTCGTGCTGAACCTGCGTTTTGGATGGAAGGCTTAGTTTCCAAAACATCCATCCAGGCTGCTTAGCTAGCACTCAGTATCCTTTCATGATATGCAGCTTTTGTTTTAAATAGCTCTAGGTTAGTTGGCTTCCCTACCCCCTTTCCCAGGAAGGGTTCATCTTGCTACCAGACCTGCAACGTTCAGCTATTTAGAAATAATTGTCCTTGTTAAAAAGCAGCCCACAATAACATTTTCTACATATTACTAAGAAACCCATCCATGAAATTATAGTACTCTGGCACCACACAAATGTAATTTAGCTCTCAGTTGAGCCGAAGTCCCTTATAAAGGCTTCCATTCTACACTCAATGCATTAAAAAGCAGAGCTGTTCTCAGGTGCTACAAATTCTATTAGTTTAAAAACTCCGTGCACTCTTCTAACACAAAATCGTGGACTGCAGGGTTTAAGGAGCCCATTCCTGCCTGACCACCTTAAATATTTGTGGTTAGATCTGGCAGCTCCTCTGAAACCAAGCACACACACTTACATTCTCGGTGCAAGCTTGCTGTCTGTAACTGCATACCACTTTGGGAATGGGGAATTCAGGCGAGCGTAACTGCATAATTAGACTAACATACAATCAACCTTTTCATTTTAATGCTACTTCAGAAAAAAACCTTTATTCGCCCCTGAGCTCTGTGCCATCTTAAATGCACTCAGGCAGAAGACATGCAAGATGACAGGACTGCGGTGACAAGATTTTGCTTCCAAGCTACCTTGTCCTAACATGGTGTCACAAGAAATTGTGATATGTCACACAGTGGCTCTGCGGTAGTCCACAATGCCTGTGACACAGTAGAGATCTGGCTGACAAAGGCGGCAGTAGATCCCAGCTATGATTACTTTTGTATTTTCTCCTTGAGGCCCACAAGTTGGGTTTTTTCAGTGACAGAATTCACCATGTAGTACTTTGGTGAATGAAACAGTTCAATTTTTGAGGAAGACCTTATGAATTATCCTCTGCCATCTGCTTTATCAACAAAGAACGCCTCTGCTTTTCTGTTTTAAAAAAAAATCCCTTATTTTGACAAAGGAGGATACTTGAGGAGGAGCTTAAGCAGCTCAGCCAGTAACTTTTGCTAGTCCCAGGCTGTTAGGATCACTACGTACAACTTGCACAGTTGTACTATCAACATTAAATTTGCATTTTATCATGAAACCGTGAACAACAACATGTTGAAAGTACTGTCTGGGATGGGAGAACCCAAAGGATTCCCACAGGATGTCTGTGAAGAGTAGCATGTAAATTCATGCTTACAATCCAATTTGTCTCTTCAGAAAAAGGAAACTGGAACCTAGCATCAAGATCCCTTCTTCCCTGAGCAAGAGGCTCAAAAGGGCTGCAAACAAGTCTGGAGCCTTTCTGTACGTTCACACAGCCACTGAACAGCCACAACAGTATCGAGAGTTCCCCTCAAACAGATGGCAGCTAAGGAGCTTTTTGAGACCTGCTTTGAATTGTGTAGACAATTTTATCCATTGGAAACTATACTGTTAGCACCAAAAATACTAATTCAGTTAATTCTGGTTTTTGTAAAAGAAAGTGTCTCAGAACTAAATATCAGAGGAAATAACAAGGAAACTTTTAGACCAATGAAAAAAAGGTGTCCCCTTGCTGTATCCGTTGCTCAGTCACAGCAAGACAGTTATTGTGATAGGTCATCAGGAAGTGAGAAACTAGAAAAGAATGACACTAATTTGATCAGTTTCATTTGGTTTTAGTTAAATGAAACAAACGGAACATATGTGAAATAAGAGACTATCAGGCTGAATTTCTTTCAGGCTGGACAGCTTTTTGAATATTCCTGCAATTCACTTACAAATAGATACTATGAGATGAAATCAAAGGAAAATATTATACGACACACTGATTTTTAAAAATAACCAGGTTCTGTATGACCTGTTTGCTGTTGCCTTCACTGTGTGTTTTTCATTCAGGGACAAGGAAAGCGAAGGCAACAAAACATTTCACCTGAATTACTAACGACTAAATTATTCTACTGAGCAAAGACTCGAAGTAGTGAAGACAGACTTACCGTCTCTCCCCGTTGTGTTCGAACTTTATCCTCACATCATTCTGCAGCAGAAAGAACAAAAGGTTAGTTCAAAATGAAACCCTGGCATACGTAAAAGCACACAAATGGATCATATAATGATTTTAAGGCCCAAACACAAAGCAGGTCAATTTGTGACCAACTCCTCAAAAGGCTAACCAGAAGATGACAAGTCTGATGACTTTCTCCATAGAAACTGAAGCAGACTGTGGACAACAAGTGGCTGACATGTGAACACAGCACCATGAGCAATT